>NC_056734.1:849177375-849837375 GCF_019279795.1 Protopterus annectens
ATCATGGTTGTTGCGTAGCCAAATGTGTTTGTGCATGAGACGTGTGGAGAGTGTTCTCTGGGTAATACAAGGGTTGCCTATATTGTTCCCAAATCCATAATGTTACATGTAGGGGTATGGATTGTCTACACCAGCCTCTCTGCTGTTTGTCATCTGTTGTCTTTGTAAGATGGACATTGTGACATATAACATGTCCTCCATATAAGAAATATGCAAAACCCACCCCACAATGAGTCCTGTTATTACACAATCAGAGCTACATCCACACAGGATACTGATGACGTATATATGCACACACACACACACACACACACACACACACACACACACACACACACACACACACACACACACACACACACAAAGAGTCTCACAGTTGCCATGTCTGGGATTAGAATTTCTACCTAACTAGTACATCACACTATAACATTACGCAGTTATAGCATGCTCCATGAAGCTTATAGGGCTAATCTTTCACCAAAGGTGTATTTCAAAGTGAATGATATCAGCAGGATTGCCAAAGTAGGGCAATGGAAACTGTAGTGACTGTGAATGGCCTCAAAAGCATTGATCCCTACACACAGACAAACACACACACAGATTTCCACAGTTGTCGTGTCTGGGATTATAACGCCTATCTAACTAATACATCAAACTATAGCATTACGCAGTTATATCATGCATCACGGAGCTTACAGGGCTACTGTTTCATCAAAGGTGTATTTCAAGGTGAATGACATCAGCAGGCTTGCCAAAGTAGGGCAATGGAAAGTGTAGTGACTGTGAATGGCCACAAAATCATTGATCTCTACACACACACACACACACACACACACACATAGTTGTCATGTCTAGGATTAGAACTCCTACCCAACTAGTACATCATACTATAGCATTACATAGTTACAGCACGGTCCACGGAGCTTACAAGGCTACTCCTTCACCAAAGGTGTATTTCAAGGTGAATGACATCAGCAGGCTTGCCAAAGTAGGATAATGGAAAGTGTAGTGACTGTGAATGGCCACAAAATCATTGATCTCTACACACACACACATAGTTGCCATGTCTAGGATTAGAACTCCTACCCAACTAGTACATCATACTATAGCATTACATAGTTACAGCACAGTCCACTGAGCTTACAAGGCTACTCCTTCACCAAAGGTGTATTTCAAGGTGAATGACATCAGCAGGCTTGCCAAAGTACGTCAATGGCAGGTGTAGTGACTGTGAATGTCCACAAAAACACTGATCCCTACACAGACACACACAGTCTTAAGCTGCCATGTTGGGGATTAGAACTTCTACCTAAATAGGACATGACACTATAGTATTATGCAGTCACAGCACATGCCATGGAGCTTATAGGGTCATTATTTCCCCAAACGTATATTTCAAGGTGAATGACATCAGCAGACTTGCCAAAGTAGGGCAATGGAAAGTGTAGTGACTGTGAATGGCCTCAAAAGCATTTATTCCTACACAAACACACACACACAGAGTGTCACAGTTGCCATGTCTGTGATTAGAACTCCTCCCTAACTAGTACATCACACTACAGCATTATGCAGTTATAGCATGCACCATGGAGCTTAAAGGGCTACTCCTTCCCCAAAGGTGTATTTCAAGGTGAATGACAGCAGGCTTACCAAAATAGGGCAATGGAAGGTGTAGTGACTGTGAATGGCCACAAACTCATTGATCCCTACACACATACAGTCTCATAGTTGTCATGTCTGGGATTAGAACTCCTACCTAACTAGCACATCACACTATAGCATTACACAGTTATAGCATGCACCACAGAGCTTATAGGGTTACCCTTTCACCAAAGGTGTATTTCAAGGTGAATGACAGCAGACTTGCCAAAGTAGGGCAATGGGGAGTGCAGTGTGTGTGTGAATGGGCCATAAACTATTCATCTTGAAACAGCACACAACACTCAGTCACAAACATGTTTACATTTAACAGGAACATGTATACAACTGCTAGATGAATACTGACTTGTACAGTCATGTTACACAGTTATCACAAGCACCACATACACTATAGTGCTGAGGGATACCAGAAGGAAATGTCTACAGTGATTGACATTTGCACATGTGGTTGTAGCCAATTGGATGTGAGCTGGGTGGGACAGGCCTTATGATGGGAAGCTCTTTGTCACTGTCACTCTCTTCCACACATATATGTATGTGTAAGTTTGGCCTATTATACTGTGTTGTCCTTGGATATATGTGTGTATTCCTATCCGATGTGTGTGCAAAGCATGACTGGTTTGCAATGTGGAGTGTGTGCACAAACATCTGTGACTGTCAGATATGTATAGCCACTGTTGTTGCCAGTCATGGGCTTCATTTAAGTGTAGGAGCATGCCCAGTATGACCTTTCAGTATTTTGTTGTCAGACATGGGCTTTGTTTCTCTAAGTGTGGGAGCATGCCCAGTATGACCTTCTGTACTGAATATGTGAATCTATTCCAGGCAGGTTGCACTCCAGTGCAGGCATATGTGGTCTACACCTACAGCCAGCAACTTGTTTTTGCAGGATATCTGTAGATCGGTTGAGAATATGGGGTCACAATGGGCAAAGGATAGTGAGTTGCTGTAAGCAATTGTGTCTGTGTTGCTTCTGCTACATGGTTTGGTGTTAGCAGAGATATTCAGACATATGTACTGTTTTACACTGTGATGATTTATGTCAACTGCTGATAGGTATACCTATTTGCATGCAGTAATTTCCTGGGGAAAACAGGATGAATGAAGCTGTGTCCAGTATTGTGGTCTGCAGCCTACATATTCTTGCACAATCATGGCATTCTGGAGGGGGAGCTGCAGACACTTGCTGATGGGTCTGTGTAAATGGCTCAGCACCTTGGTACTGTGGTGGCTGAGGACCCCATGCTTGTACATCCATCGACATGACAGTATGGCTATATCCTGCTGTGGCCATACCTCACAGCTGTACAGATTTAGACAGGTTACCCACAGGCAGGGCTCATATTTCTGGTCATTACCCCTTCACATTGTGGTTTACGAGCAGGTTTGTAGCCACCAATTCCTGTGTTTGCAGGCAGGGATAGTATGTGCACACAGCTGAGTTTCAGACTTCACACACTCCATGGTGTCCATGCTTCTACCCCCCCCCCTCCCCGTTATTCTATCCTCTTCCGAACATTATGCAAACAGTATCTGATAAGTATCCCTATAGTTATCACTTCATCCCAGCAGTATTTAGGGCTTGGTCCACAGATCATGCTGTGGGACATGGTGGACATGCTACTCGGATATGTCAACATGGCCTTGCATTTGGGTTCTGTGGACTATGTTAATGTTGTTATTTGGGAGTCCATGAGATAACATACATTGGCAGAATGGTTGAGACACAGGCCTTTGACAGAGGACTGTAGGGAATTTGGTGGTGTTGCAGGCCATTTGTAGCAGGCCAGTGCATTGTGTCACTCCTACAGTCCGAGGCTGAAAGCCACTATATTCCCCTGGGGTGACAGGGTAGGTGTGCAAGATGTTAATGTCAATAGTTTCTGTCCTTATTGATCCATTGGTGTGAATGTTGGCAGTGTTCTGCTTACAGCTAGGGACACACCTGTATGGCACACCTCTTCAGCATGCTGCATTCTGTGGCTATACCCATATATATAGGTGGGGGTCATATTGTACTCATTTCCAAAAGCAGGGATAAGACCTGTGAGGTACCTGTGGCTGATGGCGGGGTGAGCTGGGTGCATGTGTGCTATGGAAGCTACTTGCAGCTGACTCACAGATATATGTGGGGCATTCCACTTATGCTGGCTTGTGCAGGGACATCAGCATTTTCTCAGTACTTCACACCTGTGCTTTTTGTGGTCTGCCAGTGTTTGGCCAGACTAAATCAGTATTCCATACTACACAGACAACTAATGTGCTGCAAACCTGTATGTACAATTCCAAAGGTGTGTCCATTTGACAGTAACATTTTATACACTCTCTGTTTAGGATACTTCCACCTGTGTACTGTTTGTACGTCTGGGCCCACATTCATGCCATGTCCATCTTTCAGATGGTGACATATATTACATACAATTAGTATGGATTACTGCTGGACTGTGTCTTGCTGGGATGCATTGTGTTTGGCACTGCAGTTGTGAGAACTTGGCCCTGTCATCAACAGTACTGGCCACTGGCCACCAGGACACAACCCACCATGCCTACATCCTGACCACTTTCACACAATATACAACACACACCAACCTAACACACACAGCCCTGCATATTGTACACATGCTACAATCTATCCTGCTACTTTGACCAGCTCAGGTAATATGTGCTCCACTGTCATTATACCTACCCATACATGTCACTACATTTCTGATTGTGGGGGGAGGGGGTCACACCTGACAGCTGTACACATTTGCTATGACTGTACTGGTATTTCAGGTACCCAATTTCATTCTGTATTCTGACCTATCATGCAGACTAGAGGCATATCAGTGTACTACAGTTCTTAGGTTTTATTGACCTACATTTCAGTTTCAGACTTCTTACCCTTCAGAACTAACATCCCACTGCCTGACCTGTTGTAGTCTGTCTGTGTAGGTCTGGAGGGGGGCTGTTCTCCATAGCCATCAATTAGATGCCTTGTCACAGCCTTTTTTTGTGTTTGTCATCACCTGTCCTGCTGGCTGAGACAGTTGTTGATTATGTGAGCCTCACTGACATGCATGTGCATGTCCTATGGACATATATCTGGCCCACCACATGTCCTGCAGTTGGTTTTGTCACCTTGTCTAGTACTGCCTACTATGTTGACACCAGTACTTGTTAAGGATTTCATGCTGCTTATATCTACTATCTGCTGGCATCCCAGCCACCCGATTCCCTAACATGCTCACATCTGCTACCTGTATCTATGGTATGGAACATATTATTCCATTCAGCAATTGATAGTGAGTGTGACTTACCTTGTGGCTGTGCCAGTATTGAGGATGGTGCTGGAGGGATGACTATGTCAGATGCACATAGTACACTTCCTATACATGGTTAAGCACAGGTAGTGCTATGTATGGCATTCCTTTTACTGTATGTGTGAGTCGGAGTGAGGTGTCATTCCATGAGTTCCTACCATGAAAGTGTATGTGCTATGCATTGCCTCTTTGCCAATCCCAGGATACTGAGCATGCCTCCTTCTGCCTACTGGGGCAGGCTCAGGTTGTTCCTCCTCTGAGTCACTCTGTGCCTGTGCAGCCCTTGGCAATGGTGAGGGGTTGTGTGGCCTTGCCCATGCCGTTCCTGCTGCAGCTGTTTCCACAGGATCATATTGTGTAGCAAGGCACATACAATGACCATTTGGGTACATGCAGCTGGTGAGTACTGCAAGGCTCCACTGGATATGTCCAGTACACTTTTGTCTGCTCTTTTTCATATAGTACTGCATTTAATGTATTTGTGTTTCTCATTGAATATTAACTCAACTGAAGTTGTGGCTGTCTCTCTACAGAGTACTTGTTAGAATTTCTGTGTAGCCATTGATAGCAGTGGGAGGTAGTTTCACCTCATCACTGATATTCTGTCCTGCCTTATATAAGTGGTACATTTTGAGTTATCTCTGCTTAATATCTGAGCTTTGGCAGGCTAACATCTACCTGAAATCAACTGGACGTATAAGTGAACTTAAGTACACTTTTATCTGCTCTTTTTCATATAAGTACTGTATTTAATTTATTTATTTGTGTTTCTCACTGAATATTAACTCAACTGAAGTTGTGGCTGTCTCTCTATAGTTAGTTCCCCACCCACCCTTCCTGGTCTTGTTTTGGTGTTAATGTTAGTGGCTTTGAAACTGCCCGCCCCTCTTGTAGATTTGTATTTGGATACTCCTTCTGGGCCCATCTCATTTGCTCACTCAACTGTGTGCAGTGAGATCATATTCTGATTTCAGGCACTACTACTGTGTGTACAAAGAGAGCATTTGGGAAGAACAACCCCTGTAGCCTCTTAATCCTGCTCTGTTCCCTCCCTCAAAAAAAAAAAAATAATAATAAAATAAATAAATAAATTTTATATATATACATACACTTTTTTTTTATTCAGCTGCTCTTACTGTAACTGTCTTAGTTGCTCTTCTGTGTGCTATTACCTGTTCAGTCGCTCTTACTCTGCACTTATTACTGCTTGCTAGTAGCCTTCTAATTTACTGCCTTCTGCACTTGTTTTTTTAGTCATTTGTTAATTTAATTGCATTTATTTGAACTGTATTTGTCGTAGTGTTGCTACACACTTGGGTGTGCTGGCCTCCACTGCAATTTGAATTGTATTTACTGCTGATTTAGCTGCTTTAATGTAAAAAAAAAAAAAAAAAAAAAAAAAAAAATCCTAAGCTTGTTTCCTGCCTTTCCTGTAACTAGTCAAGTCCAGATACAGACTTGCTGTATCCAGGACTGTTGATAAGCTTCTGAGCCCCCCAAGCCTTTCTGTGTTGGAGGAAGCCTTCTAGCTTATCAGCGGGAGTGGTAAGCACTAGGCAACCTATCTACCACAGGAGGAGTTGTTTCTGGCCCAGAAATTACAGTTTATTGGCCGTTTGGGAAGCTTTTCCATCTCTTTCAACCTTCTGATTTAAAAGACTGTGTTTGCGCTTGTTTCCTGCCTTTCCTGTTACTAGTCCAGTCCAGGTACAGATTTGCTGTAACTAGGAGTCTTTGTAAGCTTCTGAGCCCCCCAAGCCTTTCCATGTTAGAGGGAAGCCTTCTAGCTTATCAGTGGGAGTGGTAAGCTTCAGGTAGCCTATCCTCCACAGGAAGAGTGAGTTTTGGCCCAGAAATTGTAGTTTATTTGGTCGTTTGGGCAGTTTTCCATCTCTTTCAACTTGCTGGCTTAAAAGCCTGTGTTTGTACTCGTTCCCCACCTTTCCTGTAACTAGTCTAGTCCAGGTACAGATTTGCTGTATCCAGAACTCTTTGTAAGCTTCTGAGCCCCCCAAGCCTTTCTGTGTTGGAGGGAAGCCTTCTAGCTTATCAGTGGGAGTGGTAAGCATTAGGTAGCCTATCTACCACAAGAGGAGTGGTTCCTGGCCCAGAAATTGTAGCTATTGGCCTTTTGGGCAGTCTTTTTTACATCTCTTTCAACGTTCTGGTTTAAAAGCCACACTTGTGCTTGTTTCCCACCTTTCCTATAACTAGCCTAGTCCAGATACAGAGTTGCAGCATCCATGACTGTTGGTAAGCTTCTGAGTCCCACAAGACTTTCTGTGTTGGAGGAAAGCCTTCTAGCTTATCAGTGGGAGTGGTAAGCACTAGGTAGCCTTTCTAACATGAAAGGAGTGGTTCTTGGCCCAGAAACCGCGGTGGTGGTGCTGCAGTAGTGTTGTCGCCTCACAGTAAGACGCTGTCCGGTTCGATTCTCAGCTAGAGTGTTTTCTGCATGCAGACATGCGTGAATGGGTGCACCTTTGTTGAAGGTTGTGCATCAGGGCTGGTAACTCGGCACGTAAAAGTCAACTACCAATCATTAGCGGACCGGAGTTCCGCTGTGGTGACCCCTAACTGGGAAAAGCCGAAAGACACAACAACAACATTACCCATTTGGACAGTTTGTCTGTCTCTTTCAACTTTCTGGTTTAAAAGACCACATCTGCGCTTGTTTCCCATCTTTCCTGTAACTAACCTACTGGGTAGCACTAGAAAGCCTTAAACAGATACAAGCCTTCTAGCTTAGAAGAGACTTTGGAGTGATTAAGTATCAGTTTTCTGTACTTAACTGTTTTCCGCCCAAATGCAGATTTTCCAGTGTTTATTGTGATTTAAAAGCTTGTTTTTTTTTTCACATTTTATTTGACTGCCTCCACTTTTAAAAAGTTGTTTTTTGTTTAAATAATTTGTTTAACTGTTGTAGGCTGCCCACTAAAGTGCAATAGCCTTTTCTGACCATTTGTAGTAGTTTAAGGCTGTTTTAAGTGCATTTTTTTACTGTTTTGCCTTATCTTTAAAAAAAAATCCTTGTTTCCCGCCTTTCTAAGCTAGTATAGTCCAGTTTTCAGGCTAGTGCTGAATTCAGGGCTGTGATACTAGTTTCTGAGTTGCCCATACCTTACTTGGATAAAAGGAAGTTTCTCTGTTCACCTGTGAGAGAGCGGAGCTTTGAGCAACCTATCTGTCCCTGGAGGAGTGGTTCCAGCCCAGACGTTAGCAGTTTATTGGCCATTTCGGGCTAAATTCTATCTCTTTCATTTCCCTTCAATAAAAAAACATGTTTGCATGGTTTTGCGCACCAGGCAGCACTAGTCAGCTACTGTTAAATTATTCCCTACTCCACTAAGTCTCCTCTTCAGTTGTTTTCCCTTGAAACTAGTCTAACTCTCAACCTAAGCACTCAAAAAGCATCCTACAGCCCAGCACTTGCTCAGACCTAATAGCAAGCACTAATATACCATGACACTGATTGCCCAGCAGGGCAAGGCTCTTTATTCACCCCTCACCAACCTAGTGACTAAGCAGCTCATCCTACTATTCAGGCATGACCAAAGGGCAATTTCAGGTGTGCTCTCCAGTCCAGCTGGTGAATCTGGGTATCCTGAGGCAATGTTACAACTGCCTCATGTACACCCTCTCCTCCTACCACAAAACACTAACATATGTGAGAGATGCAACTATACAGCCAAAATGGAAGCTAAGCTGTCTTCACCCAAGACTGGAACAGACAGTCAAGAGGAGAAGGTTAACACTTGCACCACACCTCCAGCCACACACAGGCCTACTAAAACAGCACTGGCAAACAATACACATAAATACACAAAATCATACTCAGAGGCTCTAAATAAAAACCTGGAAAAGCATCAGAGACCTCTAAAGCAGACACCCAAACAACCTGCACCTCCCATCACAAACCAGACAACACATAAAACACAAACTCAGTGTGCCTCACTATTACAGCCCTTAAGGCAAAATAACATATCTAACACACTAGTAATAGGTGACTCTATAGTCAGGCATGCTGATGTCCCACTCACTAGGCTGGACAAGCAGAAGGTTACTGTTGGCTGCCTGTCGGGAGCCAGAATCTGCCACATAACACAAGCACTCAGGTCATTCCAGAACAAGTACAAATATGACTCTGTCATTGTTCATGTTGGTGTGAATGGCCTGAGATGTACCTCCCTGGACTACAAGAAGAGAGACATGGAAGAGCTCGCTGATCATGTAGCCCAGGCTGGTATAACCCTGACCCTGAGTAGCATCCTGCCCTCACCAAGAATGATACCTCAGTACAAAGAAAAAATTATCAATTTCAACAATTGTCTAAGCTTCTGGTGTCATTCAAAGGGGATCCAGTGTCTGTCAGCCCGGGACGATATGCTCGACAAGCCACGTTACTTCGCAAGAGATGGCTTGCACCTGTCACCTCTATGCTTTAGAATACTGGCCAAGGCTCTTGCTGCCCCCATAGTGCCTTTTTTAGGCAAGGCTCAAAAGTCAAACCCACCTCCGTAAACAGCACAATTAACAAAAAAATGAGGGTTATGCTACTCAATGCCAGGAGTTGAAATCTCAAAATGCACACACTCGAAGCACTCCTCAGTATGGAGAACATCGACATTTGTGCAGTAACTGAAACCTGGTTCAAGGCTCCAGAGAGCACCCCAGCACTACCGGGCTACAACTCATACCACATGTTTCGGCCACAGAACACGGACTGAAACACAAAAGGAGGGGGTGTATCCATATTCATCAAGGATACCTACACCTCCAGGTTAGTGGCGCAGCATGATACCTCTGAGATCATCCATGTGCAACTAACATCGGGCAATCTGCAATGCAAATTGTGGCCTACTACAGATCACCCTCCATGACCCAGGACCACCACTCCACCTTTCTGGAGACACTGGAAAACATGAAGGTCCTACCGAACACCCTGATATTGGGCAATTTCAATTACCCTACCATTCACTGGGAAAAGTACTCGAGTACAAACTCCCAGGCCCAGTGCTTCCTGGAATTCATCAACTCAAATGCCCTGGATCAGCTGGTAAACTCCCCTACCACAGGTGAAAACATATTGGACCTGGTCATCACCAACATGGGCGGCAGGTGTTCCACACCAGAGGTCAACCCTTCAATGGTTAGATCAAACCATAAACTAATCACTCTGGATGTCCACACCCCACCACCACCCCCAACTAAGAAAACCACAGTAAAAATCTTTTTTAAAGTAATCTTCACCTTACTTAAGACAGAGGTGTTAAGTTTCACAGCCCCCAATCTAAAGGATAACACTGCCAAAGATGCAGAAACCTTTACAAATGCACTCTGTGAGCACCTACAAGGATACATGGATCGTGCCATCCCTAGCAAAACCAAGACTCACTCCTCTAAGAGAAGGAAACCAGTTTGGTGGACCCCTGCCATAAACAGGCTACACAATAGAAGGAGGAAACTAGTTCAGAAAAAAAGCAAATCCCAAGAAGGAAAGACATCCCTGATCAGTATCAGTAAGAAACTAAGGTTCCTCATGAAATCATCCAAGGCTAACTTCGAAAGAAAAATAGCCAAGGATTCAAAAGATAACCACAAAGCCTTCTTTAGCTATGTTAAGAATCTAAGTGGCAACTCGCAGATATGCACTGAACATGCAAAATAGCACAAAATATACTGAACCTACTGATATTGCCAACATCCTGGCAGATAGATTCAGTGCAAACTTCACCCCCCCTCTCACCCCCAAAAGGGCCCACAACAATACCGAAAAAGTGTAGTGTCTCAAAAATCACAGAGGCACAGGTGAAAACAACCTTTTCAAAAGCCAAAAACACAGCATCAATGGGACCAGATGGTGTCCCAGGCTGCATCTTGCATGAACTACAGAATGATCTAACCCCCAACCTAAACACGCTGTTCAACCTCAGCCTCTCTACAGGCTACATGCCCATAGAATGGTGCACAGCAATAGTTATTCCTCTCCACAAAGGAGGGGCCCCCTGGTAACTATCGCCCCATAAGCCTGACTAGCCTGATCTGCAAGGCTATGGAGTGCATCATCATGGAACTCATTAACAAAGACATGGGAACCTCCAAACACTTGAACTGACCCAGTTCGGCTTTGTTAAGGGCAGATCATGCCTACTAAACCTGGTTGACTTCTTTGAGACAGTCACCAAGGCCATATATGAGGGAAAGGTGGTTCACACAGCCTACCTTGACCTCGCCGAGGCTTTCAACACCATTCCCCACTCGGGTATTACAGAAAAACTCACCAGCCTGAACATAAACCCCTATGTCACGAGATGGGTTGCCAACTGGCTTACAGACAGAAATCACACGGTAAGAATAGCGGGCTTCAGGTCCGACTCTAAACCAGTCACAAGTGGTGTCCTGCCAGGCTCGGTCCTGGGACCTCTACTGTTCGGCATATAATTCTCAGAAGTACAGGCAAACACAGGAGGACTATGGCTAACCAAGTTCACCGATGATTGCAAACTGGGAGCCATAACTGACTCTCCGGCTGACACAGACATCCTCCAAAAAAGGCCTTACTGAGACGGACACCTGGTGTCAAAGTCATGGCCTCAAGCTAAATGCCAAAAAATGCATAGTCATCCCATTTGGGAAAAACAAAACACCCACGAATTACCACATAGGTGGCAGCCCCCTTAATACAGAAGAGGTAATAAGAGATCTGGGGACCCAGGTAGATAGTAATCTCTCCTTTGACAATCATATTGCCAAAGTAGTTAGGAAATCCTTCTAAGTGGCCCATCTAATTACTAAAGGGTTTGCATCTAGAAATAAAGAGGTTTTAGTGCCCCTCTACTCGTCACTCATTAAACCCATCATAGAGTACAATGCCCCATTTGGGATGTACCTCACAAGACACTTCTAACAGCTGGAAAGACCACAAAAGTACCTCACCAAGAGGATTACTGTCCTCAAACATATGTCCTATGCAGCCCAACTGAAAAAGCTCCGGCTGTACTCATTGGCATATCGCTTACTCAGAGGAGATTTCTGCCTGACTTACAAAGCCATGTCCAACTCAGAATTGATGGACATGCTCCACCTAAAGAAATCCAAGTCACTGTGAGCCACACACTCTAGTGAGCTAAACCTTGCCATAGCAATAAATAGAACATGCTGGAGGGATAGATTCCTGTCACAGAGACTCCCCATGCTTTGGAACAAAATTCCAAACTACATTAGGCAGAGCCCCTCACTAACACTCTTCAAGAGAAACCTTGACGAGTGGATGGGTAACAGATAATACACCCCGGGATCACTTCATTGGCTCTGCTTGACACAGGATCAGTTAATTAATCAATGGGGCAGCGAAAGCCGACACACTCTGGCTAGGCTTATAAATGCCCTCGAGCAGACAGCCTAGTACCTACCTATGAAATGCAGCCCCTATCATTTTGTTGCTTTTGTTAGGTAAAATTTCCCCATTTGGGTACACCAGTGGTGTAGAGTTTGTGGGAGAAAACAGAGAGAAAGGTGTTTGCATAGTTTATAGTAGTGTGCTGGGCTGGACTGCTACTTGTGTAACTGGCTGATTCTGATACATTCCACCTGCCAGCTATGTTAGTTCTCCTTGATTACCTTCCTACTGCTGTTTTCCCTTCCCATTGCCTTCCTGCTTAAGCCCCGAGGCATGCTGCACAAACCCAGTGCTCAGATGTGAAAGGAGCTGCTATTTCCTGGTTTACTTCTTTTTTTTTTAAACCTAGTGCATGGCGCACATACCCATTTAGGCAATGTAAAGTGTGCTTGGCAGCTTCAGACACACACCCTTCCTTAGCTCTGCTAAGCTAAGGGCAAACCTGAGCCACAGTGCTCCAGTAAGCTTACAGTATGCCTGACACATCCCTCTATGGATGTCAGCTAATGCTTAGGTTTGCACCATGGTTTTCCTGCACCTACACAGTTGGGTGCAGGCTAGCCATGAGCAGAAATCTTTGATTCAGTATCATTCCCCTCATTTGCATAGAGTTGCATGCTAATGCCTAGTTAGAAAAGTCCTACAGTGAGCCTTTCCCCTTAGCAACCACTATTCACTTGGCTTGTTGTCTTCTGCCTGCCATTGACTATAATGGCAAAATTGTGATTTTGCAGAAAATGCTTTTTTCAAGGTTTTTCTTTTATTTTCTGGCCGATTCAGTTTGTGTGCCACTGCCCTATGCTTAAATGGCTGAAATCTGCCAAAAAAAAAAATGTATGTTTTTTTTTTTGCAACTGTTTTCCATGCCAGTGGTCATATATTTAGCCATTGGCATGCTTTCCACATTTTTTTTTTTTCTGTTAGTAACCGAGTACATTTCTGCAAACTACAAAACTGAACCATGACAACTCCAAATAAAGGGTTTATATATATATATATATATATATATATATATATATATATATATATATTATTATATATATATATAATATTATATATATATATATATATATATATATATATATATATATATACACACACACACACACACACACACATACACACATATATATATAACAGTAACAAAAAAGACAGCACTGTGACCTGCAAAACATTTATTAAATACAATGGATTAACTCCAAACAGAAAATAAAGAAAAGTGAGAAAGCAGTATGTCCAGGACCAAACAATCACAGACCAGTTTTGCAAACAGTGTGGTATGGCAACACAGAGAACACAAACTTATAACATGATATTTAAGGGTACAGTAAACCTTTTCAACCAAACATATATAAGAAAAACCCAATATATACATATAAGTAAATATAAATAAATATCACTATATCATAACCCTTTGTACCAAAAGCAAAAAGACATATCACAAAGACAGCTGATAAACCAAGCTTACAGCATAAATAAAAATATGAAAACTAGCATTTACTTAAAATGTATATAGCAGCAGGCTTTAGAAAATGCCAATATATATATATATATATATATATATATATATATATATATATCTATATTAAATAAGCCTCCAAATAAAAAAACATATCTTAGTACTTTTCGTTAAGACACGGTTTATACATAGCACCTAAAGTTAATAATCCACAACCTTTCTTTTTGATCTAAAATTTTGTGTTTGGATAAACTAGATGGTCCTTCACTTACTACCACATCAATACCAATAATAAAATGTGCCAAAGAATGTTCAGTTTGGTGCTTATATAAAGCACGTCTACAGCGTTTACAATTAATGTCACTGAAATGAACATGCTATCCCTTGCTTAAAAGGTCTAGAGGCCTGGCCAACATAGAAAGCACCACACTGGCACACTACCATGGACACAGCCAATTCTGTACTACAGGTAATCAGGTGCCTAATATCAAATACCTTAAAAGTATTAATAGACATAATAGATTTAATTCTGGAAATAACCTTACAATATACACAATTACCACAGTGTGTACACCCATGAGGCCAAATGATATTAAATTTATGTTTATTAACATCATATTTAAAGCCTGAAAGGTGTTCATTACTGTGTTTACCTCTTCAGTAACCAAAATGGCAAAACTCATCCAAGCATTGCTCAAAAAATGCATCTGACTTTAAAAGGTACCAATATTTATTAATTACCTCACAGATTTTAAATGTATTAGTACCATAGGTCATTATTAATCTAGGTGTAGGTGAAAATCTAGTCACTACATCATCACTTTCAGTGCATTGCAAAAGTTCACCCCTTATTTTATTAGAAGCTATATTATGGGCATGTCTAATATCGGCATGACGTTACCCTCTCTTAATGAATCTTTCCTACATTTTAACAGCCACAGATTCAAGCTCATCTGTAGAGCTACAAATTCATCTTAACCTCAAAAACTGAGACAGAAATCTTTATATTATTCAGAAAAAACACACTAAAACATACCATACTAGCTTAATTAAATAAACTTCTGAGGGAATAATAACAATAAAATACCAAAATACACAGAACCAAAAGAGGGATTAACTTTCCTGCATCCAACGTAACTGATAATAATAAATAAATAGTCCACATGCAGGTCAAGAAAACGGCCACAAAACTTCCTCTGGCACCAAGTACTTCAAGAAACACGATATCTTTATAATCCAAAAGGTAGTTTATTTGCTAGCAAAAGTAAGCGCTTTCACCCACAGGCTTTGTCAAACTCCAATGCTTCCATTAAAATACAATTGCCTTATATACTAGTGAGTTCAAGCTAATTGATTCAATCAAACAATAAAACCAGGTGTGACAGTTTGTTACATTACTGACAATGCAAGAAGTTAAAAGGTATATAAGCCTAAAAAACATACAAATATCGGCATATACCAGATACATAAATCAAAAACTATATAAAACCATATACAAAGTGTATAAAAGGACATATATAAAAAGCATATAAAAAACTTCATAAAAATATATTTTGATAATATAATTAATTATCAAGATCTAAATAATCTTTTTTTACGTAATAGTGGTTTCACTTGTACATTGTCGTTTAAGCCAGGAATTTTATCAGCTCTGAGTCTAACTATCCAACGGAGTTCACATTCTTGGAGGTAGGCATCCACATCACCCCCCCTCATGCTTGGGACTATATGCTGTAGTACACTAAAAGTAAAATGATGCTCTGCTCCCATTTTTCTAACATGCTTGGCAAGTGCATTATGATCATTATGCTGATATTTGTATGTTTTTTAGGCTTATATACCTTTTAACTTCTTGCATTGTCAGTAATGTAACAAACTGTCACACCTGGTTTTATTGTTTGATTGAATCAATTAGCTTGAACTCACTAGTATATAAGGCAATTGTATTTTAATGGAAGCATTGGAGTTTGACAAAGCCTGTGGGTAAAAGCGCTTACTTTTGCTAGCAAATAAACTACCTTTTGGATTATAAAGATATCGTGTTTCTTGAAGTACTTGGTGCCAGAGGAAGTTTTGTGGCCGTTTTCTTGACCTGCATGTGGACTATTTATTTATTATTATCAATAATAACAATAAGTCAAATGTGTCTATAATTTAGAGCTTTTGTCTCTCATACATATTGTCCCTGATTCTTTACTGCTCAAATAAATAAAACAACATTCTACTCAATCTTTCATTCGTTCATTCATGCATTCAGTAATTATGCTTTCAATCCAAGTTATGGTCTTAGGACAGAGGAAACCTACCCTGCAACTCAGTGACTGCAAGGCAAATGAATTAATCCTGAATGGGGCATCAAACTATCACATAATACATATATTCACTTACTCACACACACATGACTCACTAATAATAAATTAATATATTCTGTGATTACTCACTTAATGAAATTCAAGTTTGGAGGTGAGCTGGAGCCTATTGGAGCCCTTAGGAAGTACAAGCTAAAGACAAAGTGATCATTAATAGGATGCAGTCTATTGTTGACCACGCACACATAGCACCACACTTACAGGTAATTTGGAAGTCATCAAATTATATAAGATATATTTTCAAAATAGATCACATGGAAAAAAAATCTACAAACACAGAGGGAGATGGGCAGACTTCCACACTGAAGGCTCCTAGCTTGCAAATTCTACAACTAAATCCTTCAGACAGATTTTGGCAATAACAGAGAATATTAGCACTTAGCAGTATATCTCAGTATCTTCCAAAATGTTTTGCTGACAGTGTAATTTGACATAGTCATGTCATTCTGAGACCCAGAGGAGGATGGACAAGTGGTGGTGACTCTCTCTGCAAAAAGTCAACATGCATTGGAGGTGCAGGAGCCATGGCACATGTCAGATGTTTTAAGTTAATTTCATATGTGAGGTGGTGTGCTGATGTACCCACAATCTCCCCATTCCCAATCTTAAAAAAAATAAAGCTGGGAGGATAATGGAACCAGGAGCTATTCTTACAAACAAACTTAGCAGCTATCTTTCTATCTCGCTATCTATCTAGATCTATTAATTTATCTATCTTTCTTATCTGTCTGTCTGCTTATCTGTGTAATCTAATCTATCTACCCATCAATCTCTTTAACTACCTGTCTATCTTTCCAGGTGTCAATCTACCTATCAATCAGTTTCTCACTCTCTCTTTCTCTCTCAGTCTATTTACCTGTCCACCTAAGCTAGACATCTGTAAAATAATTTTGGACTGCATGGGTGGAAAAAAATGTTGATGTAGTTACAGAGCAACAGATGACTGTATATTCTCATAAACATGTCACTTGGTATTCTGGACCTACACTTAAGTGAGGTCCAATGTTCACTACTTTTGTTTGGGAAACAAATTCACTTGTGACCTTGTCTGTGTAACACAAACTTAAATGAAGGAGTGGATAACCCAAAAAAATGCGCTTGTTTTTTCTTTAAAAAGGCAGAAAAAACAGAAGGTATGAACTTTATTTACATAATGTGAATAATAACCCTGCACAGAAATCCATCTGATGATGTACGGTTCCACAAGCTGTATTTTCCATCCTTGCAGGTAACCTGAATGTTTAGCAGAACTCCATTACGCAAGATAATTTCTACCAAAAATAAAGCATTGAAGGCATAACCTAAAGGATGTGGGACTTTTCAGTGGGTGGCTGTTGTACCGGTCAGTGGTTTGTAACATAAGTTACACACACATTTTCATTGTTTTGGATTTATAAGCTATTAATAAGTGAGGTTTTCACCACTCCTCCTGGACGGATATAACATATCTGCATAAGTTGTGTTTGAAACTCACAGAAAAGAGTTGCTTGTCTAGGCAAATCATAACCAAATTTTTCTATTTTTTTTTCATGTTCCACATACCAGTAGACGCAATACCTCTAAACTTAGACCTAAACCCCTAACCAAACCCAAATATTTTAAACCCTATCCACTAAACATAACCCTAGCTCGACTCCCAAAAGTATAACCCTAACCCTGACCCTTTGCTCCACTTTTGATCACGTTTATGGCCATGGTTACTCCTACTAGATGGGAATTTACTCTCTGAGAGCAGTGTAACTGCAATTTATGGTATCTGAGGTCCACCTTGTACTATGTGTTAGTATTTTAGGATTAGAGTATAGCTATAGGGTTATGGTTATCCTAGATTTTAGGGTTGCTGCTTAAAGAAGAAAATTGAAAAGTAAATTGTACTGTCAAAAGTGGTATAGCAGAGGGGTAGATGTAATGGGGGAGCTTTAGCTATCCTAGCTCCCCCAATAAATCTGCCAGTGCTCCTTAACCCACCTGAAGTATTATTTGTTCATTATACGAGCCAAATATTTACTGAAAAGATCACTAATATACCTACTCCATTATAATTATTTAGGCAACTTTCTGAAATGCCAAGAATGACAGACATACATATATTAAGCCTGAGATTGCTGTTTCTCAAAAATTTCCCTTTTTCTCTGAAGTAGGGCAATCTCACAGTTAATAGGTAAAAGTTGGGGGTGTCCAGGCTGGGTACAGGGGGAAAGTCTCCTGCAAAAAACAAGTTTAAGAGAAAAAAGCAATGCTCAAAATTCAATATTTTCCTGTGTTTTTGGTCCTTTTTTTGACATTTCAGGTATTATGAGCCTCGACATTTTAATAGGGAGCTTAGTACATAATTAATTACTAATGAACACAGTGTTGTATAATTAAGAGTGCATACTCTGGCAAATGTACTTGTGAGCATATTTTGATTTTATGTTTACTTCTAAAAATGTGTTTTATCATTATTAAATAAATTATTTAATACAACAATATTTTATCACACATTGATGGTATCTTGGACAAAATTAAACTAAGAAAATTAAATAAAATCCAATGGGACAATGTTGATTATTTAGAAACCACAGCATATCCTAAACCATGTTATACTACCTACAAGCAGATATTTCACCATGGGACGTCTGTCAACAGTTTTGCACATAATTTGGACCAGTTTGCTGAAGGTAGTGAGCACTTTCACAATAATATCAACAACAAAGATGTTTTAGAAAGGGAGGAATTTTCCCCACTTTGTCATTCCAAAAGAATAGCCCACATGAACCAGAGGAAGTTTATTTATTAAACTCTCATTAGGTGTTTTTTAACTTGTAACTGGGTTGCATTTTTTTTTTACATTTTTGCCATTGGACTATCAGGCTTTGGTTTGGACTGGCTTTGACTCCACTTCTTTTGGTTACCAGTTGTTTTGTGCATGGTCATTCTTCCAAGTTACTGGGTTCTTGGTTTTAATATTTAGAAGACAGCCATGTCCTCACCATAGCTATTTATGAGTAGTGAGCATACTGACACACAAACTTACAACCTAGCTAATTTACCAGCTGGTGGTTTTGGCATGAACCAGCATCAGGAACTTATCACCTGCAGCCTGACACAGTTCATTCAACTTCTAATCTCCTATAACATCTGAATTAAATAAGGACAAAACTGAATTATCTTGTCATACATTGAATGCATGCTTAGGAGCTCTCAGATTGACTAACAATGATATTATTAATTTGGAACCACCCTCAACCAGAAGGGCCCATGGATTTGACACAGGCCATTCTACTTATACAGAAGACAATGTTGCAAATGGAAACATGAACAGTTTTGACTTGTTTTTATGGCTACACAAGACAGGTACAACTTTTAACCGAACCTGAGCATCTACTGAGGTAAGTGGCTCCTTTGATTTATAACAAGATAGTTTTCAGAAGTTGACTACATTTAAGACATTGCAGTTGGACATTTATTAAAAAAAAAATGCATCACCAGGAGGATGGCCCTGAAGGCACTCAGGGTTTGGAAAATTCCTAATGGGGCAGCATATGACAAAAAAAATTATCAGAAACTCATTCTGGATTTGATGACTGTGGGATACGAATAATGGAAATCTCACAGAATACAATGAAAAAAAAATAATGGAGGACTTTTGGATGAGGTGAATTGTTTAAATGATTCCCTGAAGAAAGATGAATTGTTTGAGGTTAAAATCAATGAATATAACAGTTATTCACACATTGATCATGTCCTGGACAAAATTACACTGAAAAAATTAAATAAAATTTAAAGGCACAATGCAGATTATTTAGAAGGCACAGCATATCCTAAACCATGTTATACTACCTGCAAGCAAGTAGTTCACCAAGGGACTTCTAATGTCAACAGTTTTGCTAGTGATTTGGACCAGTGTGCTGGAGGTGGTGGGTTATTTCACAATAATATCGACAATGAAGATTTTGTCATTCCAAAAGAATAGCACAAATGAACTAGAGGAACCTTATTTATTAAACTCTCTTTGGGTGTTTTTAACTTGTAACCAGGTTGCATCTTCTTGAGTTATTACCATTGGACTATCAGGCTTTGGTTTGGATTGGCTTTGACTCTGCTTCTTGTAGTTACTAGTTCTTTTGTGCCTGGTCATTCTTCCAAGTTACTGGGTTCTTGGATTTTATATTTGGAAGACAGCCATGTCCTCACCACCACTGTTTGTGAGTAATGAACATATTGACAAGTTACCAGCTTCACAGAAAAAAAAAAACTTATCCAGTAAACTACTCATTATTTCAAGAAAAAAAATAGTAATTTTCACAAGAATTCCCTCTGAGAAGTTCCACAAAAAAGTAAGTTCTGAGGTAAATTTTCTTGCAAAAACTAGTCAAAAAAGCAGAAATGCCCTAAAATTATTCAACAGAACAAAACACTTTTCTACTGAAATATTTGTCTGGAAGGTAATCCCCAATTGAGAACTTTTCTGCCCATCTTAAAGAAAGTGTTTGCTGACCACTGATCAGACAAATTTGCAGAGGAGAGCACCCTTCAATGGTAAGAAAGTTCTGACATTTTGGTGCCTTAGCACTGGTTTTACTCTGCATCCCTTGTGTATAGCTGTGGCTAGGGTGAGTGGAAGGAGCCATAAAGCTTTGGAAAATGGCCAGATGATCTTATCTTTGGCAGGACATCCCATATTGCTTAAAGCTACTGCAGTAGTCATCTAATAATGAACATAACTCCTTGTTCTAAGTCACAAAAAGTCTGTGTTCCATGTTGTTCCATATTGAAGGGCTCTGCCACTCATTAGATATTACGTTATGACTTTGCTTTACAACAAATTCTGCATGAGTGACATGAGGAAATTTCCAACAATACTGAGCAAAGCAAGATACCATAGAATGGGCAAAGAGGTCACCACAGAACACTTTACTGTAACTTCAGCAAATCTGCAAATGTAGTAAAATCCATAAAAATGTTTCCGTCTAAACCAAATGTTAGACTTCATTAGAATAGGGCAAATACCTTTCACTTCATTAAATAATCTCAGGTTCAATCACATATCAATTATTTAAAGGCACAAAGTAATTAATGCTGTGTCCCAATTGTAAAATCAAACCTATCTAAAATGATAAAGATAATGAATATATAAGTAGTTCTTTGATAAACCAGATATTAATAAACTTTTTTGTTAAAAAAACCTTAGGTTCCCACATTATACAATAAAAGCGTCGACTTCAGAAGCTGTAACCCAACCATGAATCTTCATGGATTATCACTGAAAAATGATAATGTTTAGTTGTTATAAAAAATTGCATCCAAAAACTAAATCATTATCGCATCATATTATTTGTACGTTTCACAGATTATATACATTTTATGCATGTATTTCCATAGCTATTCTCTTCCAACTTAGCTGAATGCATCATAAGTACTGGTAGAGTGGTGAGGAGTTAATTCAAACCTGGCAGGTTTGTATAATCCAATTTAAACTGCCACATTAACTCCCTATACTCCAAACAAGTTTCCCATTGTCCACCCCTAGAGTCCTTATGAAGTTTCTCCATAATAACACAATTAAATTCCATTTATCACAAAGCAGAACAAAGAATTGTGCTTATTTTTCTTTTGTATATCATAACAATATTCATAAATTCACCTTATGTGGGGGCCTCTCACTTTTCCCTTTGTAAAATGCCTTACAGCCAGAACAAATTTACATGTATACCATCCCTCTAGTGCAAAAATTACCACAGGTTGGCATCACTCACGATTTTTGCATATTATCCAATATCACAGTTCACTGATTAAATATCCATGGATTACAAAGACCACATTTGGATCTGCCTAACACTACCTTCCCATTAAAGGCCCATTGTGACCTGACCTTTCTATATAAAAATCCTGGGTTCTCCTCCAATAAAGGTACAGCTTAATGGTCTACCTTAAATATATTCCAGTTTCCTAATAATACCTTTAATCTGTGGGGCATCCATGCTATGTTGTAAGACCATTGTTCTTTCAAACACCTACATAACCATTTTTGAGGGTTCCAAATCAATTGAAGCCCAAATTCTTCACCTTCTCCACTGGCAGTTGTTATAGTCTGGTTTAATCTTACCCTCAGTAACCCATACCAATCTGTATTCCCTCCCATTTATCCATTACTTCAGAACTAATATTCAAAAGAGATCCCAGGATAACCTATCTCCAAGAACATATTCTTCAGTTTTGTTTTCTCTTCTATAAAGATCTTCCTCTTGGAGATCATTCTTGCCATCCCCGCAAAAGTAGTTGTGTACACCTACCATAAATGTAGATGTTCGAGTGTCTTCACTGTTGCAGTCATGACTCTACTTCCAATGCTGTCCAAAGATGCATGGATGGTAACTTTGGATTTAAAGGAGGCATATTTACACATTCCCATCAGGCAGGATCGCAGAAAATACCTCAGGTTCAAGGCCGGATCGAGGCACTTTCAATTCTCTGCGCTGTCCTTTGGATTGTCTACTGCGCCCAGGGTCTTCACCAAATGCCTTCAACAGAACAAAACACTTTTCTACTGAAATATTTGTCTGGAAGGTAATCCCCAATTGAGAACTTTTCTGCCCATCTTAAAGAAAGTGTTTGCTGACCACTGATCAGACAAATTTGCAGAGGAGAGCACCCTTCAATGGTAAGAAAGTTCTGACATTTTGGTGCCTTAGCACTGGTTTTACTCTGCATCCCTTGTGTATAGCTGTGGCTAGGGTGAGTGGAAGGAGCCATAAAGCTTTGGAAAATGGCCAGATGATCTTATCTTTGGCAGGACATCCCATATTGCTTAAAGCTACTGCAGTAGTCATCTAATAATGAACATAACTCCTTGTTCTAAGTCACAAAAAGTCTGTGTTCCATGTTGTTCCATATTGAAGGGCTCTGCCACTCATTAGATATTACGTTATGACTTTGCTTTACAACAAATTCTGCATGAGTGACATGAGGAAATTTCCAACAATACTGAGCAAAGCAAGATACCATAGAATGGGCAAAGAGGTCACCACAGAACACTTTACTGTAACTTCAGCAAATCTGCAAATGTAGTAAAAATCCATAAAAATGTTTCCGTCTAAACCAAATGTTAGACTTCATTAGAATAGGGCAAATACCTTTCACTTCATTAAATAATCTCAGGTTCAATCACATATCAATTATTTAAAGGCACAAAGTAATTAATGCTGTGTCCCAATTGTAAAATCAAACCTATCTAAAATGATAAAGATAATGAATATATAAGTAGTTCTTTGATAAACCAGATATTAATAAACTTTTTTGTTAAAAAAACCTTAGGTTCCCACATTATACAATAAAAGCGTCGACTTCAGAAGCTGTAACCCAACCATGAATCTTCATGGATTATCACTGAAAAATGATAATGTTTAGTTGTTATAAAAAATTGCATCCAAAAACTAAATCATTATCGCATCATATTATTTGTACGTTTCACAGATTATATACATTTTATGCATGTATTTCCATAGCTATTCTCTTCCAACTTAGCTGAATGCATCATAAGTACTGGTAGAGTGGTGAGGAGTTAATTCAAACCTGGCAGGTTTGTATAATCCAATTTAAACTGCCACATTAACTCCCTATACTCCAAACAAGTTTCCCATTGTCCACCCCTAGAGTCCTTATGAAGTTTCTCCATAATAACACAATTAAATTCCATTTATCACAAAGCAGAACAAAGAATTGTGCTTATTTTTCTTTTGTATATCATAACAATATTCATAAATTCACCTTATGTGGGGGCCTCTCACTTTTCCCTTTGTAAAATGCCTTACAGCCAGAACAAATTTACATGTATACCATCCCTCTAGTGCAAAAATTACCACAGGTTGGCATCACTCACGATTTTTGCATATTATCCAATATCACAGTTCACTGATTAAATATCCATGGATTACAAAGACCACATTTGGATCTGCCTAACACTACCTTCCCATTAAAGGCCCATTGTGACCTGACCTTTCTATATAAAAATCCTGGGTTCTCCTCCAATAAAGGTACAGCTTAATGGTCTACCTTAAATATATTCCAGTTTCCCCTAATAATACCTTTAATCTGTGGGGCATCCATGCTATGTTGTAAGACCATTGTTCTTTCAAACACCTACATAACCATTTTTGAGGGTTCCAAATCAATTGAAGCCCAAATTCTTCACCTTCTCCACTGGCAGTTGTTATAGTCTGGTTTAATCTTACCCTCAGTAACCCATACCAATCTGTATTCCCTCCCATTTATCCATTACTTCAGAACTAATATTCAAAAGAGATCCCAGGATAACCTATCTCCAAGAACATATTCTTCAGTTTTGTTTTCTCTTCTATAAAGATCTTCCTCTTGGAGATCATTCTTGCCATCCCCGCAAAAGTAGTTGTGTACACCTACCATAAATGTAGATGTTCGAGTGTCTTCACTGTTGCAGTCATGACTCTACTTCCAATGCTGTCCAAAGATGCATGGATGGTAACTTTGGATTTAAAGGAGGCATATTTACACATTCCCATCAGGCAGGATCGCAGAAAATACCTCAGGTTCAAGGCCGGATCGAGGCACTTTCAATTCTCTGCGCTGTCCTTTGGATTGTCTACTGCGCCCAGGGTCTTCACCAAATGCCTGGCTCCAGTAGTAGCTTACTGCAGACTCAAGGGAATTCAAATTTACCCTTATCTGGATGATTGTCTAATTCAGGCAGACAGCAAGGATGTTTTACTCCAGCATCTAGAATTTGCACAGAACCTCCTCAAGTTCCTGGGATTCTCTGTAAACATAAAAAAGTCAAATTTGACACCATCACAACAGATAACTTTTCTGGGTGCACTTCTAAACACCACAACCCAGATGGCATTTCTGACATCCGAAAAACAATTACAGCTGGCTTCAACTTTCAGAACCTTGGCAACTTTAACTCCACTATCTTCAAGGAAATTCCTGCAGGCTTTGGGTTACATGGCCTCCTGCATCCTTCTCGTACCATATGCAAGACTAGGTTCTCCCCTGCCGGCAGGCAGCCCTCGGTCGGCCAGAATTCCAAAGTCTGGGTCCGGCGGCGGCTGTTCAACCATGCTCCCTGACGTCAGAGCGCCAGGAGCATAAAGCTGACAGCCGACGCCATCTTCTCCAGTTTTTCTTGCCCCAGATGTCAGGAGTCCCAAAATGAAAAAGGTCCCATAACCTTTGCAAATATACCTCAGAAGAATGGTGAAAAAAGGAAATACACAAAAGTAAAAATAAGAGGGGACAGGATGGAGGGAAACCCAGACTGCAACAGTGAAGACACTCGAACATCTACATTTATGGTAGGTGTACACAACTGTACTATGTTCATCGTGTTTCACTGTTGCAGTCATGACTGTAGGGTAGAATCCCAAAGCTGAAAGAAAGGGAGGTGGTCATAAAGAAGAAGGGGCGGCTAAAAGGCCCTGCAAGACTGCAGAGGCAAAGCCTGCCCTAGACTTAGAGTAGAGAGGTAGATTGTAGTGCTTAGAAAAAGTATGCACTGAACTCCAAGTTGCAGCTTCCAAAATGTCTTTGGTAGGAACTCCCCTGAGGAAGGCCACAGAAGTGGCAGCAGCTCTGGTGGAATGAGTCCGTATACTCCCTGGGATTTGCTTTCCATGGTGTGAATAACAAAATCTGATTCCATGAGCAATCCATTTAGAAATGGTCTGTTTTGAAATGGCTTTACCTTGGGAACTTGAAGCATAAGAAACAAACAATTGTTCTGATTTTCTGATGTCCTTGGTTCTGTTCCGGTAAAAACATAGTTGTCTGTGTACATCCAAGAAATGTAAGATCCTTTCCCCTTTATTTTGAGGAGTGGGGAAAAAGGTTGGCAAGTGGATAGTTTGATTTAAAGCCATTTTGGAAACCACCTTAGGCATGAAGGTAGGATTAGTCCTCAAAGATACCCTTGTCTTGATGAAAAATAATATAAGGTTCCACAGCCATAAGGGCTTGTAACTCTGAAACTCTCCTGGCAGAGGTTAGTGCTAACAGGATAGCTGTCTTCCAAGATAAAACCTTGATGTCAGAAGAGGCAGCAGGCTCAAAAGGAGGCAAGGTTAGTTTTTCCAAAACATAGTTGAGATCCCAAGCAGGAATGGGAGGAAATCTAGGAGGTCTTAAGTTCTTAGCTCCTCTGAGAAACTGTCTCATGAGCTGGTGGGAAAAGATGGGACGGTCTGAATTATTATGAGCAGAAATAGCAGAGGCATGTATCTTAATGGAAGAGAAAGAGAGACCCTTATGTAAGAGATCTGTCAGGTAAAGTAAAATTAAAGTAATGTTAGGAAGAAGAGGATCAGAATCCTGAGCCTGCATCCAGGAACAAAATCTTTTCCATTTTCCTGCATAAGATTTTCTAGTGCTAGGACGTCTGGCTTCTAAAATGACATCCATAACCTGTTTGGGTAGGAAAGAAGAAATCAAAGGCCCTGGATTAACCAGGCCACCAGGCTGAGAGTTCTGACATGAGAGTGTAGAACCTGACCGTGATGTTGGGACAGAAGGTTCGGAGACTGAGGTAAAACCCAAGGGGGCTCCAGGCATAGGTTTATTAGAGTTGGATACCAAAACTGCCGAGGCCAGTTTGGAGCCAGCAAGATTATCATCTTGGGCTTGTCCTGTTTTATCTTCAACAAAACCCGTGGAAGAAGAGGAAGAGGCGGAAAGGCATATCCCGAGAGGTTCCTCCAACTGAATGACAGGGCATCCACTTTCCAAGCTTCTCTGTGGGAAGTCCTGGTGCAAAAATTCTGTAGTTGATGATTGAGATGGGATGCAAAGAGGTCTATGTGAGGACATCCCCAGACTGCTGTTATCATCCTGAATATTTTGGTGTCCAGCATCCACTCGTGTGGATCAGAAAGATTTCTGCTCAGACTGTCTGCCAGGAAGTTTTGTTTCCCTGGTAGAAACTGAGCTTGAAGATCCAGATTGCAAGCTAGAGCTGTGTTCCATAGATCCATGGCTAGTCTGCAAAGGGGATAGGAATGAGATCCCCCTTGCTTGTTTATGTACCACATAACTGTGGTGTTGTCCATCCGTATTAGTAGTTGTCCTGGTTGTAAGAGATTCCTGAAGGCCAATAGAGCTTTCTGAATGGCTAACATTTCCTTTAAGTTGATATGCAGGTGCTTCTGATCCTTTGTCCAAAGGCCCTGCAGACAATTGCCCTGAAAATGGGCTCCCCAAGCATAATCCGAGGTGTCCGTGGTTAGAATCTGAGTGGCAGGAGGCAGACAGAAGGGTTTCCCTTTGTTTAGCACACATGCCCTGGACCACCAAAGAAATTCCTTTTGAAGGCAAGGAAGGATGGAGATCAGTATGTCTAAACTGTGGCAATGCTGAGACCATACACTTTTTAGGTACCACTGAATTTTCCTCATGTGTAGTCTTGCATATGGTACGAGAAGGATGCAGCAGGCCATGTAACCCAAAGCTTGCAGGAATTTCCTTGCAGATAGTTGAGTTAAAGTTGCCAAGGTTCTGAAAGTTGAAGCCAGCTGTAATTGTTTTTCGGATGTCATAAATGCCATCTGGGTTGTGGTGTTTAGAAGTGCACCCAGAAAAGTTATCTGTTGTGATGGTGTCAAATTTGACTTTTTTATGTTTACAGAGAATCCCAGGAACTTGAGGAGGTTCTGTACAAATTCTAGATGCTGGAGTAAGACATCCTTGCTGTCTGCCTGAATTAGACAATCATCCAGATAAGGGTAAATTTGAATTCCCTTGAGTCTGCAGTAAGCAACTACTGGAGCCAGGCATTTGGTGAAGACCCTGGGCGCAGTAGACAATCCAAAGGGCAGCACAGAGAATTGAAAGTGCCTCGATCCGGCCTTGAACCTGAGGTATTTTCTGCGATCCTGCCTGATGGGAATGTGTAAATATGCCTCCTTTAAATCCAAAGTAAACATCCATGCATCTTTGGACAGCATTGGAATTAGAGTCATGACTGCAACAGTGAAACACGATGAACATCTGTCCTGTAGATAAATTACAAAAAAAAGATTAATTGCAATCGTCCCTCTTGGCAGAATTGCCTTTTTCCATTCCCTTGTTAGCTTAGTTTTTAGTAAAGGTTCTGCTGCTTTATGAATATATTATTCTTTATGACTACTGTTCTTCACCAAAAGGATGTGCATCCAAAGTCCAAGCCTTTCCTTATTTCTTGAATTACCCCATTTCATCATCATCCCTTTCCACTTTGAATTGTAGATTTCTGCTTGTCTTATGTGTAAAAGCCTTAAATGTGTAGCTCTAAAATATCCCTTCGTATCAGGAATCCTAAACCTCCTTGTTCTATTGGGAGGATCAACTATCCCACTTGACTCTTGCCCTCTTCCCCTCCCAAATAATATCCTTTAACTCTTTATTAATTACAATCCTCAAATTCTCCTCCAGTTGATTAAAATATGCTTCATCTACGTATAAAAGTAAAGGGACCAGAAACATTTTTACTTTGCTTGTATCTTGACATCCATACCCATAGGCAAAAAATTCCAGTTCCTTAGTTTTTGTATTATCTTTTGTTTGGTCTCTTCCTACATACACTTAGCTGCCATAACTGAATCCCTTTAAATCCATACTCCTAAATATTCATTTTATGTCCTCATAAATATGGGTACTGCTGGACCAATTAATGTGCGGGTACATATTTTATATCTATAACCTTTGTTTTATCTTCATTAATCTTATATCCAAAAGAAAAAAAAGCAGAACTGTCTCAGAGCATTCTACAACACTGAGAGGTCATTTTCTGGTTCAAAGAGGTACAAAATAATATCATCTGCAAATAATGCCGATTTTTCTTGAACACCACACCAATTATATCCTAGAATTTCTGAGTCCCTTATTTTCTTTGCCAATTGTTCTAAATAGAATGCAAACAACAAAGCAGAAAGAGAACACCCCTTGCCTGGTTCTTCTATTCAGACACAACTTATCAGAGAGAGGAGCCCTGCCACTTTGATTTTTGCCTTGAGTCCCTCATACAAAATTCTAATTAACCATGTTATTGCATCAGGAAATACAAATGTTTCCATTGCCCTACTCATAAAATCCCAGCTTACTCTGTTGAATACTTTCTCTGCATCAAGACCCACCACTGACAGAAGTATTTTCTTACATTCCGTTTCCCTCTGGATCATCATTATTTTCTTAATGTTGTCAAGTGTTTGCCTTCCCTCCCCAAAACCACACTGGTCCATACCCATCAATTTTAGGATCACCTTTGCCATTTGTTTATCCATTGCAGACAAAAACACTTTATAATAATGATTTAAAATTGAAATGTGAGTAAATGAAGCTGGATCAGATGGGTCTCTACCATGTTTAGGTATTACAACCACCACAGCTTTTTCCAAGATGTTGGTGTCGCCCCTCCTTTTAAAATACTGTTAAAACTTTCCAGATCTTTATCACATTATTCTCTCCTAATTTCTAAATTTCTACTGGAATATTATCTATTCCTAGAAACTTTCCTGTAGATTGGTAAAACAAACACCACACCTGAAGCCAAAATCCCGCAGTAGTCACAAAACAAATCAGTAGTTGTATTCTAATAAAGATAAAAAGTTTAATGACAAGCAAAAATACAAGCAGTAAATAATCCAGTAGTTAAGCACTTTTGTCTTTATCAATGCAGACTTTATCACAACCAAAAGTGCTTAACTTCACATCCTTTATATAATTACACCAATTAGTAAATCAGCCCTTTCTTAAAAAGACAGAACATTAAAAACAACTAGTTGCATGAAGAATATAAAAATACTTTCATTAACGTATCAAAGCCCTTTCAACCAAAATAGGCTTAACAGATACATTTTCATTCATGCCAGGGGGCTGGCAAGCATTTAAATGGAGTTGCCACTTCAACTCAGCCTTCTCAATCTGGTTTGACCAGTTACCCCCCCCCCCCAGGCATTTTTAACTACTACTTCTACAATATCAAATTTGAAGCCAGAAAAAAAATGGGCAAGTCAGAGTTTGCTTAAAAAGGTCATTGTTATAATTCTTTGTACTAATAGCATATAAATGCTCATATATTATCTTCCTAATTGCCCTCTCAGTCTTACCCACATAATAACCGTTGCATCCCATACAAACACTCAGGTAAACCAGACCAAGAGTATTACAATTACCTCCTGTAAATTTTTTAATTTTTCGTTGGAACACCCTATCAAAATTAAGGACAGTAGAGGAACCAGGTTATGTGGTAGATGTAACTATTGTAGGTGTTTGGTGAACGCAACAGAAATGTGGGTGGGGGTACCTCCGGAATATATTAAACTAGCAAGAGGTAATTGTAATACTCCTGGTCTGGTTTAACTGAGTGTTTGTATGGGATGCAACGGTTATTATGTTGGTAAGACTGAGAGGGCAATTAAGAAGAGAATATATGAGCATTTATATGCTATTAGTACAAAGAATTATAACAATGCTCTTTTTAAGCACACTCTGACTTGCCCGTTTTTTTCTGGCTTCAAATTTGGTATTTTAGAAGTAGTAGTTAAAAATGCCAAGGGGGGGGGGGGGACTGGTCAAACCAGATTGAGAAGGCTGAGTTGAAGTGGCAACTCCATTTAAATGCTTGTCAGCCCCCTGGCATGAATGAAAATTAGAAGTTATGTACCTACCATAACGTTCCATGTTAGTTGTCTTCTCTCGCCTTCTTTCTTGCTGGATGGGTTCGGAGCCGATCCTCGGCTCCGACTCGGCACTTGCTTTAGCTTGAGAACTCCTTTTACCAGCTCGAGGCAACCCTATATCCCATGATGCAAGGTGGAACTACCTCAGATCTCGTTTGGTAGCTAACCTACCCTGCTAAAGACTATCCTAACATAATTAGGAACATAAGTTCCTAATAGAAGTCCTCATATGAAGGCTCAGGAGGAAACAACGTAATAGGAACTCTTCAAGATCTGTCCAGGCCAGGGGGAAGGAAGGAGGGACGCAAGAAAGAAGGCGAGAGAAGACAACTAACATGGAACGTTATGGTAGGTACATAACTTCTAAATGTTAAGTTGTCAATCTCGCCTTCATTCTTGCTGGATGGGACCGCGTCCCTAGCACCTGTATCCTGGGTGGCTCAATGGAACAGACTCTTGAGAACTGTGGAACCAAAACTGGCCCTATCTCTGGAGGCCAAGTCCAACTTGTAATGAGAGACAAAGGTATGAGGCGTGGCCCAAGTAGCTGCTGCACAAATGGTATCAATGGGTAGTCTATCCTGAAAAGCTGCAGAAGTGAATAGACTCCTGGTTGAGTGTGCTTTTGGCTTAGAAGATAGCTGTTTGCCTCTGAGAGAGTACACATAGGAAATGGTGGAAGTCAACCATCTGGATAAGGTCACTTTAGAAACTGGAAGACCTATCCTGTTTTCTGCATAGGAGACAAATAATTGGTCCGATTTTCTGAATTGTTTAGTTCTATGCAAATAGTACCTGAGCTGACGATGGACATCCAAAAATGCAGTTTCTGTTCAGCTCTGTCGGAATAGTTTGGGAAAAAGACTGGTAGATCTATAGATTGGTTAATATTGGTTTGAGACACGACTTTGGGGAGAAAGGAAGGGTTAGTTCTTAATGATACCCTGTCCTTATGAAAACCAAATAAGGGGAACGAATGCAGAGAGCTTGAATCTCGGAAACCCTTCTTGCAGAAGTGACAGCCAGTAAAAATATAGTTTTCCAGGTCAATAACTTCAAAGAACATGAAGCAGACGGTTCAAAGGGAGGTAGTATCAAGGATGCCAACATTAAGTTTAGATCCCATTGCGGAGGAGGATGCTTTATAGGTGGTTTTAGGAGAAAAACTCCTCTCAGAAAGGCCTTGCATAATCTATGAGACATAATGTTATTGTCATGCAAGCCAACATGATACTTGGAAATAGCAGCCAGTTGTACTTTGACTGTAGATGACGAGGATCCTGAATGAAAAATCTCCACCAGGAAATCTAAAACAGAATGTACAGGAGCAGTAAAGGGATCAATATTTCTGGAATTTGCCCAAATAGAAAAACGTTGCCACTTGCTAGCATAAACAGTCCTAGTGGATGACTTCAAAGAAGACACTAAAATGTCTCTGACTGAGTCAGAAATCATCGGTAGCCTGGCTAGGGAAGGAAGTGGAGCAACCAAGCAGTGAGGTTGAGAGAATGAATGGCCCGGTGCTGCTGACCCGACTGGTGGATCAAGAGATCCGGAACTGGGTCCAGATGCCAGGGCTGCACCAGAAGGTGACGATGCAGAGACGGAAACCAAATTTGTTGAGGCCAATATGGGGCAATGAGGATCAATTTGGCTCTCAAAACGGTGGCTTTCTGAATGACTTGTGGAATCAAGGGAAAGGGAGGAAAAGCGTACAGAAGTCCCCGGGCCAATCCTGGGTTAGAGAGTCTCTCAGGGGTTGGCCTGGAAGGGGAAAGAGAGTGAAAAATCGGGCACTTGTTGTTTTGAGGAGTAGCAAAAGATCGCAACAAGGAGTGCCCCACTTCAGAAAAAATCTGATCCACTACAGATTGATTGAGAGACCACTCGTGAGGCATCAGAATAGATCTGCTCAGCCTGTCCGCCAATAGGTTGGACCTGCCGGGGATGTGCGTTGCTATCAGAAACCGCTGAGAAGAGATCGCCCATTGCCAAAGTCTGAGAGCTTCTCGACATAACGGATAGGACCTGGTTCCGCCCTGTTTGTTGATGTACCAGACCACGGACATGTTGTCCGTTTGTACTGCAATAGTCCCTGTGGGAAGAAAGTCGTTGAGGGCTTGCAACGTTAAAAGCACTGCTCTCATCTCCAGGACATTTATGTGCAGATGGTATTCTATGGGTTGCCACGTCCCGTGGACCATCCTGCCCTGATAATGCCCCCCCCACCCGATCAGAGAGGCATCCGTAGTGACTGTGGCAACTGGAGGAGGGGGAATAAAGGGTCGGCCCTGATGAAGAAGAGGGGAAGATATCCACCAATTCAGATGAGTCCTGCACGACTGTGTGACTAATATTTCGTGCCTCATCGGGAGACTGTGGTACGACCACTGCGTGAATAGCATCCACTGCAGAAGACGCATGTGGAAGCGAGCCAGTGGTAGAAGAACAATGGCCACAGCCATAAGACCTAGAACCTTCAGTATAAATCTGGCTTTGATCTTGTTGCTTTGCAATAGAAGCCGAGCAATTTTTGGATGTCCAGAATTCTTTGATCTGTTAGTCTGGCTAACATTTTGACGGTGTTTAATTCTGCGCCTATAAAGGTGATAGATTGGCAAGGCAGCAGAGAAGATTTTTCAAATTTACTGAAATTCCCAAACTCCTGCAAAGCTGTAGAGTGTAGTCTCTGGACTGAAGAAGCTGACACTTGGTGGTGGCGGAGAGGAGCCAGTCGTCCAAGTAGGGAAACACCTGGAATCCTTGACGTCTCAGATGAGCTGTGACCACTGCCATGCATTTGGTAAACACTCTGGGGCTGAAGTGAGGCCAAAGGGCAGTGCTCTGAATTGGTAATGACTGGTCCCTAGCCGAAAGCGGAGAAACCTTCTGGAGCGTCTGTGAATCTTTATGTGATAGTACGCATCCTGAAGGTCTATATAGCACATCCAGTTGTCCTTGCCCAGAAATGGCAGAATGGACTGAAGCGTGACCATCCGGAATCTTGCCTTCTTGACAAATCTGTTTAGATTGCTCAGGTCTAATATTGGTCTTCAATCTCCCGTCCTTTTGGGGACCAAAAAGAATCTCGAGTAGACGCCGGATCCTACCTGGTCTGCCGGCACCGTCTGGACGGCTCTTTTTTCTAGGAGTTTTGAAACCTCCTGTTCTGCCAAATCCCTTTGACCGGGTGAGATGTCTGGAAGGGATTGTAGAGGTATGGGAAACCTTTCGAAGGGGATTTTGTAACCCTCGGATATAATCGACTGTACCCACATCTCTTGTGATAGGGATTGCCAGGCTACTGGGTACAGTGAAATCCTTCCCCCGACTGCCTCCAAGGGTGGACAGTCGGGCAACACCTCAGGGATGCTGAAAGGGCTTATCAGGAAGAGACTCCCTGTTGCCCTGGTTCTGAGGACCCCCCCTGCCTCTAGGGCGGAGTCTATTATTGTTACCCCCTCTGCCTCTGGGGGTAAACTGACCATGTGGGTCCGGTGTAGCTCTTTGGGCTTTATGGAACCACATCTCCCCCCCCCTTCTGACCCTTGGGATATGGTCTAGAAGGAGTGGAAAATTGGACTCCAACGGCAGAAAGAGTTTTACCGTCCTGCTCACACCTGGTCAAGGTATCCTTCACCTGAGGTCCGAACAAAGCCGAACCATCAAAGGGGGTATTAGTGAAGGACGCCTTAAAGGGGTCCGCAAAATTACAAAGCCGCATCCAGGCTTGGCGTCTAAGAGCAACTCCTGTGCCTGCGGCCCTGCTCGCTCCATCGGCCGCATAAGATATGAGCCGCATGGAGGAGTTAGATATGGAATTCAGGATTGCAAGCTGCGAGGCAATCTTTTCTTGAGCCCCAGCAGCAGAAGGATCCTGGACTACTTCACCCAGTTCCTTGAGAATATCTCGTTGAAACCTGGTGAAGTGACAAAGATAATTCAGCGAACGCATAGCAAAGGTCGCTGAAGAAAACATCCGCTTTCCATACCTGTCCATGGTCCTAGAATCCTTGTTAGGAGGATGGACAGGTACTGAAGGATCCACCAGTTCCTTCTTAGTGGCCACTGCCACCACCATAGCATCCACAGAGACACCCTTGGAAAGGAACTGTTTGTCCGAAGGGGCCGTGATGAATTTGGATGGTCTTCTGGGGACAGGTTCCACAGAATCTGGAGCCGCCCACGCCTTCCGAGCCACTACCTGCATAAGTGGGTCGAAAGGCGGAGACACCCAGGAGGTGGAGGGTCGGGATCCAAAAGCCTCCAGGTATACCGACTCATCCTCGGAGGGGTCAATGGAGGGCCAATTCCCCCTCTGTTTGAGGAGCTCAAGGATGTCTGAAAAGGAGACATCCTCAGAGGGGACCGGGGGAACCCTCCGACTCATCTAAGTCGGTATCAGATGTAGTAGACTCAGGGGAGTCTGTGTGTTTCCTCTTACACGTCCTCTTCCGAGGGGGTTCCCCTGCAGGATCAGGAGAAACCTCGGAAGAGGAGGAAATTCCCAGTGGGGAAACCTGGGGCGATGGATCCCTGGGCCTGAGAGCAAGAGGCTGGCAAGAGGCGTCTGCAGGCACTGATGAGGGAGGAGCTAGAGGGATGGACCGTTGACCAGGCTCAGAGGCCAGGACACTCCTCATCACCTCAAAGGCTCCCCTCCCCGGGAGGCCGGAATATCCCCGCTCCGAAGAAACAGGAATTCCCGGCTCCAATGAGAGGGAAGGCTCCGAGGCCGATGTCGGAGCCGAGCTTACCAAAGCCGAAGCCCCGAGAGGGAGAGCGGGGTCGGACAAGGGTCCGATGCCACTAGCCCCCTCGGAGCCGACAATGGAAACCCGACGACCGGATCCCTCCAAGGAAGGCCTCAAGGAGGAGATCGGAGCCGAGGACGAAGGAGCCAAAGGATGTATCGGCTCCGGCATCGAAACAGTCGCTGTCCCAAGAAGCTCCGGCTCCGAACTCTGGTGTGGAGTTGGAGGAGGAAGTTCAAGGGGTGAGGCTATAGCCGAAGTCTGTTGAGACGGGCTATGGAGCATTTGGGCCAGTGCCTGAGACTTCAACAGCCTGCTTACCACCCTCTCTAAGTCGTGGTCAGACAGCCTGGAAGATCTCGAAGATCGGCTCCGATGGCTCCACTCCGACAAAAGAGGAGACCCCGGAGCCGAGTGGATACTCAGTAACGAAGGGGACCGAGATCTCTTTCGGGACAAAGCCATCGGAGCCGAAGTCCCCTGAACTCCAGATGGAGCCGAAGGTTTCTCGGCTCCGATGCTGGATAAGGTGTCGGCTCCGGCAAGGCCACAGTAGACAAGGTATCGGAACCAGCCGGCGCCGAACCTACTACTTTAATGGTAGATACATCGGTTCCAGCCGGAACCGATCTCGGCTCCGACGGAGCCGGAGCCACCGGAAGAGGCTTGGATACTGAAGCCTGAGCCTTCGGTGGCTTAGAAGGTTTCCCAGACCCTGCTTTAGAGGGAGAACCTTCTGGCTTAAGTAAGCCACGGAGGATAAGCTTATTCCTCCTTTCCTGCAGGACTCTCTGGCTAAAAGAGTGACACAATGCACAGGAGTCCTGCAGGTGCAAAGGCCCCAGGCAATAAACACAAGAAGTGTGACCGTCTGTCAGAGACATTTTCTGACAGCACGAGTCACACTTCTTGAAGCCTGAGACCTTGCCTTCCCTAGACATATCCTAGGAGGAAGTAACACACACAAACCCCAACAAACACACAAAATTAATCCCCTACACACAACACACAGGAAGGGATTAACCAATGGGGGTTTTAGGCCTAACTAAAAATTTTACTAAAGGTTATAAAAGGTTATAAAAGTTTGAAAAAACAAGGGAATAGGGTGGGCTGTAATTCACTACAGACTATACTATGAATAAAAAGGGGAAATAAAACCCTAACTAAGCTTTTCTGATTTTACCAAGAAAATCACTTACCTCAGCTGGCAAAGGAGACCTCTTTCGCTAAGCGGCAAACGAGATCTAAGGTAGTTCCGCCTTGCATCATGGGATATAGGGTTGCCTCGAGCTGGTAAAAGGAGTTCTCAAGCTAAAGCAAGTGCCGAGTCTGAGCCGAGGATCGGCTCCGAACCCATCCAGCAAGAATGAAGGCGAGATTGACAACTTAACATTGTATCTAAGCAGAAAAGGCACACCTGTTCCTTAAGGTTGGTCTATCACAAGCAGCCAGTGATAGTAGAAATAACGGTAGACCAAACACCACGAATATTTGTAGAAGCAACATTGTATCTGTTAAGCCTATTTTGGTTGAAAGGGTTTCAAAACTTTAATGAAAGTATTTTTATATTCTTCATGCAGTTAGTTGTGTTTAATGTTCTGTCTTTTTAAGAAAAGGCTGTTTTACTAATTGGTGTAATTATATAAAGGATGTGAAGTTAAGCACTTTTGGTTGTGATAAAGTCTGCATTGAGACAGACGAAAGCGCTTACCTAATGGATTATTTACTGCTTGGATTTTTGCTTGTCCTTAAACTTTTTATCTACCTACTGGATTATTTATTGCTTGGATTTTTGCTTGTCATTAAACTTTTTATATTTATTAGAATACAGGACTACTGATTTGTTTTGTGACTGCTGTGAGATTTTGGCTTCAGGTGTGGTGTTTGTTTTACCAGTTGCTTTTGTTCACCACTCTATGCACGTTTTGGCTGTTGGAGTTTCCTGTAGATTGGTTATGCATCACCATTTTTATCTCATCTCCTCCTATCTTAACAGTTAATTGAGTCTCATCTACCACTAACCTTGGCATATTTAAGTCTTCCATAAATATTTTCATTTGCACTTTTTCTTGATCCCCCCTTATACTTCATTCAAATGTTCATAAAAACCTCCAATATCTATAGAGGGTCTCTGGTTATTTTGATGTTATAGGCTACATATGTTTGGCAAAAGCCCTTTCTACTTTCTGTTGCCCAAATTGTTATGCAAAAGTTTTTGTGCTCTGAAGTTATCAAAAAACAGTTGCTTATCAGAAGTCTTTCTAAACTCATACATATTATCTAGGTATTGCCTTATTTTTTTTCTTTAACACTCTGCGATTTTGCCTCCTCTTGTTCTTTGAGATTCCCCTTATTTTGTAATACTGTAATGTTTGTCAGCCTCTCTAAATAATTTTTATTACTTTTAATTAGATCTCTTTTTTTTATTACCCTATTTTCAAACTCTACTTACATTTTATCCCACTCACTAGCTATAACATCTGGAGTACTTTCTATCATCTGTAATAATTCATGGATAATTCCCAATACCTATTCGTTAAATTCCTCTCTTTTTAACAGGTAAGTGGAGAAGCACCAGTGTCTCATTTTTACTTCATTACCCTGCATTATCTTATTAATTGGTGCATGATGTGAAATAGTTATTGAACATGTAATAAAGTCTCCAATTAAGTGGACATGTTTCTGTGAAATATAATTTTTGTCAAATCTAGCCTGTTTATTGTTCCTACTACTAAATTGTCTTTCATGCCAAATACTTTCATTAATATCTCAAGAACTCTACCCTGCTATGTTTTCCCTTCTAGGCCCTCCCAGATACATCGTCATCATTACAAATCAAATTCTAGCCCTTACCTGTAAGTAATATTCCGGCAAGCCCCGGTGGTACGGCAGTAGCGTTTTTACCTCAAAGCAAAAGGTTGTCCCATTCAATTCTCGGCTGGGCTTGGGAGTGCCTTCTGTGTGGAGTCTGCATGTCCTCCCCGCGGTTGGGTAGCATTTGAAAGACATATGTGTGTAAATAGGCGTGCCTTCGTTGAAGGTTGGGCGTCGAGCTGGCACCTCGGTGTTTCATAAAAATCTACTGCCAGTCATTAGCGGATCGGAGTTCTGCTGTAGCGACCCCTTACTGGGAAAAGCCGAAAGACAAACAACCTGTAAGCAATATTCCATCCTGAAAGATGATTATTTCTCCCAAAATGTTTTAAGGTCCAAAATAGCAGTTTAGGTAGAATATAAACACACCCCAATGTAATCTTCATACCTTGTCAGTAACTCCTCACTACCACAAATCTGCGCTTGTCTTTTTTCTTCTTCTATCATCACTACTCGAGCTCCTATTAGAAGTACTCTTCTTTTCCTTTGTCCCAGACATCCTGCAGAATATCCATCCTGAAATCCTTTATTTATCAAATTCTAATGCCTATTTCTTTCCAAATGTGTCTCCTGTAGCACTATTTGCACTCTGCATTTCTTAATATAAGTAAGTATTCTTTCCTTTTTGTCTATAGCTGTGAGACCATTCACATTCCAAGACAAGATGAAAAGTTTTGACATTATGGTAGAATGTCATTATTCCCACCTCATACTATATATATATATATATAGAGAGAGAGAGAGAGGGAGAGAGCAGCATTTTTTTAAATGTCTGATAAGACATTAAAAAACTTGCATATTTGACCAGTTATTTTTATAGTTGCAAATCCAGGATTCTAAGAAAAAGGGGCTCATCCATTTTAGATTTTACATTTCAAAAGGGAAAATAATTTTGCTGGCAGTTAGTATAGACAGTTAATGTTAAGAAATTGTTTCTTTATTTCAGAATGCTTTGCATGATTACTTCCACTTTGATTTGTCTACCATGCAGACTTTTAGAGTTTCAAGCTGATGTGTGCTATTTTTTTAAATGCAAAAAGAAAATACTGGTAGCGGACAGTTGCAATTTTACTGTTAACACTGACATTATATGCGAGATAAACTGTTTTCATATGTAAGATATTCTAAGATTAAAGGTAATATTCTCACAAATGTGAGACACTGCTTATAGGTTGAAAGGTTCACAAGTAAGTACTAAGCTAGCTGCTCTTTCAGACCATTTTAAACCTAGCCCGTTTCCCCTTTTGTGCTCAAAATAACATATTTCATTTGGTTATAGACTGGTCTTACCCATCTCATGGTCAGTAATTACATATTTCCCCTAATGAGAATAACTGGCATCATACCATAGATAATTTGAGAGGACCCATGCATGGGATAAAGCATTTAGGAACTGCTTTTGCCCATTAGTAAGTAGTGCAGGGGTGGTCCTGTGGTAAATTTTGTTTCCCATCCATATATCTAAGTTGCACTTGAATATGGACAGGGATGAAATTTGTTTTATATTTTATTATTATTCTTACAGCATAAAGGTATTATTTTAGAATTTCTGATTCAAAAGTATAGGGAATAATGACAGCTCTTTGCGCTTTATGCATATTTGCATGCAGTCTTGAAGTTAATTGATGCATACCAAAGACAAATTAAATATTTTTCTGCATACTTTTCTTTAAAGGGTATTGACAGATTTCTGCAGGGGAAATTAAATATGAAATGTTATGTACATATATATGTTATCTCAGCCCCCATAAACTGACACACTCATAGTCATGAAACTTGAATGTTTGCTGTGTGACGGATATTTAGTTTCCTAGTATGACAACTTAAAGTTTACATCTTGGTGCAAATATTTTTGATTTATTTTACAAAGCACTTCTTGATGTTAGTGATTTAATGAAAAAAAGTGTAATCATACAGTGACCTTCACAGGTCTACTTCCTTTTTGAGGGGGGTTTAATTGTGAGGTTGTATTTGTTAACCAGGGGTGTCTGATCTGAAAAGGCCCTTTTTCAGCAGAGGGCCAGAGAGAAAAGCTCCACATAGAAAAATTACAGGTACATTTAGATATTTAGACATGAATATACACAAATTACAATAGACATGTTTTTACAGTGGTATGCTGCACATCAACAGTTACAGTGGACAGAACAAACATGAAAATATTAATTTAAAAATAAAGGTAATTCATAGATTTGTGTACAGCTGAAATTTGTAACATAGGTAGAATACATACATAGTACACAGGTACAGTACATACATTGTACATTAGCCAGTGTTTGTAAGAGTGAAAACTATTATCAAGTACTCTAGGTTTAGTATGTATACCTTTCACTAGCTTGTGGAGCAGTCATGGCACTGCCAACTTTGCTTGAGATGTTGTCTAATGAGGTTTTTAAAGGAGGCTTTGGACAATGTGTTTTGTATGCTAGTGGGGGAGACAATTCCATTTTTAGCCACTGGACTATTATATAGTGTGTCTCCAAAACTATTGTAGCTGTTGGTGACTTCTAGTAGTAATTTGCTTGATGATCTTAGAGGCCTTTTGGGAGAGTGATGCTGTACTAGGTGTTTGAGGGCAGGACACTTATTGGGGAGGTAATAGATAGAATGACAGAGGCAGAGCTGATTGTAGGTTCGGAGGTTGGGTAGTTCAAGCCAGTGGAGCTGTCTCAAAGCAGTACAGTGATGAGTTCTATATGAGCAATTTGCAGAAAAGTGGGCAATTCTGTTATAGCAGGCTTCCATGAGATTAGTCAGAATGGGAGATGCATAGAGTAGGGTGGATAGCAGCTGGGAGCAAGCAATGGCTGATCTTGTGTTGTTGGTAAGATTTGATACGGTAGAGTGATCCCAGTTTGGCATATACTTTTTTAGTAGTTAAGTTGAGATGACTATCAAGTTTTAGGTGGGAGTCTATGGTTATTCCCAATAGCTTAGCCTGTGCCACTGGAGGAACTGGAGTAGCATTTGTGGAGTAGATAGTGAATTGACTGTTATCAGTGTTTTTGTTAGAACTGGTTATAATCATAAGCCGAGTTTTCTTTGGATTGAGGATAAGTTGGGCTTTGGTAAGGTAGTTTTCAATGTCAGAGAATGCTAGTTGAGTTGTTTTGTAGGAGGATGGGAATGTTTTGTGCAGCACAGATTAAGGTAGTATCATCTGCATACTGAATGATTGATGCATGCTGTGTGGAGGCATGGGGGTCATTTGTGAAGATTGTGAGTAGTAGTGGTCCTAAGACAGAATCCTGTGGGACTCCTATAGTTATGGGCAGCTGAGGAGAGAGAGAATTTTCCCCATTTCATAACTCGGTACCTGTCAGTTAAGCAGCTTTGGAACCAGGTAAGAGTGGAATTTGATAAGTGATATTGGTTTAATTTGTTTAGCAGGATTTGGAGCGAGACTGTGTCAAATGCTTTGGACATATCCAAAAAGAGTTAACACCTGCAAGCCTTCGTTTTTGAGATGGTTTACTATGTCTGTGAAGCAGAGGAGGGCTGTAGTGTTACTATGGGCAGGTCTGAAACCATGTTGAGTAGGTGACAAGATGTTGCTGTCTAGGAGATATTTTAGCACCTGGGTATGGATGCATTTTTCTAGGATTTTGGCCAGGGGGAAGAGTAAAGCAATGGGTCTGTAGTTATTAAGTTCAGTGAAGGTCCCGCCTTTATGTATGGGTGTAACATAGGATATTTTCCAGAGTTTGGGCACATAGTTTTCAACAATTGATCTGTTTATGAGAGTGGAGATTGGGATAGCAATAGCATCTGCTGTGAGTTTCAAGAAATAGCTGGGGAGTAGGTCGGCTGCTGTTGATGAGGTTTTTAGTTTGGAGAGCATGCTTTTGATTGAAGTGGTGGAAATTGTTTTGAGGGTGAAGCTTGTATTAGTGTTATTTGTGTTGGGGGTGATAATGAGGTTGGAACTGTCCTCTGATACTAAGGATAGAATTGAGTTCACAAAGTGAGAGTTGAATTGTGTTTTGATGGGAACTTTAGTGTCAGCAGTGGTTGGTTTGGAGGTAGCCTTTTGGGTGGATTTTAGTAGCTGGTTTACATTTTTCCAAAATTTTGGGGGGTTGTGTTGGTATTTAGTTTGTAATGTCGTGTAGCAGGCTTTTTTTGTCCAGCCTAATGCATTTTTTTGCACGGTTGCACAGTTCTTGGTACTTATTCAGGCTTTGTGTTTCTTTGTTTTTTTGATAGTAAAGCCAGGCAGTGTCTCTGGGCTTAAAGATTTGTTTGGTTTCTTTACTGAACCAGGGGTTTGTAGAGGTTCTAACCTTGATTTTGCACAATGGAGTGACAGTGTCTAGGAGTTGTAGAAATGTTTTGTTGAAATATGCTACAGCCTGGTCAAGTGGGAGGGTTTTTAGGGGGGTCCAGTCACAGTTACAGAGTAAAGTATTGAGGACTTCAGGAGAGAATTTTTTTTGTGTTTCTAGTGGATTTATAGTTAGTGGTTTTGCATATGCTTGTTCTATTACGTATAAGGTATATTACGTTGTGGTCACTTAAGGTATCTGGGAGACTGCCTGTGTGGGGGTACAATGTGGGGTTATTAGTTAGGAGCCAGTCAAGGATGGCTTCCCTATTTATAGAATATAACAAGGATTCAACCATGTTCAGGAAATGGTCGCTTTAAATCACTGTACATATACAGTACTGTGAGAAACAAGTATTTTTGAGCACTGAAAGTGAATCAAAATGTTTTGTCTATCCTGGAATACACAATGAAAAGAAAACAAATATCAGCTTTTGTTGATGGCCACAGGACCCATAGATGTCACAAAAATAATTATTATTTTGGAATGCATTTATTGCATATCCAATAAAGACAAAATTGAAAGTAGTCTGATCTTTTTTTAGAGGTATGACTTTTACATCCTGAATTTGCTGACTCAAAAATGAAATTATTAGCTTATATGTTACATATTTGTACACCAGACATTAACATTGATTAGGCTGAATGAGATAAATGACAGACTAGATTTTTAAGCAGTACATTTTGCCAAAGGGAAAAGAATATGCAAGTCTAACTTTTCTTTTTACAGAAAATGTTTTAGATTAATTTCCTACTGGCATAAAACAGACATCCTAATAAACCTGAAACAGAAAAGTTGAATTAATTACGTAGGATTATAGAAAGGAATTTTTTTTTTGTAGTAATAGATACTATATTAATATGCTGTCACAAAGTAGAGGGATAAAAGACAAATAGATGCCTATCATCAGATCTTTGTGAAAAGTAACTATATGCAGTATATAGGAAAAGCTTCACTGAACTCTGACGAGAACAAAAGTTAGACTGATGGTTAATTTGACGTGATGTAGACAAAAGGCTAGGAAATACCCACTGTTCTGGATTCTAAGTAAAGTGGAATTTTATATCAGACAAATCAGCAATGACTGAGAAAAACAGAGGGTTATATTATGAAGATGTCATAAGCCACCTCAGTCATTATGGCTACATCTTATCCAAACAGCTCTGCTAAGCACAATTCCAATCTTCACTCCATGTTTTGACAATGTAAACTATATCTTATAATAAATGCTGTGGCATATTCTTGCATCTGTAAATATGTATTTTTTTGCATATGCGTGTATCTGTAAATATGTCTGATTTAACACATACGGGAGTAGATGCTTTGTAGTGTACAGTAAATTATAATATAGGTATTTCATTTTAAAGATGCTGTGTCTAGAAGCTACAGATATAGAGGATTATGATCAGGCTGATGATCATAACCTGCTTATGATGTGTTTGAGACATGGATACCAAGACATGGATACCAAGAAATTCACCTTGAGAGTAATCACAGCCCTCCTTGTACTACAGTGTTTTTATGCTTATTCAATAGTTTACAAAGAGAGAAGAACATTGGTGAATTTCTAGGTAGACATATAGAAAACTTCATTCATGCAGAGGATGGCAACCAACAAGAATTGGTAAGTGTGTCAAACGAATGGCAACCAGTATATTATAACTAGAGATTATTTTACACATATGCATCTGTGGCTTTACAGAAAAAAAAGATATTCTTTCTGAAATTGCAGGAGACTAGATAGGATTACATTCTGAAAACAAATTTTACATTTCAGATTTTTTTCACACGTTTGGTAATATGTTATTAGTAAACTTCAAATCCTTTTGAAGGGGATTAAAATAAACAGGACTAATTAAGGACAGAGAAAAAGGAGGTTAGTCTATTTACTGGACAAATGAAATTAAGACCATAATTATGAGAAATAATTAAAAACTATGAGACAGACTATATTAAAACTACTTCCAGAAATGAATATCATGCACCAGACAAAAGTTAGGAGTGGCACAAATTACATTTTTATGTCTGTGCATTACAGGGATAGTTACCCAAGATGTGTGAGACACTTTTAGAGATCAGAATTGTATTTTATAGTGAGACTAACCTAAGGACTGACTCATTTATCGGAACAGATTTGATGACTTTCTTCACTTGAAGATAAGCATAGCAATAGTTAAGGTTTTGCTAGAATTCTGCCAATAACAAACACACCTGTTTCAATGCTCAGTATATTATATGTTGTTTACATTACCAGATATTTTACAGTATTCACAGTATGCATACATGAATAAACAATTTTATAGTACAGTATCACAGCTGACACTATTAAAATATCAGGTTGAAAAGTGATGTGCCATGTTTACTGTGACATGTTCATCAGAATGCATGATATGACTACCTGTGGAAATAAGTGGTAAAAATTATTAAGTTGGATCCAAGATATAAGAAATCAGTCTTCAAACTGTAAATTATTTAATGATTAGAGATATGGGAAATGAGACAATACCTCAGGGTATTACAGATTTTGATTAGGGAAACAAGAGTCATAAAAGGCATAATGTTAATGCAGGTCATGACAAGCAGATAAAAAAATCAAGTTGTATATGGTTTTGTGAAAGTGCAATGGTAGGAGTGTATAAAGGATTAATGCAAATGGCCATTATATACATCAAGCTCCTAATTGTTAAATCCTGACCTTGTTACCATACGCAGACAAATATTTCTAAAGTTAGCACAGGTAAGTCAGTTATGTATTTATTATGAGTGAAATAAAGGAAAATGTATGAAATACAAATGTTGTGCAATTATTCCAGGTAATGAACAAAAAGAGTCAAAGCCAACACTGCCCCATGACTATCCTCAGCAACTGAACAACTCCTGAAACAAAGAGACAACATATAAAAGGTATGGACAAAAAAATAAAACAGCTCAGACTTTACTAGCATATACAGTAGACAACTCAGAAACTTAACAAAACAATTTATCACAAAGATAGGAAAATCTATTACTAAGCCAATTAAAACATACATTCTAATAATACAAAAGTTTGCTGGGCCTCAGTCAATAAATTGTTAAATCCAGGACAAGCTCCACAGTCATCCCCAAACACAAAAAAAAAATGATAGCACAGCCAACTAATTCAGTACCCCTTTATAAAGGCAGTACAGTTATTACCAACCAGGTGACTAATCAAGCTCTTGATAGCCCTACTTAATCAAACCAAACAATTCCCACAAATACCATCAAAAAAATTCCTCAAAAAATTAAAGCCTACTACAACTGCCCCTGACAATCTACACGGAGAATATCTTAAAACTGCAGCTTAAGATATCGCATATCCAGTTTTAATTCTGATAAATCAAACCATATCTGAAAATTAAGTCCCCTCACTATGGAAAAATAATTCACTAATCCACTACACAAAGGCAGAATTGATGCAGATCTTTCAAACTATAGGATAAATGCATCTCCCCTATCAAAAAATATTAAAAACAAGTATTTATATGCAACTTCCCAACTATCTAATATATAATCAGCTTCATTCTTTAACTCAGCATGGTTTCTGTCCTCATTATTGCACAACTACTGGTTTGATGAATTTTGTTAATACTCTCAGCACCCATATAAATGCTGGATGCCTAGTCCCCACCCTAGCTACTCTACTGTTGACTACCATGTATAACATGCAGTTAAAAAATGATCAAAAACTAGGTATATTATACAGAGTAAAAACCCACCTCACTATCAAAGCCAAAAGATGCACAGACTCTTCTTTTTTCTTACTGCCATCTGTTCTGTATGCTGGCCAATTTTCATTAACCTTCAAGTCTCACAAGTGTCCAAACTTGGGCAATGTTGGAATAAAATAGCCAAATTTGCTGTAAACTATAACAATAGAACACAACACTGTCTATCCCTTAGAGAATGAAAATGGTTAGAATTATCATATCACCCAGCCCTTCCTCAGCTAACTACAACAGACATACTTCTCTATAAGCCATAAAATTGCCAAGCCCTTAACTACTTAACACAACACTACTCCCACAATAGAACTTTATGATCCAGGGAAAAAAATCACTAATCGCTATAACCAAAGCATCTAATACTGCAGGTGACTGTCTATATTCAAATAGTGTAGCTAAACTATGAAACCATATCCCACTATGACTGAAATACATTCATAATGTAAACTCATTTAATACACAACAGAAATTTCGCCTATAGAAAAAATGGTTCTGCTCCTGTACATCTCCAGGATAAATGCCGTGTTAATTGTCATATTGTCAAACAATTTCTCTTCATTCAGAATCCTCTACTATCTACAGTTACATCTCCAATGGCATGATTGGCCAGTTTTCTCATAGCTGCTCATCCCTACACATCCATTTCATACAAGCCTCCCAACCTCTTGTCTTTCACATGGCCTGCTAATGTCATCTACTATAAGTTCACCTGCACTCCTGTATAAGTCAGACTTGTGTCATGGCACTTGCGTTAAGTACTGTGTTCTGTAGTCTGTGCACTTGGACAGGTAGGGGTTCTATTCTCACTGCATTCAACTTGGTGTGTGTGTGTGTGGTGTTTGAGCTATTACTTGACATTACAGAGAGCATTTTACACCAGCATGTGGGGTGCTGTTATCTTGTCCTCAACAGACATTGCTGATGTCATCATTTATAAAGTGTTGTCCAACACACTCTGACTCAGGCTTGAGCTGTGACACTTGCATTAAGTACTGTGCTCTGTAGTCTGTGTACTTAGATAGGTAGGAGTTCTATTCTCACTGCAATCAAGTGTGTGTGTATTCTTTTGATTTAAAAACTAATAAAAAATAGTAAATTAATGCTTTTCAGGTTTAGACATTAGCACATGTTAAGTGAGAGATGTATGTATTATTGGTGAGAGAATAGAAAATATGTGAAATACAAATGCTGTACAATCATTCCAGGTAATGAAATGAGATTGGAAATTCAGAATACTTTAGTAAGTGACAGATTTTTCATAAGAGTAAAGTAGAACATGTTAATCATGATGTGTGTGAAATGTATTTATGTATATATGTATGTGTATATGTATATATATATATATATATATATATATATATATATATATATATATATATATATATATATATTCTGCTTGTTAACCAGGTAACAGACCTGGTCCATGGTCCATTTTCAGCCACATAGATAATTCTGTGTACAATTTTGGAAATTCAGAAATTACAGAGAGTTGAAATAATCGAGACTAATTGACCATAAGATTAAACATTATACATACTTTGTCATTAAGGGTTTGTTTCTAGTCTCAGACATGGTAAAACAGAACTGAGAAAACTAATCGAGTGGCAGGAAATAAAACATGCTGTAAAATAAATTGAAATTTGCAGATCAGCACATATATTAAATATCATCAGTTGCAGCATTGGTTACCTCTAGGAGAATAAGTCTGTTGCTTTGGGAAAGTCTCCCTTTTAATGGAGGGCAGCAGCCATCTGTTAAGACTCTGAATAACAAGATGCCAAGTAGATAAGTAGATATCTTGGTAACAGGAAGCAAATTAAGTTGTCTGATAACAGCTGAGGTGTAGTTAGGATTTTCAAACTTGTACTCACAGATCCCAGACAACTGCCTCCATCATCAAGCCACACTTACATCAACACACTACTGTCTTCCCAGTCCCTTAAAAATTCTGGCAAAAACACGGCCACTTCATAATGTTGTTCTCTGAACCAGTCACTAACAGCTATATGCCAGGATAGTAATCAATTACATGATGAAACAGTATGGACACTCCAGCCCAAAGGTGTATCTTCCTTGAATAGAAAGATGTAAAATATCTTCCCATTTAGATTCAGATAGAATTTGTCCAAGTGGAGCTACACCCAAATGCCCATTTGCATTCAGACAGATGTAACTCTAGTGGAGCTGCACCCTGATGCCCATTTACTCTCAGACAGACTTCACGCCAGTGGAGCTGCACCCAGATGTCTAGTAATGATATTGACTGCATTTTACTACACTGTGGCACAGCACTCAGACATCTGGCAAATAAGTGCTCACATGACTGGATTTTAGTAGAAGTGATATCATGTATTACCTAGTGGTTCCCCTTCCTTTGTCCATTTGACCTGTTCATTCCCACCTTGGAGGTGGGAGCAAGAGACTCAGCAATCAGGCCATGAATATACTATTAGCTCTTGACTCTTGAAGAGCAAAAAAGCACTTAATCGTAATTAGTAATCAGCTTAGATACATTTAGATCCACACTCCCCTGAGCCCTTCCATTGAAGAGGGAAAATAAATCTTTCTACTGAAACCACCACCTCCCCTCCTGCCCTTGCCATCCAGGTTCCCTTTTCATGTCCTGCCACTGACCTTCCCACATTTTTTATGAAAAAAAGAAAGAGTTCTTTTTCAAACTGTACTAAACTGTTTGCTACTAATATAGCAAACAGTTGCTAGAGCTTATACTCCGCCTGCATGGAGCACTACTGCACTCATGCTTTAGTTAAAAAAAATATTTTAAACTGTAGCAAACTGTTTGTTAGAAATGTAACAATAGTTAGTACAGTTTATACCATGCCTGAACAGAGTGCTACAGTGTTCTTTTTTTTTTTTTTGTGGAAAAAAGCTATTTTTTTTTTTACTTTTAAATTGTAGTAAACTGCTTACTATAATATAGCAATCACTTGCTACAGTTTATATCACAAACAGAGCACTACAATACTCAGGTTTGATTGCAAATGCAACACCAGCTTTTAACAGCCAGTACTGCACTAAAGAGAGAGATGTGGTTTGGCTAAATGCACACCCCAACACTTTGTTCCTGGAGCAGTTGACCTTCTCACTCCAGCCTACCTATGCTACTAGACTGAGTTGATACTCTGTACTAACACTATGATATCTAGCACTCATATCCTGGCAGCTGGTAACATCCTAATAATTGGGTTCAACAAGTGGCTATGTAGCTGGTGTTATTCTAACGGGTTCAGTTTGTATCACCCTGGAACAAGATGAGTAATAGTCTTAATTATTCACAAAGAATAGTCTACATTCTCTAGTTTAAGGGGTTCTGCATAGTGACAAAAGCTTTTGCTGCCCTGAAATACATTTTAGGTAGAGTTCACCTTATGAACATCAGAATCTAACATATACATGTAAACCTAAATTGGACAACATCAAGGTGTCTTTTCTCAATGCCAGGAGTTTTAATAATAAACTGCCTGAACTGGAGGCATCTCCATGTATGTGTGGTTACTGAGATGGTTCAAATGCAAATAAAACAGTCTGTTCTTTCTTGGGTTGTGTGCCTACCATCCATTTAAACCAACTGGAAACTGCAGTGGAGTCTCAAGGAATTCGCAAGGCTCCAGTTTACCATATTAAAGTAAAACTTCCAGAAATCAACACCACCTTCTTTAGAGACTTTATGAAGGCAAACCTTATGCAGTTGTACAATGAAATCTTTAAATGTACCCATTGTACTTCTTCACTTGACCCTGGTTATGCTGCCAGTTGCACAAAAGATTGTTTATGGCTGTCTAGACAAATACAGTGACCTAGCACTTCCTGCCAGGACTAAATATAGTAGAAAATTTAAAAAAACTCCAAAGTGGTCAGTCAACATAAAGAAAGTGTACAACAAAAGGAAGAAACTCTTTAAATTACCAAAAAAGTCCAGAACCTCCCAGCATGAGAATAATATAAGGAATCTCACTAAAAAACTGAGATCCACTATAAAGGCCAGCAAAGCATCCCATGAACTGAAGACGGTGACAACGGCAAAGGATACTTATCCAAGGCTTTATAACAAGGCCTTCTCCAGCTATGTCAAAAGGCTAAGAAATAATTGACAACACTGCTCTAAATGTTTTTTTTTTTTTTTTAACAATAGAACCTCCTACTCCAACTCAAAAGACATAGTACACTTCTCCACTGAAGCTCCCACCCCAAATCCAATCATCATAGAGTCCCTCCTGCCTAAAATAACAAAGGATCATGTCATTAAGATACTCTCAAAGACTAAAAACATTTCTTATGTGGATTTGGGTAACATACTGTGCTGTTTAGCCAACAATGTCAAACATACCCTTACTGATCCCCTCCTTAAACTGTTCAACCTAAATCTAGCTACAGGCTATACTTCCAAATTCTGGTGCACTGCTACACTGCTATCCCTCCATAAGGTCCTGGAAACTATAAATCTATCAGCCTTATAAGTCTAATCTCTAAAGCAATGCAGCACAGCTTTATCAACCTCACTAGTCATGACATCAAAAACATCAATAGGCTTGAACCACAACAATATGGTTTTGTTAAGGGAAGGGCATGCCTAACAGCTTATTTGATAAAGTCAGTGACATGGTAGACAGTGGTCATACTGCTCATGCTGTCTGTCTTGAGCTGGCCTAGGTATCTGACATCATTCCTCATGTTCAGATTGTCCCCATTGTGTTATGACTGACAGCCATCTGACTGAAGGACAGAACGCATGCTGTCCTAGTATGGTACCTGGGTTTATAGCTCTCTCTAGTTCCAAGGGCATCACCCTTCAGTTATATTCTGGTCTGATCAGACCTAAACAAAGAGCAGTCGCAAGTGATATTATTTCCCCCTCTGTATATTTTAATACAGAACAAACATTTTTTTTTAATTTAAGATATCTGGGAAAATAAAAAGAACAGGGAAATATGTTCCTTTCAGGGTATTTCTGCAAAAAGGACTGTAGCATTTTCAAGCAGTTAAGGCACTGGACTTAAACAGGAAAGTTTAAGAGTGGAACATTTAATAACAAAAAAATATAACCAAGAGGAAAACTTGTTAAGATATAAATTACCCCAATGTCTCTGTGCTGGAAATATTGCACAGTGAATAAATAAATGTAGATATTCAGAATATGACAAATATTTGCAAAGGCTTTATACTTTAATAATCTGAACTAGCTTTGACCTGCAGATAATCCACTGAATTTGTAAAGTGAACTGCCCGAAAGAGGTGACTACAGTTTAACCCTATGTAACAAAATATAAGCATACACACAACTTTGATATGATATTCAAGCATCTTAGTTGCATACTTTTCCTTTACTGTAATGTATACATATATTACCAATAAAGGGCTCCACATTACATGGGTTCATTTCTGTACCAACCTCTAAACAACTCAGTATATTCACTACATGATGAAATTCTAAGTGCAGATGTCTAGAAAACCACATTCTGTTTTAGTCGCACCTTAACAATTAAAACTTTAATAAATAGCGAATTGATAACTTTTATGTACATAGGTATAAAAAACATTTTGTGGAGAGTGCCACTTTACTTTACAATGTGATCTTTATTTTCCTCTCGCTCTGTTTTTTGTCTCCTTCCATCCACCTGCACACTCTTAATAAAAAGAGACTTTTATTATGTGATACAATGGCCAATTAAGTCATTGTATTAAAGGAAATAACTTACAACCCAGAAATGAAATGGCAGTTATTTAGTGATATTTTTGATGAAATGTTTTCATATGCCCAAAAAGCAAAGATAAGAGTACGGACATTTACTTCAGTGGTAGTAGGGACAATTCCTTCGTTTGTTTTTTTTTTTTTTTTTTAGGGGGGGGGCATAGAATCTATTCTTTCAGAAAATGTACCTGGAAATGCAGTTTCACTTAAAAATCTGCATGGCTGTCAAAACCTTCTTAATGTCTACATGCCTGTCTTGCATAATGATGCCTTAAGATTGTAGTGAAAAATGAGGCATTAAGTATCGTACCTGCTAAGTGCATACAGTAATATCCTAAGCCCTCCTGTCTTCAGTACTGCTGCATTTATTTATATCCCCTATACAAGCATCACAGTATTTTTTTTTACACTCTAAAAGGCATCATCATGAATTAAACCAGCTCTCCTTAAAATCCTAAAACACCAGGAATTTGCCCAGTTTATCAGTTCATTGCAAAACAATATAACTAAGCAATAAATACCCTATTTCAGTTTACTGGTTCAGGACCATCATCAGACACCGACATATTGGAACATATGTATCAGTCTTGATATCACCTGTGGCATCACAGTATCACACTGCACAGATTCTACTACTGTCATCTTAACAATTCATTGACTCTAGTATGGAGTTTGAAAATATGTTTATTACATTACATACCAAGAGCACTCATAACAAAATTATTCTATTTAGTGGCACAAAAGTGATGGCAAAACCTCAACTGAGCATTGAGACTATGTTCACTTACCATAAAATAATATAAAATTTCAGGCCATCAAATTTGCTAATAAGAATATACCAGCACCAGGAGGCTGCTGTTAATAAGAGTACTTACCTTAAAGCAGCCTGTAACTCCCTCACACAGTATGCACCTTCAGTGAAAACTTCTAAGTACCATGGTATTTTAGTAGATGTTATTGTGAAAAAATGAGTCTGCGTATGTGTCTGTGTGTGTGTGTGTGTTTTGGAATAAAGCCCCACTGCTATACCTTCAATGAAATTCATTGCTATGATATATGCAGTCAGACACTCTTGAAGAAAAAAACATTTGATAAGCATCTCTCAAATCCTAAGACAACTACAGTCCATCCCTATCCTGCACAATAGGCAGCATAAGTACATAACTTTGCTGAACACAGGCTAAGGGCCAGAAATTATATACAAAAATTGTGGTTCCAGCAGCACAACTAAGCATAGTTAAGCTTAGAGTTAAGGAACTCTCTTCAATAGATTCTGGACTCCACTTTGGAGTATGAAGTCTTGGACAGCTCTGCCCCCACTGTTTGCCTTAAGACAGGCTCCCTTTCTATGCAAAAGTTGCTTTATGTGTTTCTTCACAACCTCTCAGCATTCTTATATCAAATATGTGAAAAAAATCAAGTAGGCATTATCCATCTTCTATAATAATCTTAGTATAACATCCAATCATAGTCAGAAATGCCATATGTATAGTAGAGAGTCGATTCCCCAAATGTTGATTATCCAAAATGTCAATTATCTGAACACAGCCTTCCAAAGTTTTTGGGTAGGAAAAATTATAAAGTCTGAATATGTAAATGTTATACGTATGCACTTGTGCATGCTTTTTGAGCTTGTATAGCAATAATATACTGTACCGTTTTGTATTTACAATATATTTGCTTTATTTTTCTTGCTTAATGTTCATTAACATTTAGCCATTATACTTGCTGCCTTCCTGTTAAGCCTTTTATATAACACAGCTAATCTCTTCTCAGCCCCACATTTAAATCCTGTATTTTGAGATTCAATATCTTTGGAAACTTACTCCTTCACCATATACATGACCTTACAAAACACCACTGTCATACAGAATGTTTTATCTATTCCACTAAAATTGTTACTGTTTTCCAGATTTAAAAAAAAAATCATAAACTTGCTACAATGTTGGACAAAATGGGTTACATTTCAATTCTGCTGAAAGTAAATCACAACTTCATTACTCAAGAATTCTGGACAAAACCAAAATAATAGGGAGACAAGGGGCCAAAATCAAGACGAGGTTTTAAATATTGCTGTTATAAAGTTAAAAAGTTTGCAAGAATAACATGTTCTGCATGCATTCTCTGAGAAATATTAAGTCTAACCCTCAAAAATCTATTATTTAGTGCCTACAGTCCTCAATGATTATATAGAAAACAAATTTTATGAGTAACAGACAAAAAAGTGACAGGCAAAAATAACATTTTATGAGGAACAAACAAAAAATAAGAGGCATAATCTTAGACATTCTGGAAATTCTAATTTGTTTAGAGGGGTGCCTGAATGCTTGAAACTAGTCTAGTGCAACATCCAGGTGTATTTAGGCAGTAGCAACTTACCATCCAGTCCATAATATTTAACTTAGGAAAATGTCCACTTTGGTTCAGAAGTTGACATTTTTTTTCTGATCTCAGTGATCTGTAACAGTATTCTTAGAAAAAGGGTGAAAAAAAAAAAGAAAACAGTACCTGTTGCAGCTCCAAAAGGGATGCAACTTGCTAGTAAAGGTGAGTGAAGGAGTGAAAGGAAATCCTGTTTAAATCAGTTTCCTTAAGGAAGAAAATTATGACAAAAATTAGGAGGTGCAGCAACCACACCCAGCAGGATAAAAGCACTCTCATCAAAGTAAGCAAACAATTCGAGGATAAATAAAATCTACCAAAGCCAAATTTGAGGTAAATTTGGCTTTCCAGGCCAAGGACAACCACAATGAATTCTTTAGCTATATCCACAATCTCAAAGGCAATACATAATTCTGTGCAGAGCTCATTGTTAATGGAGCGGCCTATGAGTCAAAGGATATAGCAAAATTACTAGTAGACAAATTCAGCTCCAAATGTACCACTCTCGCCCTCAACCTTCCCTCAGGAAACACCATCAAATATAACTCGACTGCTATCACTAGGGAAGAGGTCCTTAATGCTCTCTCTCTCTCTAAGACCAGGTGCACTACATCAGTGGGCCCAAACAATATCAGAGGATACTTTCTAAATAGCATGAAACATGACCTGTCAAGCCCTATGGAATTGCTATTTAACTGCAGCCTTCAAATATGCTTTGTACCTCAAAATGGTCATCCCTCGGCACAAAGGTGGTACGTCTACAGACCCTGGAAACTACAGATCCACAAGTCTCATATGCAAAGCCATGGAAATGATCAATAATGACATAGGAAACCTCCAGGTTGGGTCCAGTGTCTGATCTGGTTTCATTAAGGGCAGGTCATGTCTACTGAACCTGGTGGACTTCTTTGAGAAGGTCACCAAAGCAATGGATGAGGAAAAAATGGTTTACACTGCCTACTCTGACCTGGCCAAGGCATTTGACACACTACCTCACTCGGGCATTGTTGACAAACTCAAGAGGTTAGGTACAAGCCTTTATGTCACCTGGTGGATAGCCATCTGGCTCACAGACAGGACCCAGGAAGTTAGAATTGCGGAATCCACCTCTACAACAGGCCAAACAAAAGCAGAGTCCCTCTGGGATCGATCCTGGGATAGCTCCTTTTTGGCATTTGCTTCTCTGTAGCCAAGACCAATGTCAATGGCCTCTGACTGACCAAATTTGCAGATGATTGCAAATTAGGAGCATTCATAGAATTTCCCACAGACACATATGTTCTCCAAGAAGGGCTGACATAGACAATTAACTGGTGTGAGAGCCATAGACAAAAACTAAATACCAAGAAATGCATAATAGTGTCCTTTGAGAAGTCACTCTTCACCCCTGGTAACTATTATATTGACAACACACCCCTAGGAGTTGACCCAATAGTCAGGGAGTTGGAGACCCACATAAACAGTAATCTAGCCTTTGACCATCTCGTGTCTAAAGTAGTAAGAAAATCATTCTATGTTGTGGAACTTATAAACAAAAGTATGTCATCTAGGTCCAAGGGAGTCATTCTTCTACTGTATTCAGCATTCATCAGACCCATCATTGACTACAATGCCCCCTTTGAAATTTACCTAACCAGGCACATCCAAGAATAGAAAACATCCACAGAGGTTCCTCACCAAAAGAATACAGAACATAAGTAACATGTCCTTTGCAGACTGTCTTAAGGCATTATCCCTGTATTCTCTCTCTTATAGGCTGTTGAGAGGAGATCTATGCCTGGCATACAAGACATTGTCAGACCTCACCCTGATGGACCTCCTGCATATCTGCAAAGAAACAGCACCATAATTACCTATTCTAAAGACTTAAACCTTGCCTGTCACATACATAGGACTTGCTGGATAGACAGGTATGTATCCCAGAGAATACAACTTCTCTGGATCAGGTTGCACATCCATATGAAGCATTGTTCCTCCCTAACCCAATTCAAGTGTACTTTGGACAACTGGATAGGGAAGAGGAAATTCATTGCTGGTTTGGCACCTCTGTGCCTTTTTAGGAAAGATCTCAAAAACAAAATTACAGACATGACGATTGCCAGTCAAAACAAAATAAGGGTTATGCTGCTAAATGTTAGAAGCTTAAACCAAAAACTACACACCTTGGAAGCACTTCTATCCCTGGAGGATGTAGAGGTCTGTGCAGTCACAGAAACCTGGTTCAAGGCCTCAGAGAATACCCTAACTTTACAAGGCTACAATGCCTCCCACACCTTCAGACCACAAAATGAACGTGTGAGAACCAAAGGAGGTGGTGTTTATATCTATATGAGAGATAAATTCACCTCCCAACTAGTTAGACTGGACAACTCCATGGAGTTTCTCCAAGTTCAGATTACTGTGGGCAAGACTCCCATTCAATTCATAGCTAGTTATAGATCCCCCCCCCCCCCATGGATCACTATGCACACGAGGCCTACTTGACCAAATTGATATTTTTAGCCATAGCTCACTAGGGCAAAAGCTTCTCGACTTTGTTAACTTAAATGCCCTAGAACAAATTGTTCAAACCCCAACAAGAGGAATAAACATACTAGACCTGGTCCTCACTAACATGACAAATAAATGTACAGCCACAACTGTCAGACCCTCATTAATTAAATCTGACCACAAATCAATCAGTCACCTTTGAACTGTCACTAACACTAGAACTCACAAAGGGCAAAGTCAGACTAAATAATTTCACCAAAGCAAACTATACCCGTGATAACCCCCTACTTAAACCTGGGGTAGTAACTAAGGAGCCTCAGTTCTCACCACTGTCTCTGGTAAGGAAGCATCACTGAAAGCAGGGATAGAGCACACAATTTCCCCTAAGGGTACACTGGCAACAGGTCCCAAACCCATGACTAAACTATATGCCTTACTCCAGGTCCTCAAATGAGTCTTCACACTACCCATTGCAGAGCACTGTGTCCCAGTTCTAGGTATTCGATACACACACTCTTAAACATTTGATAATCACACATACAAACACTCTTGGGTTTCCCTGTTATGTCCTCTTTCCCAGATTACACGGTAACTCTGCCACCGGTCAAAATACCACAATACCCATCAAAAATGGGTGTTCAATTAAATTGGACAGAAAGTCTTGATATGTAAGACAGCATGCAATCCAAGCAGTAAGGCTTTTTCAGAGTGGCCCTGGTGTTATCACAATAAGCATAAACACACTCAGGTTACTAAAAGAACTTTCTAAATAACCAGCCACAATAAAAGGTAATAAAATATTTAATAAATAAAAATGATTTAAAACATATATACGCTGAATAACGGATTTCAATAAACCACAGAGTTTCACATACAGGAATTATGAAAATAACACTGTAGGATAGGTTTGACACTAGTTGAAGAAAAACTCTAACCATCTAACTGTAGTTGACTAACTGTCTAAAGATTAACTGTCCCTGTCTAATCTAAGTCAACAAGGCAAGATGATACACTTACTTCTGCAAGGCAAAATAAGAATATATGTCCACTCTTCAGGCTGTTATCTGGTCCTCAGTGACTGGAATAGCAAATCCTATTATTTCTGCTGCATAGCTTTGAAAAACTCTGGGTGATAAATGCTGATCTGGAAAACAAACACTAACTACTGAACTGCCGCAACTGAATAACACTAACTCAGAATCTGTTTTTTATAGCAGAATCTTTTAAAAGTCACATAAAGCTGTTATGAGAACTTTACTCTCTCATTTCAAACTTTTGAAAAGTAAACAAAAGTAGCTGCTATGGAGATTCCATTCCCTTCAACTCTGGCACACAATGACATCACTCTAGGTCAGCTGACTGGCACAACCTGCATTCAGAAATCTTTTTAAAAGACATATACATTTGGTCAGCCAGAAAACATTGTTTGATTCTAACATTTTACATAAACCAAAGTAACAATCAAAAAAACAAACTTATTTACAAAATTATAGCTAGCCATGCTGGCATTTATAACACAGGGTAATTGTGTCCCTCCTAGAGCTCTAACTGGTGTGGACTGCCCAAGCAAGTACTGCTCCTCCTTAACCAAATGCAGGCCTCACAATAGTTATATCAGAAGCTGCGTCTCTCTTAGCAGTGGTCTGTCTTCCATTCACTAAGATAGGATACAAATGTTGGTGATAACTTGGCACCTCTGTTGTTTCCAAACAACTTATCACTGGCATTCTGTCATTCCATCTTGCTGGCTCTCTCACCTTTTGTTTCTCAATTTGCTTCAATGGACATTTGTATGCTACATGGCCCCTCTGATTACATCTGAAACATCTAATCCCTGATCCTGACCATGTGCTTGAACTAGTGGCTTCTCTTGTTACTGGTGAACTCTGGAGTGGTTTAGGCTGCCTTCCATGGGTTCCCTTAGGTAGATGTGCAGCACTAGGTATCCCTTTCTTATGCAGTGGTGTCCTACTTGCCAAGTAGAGATCCCCTTTTCTCCCTAACTCATTTGTAGAGTTACACTCTCAGTCTGCCAACCAGATCCTCATGTCCTCCGGTAAAGTGCTGTGAGCTTGTTCCCTCATCAAAAGGTCTGCCAGTCCTTCAAACGTCATAACCTGACACCCAATTACCCACCTGTGAAAGTAAGTACTTACATCATCAATGTAATCACATACACTTTCATCTGCCATGTGTCTATGTTCCCAAAACTTTTTCTATACATTTCAGAAGTTAATTTAAAACAATCCAGTAAACATTGTTTTACATGATCATAATTTAAACAATCAATATCAAACAGTTTAGCAATTGCATTAACAGCTTTACCATGGAGTAAGGGATTCAGCAACCATACCCAGAGCCCTTGGTCAACATTATATTGTTTACATACCCTCTCAAATATATAAATAAAATTATCAAAGTCATCTCCCTCCCTGTACTGAGGAAAAGGTTTACTGACCTTTATGGCTTCTGAGGTTCAGTCATTCCCTTTCTCCATTACTTCTATGCCCCTGTTGAAGGGTTAGAAGCTCCTTTTCATGTTGGTGGTACTTCTCCCTCTTCTTCTCAGCCTCCAAATGTCACTGTCTCTCATTTTCTTCAGCTTCCAACTCCACACACTTGGTCTTCAGTTCCGTCTTCATCTCCAAACACTTGATCTCCAGTTTCTTTTCATGTTGATGCTGCTTCTTCACAGTCTCCAAGTGTCTGGATTCCAGTTCAAACTAACTCTTTCTCTCCTCAGCTTCCAGTTTGAGTCTCCTTAACTCCAAATGAATTTTTAAGTTTTCTGAAGAAAAGGTACACTTTCTTGTCTCAGAAGGCTGCTTATCCCCATCGCCAAACTGGATATCCTCCAAAGTTCTGGTCAGCTATGAGGCTGCAACTAAGGCTGAGATCACTGCTTCCTTAGTCAGGTTGGTATGCACCAGTCCTTTGGATTCACACACTTTGGTTAACTGGCTCCTGGACAGCTTGCTATAACACTCTGCTAACATCTTATGCCTGCTGTCCCTGACTGACTAAAAAAATAATTAGAACTGTTGTGAAATGAAACTCTGTATGTTTATCCTGTGGCTGTCAAGAGTGCACACCTCAGTGACAACTACCCACAGGCTACTAAAGCTCGACTGAAATCCAGTACTTGAAATCCCATACTGCTAGCATCAAATAATGTGACTTAAACCTGGAGCAGTAACTAAGGAGCCTCAGTCCTCACCACTGTCTCTGGTAGGGGAGCATCACTGAAAGCAGGGATAGAACACACAATTTCCACTGAAGGCACAATAGGAACAGGCTCCAAACCTGGAAATGAACTGTTTGCTTCACTCCAGGTCCCCAAATGAATCTTCACACTATCCACTACAGAGCACTGTGTCGCAGTTTTAGGTATTTATTCATATATTTATTTAGTTTATTTAACATTTGTTGACCAAGAAAGTCTGACTATTTTCAGCAGAGGCCCAGGAAGAAATGCTCCAGATTCATGCCTTTGGAATATAGGAGGAAAATGAAGTACCTGGAGGAAACCCACGCAAATGCAGGGAGGACATGCAGACTCCACACAGAAGACACTCCTGCCAAGAATCAAACCAAAGAACCTCTTGCTGTGAGGTGACAATGTTAACTGCTGCACCACTATGCCACTCATATTTAACACACTCACTACTAAATATTTGATAATCACACATACAAACACTCTTCAGAAAGACTGGAACAGATTTATGTGCTATGTCCTCTTTCCCAAATTACAAGGTAACACTGCAAACAGTCAAATACCACAATACCCTTCAAAAGGGGTATTCAATTATGTTGGGTAAAATAAGTCTTGATATGTAAGGTGGCATGCAGTCCAAGCAGTAAGGCTTTTTGGAGTGGCCCTGATGTCATCACAATAAGCATAAACCCCTCAGGTTACTAAAAGTACTTTCTAAGTAACCAGCCACAATAGAAGGTAATAAAATATTTAATAAATAAAAATGAGTTTAAAACATATATACACTGAATAACTGATCTCAATAAACCACAGAGTTTCACATACAGGAATTACGAAAATAACACTGTAGGATAGGTTTCACACTGATTGAAGAAAAACTCTAACTAACCGTAGATCACTAACTGTCTAAAGATTAACCATTACTGTCTGGTCTAATTAAGTCAGCAAGGCAAGATGATACTCTTACTTCTGCAAGGCAAAATAATATTTGTTCACTCGTCAGGCTATTGTCCAGTCCTCAGTGACTGGAATAGCAAACCTTATTATTTCTGCTGAGCAGCTCTGAAAAACTCTTTGTGATAAATGCTGACCTGGAAAACAACAACTAACTATTGAACAATTGCTGCAACTGAACAACATTAACTCAAAACCTGCTTTTATAGCAGAATTGTTTAAAAGTTACATAAAGCTGTTATGATAATTCTGCTCTCTCATTTCAGACTTTTGAAAAGTAAACAAAAACAGCTGCTGTGGAAATTCCCTTCCTTTCAGCTTTGGCACACAATGGCATCACCCTAGGTCAGCTGACTGGCACAACCTGCATCCAGAATTCTTTTTAAAAGACATGCACATTTGGTCAGCCAGAAAACACTGTTTGAGTCTAACATTTTACATAAACCAAAGTAATAATCAAAAAACAAACTTATTTACAAAATTATAGCTAGTCATGCTGACATTTATAATACAGGGTAATTTATAATTATTTACAAGTATTTACAAAAGTGCAGCCAGACATGCTAGCACAAATAGCAATATCTGATATATTCATAATACCCTCCTAGGGGAAGGTATAAATGCATTCCAAGCCCCACCACCAACTGGAAGTGGTAACTACACCAAAGCTCACAGTAAAGCCCTGTGTAATCACTTGTATAAGTGTATAGACTCAGCTGTTCCAGAGATAATCAAAGCCAGAGCCCCAAGTTAAAAAATGCCACACCGGTAGACATCCAGCATCATCAAACTTCACAACAAATACAAAACGTTGATGTCTAAAAAAAACTAAGGCAAGGCTCCAACAATGGAAAAGCACCCTCCTCAACCTCAACATTCAAACACGACAATATATCATATCCTCTAAAGGTAACTTTGAGAAAAACATAGCAATTACAGCCAAGGATGATCATAAGGACTTTTGCAACTATGTACGTAGCTTAAAAGGTAGGATCCAGGCATGTGCCGAATTAGTGACTAATGGTATCACACACACACTGATCCCACAGAGATAGCAAACCAGCTAGTGGACAGATTTAGTGAAAATTTTACTCCCTTATCCTCTCCAAATGTATCACAAACCTTGCCCTCAACCCCCCCCCCCCCATATATCAGAAGAGCAGGTCATTAAAGCCCTGTCTAAGGGAAAAAAAAAACAAACTCTATGGGACCAGACAGCATCGCAGGCTGTCTTCTAAATAAACTAAAACATGAACTAGCATCACCATGAAGTCCCCTATTCAATCACAGCCTAACCACTGGCTTTGATCCTGTGGAATGGAGAACAGCATCAGTTACGCCCCTCCACAAAGGTGATTTAGCAACAGACCTAGGGAATTATAGACCCTAAAGTCTAACCAGCCTCATCTGAAAAGCCATGGACTGTATCATCAAGGACCACATAAATAAAGACATAGGCGACTTCCCAACCCTGGATCTGACCCAAATTGGTTTCATCAATGGCAGATCCTGCCTATTAAATCTGATGGATTTCTTCAAAAATGTGACCAGGGCTATTGTTGAGGACAAATCTGTGAACTCAGCATACCTTGACCTGTTAAAAGCTTTTGGCACAATCCCACACTCAGGCATTACCAATAAACTTAAACTGAATGTAAACCCCTTTGTTGTAATATGGATTGCCAACTGGCTCACAAACCGGTCACACACTAGCAAAGTGGGTGACTCCACAATAACCAGCAGACCTGTCACCAGTGGGGTGCCACAAGGGTCAGGGCTGGTCCCCCTACTGTTTGGTATATACTTCTCAAAAGTTCAGGCCAAAACTAAAGGGCTGTGGCTGACCAAGTTTGTGGACGACTGCAAAATGGGTGCAAGTACTGAATCCTCAAATTATGTCAGTATACTTCAGGAGGGTCTTATGCAGACCAATGACTGGTGTCTTAGTCACAATCTGAAGATGAATGCAAAGAAATGCATCACCATTCCATTCAGTAAAAACAATGTCCCTTCACACTACCGATTTAACAACAGTACCCTATATACCTATGAAGTGGTAAGAGATCTTGAATCACAAGTAGACTGTGACCTTAACTTTGACCACCATGTGTCAAATGTAATAAGGAAGGCTTTCTATGTAACACACTTATTTAGCAAAGGCCTCTCCTCTAGAGCAAAGGAGGTTATAACCCCACTATCATCACTAATCAGACCCATAATAGAGTGTAACTCCCCTTTTGGGTTGTACCATACAAAGCACCTGCAACAATTGGAGACCTCAAAAAATTCTAACCAAGAAGATCAAGGGACTCTGGCACATGGCTTAAAGTCCCTGTCACTATACTCAGTATTGTATAGACTTCTCAGGGGAGACTTATACCTGGCTTACACAGCAATCTCGGACCCAAACCTAATGAATTTGCTGCACATCTGCAAATGAAATGGTACTAGAGCTACACATTCCAGGGACTTAAGATATGGCCTGTGACTTGAATAAGACATACTGGAGGGACAGATTTGTTTGTATAAAAAAATAGTGACACAAGCACCACAATGTTCTATAAAAACTTAATTTATTAACAATGTGCTAGTAAAAAATACTTTCACCTCTCAAGGCTTCTTCAGGCAGAAAACTGCACACAAATTCAAACATGGTTTAAATAGAATCACTTCATGTCATGTGATCCTCATTAAATAAAATTAAAGGTATATGTCATAAAAACCATATAGACAATATAAAAACATAAAAAAATAATTATAATTTATTACTTATATCCTTCAAAAGTGGTTTTAAGCTAAAAGAATAATTTAATCCTGAATATTGGTATGCCGTAAAAGCGCAATATCCATTTATTCTCTGACAAGTCTGTGTAGTTAGATAGGTCACCCTCCTCTGATAGATTTATTGATGTTTTGTAAAATTAGGAAATTAAATGAATTTGTCAGATTGTGTAACTGGTGTGATGGCATTCCTGAACACTGAAGATTATATCATTTTGAGTGGTGTTGAAGTAAATAACATTATTCAAAATGTAATACCATCTATTCCTGGAGACTTTCCTGCAGACTGATTGTACATCACCATTTTTATCTCATGTCCTCCTGTCTTAACTGTTATTTTTTGAGCCTCATCTGTCTCTAACCTTGGCATACTGAAGTCTTCCATAAATCTTTCCATATGTGTGCTCTTTCTTTATTTCATATTTTTCTGCTTTGTACAAATGTTCATAAAATTTCTGAACTCTCTCTAATATCTCTACTTTGGGGAGTTTTGCCTGCAATTTACCAAGTCCTTATCCATTTGTTTAATCATATTCCTGATTTTGCTGGTTATCAAGGGGCATTTACACCCCCTTAGCCTCCTACGATTGGTAGTAAATACAGCGTTTTGAATTGAGATTTAAGTGTTGATAAAGAAGACTAAGGTCTCTTCAGTATCTTGGCTAAGAAATAAAGAGGAACCAATTAAGACTACTCCAATATTGGTCCAGAATGCATAGTTTTTGGTCAGGAAAAGGTTGGATTATGATTACCATAAAAAACACACCTCAGTTATTGAAGGACCAGAAGGATATTACTGGACAATGGTCACTAACACCATTTGGTAGGATGTTGATACCTACACAGCGATTAGGTACAGAAGTGATTAGAAGATCTAAACTGTCATGATTTCCTGTTTTGAGATTGCATTTGGTTGGTTCCCTTACTGACTGCTCTAGATGGAATTGATACAGTTATTTGTTTAGCTATGTGGATAGAGGACCTGCACAGCTGTAGTTGAAGTCAGTGTAATGGAATTATTGGGAGAGATATTAGAGAAAATTTCTAACATGGTGTTGCTAAAAGAACTGCTAAAGGAAGGAGGTAGGGTATAGCTAAATGTAATGGTATTTTGGGTGTGATGATCTAAGGTTAAGTTGACTGATATCCAGCTTGTTGCTTGACTGTTTGTATGGCTAGATTTGGTTAAGAAAGCAGTTTGCAATAAAAATTGTTGCGTAATCATTAGCATCTCCTCCACCTGCTCTAGAATTGGAGCTGATATTATACAGAATGTAGTAGTTTGATAAAATGAAGGGAGAACGGCAGTGATCATCTTTTAATCAAGTTTCTGTTATAGCTAGTATGTGAGAATTTTCAATAATGATCCAGGATTCCAGAATTGCCCATTTATTATTTACACTGTAGGCACTAATGTATGTAATTTTAAGTGTGTTGATTTTGATGATGGAAATCTGGACTAGTTGTTGTGGGATTATCAGGGAGAGGTGGTTGTTTGCAGACGTCTCAGGTTAGAAAGATCCTGGGTTGGTGTTTTTACCTCCTAACTTAATCAATTTGTTTTTAAAGTAAAACAGTCAAGTGGATGTGCATATTTGAAGATAGAGTTCCTGGGAGGGCTGCTAAAGATGTATTTTGCAGGATGTAATTTAGAATTATGAACTGCCATTTTGAGGAATAGATTTAGAGTTGTGGTAAACAGGAGAATGAAGGCGAGTATGAAAGTAATACATATTAGATATACCCTGGTTTGTGTTTACAGTTGGGTTTGTTGGCAGGTTATCTAAAAGAAGAAATATTGTAGCAAGTGGCATCAAGTGTACCAAGAGCGGTAAGGGAGATGTTAGGTTTGCCATTATTGACAGAAATAGAAAAAATTAAATAACTTGGTTCACTGCGAAAGAATCTCGGCTAAGTTCATGGCAGGAATTTTTAACAAAAAAAAATGCATGTATATTCCAATAAATGCACATTTACTAGGATTCTTAAAGTATTTTTAACTGTCACTTTCTATAACCGCTATCTGATATTTTTTTAACAAAAAATATTCTAACTCCAAAAACATCAATACTTTATTACAGCAAAGCTTTCGGATATAAATCCTTCTTCAGTGCATTATAAAGTCTGTAACATTATTTCAGTTTTTGTAAAACAAGAATAAAATCAAGTGAGCATGGCCAGCTAATCACATCATCTCTACAATAATTCAATTAACATTCATACAATGTTTCTGCTGCCCATCATTAGATGATGTAGAGGCCACGTCCACCAATGCCCCTACATCTTTTGGGGTCTCATTATTCTCCTGATGAATATTCTTTGATGTCTTCATTTCCACTAGTTGGTTGATACTATCCGTCAGTATGGTAAGAGAATTACTGTCCATTTGTTGAGATACCACTAACTGAACTAATGGCTCAAATTGCTTATTATTTTTCACTGCTTGGCTAGTACTTGGCATATTTTCTATTGCAATAAGATCAAGTTGATACATTTCCCCCTTTTTTGTTTGTTGTATCACATTTTTATGCTCTTCCTTCGGCTAGGGAAGCGGAAAAATGGTATAAATTCAACTGAAAAACGATTTTTTTCCCAAGGTTCAAACATCATTCCGGTTAGAAATACTGGAGAAAGTAGAGACCCACCAACAAAAGCAGTGAAGAAGTCATTTGCTATAGCAACAAACAAGCAATATCAGTAAACCAAAGGACAGCAGCCCCTTTCTTCAGAAGAAGGCAGTGTGACGTTAAAAGACAAAAAGAACTGCAGGTATTGTAAATATTTCTGACTGTGAGCTATCTCCTTCTCAAATAACTTTAATGCAGAAGGGGCTGAAGTTTATTCATACTTGCTCAGATGATATTATGAATGCATGGACTGATTTAAAAAATTTTTGTGAGGACATTGAACCTTAAACTCACATTTAGAGATGCTAGAAGTATTAATAATGTGTCTGTGTGTAAGAAAAAAAGCATGTTTGTGACAAATAGTTTTCCTGTAGTAACAGCTTTTCATGACAAATGTGAAAAGGAATCGAGGGATTTATATGAAAGTAAAACAAAGAAAAAGTATTATAATTTGACAGCTGTTGAGCATTAAGCACTGAAACAGGTGGAAGTTAATAATGAAAAAAATATAAAATCAGGCAGATAAGGGTGGTGCAACTGTTATAATGAATAGAGCAGATTATATGTTAACAATGCAAGCTCTTTTGGATGATGCAAACATTTATTTTCTTAAGTGTAATGGATGTTAAGAAATGTATAAGAGAATATAATATGCTTATTTATGACATGCAACTTACTAACTGTATAAGTATAGAGCTGCTTAACTTTTTCACTATTCCTTGCCCAAAAACTCTGATAATTTATGGAATACCAAAGTGCCATAAATCTTTGACCCAGCCACCCATGAGACCTATAGTCTCAGGGAGAGGCTGGGTAACAGAACCTATTTATATATACTTGCAAGAATGTTTAAGTATTTACCACAGAATCGGAGTTATACAAGACACACAAATGACTTACTGTTCAAGCTGAGAGAATGTAACACAATGAATAAATTTAATGATTTTATGTTTGTAACATTGGATATTAACTCATTATTCACTGCAATTCCAAATGAATATGGCGTAGAAGCAATACATGGTTATTTTAAATGAAGAAACAACTAAGCCAGCTAATGAAATAGCAACTGTCTCTTATTATACCTGGTATTAACTAAAAATGTATTTTTATTTAATGAGCAACCAAATATACAAATAGCTGGCGTAGCCATGGGTACCCCCATGGCAAATACATATGCAAATTTGGTTATGCACATACCTCAACCTGGAAACATCAAAAATCTGGACAAAGCCCATGAAAAATAAGTACAAATCTGTACTCTGATTAACATCTAATTTGCATACATACGTACGTAACCCCACTCACTCCGATGGAATTGTGGGATACCAACTTTCGAACACAAACTGAAGAACAGACAACCAAAATATGGCACCAGAGTCCCTCTGCAGCCATTCCAATGTCCCATTACCTGGCTATTTTGCCCCATTTACCATAAACACTAATGTCTGCATACTGCTTTACTTCTACAATAATTGGATTTTATTTTTACATTTTGCAGCACATCAATGCACAAACACTAACAGACATCTGATACAGCAATACTGTCTCACGATGAAAATAGACTTGGCATTAAAACTTCTCTGCCCTTGAAACTCACATTCATTGAAACAGCATTGAAACCCGCACCACATCCAAAGAAAATGCATCTGGCCAGAGGTGGATAAAGATTACCTTTGGGCTGTTTTCAAATCATTGGCCCCTTGTACACAAAACAAGAAACATACATGTGTTCTTTTTTTTTTGATACACCTTCCTGACTTTATTAAGTTATATTCCTTGTATAATACAGCACACTTGTTAGACAGAGCACATTTTAAATTTATTGTTTGAATGAACATTTTTCCAGTAGGCTGTACTGTAGGCAATGAAAGAAAATGCATGAACCAATAATTACAAAACTGCCCAATTCAGAATATTTCAGACCACACAAGCACTCTGGTCACACTAGTCACAAAATTATGTAAAGATGCATCTTTTTGGCTTCATGTTATGACTGACCCTTGTAAATCATGGCTACTCAATCAGGGGCTTATTGTTTTAGACAAATCCCCAGACAGCATCTACAATCCACAAAGCTTGCTAGGAGACCAGCTAGATTAATTTATTCACTGATTACTTGATTACCCTCTTAATTCAATTCAGGGAATTACTGGGTACCAAGCAACAGAATCAATCCCATAGGAGGATGCCAACCCATCACAGGATGCAAATGCAGGCACACACACACAACTTACTTGTATGCAGCACAACATCTAGGGGCAATATGGAGTAATGCCAGTTCATTCATGTATTTGTAATATGGAAGCAAATCAGAACCCCCAGTGAAAATGTACACAGGCATGGGTGAGCTATGCAAGTTCTTCATAGAAGGCATCACAAATGAGAACTGAACCAAAGAACTTGGAGGAGTGAATTAGAAACACTAAGAATTGTGCAAGCTTGTCACCAGTGTCACACAATGGTTAAAGAAACTAAATCCTGACTATTACCTGCATGCAAATGATGCTTCAGACTACAGATTTCTAGAAGCATTTGGTAATGTTGGATCCATTTGTGTGCTGTATTGTCACAGAAACCAAACATTTTAGAAGGGAACTACTGCTGCAATTCTGGATAAGCATGCAAACGTAAGGCACACTGCTCATGTCATTTGGAACTGTGGATTTAAGATGCATTACAGACATCTTTATTAAAAGTATTTATCAAAGAGAAAACACATTTCAACCTACTGCTAAAACTCATAGGACCTCCTTTGGTGAAAACAACCAACTAGGCAAAAAAAAAAATAAAAATCATGGAATGTTGTCACCGAGGTGATTGCCATCCACTCATTTAAAATGTGCATCATCAGCTCTTCTTATTGAATTAGAAATACATTGTTTTCAGACATGGAATTCTTCCTGCCAGTCACGTAGACGTGTTCTTGACAATATTGATTTCATTACAGTACGATGAATGGCAGAAATAAATGGAAGTGATGCTGCTACCAATCAAGAAGCCGCTCATGAATTTTGGTAAATTACTTCAAAGACAGAGTGAATAAATGTTCAAATAAATGGATTAAATTGCATCTGATGGGGTGAACTGCTTTCCTTTGACAGGATATTAGTAACAGATTGAATGTTTGTGCATTTATTGCCTTTACTGAACACAAATACACTCTTGCAATCTTTTTATAACAGAGTCTTCCTAAAATGATATAGGCTGATATTCTTTATGTTCCAAACTGACTTTTGTTTTAAAGGCAATGAGTTCTAGTCATACTCTGTCAACCCAAACAAAATATGTGTTCCCTACATCATATATACACACACACACAGTTTGTCGTTTCCTTACCAGCAAAGTAAAAGTCCGTTTATGGCGGCAGCAGCAAAACTGTCCAAAACCAGCCCGTTCTTCTCGGCACAGCTTTCCATTCTTGGCAGCAAGCAAAGCAGTTTAGTTCTTCTTGGCGCAAGCAAAGTAGTTTACTAAAGCCAGCCTGTAATTCAAAAGTAAAGACAGTCTGTAATTCCCGCTCGCAGCCAGCCAGCCAGAAATGATGGCGTGAGCTCCTTGAGCTCAATTCCAACTGTCTGGTTGCGCTGATGACATCGCGCACATGATGACGTCAACTCTGACAGCGCGGAAAATTCAAAACATTAAAAAAAAGCAAAAAAGTCGGAAATGAAGGGGTGTCACTCGGGAATTGTGGCACCCCTTCATTTGGACCCCAAAACTCAGTAAAAACCAAGTAATTCGGTATGGTTGGGAGGTATGGTTATGCATCAGTGGGAAAAATCAGTTGTATTTAATAATGAGCAAGCTATGAATAACAGGGTTCTGTTTTATTGAAGATTTGTTGATGATTGCCTCCTAATATGGAATGGTACTGAGCAAATGCTGAATGAGTATGTGGAATATTTAGAGAGTACCACTGCATTTTTTAGATTCAAAAAGCAATGTTCAGCTGAAAGAATTTCCTTTTTGGATGTACTACTTGAAAAGGAACGGAATGTAATTGTAACAAGTGTTCATAAAAAGGAAGTGCAAGTTAATTGGTATGTGCATAAAGAGGGCGTGCATCTCCCACACATTTTTAAAGGAATAGTAAAATCACAACTTATTAGAACAGGTAGGTTGAATACCAGTGACAACAAATGCAAGTTGCAGATGACTGAACTGGCAAATGAATTTATAGAGAAAAGATATGCAAATTCTGTGGTGGATGAGCTAGTAAATGAAGCTTTTAATAGTAGAACAGGACTAATAAAACCTATTTTTAATAGTGATTATACCTGTAGTATAGTGAATATAGAAGAAAAAAAATAAGGTTCGATATCTAGCTACTTATAATACTAAGACTAGGGAAGTAATGAAAATTATTGAGAATAATTGGAATATTTTGATGGCTATGTCAGATACTTCATAATAAGCCAGATTTTACATATAGGAATTTAAAGAACTTAAAAATGCAACTGTGTTATAAAGATTTTAGGCATCCAAAGAGAGCTCAGAAAATATATACAACAGGCACACACCCATGTTTGAACTGCAGCTGCTATAATTATATTTTTATGAAGGACAACAATATGTACAGCCATCCAGTTTCAAATAAAAAATATATTGTTTTAAATCTACAGCAACATGCAATACTACATATGTAATATATCTTGCTACCTGCATAAAATGCCCTTCATTTTATGTTGGGAAAAGTACAAGGAAACTAAAGGAAAGAATAATAGAACATGAGATACGTAGACAAATACAACAGAATGGGTTAAGTAAGCATATTTTGGAGAAAGGTACTGAGCACACCTTCAAATTTAGGGTGATGGAAAGTGTATAAGCAAGTAAGAGGGGGTAATGTTAATAACTTTCTGGAGAATACAGAATATGCATGGATCTTAAGACTGCAAGCAGATGTACTACCAGGGTTGAATAACATATTTAGTATTAAGCCAGTTTTAACAACTAGACAAATGCAAATGTACTTGGTATTTAAATGTGTGTATATGCATATATATATGTATTTCTTTGTATGCATGCAAATAATTTGAATATGTAAAACACATTTTGTAATAAATATTTTATTAGACTGATGGATTCATTAAGTATATGGTTCTATTATGTATTTATACAATGAGCTGAAAGTATGTCTGAGTACTTTTTAAGGAAGCTTTTTAAGGAACTGCTATATCTCTAAGCTAAAATGTTAATTGAATTATTGTAGAGATGATGTGATTAGCTGGCAGTGCTCACATGGTTTTAGTCTTGTTTTACAAAAACTGAAAGAATGTTACAGACTGTATAACGCACTAAAGAAGGATTTATATCCAAAAGCTTTGCTGTAATAAAGTATTGATGTTCTTGGAGTTGGAATTTTTTTGTTATTCATCTTCTATTTTCTAACTTCTGGTTTATCACTACATCAGCCTTTGGTCTTAAGTATCTGATATTTTTGCCAGCATATGCATGGGTAAAGTTTTAAAGAGGTAGTACATGTGAATATATGATCTAGTATCCGCTGTTCAAAGCTGCCCAAGAAAGTCAGAGAAAAGTAAAATGTATTTAGAAATGGAGAAGTTTCCATAAATGTGACTAATTCAGCTGTCATTTAGATGAGGAAAGAAAAAAATTATTGCACAATGTAAATGACAGCTGAAAAGTGTGAAATTTGATTGCAAAAATGTTCCAAAAGAACCACCTAAGGTAGAAACTGCTGGCTTTTTAGTGTATATGCTTCTTTTTAGTCTGTTATATTAGATTCACTTTTGTGAATCTCAAGATGCTGCTATCCTGTTCACTTGAATAAAACCTATTGCCACAATATGTCTTTGGTCTCCCAGTGGTTTTGAGATAAACTATAGTCAGATATTTACAGGGGTTATGTTAATTCATCAAAATAACTTTTTATGTGTGTAAAATAGAAGACATTAACCATGCTGTGGGTGAGCTTCCTATTTCATCTTGTTAGGAAGTTAAATAGTAAGTGTTCCAACATTTTTCTTGTTTTGAGGGTCCGATCCGCACTTTAAAAAACAAAGGTTGAGAGCTATAGCATGGGCCATAGCTCTATCAATCACGGACAACCTCAACAAAATCATGGACTAATGCATCTTACTCAAAGTTAGCATAAGCATACCTCTCAAGTATACCTTATTATGAGGAACTTCCTCATTTTAAGAGTTAAAACATCCATGTTCCTTGTAGTTCCACATGCTGTCAGCTTCCTAGTTAAGAGTTGTTAGTAATCTGTTACTAAATGTTCCACATTTGCCCATTTGCTCCACATTATGACAAGCAATGTTCCACATTTTGGAGACAAAACATTGAGAGGGATGAGCACGTGTAACTTACTGAAAACAGATTTAGATTTAGTTGGATAATTACAGACTTGCCTGCATAATTATGCAGCAAAATATAGACAATAAATATGCACACAAATAACATTTAAATTGTAGTATGGAATTGGGGAGCTGCACTTCAGTCAGTCTCAAATAAAAGGAATAAGGTAGAATTAGGTGCAACTGTGCATGCAAAGTGGCATTTTGAGGGGTAATCAGATTGAGCAATTTATGGCACAATTGTATCCTTCTACCCCTCATGGTCAGACTGCACAGAAATGGGCATGTCTGTGTGACTGACATGCTAAATAGCCGTAATGTTATAATATGCAAATGATGCATGACTGACTGACAAGCAGATCTGCCAGTGACATCATGCATATGTGGGTTGTCACACATGTGTGTGTGTTGATTAGGTATCAGAAAATGTATACCTCATACTCATCTCTGTTTTTTTAGTATTTGATTAAATGCAGTTCTTCATATGGATGCTTGTCTAGTGCATTATTTCTGCTCAGATTTGTTTTGTAGTATTCATGCCATATTCATACCTTATACCATAAATGTCTTCAGTTAAATGACAAAAATTGTATATTTACTTCTGTAGTAAGCTTACAATTATAGTGCTGTTATACATGTTTTACTCTTATGCAAATTGTTTAACTCACCAGACAAAACTTAATACCTTCTGTTATGCAGTTACAGTGTTAAGAATTGCAAATCCTTCAAGAAATATGCTATGATAAGGACTTTAATAATACTGTTAAAAGCAAACAAAAGGAATCAGGTTCTTTGCACCATTTCACCACATAGGTTCATAGGTGTGTACTAGGCTTACGGCCCTGGAGCCTAGCATAAAAAAAAATCAATGTTTATTTTCTTGAATCATATTTTTTGTTTGTTAATAATATGACATTGTGATGTGATGAAATGGATGACACAACATGATTTAAAAAAAAAAAAGAAAAGACAGCCATTATAGGCAGCAATGCAAAGTGCCAAATTCCTTTTGTTCGCTTTTAACAGTATCAGGGTAACAAACTAAAAACGTGCACTTATTCTGCAGGACTCTTTTAAAAACCAGTGTTTATTTTCCTGAATTGCATTATTTTGATCATTATTAATATGAAATCAAAATAAAATAACTTGCACTTTGGGCGGCATGATGCCTGGGAATCTTCTTGGGCTAGGCTTATATAGGCTCCAGGGCCATTAGCCTAGTACACACTTATGAACCTATGCACCTATGTGGTGAAATGGTACAAAGTACCTGATTCCTTTTGTTTGCTTTTAACAGTATTATTAAAGTCCTTATCATAACCAGCTTTAGGCACTAGTGAACCCAGTGGTTGCTGATGGTCCCCAACTACAGCAAATTATTTTATTTTGATAATGTTTTACACGCTTGTTAAAACAAAAAAGCTAGTCCAGCAATATTGTGTAGTTAATAAATTAGATGGGTAGTAACTCATAGGATGAAGAAACATAAGGACTGGCACCAATTCTTCTCCTTTAACATTTAAAGATAAAGATTGTGGTGACAGTATTTTGTCAAGTAGTAGGCTCAATGTTGTGTCTTTCGGCTTTTCCCGGTTAAAGGTCGCCACAGCGGAACTCCGGTCCGCTAATGATTGGCAATAGATTTTTTTATGTGCCGAGCTGCCAGCCCTGATGCACAACCTTTAACGAAGGTACGCCCATTCACGCATGTCTCCACACAGAAGACGCTCTAGCTGAGAATCGAACAGGACAACGTACTACTGTGAGGCGACAACGCTACTACCACTGACATAGTTCCTTTGACTAAGTTAAATCCTGTTGGTGGGCATTCTCTCCAGGAAACCTAACATCATAGATGGAGTTAGTTACCAGCTAGTTACCAGCAATACCCATGGCTGTGGGAATCTCCCGATCATCCTTGACTGTGTCAGGGCCCCCATAAAATCTGCCACTGGTTCGGGAAGATGGGGAGAAAAAAACGGGTCATTCAAATTCTGATTATGTGCTTTATCCTAAACAGGGTTGTGATATGACCCTGTTACGATAAACTCAATACTCACTGAATGAACATGAGCAAGGTTAAGAGCTTGAGACGGGCAGCACAGGGTGACTGATCTCAGTTCTTACCTAAGAAAAGCAGACACTCCTAATCTTCAGGGATGGTTTTCTGTTTCACAGAGTTTTATAAATAATTTCTGGTCACCAGATACTATAACACTCAACTTCTTTGCTCAAGAGTTCTGAGAAAGCCAAAAATAATGTACAAATAAAGGCTCAAAATCAGGAACACTTTTAAAATATTACTCTAATTCATGCATTTTCTGTGCAATAAGTTTAAAACTGTAATGTTTGGCATTATTGACTGTAATCCTAAATGATTTATGAGCAAATAAAAAATTTTACAAGAAACTGGGCAAAAATCTTTGACACTATTAGGAATATTCTCTGAAATCACTGGCAGTGACAGGTATGCAATCCTCCTCAATGTGGTGAATAAACATGGCTTACCCCTGCTGTTGTTTGATGACTGCTAAACAACGGCTGCTGATCTGGGAAAGCAGTACTAGCATCACACAGTGTATTGTTATTTGCTGTAATCAGTGTAAAACTAGTATGGCTATGCCTCATCCATTTGAGTGTGTGTGTGTGTGTGTGTGTGTGTGTGTGTGTGTGTGTGTGTGTGTGTGTGTGTGTGTCTGTGTGTGTGTGTGTGGTTAATTGCAGTGTATGCAGAACAAGCCACCCATGATTTCTTTTATTTTCTATTGCTTGTCATCACAAACATAAAATTTGCACATGATAGGTGGCCATCTGTGGTTGTTTGGCAGAAGTGTGTGTGTGTGTTTGTAAGCAGCTGCTAATTGCCACAGTGTTGCAGTAAGTAGCTTTGCCATTTCCTGTTACTCCTATTACTTTTACTCTGGTTGAGTTCTTCGTTGTAGCTTTTTCTATGTGAAATCTGCTTGCCATCCCTGTCTCTGTATGGGTTTATCCCTGTGCTTTAGTTTCTTCCTCCACCCAAAGGCATGCTGTAGGTGAACTGGCATTCAAACAGTTTCTTTGAAGGTGAAAAGGCAGCATGTTTGCATGTGTTTCTGCATCTTGTAACAGACCTGGCTTGTCAGGGACAGTGTGTGTGTGTGTGTGTGTGTGTGTGTGTGTGTGTGTGTGTGTGTGTGTGTGTGTGTGTGTGTAGAAACAATATCATCAATTTTGATCAGTGGACACAGGAAATAATGTTAGAGACATACATAACTCTTCCATGTAGCTGTAAAAAAAGTAGTTATAGGTCCATAGACTAGAACTAGGCTAACTGCCCTTGTGAGCCATTTCAAGCCTAGCCAATTACCCCATGTGAGACTCAAACCCTGTACCTTATGTCTGTAAGGTAAACACCTTAACAATTATGCCATACTCTCACCAAAATATCTTTCCAAAATAAGACAAACTACATCACAGAACATCCAGATCTTTAGAGCTCCTAGAATTTGGTAGTCATACCCCAGACTATATAAATGGATTTTGACATGGACTTAGTGGTGAATTCTTCCTTATACACCCAGCTTTGCACAGAGGTGTGTACAGAAGGCTGTTGTAGCTTGTGTGGGGATTGAAGGTGGTCTGGTCATTATTTTATTTTATTTTTATTTATTTAACATTTGTTGACCGGGAAAGTCCGACTAGGTTCCACAGAGCCTGTTTTCAGCGGAGGCCCGGGGATTATGTTTTTAATTTTCCTCCCAATAAAACCTCAGAAGTGTATACAGGAGATCACTATAGCTTTCGCTGGGGCTGGGGACAGTGTTGTCATTATGTCATTTACTTCTGTCACAGACCTCAGAGGTGTGCAGGTTTTCAAAGATCATCACTATAGCTTGTGCATGGGCAGTATACTATCTAGGAGCAACAAGTTGGAATTTATTAGTATGATCATTTTTTTTCACTTTTCTCACAATGAAACATCAGGCAAATGTACAGGTAGCCACCTCTGGGGGTAGGGGTAAGGAGGCATGTCTATGTATGACAGCAGTCACTTGAAATAGATGACTATGGCTATTTGTTCCTTTGCTTTAATCACAATGTAACATTGGAGGAATGCACAGATGGTAACTTTTTTTTGGTGGGAGGAGGGGTGTAGGAAGATAGGCAGTATTCCCAGGTAGCATTTATGTACCCTTGCAAACATTTGTCTTCTGAGTTTAGTTGGAGCTGTGACTGTTTTGTCAGTTTTGAACATTAGGACATTAAGCATTGGACACACATTATTTTTTCATTGAATGGAAGAAAAAAGATTGAATTTATTTTCTTATTCCTGTGGTGTCGTGACAAAAATCATAATCAAAAGATTAAGAAATATTCTAAACTGTACCTCTGAACATCTATAACCCTATGGTTTCTGGGATTCTGGTTACCCCCAGACTGCTTGCTTAAATCAGTTATTTCCAACAAAGTTATGACTCTGCTGTATTGTAACCTGTTAGGGTGTTTAAAGGAAACAAGGAACAGTAAAAATGAACAATGACAATGAATTTTATTAAATTCAGACCATCATTGGATAAAAAGGTTTAAAAAACTCTTAAATGAACTTCAGAGTATCTAAAAGGCTATAGCTTCTGGAAAAAGCTGAAGAATAAAGCAAAATGTAAAAAAGGAAGGAAAAAATCTGCATGGTGTGGAGAGCCTGGGATGGAAGAAAACAGGAGGGAGCACTGGATGAGGAGTATATGTGGGAGAGGTGGTGAAAGGCATACCTGTCAACCTCTTAGTGCAAAAAATCTGGACAAAGCCTGACAGAATGGGGGACAAAGGTTCCAAAATAGGGACTAAATACTACTCTTATAAACTTTGAAAGTTGCTAGAATAACATGATTTGTCTTGGCATGCACAGATGGGTGTGAAGTCTGAAATACAAATGTATACCATTATTTAGGACTTCAGTCTTCATATCATAGGGAGGTACTAGGCTATCTGCCCGAAGGCATTTATAAGCCTAGCTGGAATGTGTTGTCTTTCGCCACCCCCTTAGATTAGAGCCCTGTGCCTCTGTCCAGCAGAGCCATTGAAGTGATCCCCGGGGTAAACTTTCTGTTTCCCATCCACCCGTCAAGGTTTCTCTTGAAGAGGGTTAGCGAGGAGCTCTGACTAATGTAGATTGGAATCTTGTTCCAGAGCATGGGAAGTCTCTGTGACAGGAATCTATCCCTCCAGCATGTCCTATTTATTGTTGTGGTGAGGTTTAGAGCCCTAGAGTGTGTGGCTCGAGGGGATATGGTTTTCTTTAGGTGTAGCATGTCCATCAATTCTGGGTTGGACATGGCCTTGTATGTCAGGCAGAGATCAGCTCTGAGTAGGCGGTATGCAACCGAGTACTGCTGGAGTTTCTTCAGTCGAGCTGCATAGGGCATCTGTTTGAGGCCAGTGATCCTCTTGGTGAGACACTTCTGTGGACTTTCCAGCTGTTGCAGGTGTCTTGTAAAGTACATCCCAAATGGGGGCGTTGTACTCTATGATGGGTCTGATGAGTGATGCGTAGATGGGCACAATGACCTCTTTTGATCTGGATGCAAACCCTTTTTGTGATTAGGTGGGCCACATAGAAGGATTTTCTAACCACTTTGGCAATGTGATTATCAAAGGAGAGGTTACTATCTACTTGGGTCTCCAGATCCCATATTACGTCTTCCGTATTTAGGGGGCTACCACCTATGTGGTAGTTTGTGGGTACTTTGTTTTTTTCAAAGGGGATGACTATGCACTTTTTGGCATTTAGCTTGAGGCCATGGTTTTGACACCAGGTATCTGTCTCACTTGAGACCCTTTTGGAAGATGCCTGTGTCAGCCGGAGTCAATTATAGTCCCTAGTTTACAGTTGTCTGCGAACTTGGTCAGCCATAGTCCTCCTGTGCTTGCCTGAACCTCTGAGAAGTATATGCCAAACAGGAGGGGTCCTAGGACTGAGCCCCGGGGAACACCACTTGTAACCAGTTTAGAGTCAGAACTAGCTCCCGAAACTCTTACCATGTGGGTTCTGTCCATGAGCCAGTTGGCAACCCATCTTGTGACGTAGGGGTTTATGTTTAGGCTGGTGAGCTTGTCTAGAATACCTGAATGGGGAATGGTGTTGAAGGCCTTTGCGTGGTCTAGGTAGGCTGTGTGGACCACCTTAAACTCATCTATAGCCTTGGTAACTGTCTCAAAGAAGTCCACCAGGTTTAGGAGGCATGATCTGCCCTTAAAGTCAAACTCGGTAGGGTCCAGTGTTTAGAGGTTCCCAATGTCTCTGTTAATGAGATCCATGATGATGCACTCCATAGCCTTGCAAATCAAGCTGTTCAGGCTTATAGGGTGATAGTTCCCGGGGTTTGCTGTGGCTCCACCCTTGTGGAGCAGAATAAACGTTGCTGTGCACCACTCTATGGGCACACAGCCTGTGGAGAGGCTGAGTTTGAACAGTGTGTTTAGGTGAGGGGTTAGTTCATCTTTGAGCTTGTGTACGACGCAGCCTGGGACACCCTCCAGTCCCACTGATGCTATGTTTTTGGCTTTGGAGAGGGCTGTTTTAACCTGAGTGTCTGTGATTTCAGGGACACTGCATTCTTCTGGTATAGTTATGGGCCCTATGGGGGGGTGAAGTTTGCACTGAACCTGTCTGCCAGGATGTTGGCTATATCGGTCGGTTCAGTGTATTTTGTGCCATTCTGCACCAACTCTGAGCAGATTTGAGAATTGCCACTTAGATTCTTGACATAGCTAAAGAATGTCTTGTGGTCATCTTTGGAGTCCTTGGCAATTTTTCTTCCGAAGCTAGCCTTGGATGATTTTATGAGGGATCATAGTTTCTCGCTGATACTGATGGGGGATGTCTTCCCTTCTTGGGATTTTACTCTTTTCTGTATTAGTTTTCTCCTTCTATTGTATAGCTTGTTTATGGCAGGGGTCCACCAGACTGGTTTCCTTTTCTTGGAGGAGTGAGTCTTGGTTTTGCTTGGGATAGCACGATCCATGCATTCTTGTATGTGCCCGTAGAGTGAATTAGTAAAGGATTTTGCAGCTTGGACAGAGTTATCCATTAGCATGGGGGCTTTGAAACTTTCCACCTCGGTCTTAAGTAACGTGAAGTTGGCTTTTGAAAAGTTTTTCATGGTGGTTTCTTTGCCTGGGGGTGGGGGCGGAATGTGGATATCCAGAGTGATTAGTTTATGGCCAGATCTAACCAGCAAGGGGGTGACCTCCGGTTTGGAACACCAGTCGCCAATGTTGGTGATGACCAGGTCCAATATGTTGTCACCTCTGATGGGGGTGTTGACCAGTTGATCCAGGGTGTTTGAGTTTGTAAATTCTAGGAAATGTTGGGCAAAGGAGTTAGTACTTGAGTAGTTCTCCCAGTTAATGATTGGGCAATTGAAATCATCCAATATCAGGGTGTTTGGTAGGACCTTTACGTTACTCAGTGTTTCAGAAATGCAGAATGGGGGGCCTGGGACATGGTGGGTGATCTGTAGCAAACTATAATTTGAATTGCAGTTTTGCCCGTTGTGAGTTGCACGTGGACGATCTCTGAAGCATCGTGCTGTGCCACTAACCTGGAGGTGTGGGTATCCTTGATGACTATGGATACGCCCCAGCCTTTTGTATTTCGGTCTGGGTTTTGTGGCCAAAATGTATGGTATGCGTTGTAGCCTGGTAGTGCTGGGGTGCTCTCTGGAGCCTTAAACCAGGTTTCTGTTACTGTACATATATCGATTTTCTCCATACTGAGGAGTGCCTCGAGTGCATGCATGTTGAGGTTTAGACTTCTGGCACTGAGTAGCATTACCCTCAGTTTTTTGTTACTTGCGCGATTTATGGAGGTGGGGTTGTCTTTTGAGCCTTGCCTAAAAATGACACCATGGGGGTAGCAAGAGCCTTGGCCAGTATTTGAAAGCCTAAGGGTGACAGGTGCAAGCCATCTCTAGCGAAGCAGCGTGGCTTGTTCAGCATGTCATCCCAGGCTGACAGACACTGGATCCCCTTTGAATGACACCAGAAGCTTAGCCAATTGTTGAAATTGATAATTTTTTCTTTATACCGTGGTATCATTCATGGTGAGGGCAGGATGCTACTCGGGGTCAGGGTCATACCGGCCTGGGCTACGTGATCAGAGAGCTCTTCCATGTCTCTTTTCATGTAGTCCAGGGAGGTACGGCTCAGGTCATTCACACCAACATGGACAATGACAGAGTCATATTTGTACTTGTTCTGGAGTGACCTGAGTGCATGTGTTATGTGGCGGATCCTGGCACCTGACAGGCAGCTAACAGTAACCTTCTCCTTGTTCAGCCTAGTGAGTGGGATGTCAGTGTGCCTGACTATAGAGTCACCCATTACTAGTGTGTTGGGTACGTTGTGATTGCATGGCACACTGGTTTTGTGAAGTACGTGTTTCATGGTTTGTGTTGGGGGGGATGGAGTTTGCTTGGATGTCTGCTTTGGAGGTCTCTGTTGCTTTTCCAGATTTTTATTTAGAGCATCCAAGTATGTTTCGTGTATTTATGTGTGTTTTTTGCCTGTGGTGGTTTCATAGATCTATGTGAGACTGGTGGTGTGATGCAAGTAATTCCATTCTCCTCTTGACTGCCTGGTCCAGTCTTGGGTTGAGAGAGCTTAGCCTCCAGTTTGGCTGTAGAATTGCATCTCTCGCATGTATTAGTGTTTGGTGGTAGGAGGAGAGGGTTGTCTGCATACATGAGACAGTTGTTACATTGCCTCAAAATGCCCAGATTCACCAGTTGGACCAGAGAGTATACCTAAAACTGCCCTTTGGACATGCCTGGATAAGTACAGTGAACCGTTTTACTGAGTCTGATTGGCTGGTAAGGCAGAATAGTGAGCCTTATCCTTCTCTACAGTATAGGGGGTCTAGTGCTAAGGTTTCTTAGTGCTTGATATGGGTTTTGAGCAAGTGCCGGGCTGAAAAGTAAATGGCTTGAGTGCTTAAGTTGAAAGTTTGTCTAGTTCCAAGGGAAATATTGAAGAGTAGACTTTGTGGAGCCGGGAATACTTATACCCTAGCTAACCGGTGCTGACCGGTGTGCAAATGCGGGTTTTATGGCAGGGAAATGAAAGAGATAGAAATTAGCCCCAAATGGCCAATAATCTACTAATTTCTGGGCTGAAACCACTCCTCCAGGGACAGATAGTCAGCTCAAAACTCCCTCTCTCACTGGTGAACAGATAAACGATCTTCTTATCCAAGTAAGGTATGGGCAAACACAGAAACTTGTAACACAGCCCTGAATTCATCACTAACCTGAAAACTGGACTATATTAGCTTAGAAAGGCGGGAAAACAAGATGTTCATCGTCTCCCATTGCTGCAGTCCTGACAAATGGGTACTCCGCTGTCCACCATCGGCCCGAATACCAAAGGGCTATAACTGGCGTCGGTCACGGGCGCCTGAGACTGACGTAAGTACTTGTCAGTACAAATGCGCATGACCGACGCCATAACCTCAGTCTTTCTTGCCGCATGGTCCTCAGCAGAAGCAGTTTTTGCAAGTGCCGTTCGGCGTTCTGGAACTGTCGGTTTTCGAGTTTCAGACCGGATACCAAGTTGGCTAAGTACCCTGTTGGGAAAATTTTTTGTCTTTTTCTTGCCTCAGTATTGCCGGATGTCAGAAAAAGTTAATAACTGTATTTCTTGTGGGAAACAGATTCCTCATAGGGATTACCATTCACTCTGCATTCCTTGTTTAGGGCCTGAGCACGACGTTGTTGGGTGTCGCTTTTGTGCTACTTTTAACAAGCGTACTATTAAACGTCGGTTGAACTGTGCTAGGCTGGTGTTTGGTAAACGTTGTAATTATAACATGCCGTCGGATTCTCCAACGACTGGTTCTTCTAAGAAGCGCAGAGATAAGTCTTTGCGGTCCAAACAGGATGAGGCGTCCACTCCGGACGTCGGTTCTGTGGAACCACTGACTGCTTCAGTGGCTCCTTCTGACAGTTTACCAGTGTGTCTAGGGGAGCCTTTGTTACTGCAGGAAGTGGCTTCTCCTGTGTTAGGCCAGGCTGAGGGTGCTTCTTTGTTGTCGGTGGCTTCCTCCCCTCATAGGGTAGTTAGACCTCCTCCTTCTCAGGGCATAGGCCATTCTAAATCTAAGTCTATCCCTGCTGGTGCTAATCCCCAGGGTCCAGCTCCTAGGAAGCACATGTTAAAGATGGCTGAAGATTTGATTACTTTAATTAGGGGCTCCATGCCCCCCCCTGTGAAGCGGCCCAGGATAGACACAGAGTTGGAGGGTCTGGTTCAGTCTTCCAATGAGTCAGATTCCTCTGTGGAAGAGCTTCAGGATTTCCCTCCCTATTCTGATTCGGAGGCTGAGGACGCTACTCCTCTCGTCCCCTCCAGAAGATTTTTCTTTCTCTGAAACTTTGCATTCCATGAGGGATCATTTCCAGTGGGATGGCCAGGATTATTCTGATTCTCGTAAACGGCTGAGAGAATTCTTGTTTTTACCTCAGCACAGGCCTTTGGCTATTCCCCCTGTACTGGATGTTGTTCTGGATGTATTTTCTGAGGCTGCCCTTAACCCAGATTCTCTGCCCCCTGCCCCAGTTAAACCAGATAGATACTACAGGGTTCCGGAAGCTCACAAGTACTTGTATAAGAGTCCTAGGGCTGATCCAGAAACTATTTCTCAAGGCCCCAAAGGTGTTAAGGCTTCTGTGGTTAAGAATCCGGTTCCTCTGGACAAGGATGCTAGGGCCCTGGATAGGTGGGGAAAAACTGTATACCTCTTCTACTTTGGCTATGAGAGCTTTAAATTGTCAATTTCATATGCTCAGGTATCAGAATTATTTGCTAAGTCAATTGAAATGTAAAGTGGATGCTTTGTCTGAAGGTGTTGACTGTAAGGAGCTTCAGGATTTAGTGCATGCTTCAGACCACGTTGGTAAGCATTCTTTGCAGTGTGGTTTTGATGCTTTACAAGCTTCTTCCAGGGTGGCTGCTACTAGTTCTGTTGTTCGCAGACATGCCTGGCTTAGAGATCAGTCCTTGTCAGAGCATGTTAAGGCTCGCATTATGGATGCTCCTTTGCAATCTGATGTTCTTTTTGGCCCTCCAGTGGAATCAGTTTTGAAAAAATGGAGGAAAAAGCTAAGTCTATGCAGACGGTAAAGGACTTCTTACAGGTTCAGCCCCCTAAGTTCAGTAGGAATTGGCCTGCTAGGGGATGGTCTTTTCCCTCTTCGGATTTTCCTTCTAGGGGCAGGTCGAGGCGTGGTAGGGGTAGGGCTTCCTCTCAGGGCCCTGTTACTTCTAGGCCTTTGAATTCTTTTACCCCTTCTGCTGGGGTGGGCAGGGGTCAGTCCTTTCAGAAGCAGTCCCAATGACCTGTGTCTTCAGCTGCCGGATTCTGCTTTGCTGGCAGCTCCTCTAGGAGGAAAACTGGGACTTTTCAGGGGGAATTGGCATTTGGTTACCCAAGACAAATGGGTATTGGACATTATAACTCGAGGCTACAAGTTTTATTTTCACACTTTCCCTCCTTTCAAAGGTATGCCGGATGTGCCTCATCAGCAAAGACTGGAAGCGCAGGCACAGATTTTTTCTCTGCTCCGGTTGGGAGCAATACAGGCAGTTCCTTCTGTGGACAGAGGCACGGGGTTTTATTCCCGTCTTTTCTTAGTGCCAAAGAAGGGAAATACTTGGAGGCCCATTCTGGATTTATCCATTCTAAACACCTTTCTGGAAATTCCGAAATTCAAGATGTTGACGCTGCAGCAGCTGTTGCCTATGCTAGGCAGAGATCACTGGATGGTGACTTTGGATCTCAAGGAGGCCTATCTTCACATTCCTATCAGGCCCAGTTGCAAGAAATTCCTGAGGTTTCGGACTGGGAATTTGCATTATCAGTTCTCTGCATTGCCCTTTGGCTTATCTACTGCGCCCAGGGTATTTACAAAAGTCCTGGCTCCAGTAATAGCTTTTCTCTGGCTAAGGGGAATTCAAATTTATCCTTATCTGGACGATTGTTTGATACTGGCTCAGGGCAAGCACGAACTTCTTCGACATCTGCAGTTTGTGATGACAGTTTTCAGATGCCTAAGGTATTCTGTGAACGAAATAAAGTCCAGTCTAGTACCCTCACAGGAGATGTGTTTTCTGGGTGTGAGACTGAATACAGCTACTCAGATGGCATCTCTTACCCCGGACAAACAAAGAAATCTTCACCTATACTTCCAACAGCTATCCGTAATGTCCAGGCTGACTGCAAGGACAGTCCTTCAAGCCTTGGGGTTCATGGCATCTTGCATTCTAGTACTTCCCAATGCCAAACTGCATATGAGGAAGCTACAGTGGTATCTCAAAAGCGTTTGGACTCAACACAGCCACGATTTGGATACTGTCATTCGGATTCTCCTTGCATTCAGAAAGAATTTGTGTGGTGGGCTCAGGAATGTCACCTAAACAAGGGACTCTCTGTGACCCAACCGGAGGCAAGTCAGATATTAACGACAGACGCCTCGGAGTCAGCCTGGGGAGCTCATTTCAAAGGAAAATGGATTCAAGACCTTTGGCCCCCGGAGTTGCTTCACTTGCATATCAACATGAAGGAGATGCTGGCGGTTCAATTTGCCTTAAAAGCATTCAAGGATCTGCTTCGACCGGGACTGGTGTTGATTCGAACAGACAACACAACTGTCATGTGGTACATCAACAAGCAGGGGGGTACTCATTCTTACCCTCTTTGCAGACAAGCAATGCTGTTATGGGAAACTGCTTTGGATCTGCACATCACTCTTCGAGCACAGTTTCTGCCAGGAGCACAAAATTCGTTAGCAGATGTTCTGAGCAGACGGATGGTGGATCCTCACGAATGGAAGTTGGATCCTCAGGTATTTCGTCAGTTGACCATGGCTTGGGGAACTCCAGACATAGATCTGTTCGCTTCTCCTCTGAATTCCCAACTGCCTCTGTTTTGCACAAGGCTGTTTCATCCGGAAGCCTGGAAAATAGATGCACTATCCTTCAGTTGGAGCAACCTTCACGTGTATGCCTTTCCTCCTCTGCCTCTTCTTCCACAGGTCCTATTGAAAGTCAGGAGGGACAAACCTTGCATGATCCTTATAGCGCTGGATTGGCCTCGTCAACATTGGTACCCTCTGCTGAGGAGCCTAATTCACGGGACACCTTGGCCATTACCGCGGATTCCTCACTTATTGTCTCAAGAAAACAATCATTTTCTCAATGTCAGGGTGCAATCCCTACATCTGACAGCCTGGCGCATTCAGTTTTAGAGGATGAGGGCCTTCAGCTCCCTCAACAAGTTTTGGATGTCCTTTTGGAAGCCAGGCGTCCTAGTACTCGGAAAGTTTATGCTGATAAATGGAAGAGATTTTTTCTTTGGAGTTCAGCTAAAGGCCTTGATGTCACGTTGCCTAATTTGAGTTGTACTTTGCAATATTTGACTATGTTACTGGACAAGGGTTTGTCCTTCTCTTCTATAAAAGTGCATGCTGCAGCTATTTCTGCTCACTATGATGGTGATCCTCCTTTATTTTCACATCCTTTGCTTACACAGTTTCTTAGAGGGGCAAAGAATGTAAGACCCCCACGACGGGCTCCTACTCCTGCCTGGGATCTTAATTTTGTTTTGGAAAAGCTGACTCTGCCTCCTTTTGAACCTGCAGCTACGGCTGAATTGAAGTTGTTGTCCTGGAAGACTGCTTTTTTATTGGCTGTTACTTCTGCTAGACGGGTGTCTGAATTACAGGCTCTCATGGCAGTGGAACCTTTTCTGATTTTTCACCAGGACAGAGTTTCCTTGCGTACTAATCCTACTTTTCTGCCTAAGGTAGTTTCTAATGTGGCATTGAACCAATCTATACATTTGCCTACTTTTTATGCTAACCCCCAAAATGAAGGGGAAAGAGTTTTGCATTCTTTGGATGTGCATAGGCAGTTACGGTATTATTTGTTCAGAACTAATGAGTTCCGGAGATCTCAACAGTTATTTGTTTCGTTTGCTGTGGCTTCAAGTGGGAATGCTGTCTCGAAACAAACTATTTCCAAGTGGATCGGCCATTGTATTGCTTTTTGTTACTCTCATCATGGTAAGGAGGTTCCAGTTGGGATCAGGCCTCATACTACTAGGGCTACGGCCACCTCTACTGCTTTTTTGAGAGGGGTAGCTACGAAAGACATTCTAGAGGCAGCTACTTGGGAGTTCTGTACATACCTTTACAAAGCATTATCATTTGCCTCTTTATTCTAGGTCTAGGGCTGGGTTTGCCACTGCAGTCTTACAGGGCATGTCTGCAGCTCCTCCTGCTATTTAGTTGGGCCAGCCTCCCTTTTTCCGTTGCTCTGGGTTCTACCCATTTGTCAGGACTGCAGCAATGGGAGACGACGAACATAGTACAGTTTTGTACCTACCATAAATGTAGATGTTCGAGGATCTCCATTGCTGCAGTCCTATTTTCCCTCCCTCCCTCCTTCCCCCTTTTTCTTTTTAGATTGGGGTTTTTTGGGTGGTGTTTTCTTTTTTGCATTCTGACGTCTGAGGCAAGAAAGACTGAGGTTATGGCGTCGGTCATGCGCATTTGTACTGACAAGTACTTACGTCAGTCTCAGGCGCCCGTGACCGACGCCAGTTATAGCCCTTTGGTATTCGGGCCGATGGTGGGCAGCGGAGTACCCATTTGTCAGGACTGCAGCAATGGAGATCCTCGAACATCTACATTTATGGTAGGTACAAAACTGTACTTTTTTTTTTTCCAGAAAATAAAGAAGATACAATCAAAAAACACCTTAAATGCCCATAAATGGCTATCACACTTGAGTGTGCAGCCTACAACAATTAAACAGGTAATTTAAGCACAAAAACAACTTTGTTAAAGTGCAGACAGTAAAATAAGTACAATATGTAGTTATCATTCCAGTAATTTGTCAGAAAATTATAAATTTTATGAGGAACAGACCAAAGATATAAGGCATAAATCTGTGGACAGTTGAGAGGTATGAAAAAGTAGACAGTGGGGAGGCACCATGACCCCTTTGTCAAGGGAACCATTTCACCTAAAGCCAGACATTTACAAAGCATTGTTATAATCCAACATCAGTGCAACTAAATGCTAATCACCGTGGATTTCCTTCTGTGAAGTGGGCCACCATGCGTACTTTTCCGTTATCGGGCAACAGTTGAGGTTTAGACTTCCGTATGTCTGTTACAGTAGGGGGGTTGACACTGCCTATTTTACAGTTACAGCATCATATATCTACGGCTCAGTCGGTGTGTATTACTCCTAAAATTCCAGTAAAAGTAATGTCTTTCGGCTTTTTCCGATTAGAGGTCGCCACAGTGGCACGCCGGTCCACTTATGATTGACAGTAGATTTTGGCAGTACCAAGGTGCCAGCCCAACGCCCAGTCTTCAACGAAGGCACACCTATTCACGTACGCACCTACCTGCATGTTTTTAAACGTTACTCACCTACGGGGAGAACATGTAATGTAGACTCCACACAGAAGGCATTCCAGCCGAGAATCAAACCGGAGAACCTCTTGCAGTGTGGCGACAACGCTAGCCGCTGCATCACCGTTAAAAAATTCCACAATATGAAGTAAAATATGGATAAGGAAGGTTGGCAGTTGGTGACAGGATGATAATTATACTGGAAATGTCTCGGTGGCCCTAACGTGATACTTACTGGAAGCTCTAAAAATACTAACACTAGGAGCAACTTAACACAAATTGTTTTCGCCCGCAGTGACGTTCCTTACCTTATAAATACTCATGAATGGGCGATGACAGTCATGAATTCATTATTTTTCATGAATATTCGTACACGTTCCCGGGTTGTGGGCGGTCTTGCTACTGTCCGTGTGGGATTACAGGTCTTACAATTATACCCAATTTACAAATGTTTAACTTTGTCGGCATATATTTTATCCAGCTGTCACACAATGAGTTATAAACTTTCGGTAATAAAAGTTGAAATGTACGCTTTCTTTGTGATTCTGTGATAATTCGAGTTGAACAAGGAAGGAGTGACTGATGAGTTTCAATTTTTTGACATTAAATCAATGAGCCCCCTTCCTATTCGTTTCAGGGTGCATCTAATAAGCACACAGACAACGCTTTGGAAGTTTATTTGTGTTATACAAGCACGCTCATAACTGTACGAGGTTTGTGGTTGGAATGGTATTACGCCAGCTAAATGACGTAAGAATTTAGCGACGGATGAGTGCTACAGATAATAGAATAGACACTTATATTTATAAATTAAGAGACAAGTTATTTAACTTAAACTGTATTGACTGACTGGCTAGCTACTGCTTTCTTTGATCGAACTTGCTGGTGGGGGATGGCAGGTTGAAAATCGCTGTAATGGAAGTACTGCATCGGAAGGAAGAACAGTTGTCTTCCACTGTGAGTGTTTTGAGTTTGTAGAAGAGGGAAAATTCAAACCGAAGATGATGCTTTGTACTGAAGTGCCTATACATATATACGTGTGTGTGTATATGTGTAGGGTTGCCACCTTTTCAAATGCCCAAAGTGGGACTTTTTGTAGAAATGTGAGATTTTGCAGGACAAAACATACCCATGGCCAGTGTGAAGGACAGAACTTTGCTTTTTTGCCAAAATAAAAGCGTATTTAGTAGCATTTCAGCTGCTTATGCGATTTCATATAATGTTTATGTGTTTCAGATACAAAATAACTGTTTTATGCAACTATTAAAAAACACTTAAATATATTTTGTTTTAAAATCTCAGGACATTTGCCATTTTTTTTTGTTTTTTTTTTTTCTCAGGACACAACTGCTAAAAGTGGAACTGTCCCTCGCAAAGAGGGACAGGTGGTAACCCTACAGTGCGTGCGTGTGTATGTATATATAGTTTGCATTAGTCTTAGTTAAGGTGCTCAGATTTACCATAGGTCATAGGGAAATGTACAAGCAGTAGCTATGTATAGCTAGAAAGTATTGGTGTCATTCTAGTTAGCAAACTGACCGTGTATGTTAGCAAACTGACCGTGTATGTTGTTTAAAGTGTGTGTGTATATGTATAAAATGAAAATTTACAAACTGAGAACATGTCACAACTAATAAAGCAATTGTTCAAAATAACAGGAACACAGTGCCCTTGTAAACAAGTATAACATTGTACCAATGAATTCCCCTTTTATTAACTTTACATTTGCTTTCTTTCAATTCCTCTGCATACAAAACGTTATAAAGCTCCTAATGTTATACCGAATTGCTGCTTTTTTTTGCTGTCGTGACTGTGATTTTAAGCTCTTTAAATTTCAAATACCTCTGCACTCAGCATAGGCTAGATTCAGTGTTAACAGAGGCTTGTTAAATTTTCCCTTAGCACTTTGCTTGTGCTCCTCCAGATGTTTCTCGCGGTTCAGCTCTCCTGTCAGGTAGACCAGTAAGCCTAAGCTCAGAGATTTCAGCACACCTCTCACCCACTAACCGTTCTTAAGTGTGACTTCTCTTCCTGGCCATATCAATTTACCTAACACTATGGATGTACAATTTCCCACAGTGTATTAATCCAGCTTGGTCGACATGGACATCGGAGACAGTGTAGTAACTGATTCATGTTCACCGACAGCCCTCTGCTCCTAGACCACATAAACTCATCGTGTGACAGATGCAGCTATATTAAGACCCTTTAATCCGTGCTTTCTCCCACACCAGTCACTTCATATGACAATGAGTGGATTGTCAGCATGCATATGTCATCTCCTACTCTACCCAAACCCACATCCCTACATATGCGAGGATCCTCACCAGAAACATACCTAAACACCAGAGGCCTCCCAAACATAAGCATGCTACATGTAATATTTCCTCTGCAGAACAGAATACACATAATAGCTCGCATACCAGCGTCTTACCTGTCAAGCCCTTAAAGCAAAACACAAAACCAAACATATTAATCATAGGTGATTCCATCGTGAGACACACAGATGGCCCTCTCACCAGGCTGGATAAGGAGAAGGTCACGGTCAGCTGTCAAGTGCCAGGATCTGCCATATCACATATGCACTCAAGTCTCTCAACAACAGGTACTGTTATGACTTTGTCATAGTCCTTGTTAGTGTGAGCGACTCAAGATGTACCTCTCTGGATGGTATGAAGAGAGACATGATTGAGCTCTCGGACTATGTGACTCAGGCTGGTATGCCGCTAGCCTTAAGCAGCATTTTAACTTCACCTAGGATGATGCCTCAGTTCAAACAGAAAATGATTGACTTCAGTAATTGGCTTAGTTTCTGGTGTCATTCCAAGGGGATACAGTATCTGTCAGCCTGGGATGACATGATCGACAGACCTTGATGCCTTGCCAGAGATGGTCTTCATCTGTCACCCCTGGGATTTCAGCTACTGGCCAAGGCTCTTGCCATCCCCAAAGTGCCTTTATTAGGCAGTGTCTGAAGGACAAAATTTTGGATGCAAGAACTTTATCTAAGAGCACTCTCAAGGTTTTGCTGCTAAACGGTAAGAGTCTTAACATGACACTGCATTCACTGGAAGCAGTCCTCACCTTGGATGGCACAGACATTTGTGTAGTCATGGAGCCCTGGTTCAAGGCTGTGAAGAGCACCGCAGCCATACCACGTTACACCTTCCACACATTCAGACCTCAAGCTAAAGGAGGCAATGTATTAATATTCATTGAAGTTAAATGCGCTTGCAGATTGGCAAGACAGCATAATTCCCTGGAGATACTTTAGGTGAAATTAACTGTTGGTCGGGCACCTATTCAAGTTATTGCTAGTTACAGGGCCCCCTCCATGAATCAGGACACCACTCTTCCTGTTTGGATCTACTTGAGTCTATTAAGACACATCCGAACACCATGGTTTTAGGCAACTTTAGCTACCCATCCACTGACTGGGGAAATTACTCATGCAGAAACTCACTTGCGCAAAGGTTCCTCGACTTCATTAGCTCCCGTACCCTAGAGCAGTTAGTTGACACCCCCGCAAGGGGTGCCAGCATCCTGGATCTGGTGTTTACCAATATGGGGGAACCACTGTAGCACCCCAATTGTGAGGTCTTCCCTGATGAGATCTGACCATAAATCATTCTCGTTCGAAGTTACTATCACATCTGACCCCCCCCCCCACCCCGTAGCACAAACTAAAGTAAATAAAAAAAGTTCTCCAAAGCAGATTATAACCTCTTACAGGATGGTATAGCTTCGGTGCACTTCCTCCCTCAGAGGGAACTGGCAGCTATGCCGAGTTCTACACAGACGCTTTATACAAACACCTGAATAACTGCATTGACTTGGCCATACCTGATGGGACCAAAACAAGCTCCTCAAGGAAGAGCAAACCTGTTTAATGGACAGCTGCCATTAACAGGCTTTACAGTAAGAGGAAGAAATTGCTGTCTAAGAGTAAGAGGATGCGAGCCCCACACTGGAAACACTCCCTCCTCAGCTTGAACAAGCAAATAAGACCCCTTGTTAAGTGCTCCAAAGCAAACAGCAAATTCAAATTGGCTTCCTCAACTAAGGACAACCATAAGGCATTCTTTAGTTACATCCGTAACCTAAAAGGAAAGGCTCAGATTTATGCCGAACTGGTAGTTAATACCACATATTCTGAGCCTGTGGACATTACTAACCTGTTAGCCGACCAGTTCTGTGAAAACGTCACTCTCCTTTCCTTGCCACACTTGCCCCAAGACATCCCTACCACCTGTGCTCTACCATGTATCTCTAAAGAACAGGTCTTGAACCCCTCTCTAAGGTCAAAAACACAGCATCCATGGGTCTTGATAACATCCTAGTCTGCGTCCTACATGGGCTCGAACAAGAATTAGCAACACAGTTGGTTACTGTTTTCAGTCATAGTCTAAGCACTGGCTTCATCCCAGACAAATGGAAAAAGGCCACTGTTATCCCCTTGTATAAAGGTGGTGCTTCCACTGACCCCAGGAACTATAGACCCATTAGCTTGACTATCCTTATCTGCAAGGCCATGGAGAGAATCATTATGGACCTTATCAACAAAGACATTGGTGAACTCCAAACACTCGACCCTACTCAATTTGGATTTGTCAAAGGAAGATCATGCCTGTTAAACCTGGTGGACTTCTTCGAGACAGTCACTAAGCCCCTTGATGAGAGGAAATCTGTGCATACAGCCTACCTAGACTTAGCCAAGGTTTTTGACACTATCCCACACTCGGGCATAATTGCAGACTCACCCAGCTTTGTATCAACCTGTATATCATTAGATGGGTCACTAACTGGCTCACCGATAGAGCTTGTGCAGTCAAAATAGGAGAATCCACCTCCAACAGCAGACCTATAACCAGTGGTGTTCCACAGGGATCAGTCCTGGGAACTCTAAGATTTGGAATCTGTTTCTCTGAAGTGCAAGCTAAAACTAAAGGTCTGTGGCTGACAAAAAGTTTGCTGATGACTGCAAACTGGGAATGATCATAGAATCTCCAAACGATGTCAACATTCTACAAGAGGGTCTTAACAAATGACTGGTACCAAAGTCATAACCTTAAAGTCAATGCAAAAAATGTATTATCATCCCTTTCAGTAAGAGTGATGTTCCTGCTAATTTCGTCAATAACAAGAGTCTATATTAAATCGATGAGTGCTTAAAAAAGCAAAAGCTGATTTATCGACCCCATGTAAACAAAAGCTTACAATCCCGAACACTTGGAACAGCGATTTTTTTTCCCCAAAAAACATTGCATAGGGGGAAAGAAATTGCTTGTATGCCGTTTTGTGCTTTCAAGTTCGATCAAGACGCATTTGAAGGATTGCATCTTCGATCATATAATAGGAACTCAACAACAACACCCTAAGTATGCACTCAGTGGTGAGAGACCTGGGCACACAGGTTGACAGCTACCTTACCTTTGATCACCATGTCTCCACAGTGGTCAGAAGGGCATTGTATAGTGCTCATCTCATAAGTAAAGGCATTGCCTCCAGAAAAAAAGAAGTTATAACCTCACTGTACTCTTCCTTTATCAGGCCAGTAATTGAGGATAATGCCCCTTTTGGTATGTACCTTTCCAAGTACCTGTAGCAACTGGAGAGACCACAAAAGTTCCTAACAAGAAAAATTCAAAGTCTTCAGCATCTGTCCTGTGAGGATCATCTGAAGTCACTGTGGCTTTATTCTGTTTTATACAGACTACTTAGAGGTGATTTCTTCCTTGCATATAAAACAGTCTTTGACCCTGCTTTATTGGAAATGCTGCATATACATAAGTCGGATGGTACATGAGTTACTTGCTGTAATGGCCTTAACCTGGTATGTGGCATTAATAGAACCTACTTGAGGTTGGCGGACCTTTGGAACAGACTCTCACTTCATGTCAAGCAAAATACCTCATTGGCCCTCTTCAAACACAGTCTGGACGTTTGGATGGGTAACCATAAATTCACCCCAGGGGTTCCACCTATATCCCTGTTGGACAGGGGTGATAGGTGTTGATTGGGGAAATAAGGGTAAAACTTGGCTAGGCTTATAAGGGCCCTAGGGTCATTAGCCTAGTAACCTCCTGTGATCCTATGTTATTCTTGCCAGTAAATATCACCTTTGGTTCTATTATTGTCCCATTTCCATATTTTAGCTATCTAGTTTCTAACCTGTCCTGCCAACATTAAAATTACTACTTCCTGAAGTTTTCAAACTGTTTCCTTTCCTAAACCCAATAAACAAAATTTCCCGCTTCTAGGCACTTTTTTACCAAAAAAGAAAATTCCCACTTCTACACAGCCTCACTCCAGTGATTACATATATCTTTGCAATGCTGACACATATGTATAAACCCTGATTCCTTTTCACTGCATCTCCAACTTTCAGTTCTCTCAGTACCCCATCTATTAGAAAAAATACAAAGGGGATCTTATACTACCTATGTTACCAGTGCATATGGTGGTCCCAAATCCCTGTCAGGTCTTTCAAATTAGCAGACATTTTTATATGGTCTGCCCTCTCTTCCCTAGGTTTTTTTTTCAATTTCCCTTTCAATTTTTACATCTGTTTGCCAGATTTATGTTTTATAAGGATTACTTTACCTTGTTGACTCCTCTTGTCATAATGCAAAGACCAGCTCTCCTCTCCTCTTTTTTTCTCTACATCTTTCCCATGCCTTTTGAGTCCAACCAGTCCTTAACTGCCTGCAGTATTTGCTCATATTGCAGCTATGCCCCATCCAGAAGTCCAAACCTTGATTTTTGAACAGCCCACTCCTCAAAATGAATGTAAACACCTTCTAACCTGCTCATCAGATTTCCAACCACTTTTACACCTTACTTTCTGTATAATACCATTTTCCTATGTTCTTATCAACTGATTATTCCAAAGTCCTGTTCTTAAAACCCCTAAAACTGAATCTCTACAACCATGCAGCTCCTTTTTAAGCCAAGGCAGGATTTCATTAATCTGACAGGTCTCTATCGAATTTATGTTAATATTAAGCTTGCTTATGAAACTATTAGAGATGACCACAGCTGCTGCTGATGCAGCCAAAGCATAAAGCCTAAAACTTAGCATTGCCCAGCACCCCACCAGTCTTCTCGATAAACACATCCTTCCCTTCACAGTCTGACAGCCTTTCCCATTCCAAATACATTTATCATACATGCTTTGTATTTTCACCAATCATTTATTTTCCTTGGAACCCAAGAGTATATATTGATTGATATACAGAATCCTAGCCAAAATCATCATCTGTACTAAATTAATTCTGACAGTCAAGGCACTTTTTTATGATGACCATTTACCCAACAATTGGTAAATAAATCTGTACAAATTCCCATATTTAATAACTGTCAAGTCTTCCACTGTTTCTGCCTTCATGTGGTCTAAATATTTTGCTCTAGGTCAACTAGCAGTCTTATCCTTTCCTATCTGGGAATTAACACGGCCTACTCTAATTTGTATAGTCTTATTCCAGTGACACTCTGAATCTGCAACCCCCTAAATTTTTTTCAAAAATCTCTATTACCCTTGAAAGGATAAGGTCTAATCTATTTGTCACTAACATGCAATCTTCTGCAAGCATTCTACTAAATTTCCACTCATGGGGAATACACGGCATACCTAGTCAGCCAATATTTCCATTGCAAGAATAAATAGTATAGATTATAGGAGGCACCCTTTCTCTAAGGCTTATTACGTTATACACACAATCAAGCCCTTTATTTATGTTTCATAATTTGCTAGTTAGGTTAATGTTAGAGATTGCAATTGTAAATATTTTCATTTTGTTCAAGTTCTGTGGTGGACTCAACCAGCATTATCTGTTTTTTAATTACCTGGACTGGTGGCAGTTAATGTCAGAGATTGCAGTTACAAAGATATTAATGTAATCCAGGTTCTGTAGTGGACTCTGCCAACAGGGTCTTTTTTTTTCAGTTACCTGGACTAGATGCAGTTAACAAGGTGATTGTGAAGCAGAGTAGCCTCTAATGCTTTTTTTGCTTTATGGCTGGAGATATGCTTATACTAACCAAGTAACCACAAATATGTATGTGGCTTTAAGGCACTGAGCTACTAAGGGAGGCTGAAAGCATTATGCCTATATTCTGTGTCTTGCAGATACTAGAGGGGAGATCTATTGCTCAGTTTCTGTGCCATTATAGAGCTAGTTGTCCTGGATTTTTGCAAATCTAATAGATTCCATAAAATACTTGAACTAGGGGACTAAATCTTCACCAGCAGCTAACTAAAATATGATGGAGAAATAGTCTCATCACCCAAGACTTCCACCCACCCCCATATCTAGGACACACTGCCCCTACAGGTGTGCATAATAGTGGACTTGAGTAATAATGGGAAGTGTGTGGCACACGGTCATCCTTCTTATGAGCCCTAGGTGATTGGAGGATTACCAGCCAACTTACCCAGGACTGACTAGCCTGACTATTTCAGAGAATGAGGATTAGTCTGAGGGTGGATACTGGTAATGTGTAAATGATCACAAGACTCAGTTGCCATCATATTCCTATGAACTGGCTACAACCTTTATTAACCCATCTGGATTCAAAAACAATCAGCTATGAATTACATGTGATTACTGAATAAATGCAGAAAGCAATAATTGCCAGATGTACACAGAATACGGTATTTGAAAAAGATGCTAGTCAGGCCAGTTCATCTCATGAGCATACCAGTTGGTCCCTAAAAACACAAAAAATCAATATGTAGGCTGAGGGACAAACAAAGCAAAGCAATCCTCAGCATGTTCTGGGCTTTGGCCCTAAGCTTTATGTATGCTGCGCAGTGAAGCATTCAAGGGTCTACACCACATTTGGGGCTTCAAGCCACAAGGGCTGGCCATAGCCTGCTAAAAGAAGGGCCAAGCTGTCTGATCTTCTGCTGTCCCTCTGCCCGGTTCCCCCTATAAAAATTCAGCCTTTTAAGACTGTACCATATGCATGAACACATGGTTAAGATACCCCAGCTTACTCTTTGCACCTGTTGCTGGGGAAGGTAAAATCATGTGAAACTCTGTTGCGGACAGGAAATTCATTTTTGACCACCTACTGTGATCATCCTGCTTGGCTAGCAAGATCCTAAATTCCATGTGCCACACATCTTGCTTTTATGAAGAAGACTGTGTGGGAAGGTTGACATTTTTTTTCTTGCTGCACACTGCAATGACTTTGATCCTGCTTGCCCTCTCTCTCTATTATCCCTATCCCTGTCCCAGATGCCTGTATGATTTTCCTTGCCCCCTCACCTCTCCCACTTCCTGCTGACCCTGTGCTTCACTCCACCTCACCCTCACCTCCCTGACTGGTGTATTGCTTCCACCAAGGAAATACGTTGGGCATGTAATGCACTGGCTCACTTCTGTTTGTACAGGGTGGGTTGGAGACTCTTTGACTGATGGTACCGGTCTAACAGCACTGATGATGATATATAACCGTCTTTTTTTGGTACTCTTTGGTATTGTACTGCTGAAATAAACCAATACGGTAATATTCTAATAAATATATTAACTAATAAAAATGAAAGAAAATTACATACAAGACAATGCAAGGGAATTAGACTGCTATGCTGCTGTTACTTTAATGTGAAGGGTGCAATGCTTAACACCACCAGCTATGTAATTTCTCTTTCAATAATAAATATTGCCACTGACAAGGGCAGAGGGAACAGCTACTCCCTTTGCATGCTTTTCAAGTACACAGTAAAGAAAGATTTGTATTATAAGATTACCATTGCTATTGTTCATGTACTATGATTGGAAACTGCCACTTCTGTCACTTTCTGCAAATATAGCTTTTAAGATTCACGTTTTAAAACTTTATATGGGTTAAAGGGGGCATTAGCCCCCTGTCCTTGCTGCATCAGTTCAGTGAACTGCAAAAAAAAACAGTAATAGAAGTGTGTCATGTGCTGCTACTGTTAACAGCAGTCCCTCTCAATCTCCAGAAAGTTTCATTACTGTTAACAATGGCAGCAGTTCAGAGGAGAGAAAAACTTCAAAATAATACAGCAACAGTACTTTAGGAAAATAAAATAAAAAAAAATAAACTTCAAAAATGATCACAAGTTGTGTGATGTTTTATGAATGCAGGTCGTGTATGTTAACATTTTATATTGTGTCTTTATGTTTTATAATACTGTTTGAGTGGTTATGCATTGGGTTCACTGAGGGTTGGGTATGAGTAGACGTGGTAGGATTTACTACTTTGCATCCTAAGTGTTACTGCCCTCCACAACTTCCACTTAGTGTAAGAGCATAGATGGCAGAGTAAAACATGAACAGTACAAAGAATAGAAATATTACTCAAACAAATGGATCTTTTTTTTGTTGTTGTGTCTTTCGGCTTTTCCCGATTAGGGGTTGCCACAGCGGAACTCCGGTCTGCTAATGATTGGCAGTAGATTTTTACGTGCTGAGTTGCCAGCCGTGACGCACAACCTTAAACGAAAGTACGCCCATTCACGCATATCTCCACACAGAAGATGCTCTAGCTGAGAATTGAACAGGATAATGTCTTACTGTGAGGTGACAACGCTACTGCAGCACCACCACCGCAGTCTACTCAAACGAATGGATCTATATCATAGGTTCATACTAGACTATCTGCCCTAGGGCATTTATAAGCCTAGCCAGAGTGTGTTTGGCTTTCGCCACCCATTTTAAATTAATTTTGCTATGCCCTTTTTCGAGGTTAGTATACTGTGCCTCTGTGTAACTGTGACACAGAAGTGATACCCGGGGTAAACCTACGATCTCCCATCCACTCATCAAGATTCCTCTTGAAGAGAGTCAATGAGGGACTCTGCCTAACCTGGACTGGGATTTTATTCCAGAGTGAAAGGAGCCTCGGGTTATGAATCTGTCCCTCCAGCATGTCCTATTTATTTCAGTGCTGAGTCTCTCGAGCACGTAGCTCGATGGGATTTGGATTTTCTGAGATGCAGCATATCCATTAATTCCGGGTTGGACATGGCTTTATACGTCAGGCACAGATCGCCTCTGAGCAGGCGGTATGCCACTGAGTAGAGCTGGAGTTTCTTTAACCGGGCAGCATATGGCATCTGTTAGAGCCCTTTGATCCTCTTGGTGAGGTACTTTTGGGGTCTTTCCAGTTGCTGCAGGTGTCTGGTAAGGTACATCCCAAAAGGGGCATTGTACTGAATTATGGGCCTGATGAGGGATGAGTAAAGAGGCACGATGACCTCCCCTGATCTAGATGTGAATCCCTTCATGATCAAATGGGCTATATAAAATGTTTTTCTAACCACTTTGGCCACGTGGTTGTCAAATGAAATATTGCTATCAACCTGGGTCCCCAGGTCCCTAATTACTTAATGGATTACCACCTATGTGGTAATTTGTGGGCAATTTTTTGCCAAAGGGGATGACTATACACTTTTTGGCGTTTAGCTTGAGGCCATGGCTCTGGCACCAGTTGTCTGTTTCTATGAGGCCCTTTTGGAGGATGCTTGTGTCGGCTGGAGAGTCGATTATGGCGCCCAGTTTGCAGTCATCTGCGAACTTGGTCAGCCACAGTTCTTCCGTGTTGGCCTGTACCTCCGAGAATTATATACCGATCAAGAGAGGTCCCAGGGCTGAGCCTTGTGGGATGCCACTTGTAGCTGGTTTGGAGTCTGACATGGCTCCAGCAATTCTAACCATGTGGGTTCTGTCCTTGAGCCAGTTTGCAACCCATCTAGTGACATAGGGGTTTATATTTAAGCTAGTGAGCTTATCTATAATGCCCGAGTGGGGTATTGTATCGATGGCTTTTGCGAGGTCCAGGTAGGCTGTGTGGACCACCTTCCCCTCGTCAATGGCCTTGGTGACTGTTTCAAAGAAATCGACCAGGTTTAAGAGGCAGGATCTGCCCTTAACAAAGCCAGACTGGGTAGGATCCAGTGTCTGTAGGTCCCCAATATCTTTATTTATGAGGTCCATGATGATCCTTTCCATAGCTTTGCAGACCAAGCTAGTCAGGCTTATGGGGGTGATAGTTTCCAGGATCCGTTGAGGCACCACCTTTGTGGAGAGGGACCACTGTTGCTGTACGCCACTCTTTGGGTACATATCCGGTAGTAAGGCTGAGATTGAACAGTAGTTTTATGTTTGGGTTTAGCTCTTCTTGGAGTTCATGTAGGACGCAGCCCGGGACACTGTCCGGTCCCATTGATGGTGGGTTTTTTGCTTTGGAGAGGGCGGCTCTTACCTGAGCATCTGAGATGTCAGGGGGGCAGCACTCTGCTGGGATAGATATTTGCCCTTTTGGTGGGGAGGGGTGGGAGAAGTTTGTGCTGAACCTGTCAGCTGGGATGTTGGCAATGTCTGTGGGTTCGGTGTATTTTCTGCTATTTTGGACTAATTCTGAGCATATCTGGGAATTCCCACCCAGGTTCCTAACATAACTAAAGAAAGCCTTGTGATTATCCTTAGTGTCCTGTGCAATTTTTCTCTCGAGGCTGGCCTTAGACGATTTTATGAGTGCCCGTAGTTTTTTGCTAATACTGATCAGAGATGCCTTCCCTTTTTGGGATTTTGCTCTATCATGTAGTAGCTTCCTCCTTCTATTGTATAGTTTGTTTATGGCTGGGGTCCACCAGACAGGATGTCTGCCTTTGGAGGACTGGGTCTTGGTTTTATTTGGGATTGCATGATCCATGCATTCCTGAAGGTGTTAATAGAATGTGTTTATAAAGGATTCTGCGGTCTGGGCCGTATTTTCCACAGGCCCAGGGGCTTTGAAGGATTCCACCTCGGTTTTGAGGAGTGTGAAATTTGCTTTAGAGAAGTTTTTCACTGTGTTTTTCTGGGCAGGGGGTGGGGTCAGGATGTGAATATCCAGTGAGATTAGTTTATGGTCTGATCTTACCAGTGAGGGATACACTTCTGATCTGGAGCATAGAGTCCCCATGTTGGTGATGATCAGGTCCAGTATGTTTTCCCCTCTTGTGGGAGTGGTAACAAGTAGCATTTGAGTTTATAAATTCTAGGAACCTTTGGGCTAGGGTGTTGGAGCTAGAGTAATTCTCCCAGTCTATGTTTGGGTAGTTGAAGTCGCCCAATATAATGGTGTTTGGAGAGACCTTCATATTTTCCAGTGTTCTCAGGAAGGCCGAGTGGGGTTCCTGGGTTTGGGAGGGTGGTCTGTAGCAGGCTATAAACTGGAAGGCAGTTTTACCCACTGTTAGTTGCACATGAGTCTCTGATGCTTCGTGCTGTGTCACCAACCTGGAGGTGTGGGTATCTTTGACGAATATTGATACTCCCCCTCGTTTTGTGGTTCGGTCCAAGTTTTGGGGCCGGCATGGTATGAGGTATAACCTGGTAGTGCTGGGGTGCTCTCGGGAGCCTTGAACCAGGTTTCTGTTACTGCACAGATATCGATGTTCTCCATGCTAAGGAGAGTTTCGAGTGCATGCATCTTGAGGTTTAGACTTCTGGCGTTGAGTAGCATTACTCTTAGTTTCTTATTCCTTGTGATACCTATGGAGGTGGGTTTGTCTTTTGAGCCTTGCCTAAAAAAGGCACTATGGGGGTAGCAAGAGCCTTTGCCAATATCCGAAAGCCCAGCGGTGACAGGTGCAAGCTGTCCCTAGCAAAGCATCGTGGCTTGTCGAGCATGTCATCCCAGGCTGACAGGCATTGGATCCCCTTTGAATGACACCAATACTTAAGCCAATTGTTGAAATTGATCATCTTGTCTTCATATTGTGGCATCATTCTTGGTGAGGGTAAGATGCTACTCAAGGTCAGGGTCATACCGGCCTGGGCTACATGCTCAGAGAGCTCCTCTGTGTCTCTTTTCATGTAGTCCAGGGAGGTACATCTCAGGTCATTCACACCAGCATGGACAATGACTGAGTCATATTTGTACTTGCCTTGGAGTGACCTGAGTGCTTGTGTTATGTGGCGGATCCTAGCGCCCGACAGGCAGCTCACCGTGACCTTCTCCTTGTTCAGCCTGGTGAGCGGGATGTCAGTGTGCCTGACGATAGTCACCTATTACAAGTGTATCAGGTGTGTTGTTTAGCCTTAAGGGCTGTGACTGTTCGGCACACTGACTTTGTGAGCTATGTGTTGCACGTGTTTTGTTTTGGGGTAGTGGTTGCTTGGGTGTCTGCTTTGGAGGTCTCTGCTGCTTAGGCAGATTTTTGTTTAGAGCCTCCGAGTATGTTTTTGTGTGTTTATGTGTTTGGTTTGCTGTCGTGGTAGGTCTATGTGAGACTGGAATTGTAGTGAGTGTGGTTTCCTTCTCCTCCTGATTGGTTACGCCAGTACTGAGTTGAGAGAGCTTAGCCTGCAGTTTGGCTATATGGTTGCATCTCTCACATGTGTTGGAATTTGTTGGGAGGAGGAGGAGATGGTTGTCTGTGTACATGAGGCAGTTGTAACATTGCCTCAAGATTCCCAGATTCACCAGCTGGACTGGAGAGAAGATTGACAACTGACCTTTGGACATGCTAGAATAGTATTGGGAATTCCTTTATAATTGAAAAAAAGGGCCAATGGGGAACAAGGTACTCAAGGGGAGTTTGTGAGGGTGTAGTGCTTTTAATTTTTTAGTGCTGACTTATATAATTGCTTTAGTGAGCAAGTGCCAGGTAACTTAAATGCAATGTGTTACAGGTAACTTAAATGCAAAAACGACAAACAGTAACTTTCTTTCAAGTGAAACAAGGAAATAAGTACAGTAAGCAATGCAGATATCGCTAGGGATCCACAGAAGCGCTGAAAAGCCGCGTTTTAGGTGGAATTAGCATTTCAAGGAAATAACAAGCAAACAAGCATACAAACAAAGCTAGATTCAGCAGGTCTGGATCTAGTCTATGCTACAGCAAACAAGGTGTACCCAATTTCAGTAAGAAACAGTTCAGATATGCAGGCACTATAAGCCTTTAACCAGAAATTCCCAGCTCAGAAGGGCAGAGTCCAGCCTTTCCTCCCACAAGAGTGCAGACCACGAACCTTCTTAATGTAAAATAACTGGCCTGAAGCCCAAGTGCTTAAACCAGAACTAATACACTTTTAGAATAACAGACACTGAGCCCTCAATCAGCAGTTCCCAACTTAGAAGGATGTAAGCTACCTGTCCTGCCACCACAGTGCAGGTCACAAACCTTCCTAATATAAAACAACTGGTCTGAAGCCCAAGTGCTTAATCCAAAAGACTTAGAATGATAGCTACACTTTAATCAAGTTACTACCAAGCAGTAATAAATACAATTGAATACTTTAAAGAATGCCTGGATTAGTGCTCAAGTTATACAAACAAAGCTAGATTCAGCAGGCCTGGATCTAGTCTATGCTACAGCAAACAAGGTGCACCAATGTCAGTAAGAAGCAGTTCAAATATGCAGGCACTATAAGCCTTTAACCAGAAATTCCCAGCTCAGAAGGGAAGAGTCCAGCCTCTCCTCCCACAAGAGTGTAGACCACGAACCCTCTTAATGTAAAATAACTGGCCTGAAGCCCAAGTGCTTAAACCAGAATTAATACACTTTTAGAATAACAGACACTGAGCCCTCAATCGGCAGTTCCCAACTTAGAAGGATGTAAGCTACCTGTTCTGCCACTACAATGCAGACCACAAACCTTCTTTATGTAAAACAACTGGTCTGAAGCCCAAGTGCTTAAACTAAAAGGCTTAGAATGAGTTACACCAAGCAGTAATAAATACAATTGAGTACTTTTAAGATGACGCAAAAGCAAAATAAAGTAGGAAGAAACAAAAATACAGTAAAAGCAGATAAATTTTTTTTTTTTTTTCACAGCTGAACTTCTTAAGGAACAGAAGGTTGAAACCTGAGACAGCTTTTAAGAAAGAAATTGCAAAAGAACCAATGAGGTGCTTAGTCTAAGCTGTAGTCCAGGTGACCTCAGTCAGCCAATGACCTCAAACAATTCTCTCTCACTGAAATGCCTGATGGCTTTGGCTAAACCAAGATGTCCCTGAATATGTGCTCAGACACACAGCCTCCACAAACACTAGGCCCAAATACAAGCCTGAATATGGAAATGCTACAAATATCCCCACTACCTAGAACAAACTGCATAAATGTTTCTCACAGCTGAAAAGCAGCAGTGAGCCTTTAAATGAAAGTTTTAAACAGCTAAAGGAGCCTCTAGAAAAAAGAGTTTAACTGCAACAAGTTATCAGAAACAACCCAACAGATGCTTAATAAAAGTGGACAATTTCCAGTTAATACCTCACACACAGTGAAACTAGCTAGAAAAATACACAGTAAACAAAGTGCTATAAATAAGAAAGAAATAAAGAACAAAATAAACAAAAAACAGGATACTTAATGTTATATATTATAGCTCCGAGTTTCCTCAGTGTCCTTCCTTCGATTAGCTCAGTGTGATTATAAAATCAAAATGTCAAACAGCACAACAGCAAAAGTGCCAAAATGTCGAGGGTCCGTTTTTGAGATCGCAGTACAGTGAAGATTGGGATATTTGCCCTTTTCTCACTGTAGTGCAATCTCGGAGTTGAAATATATACCCACCACAATACCGAATTTGAGTTTCGGCATTTTCGCTCTTGTGAGCGTTCGACAATTTGTGTCTATGATGTTATGATATAGATGCAAACAAATACATCAGATTTTCCAAGTACTGCACAAATACTAAACCATTGTAAGCAAGTAAGTTAAACTAGGACAAAACTTAGTAAATTATATATAATTGCCTTTCAAAAATTGAACATAAACAGTCTGTTCATAACAACCCAACCCTGACACGCATAACTACATACCATTATACCCAGAACACGAAAGGGAAGCCCAAAAAGTCAAACCAGCCACTCAAGTTCCTTAAAATTGCTTGAACGCTATTTTTATTTAAAAGAAATAAGCGTTTTCGCCACAGTACAAACGCAGCTTCATCAGAAGTACAACAATGAATGAAAACTCCCAAGTTTAAATAGCATAAAGGAAGTGACTTAAAAAACATCAAAGAGTGCATCAGACCTGATAACACATCTTGTCCCAATAATTAATTTAAATAACAGAGGTTAAAGTAAATGTCTAACCAAAACAGTACAATATACTGGACAATTACACTCTCAAATAAGATATAAACATTATAAGTATTTTAAATATAATTTTTAAATAAAATATACAATTAAAAAGATTAAAAACCTTATTAGCCATACAGGCTATATATTAACTACTAACTATCTCAAGTAACTTCTTAATTTTAAAACAGCTGCTATATTGCAGTTGTCATTTAACCCCGGAGCTCTGAATGCATCTAACAAAAGCTGCCATTCGAGCTCACGGGTCTCTAACAATAAAGATGAAGGACCGCCTCTAATGTTAACCGGGACATGGTCAATGCCCATAAAACTGAAAGAATGTCCAGGATTCTTGTCAATGTGCTTTGCCAACGCGTTCTCACCCTTATTTTTTCTTATTGCATAAAGGTGTTCATAAATGCGTTCACGGACCCTCCGGTCCATTTTGCCTATATAAAAGGCTGGGCAGCAATCGCAGAAGGCACCATAGACAACAGAAGAAGTTTGACAATTAAATTTATGAAAAACCTGGTATTTTCTATTCCTAATATCAAAAGAATATCCAGTTTTTATGTACCTACAATAATTACAGAGGCCACACTTAAAAGTACCCTTCTGTCTATGAAAAGGTTGTGTGGTCGCTTTCCTCTGTAAAAGCTCCTTTAAATTGTTACCCCTCCTAAACACTATATAAGGAAATGGGCCCAATTTTCTCCTCAAGGTCCGGATTACTGGTAATAAACTGCCAGTTCTTATGAATAATAGAACAAATGGCCTGAGAATTAGTATTAAATGTGGTAATAAAACTCAAAGTGAACCCACGTGTGTCAATTATAGGCTCAACTACAGCAGAAGCATCCACAATGTCATCAGAAATAACAACACTACGGGCTATATCAGTTAACAAAGACTCATTCTGATCGAGAAGGGGTTTATAAAACCCATTCTGTCTTTTCTGAAAAATTTTCTTCAACAGTCATCGATTATTTAGATGTGAAATTAACCAAGGATTTTAGTAGGAATGTTTTCATGTCGACTATTTTTAGAAAGCCGACATACTGCAATTCTTTCCTGCACTTTTCTAGTTGCCATCCCTTTAAACAAAAGCGGTCCATTGTTAAGGGCCAGCTGGTTAGAGCAGGAAGAATGTGCAGTACCTTGGTAGATTTTCTTAATGAATGTGAATATTTGAAGCAGTTGTTTGGCAACCGTGGATACCCTATTGACTTATTGGATGAATTGATTATGGAAGTCAATCAGAAAAGACAGAATGGGTTTTACAAACCCCTTCTCGATCAGAATGAGTCTTTGTTAACTGATATAGCCCGTAGTGTTGTTATTTCTGATGACATTGTGGATGCTTCTGCTGTAGTTGAGCCTATAATTGACACACGTGGGTTCACTTTGAGTTTTATTACCACATTTAATACTAATTCTCAGGCCATTTGTTCTATTATTCGTAAGAACTGGCAGTTTATTACCAGTAATCCGGACCTTGAGGAGAAATTGGGCCCATTTCCTTATATAGTGTTTAGGAGGGGTAACAATTTAAAGGAGTTGTTACAGAGGAAAGCGACCACAACCTTTTCATAGACAGAAGGGTACTTTTAAGTGTGGCCTCTGTAATTATTGTAGGTACATAAAAACTGGATATTCTTTTGATATTAAATACCAGGTTTTTCATAAATTTAATTGTCAAACTTCTTCTGTTATCTATGGTGCCTTCTGCGATTGCTGCCCAGCCTTTTATATAGGCAAAACGGACCGGAGGGTCCGTGAACGCATTTATGAACACCTTTATGCAATAAGAAAAAATAAGGGTGAGAACGCGTTGGCAAAGCACATTGACAAGAATCCTGGACATTCATTCAGTTTTATGGGCATTGACCATGTCCCGGTTAACATTAGAGGTGGTCCTTCATCTTTATTGTTAGAGACCCGTGAGCTCGAATGGCAGCTTTTGTTAGATGCATTCAGAGCTCCGGGGTTAAATGACAACTGCAATATAGCAGCTGTTTTAAAATTAAGAAGTTACTTGAGATAGTTAGTAGTTAATATATAGCCTGTATGGCTAATAAGGTTTTTAATCTTTTTAATTGTATATTTTATTTAAAAATTATATTTAAAATACTTATAATGTTTATATCTTATTTGAGAGTGTAATTGTCCAGTATATTGTACTGTTTTGGTTAGACATTTACTTTAACCTCTGTTATTTAAATTAATTATTGGGACAAGATGTGTTATCAGGTCTGATGCACTCTTTGACGTTTTTTAAGTCACTTCCTTTATGCTATTTAAACTTGGGAGTTTTCATTCATTGTTGTACTTCTGATGAAGCTGCGTTTGTACTGTGGCGAAAACGCTTATTTCTTTTAAATAAAAATAGCGTTCAAGCAATTTTTAAGGAACTTGAGTGGCTGGTTTGACTTTTTGGGCTTCCCTTTCGTGTTTGGATTTAGTTTTTTCATTATTCTCTTGATTATACCCAGAACCCAAACACCACTCCTGAACTCTCATATTCCAACACGTACCTGCTTCTTCTAACAAGAGACTTCTTTGTAAAGCATAAAGTGGTAAAGCCATAACTATGTCCCAGGATACTTGGATTCATTTTTGGCTCCGGCAGGGAGGGATGGTACTCATCAAAGATGATACTTGAAGGACAGTGGCCCTGAGAAGCTCTATTGATGAGAGCTGGGGAGGGGGTGGGAAAACAAACAAAATTCCCTCTGGCTGATGGTTGATGGCTACATTCCTACAAGGCATCCTTAATATCTGTGCTAGCCCCTGGCTATATCTGAGTAATCTTGGAGGTGTTGGAGAGGCTGATACACCTGGCATTGGACATGGGGTACTGAGGTAAGAGTGCTGTAGGAAGAAGCAAGTGTGTGGGGGGTAAAACAGTTGACATCTTGTAATTTAAAACCTACTATTCTTGCACCTGTGGCCAGTTTCTATATTAATAAACCATTCTAATAAGGAAAGCTATGTATCTGCTTTATAGAAAAATCTTAAACACTACCCTTACTTAAATCAGGAAATTCAAAAGACCTCTCAGTCATAGGGCTTGTAGCTACCTTATCACTCCTGTCTAAAGTACTGGAGAAATGTATCCAGTGTTGAGTACTTTATTTCATCACTAACTGTAATTTGTTCATAAACTATCTGTTCCCAGCAACCAAACATGTTACCATCATCCAGTATGCAGATAATTCAAGCCTCATCTTCTTTGCCAAAAACATGTATAAACTACAATAGCTCACCCAAGAGTCTCTCTCCTCTCTGTTGAGCATGGCTTTGTGACTTGCAACTACTCCTTAACTACAAGAAATCCAGGCTGGGTTTGTTCATCCTAAGTATGTATCTCAGCAAAAAAATTCACTTTTCCTTTAACCTCTTCCATCCTCACCAAGACTGAATTAGTAAGCCACACTAAGCTTTTAGTGGTCAGTATTGATGAAACCTATAAGGGCAGCCACGTTGGGGCAGAGGGCGGCCACAGTGGTGCAGTGGTTAGCATTGTCGCCTCACAGCAAGAGGTTCTCTGGTTCGATCCTCGGTTGGGGTGCCTTCTGTGCAGAGTGTGGTCGTGTGGGTTTCCTCCGGGTGCTCCGGTTTCCTCCCACATCCCAAAGACATGCTGTAGGTGGATTGGGCACTCTAATTTGGCCCTAGAGGTGTGTGTGTGTGTGTGTGTGTGTGTGTGTGTGTGTGTGTGTGTGTGTGTGTGTGTGTGTGTGTGTGTGTGTGTGTGTGTGTGTGTGTGTGCCTTCCGTGGAAGGGTGGGCGCCGGGCTGGCAACTCGACACCGTAAAACTCCACTGCCAGTCATGAGCAGACAGGTGATCCGCTGTGGTGACCCCTAACGGGGAAAAGCCGAAAGAAGAAGAAGAAAGAAGATTGATGAAAACTTATAATTTGGGTGCCACATAAAGCAAGCTATAAAGAAAATCCATCAAACACGTGGTGCCTTCTCTAGGGTCAAATCATACCTTACAGATACTGCTGGGAAACAACATTGCTTTAACCTTCCTAATCCCAACTCTTCTGTATATTGCTCCCATCCATAATAATTTACAGGATATGCAAATTACTATGTTTGAGCAATTTACAGCAAAGTAGCAAAGTTTGCTGCTAATCACTATTACTTTTCTTACCACTGGTTTACTCTTAGGCAGCTACATTAGCAAAAAGGCAGGCAGTACATAACTGTCTAGCAGCTAGCAACTACTCAGTCTCATATGTAAACTTGAAAAATGTTCAAGTGTGTCTCATATTTTCCAATCCTATACACTTGCCCAAACATTTCTTTCTACTGATAAAACATTACTGACAATAAAAAAAAAACTAAACAATACTGTAGGTGTTTCCCCATACTCCTCTTGCATCTCTAAAACTAGGAAATACATTTCTCTTGCTCTTAGACTACTTGAAAATATACATTCCTTCAAATGGCAGGTAAGTGATACCTCATGTACTACACCCTGATAAGCTGACTTTGAAGTGCTGTGTTACATTGGCTAATTAGAAGAAAACTGAAAAGTAATACGATTCAGCTTTCATCCAGTGAACCAAATACTTTTATCACTTGGATACTGTTCTTTCAGTAGTTCCTGCCCCATTGTCTTCTCCTTCCAGCTCTCTGTAGCTATTACAATATTTGCCTAATGAATTTCATCTTACCCCTAACCTCTTACTCTCTCTCTTTTTTTTCTTTCACTGCTGCTCTCCTACTAACAGCCTTTACTATCTTCTCTCATCTTCCTGCTACACATTAACCTATAATCATGTTAGACACACATCTCTAAAACAAGATAAAGCCTTTCTTACCTTGTCTGTGTCACTGTCTTACCCAGTATAAAAATGTTGAATTTTACAGTTTCCGTAGAACAACATATTTCTGTACCCTTGTTTTGCCTTCTACCTGGAAATGTATATTTTTACCGTGTGTTGTACTGCAACTTGCTTTTGCATTTCATGTAACCCTGCAGTTTGTATTTTTGTGTTTTTTTATGATTATTGTACATTTTCATTTGCCTCTTATTGTCTTGTGTGACAAATGGAGATTTTCTCCCTCCAATGAAAAGGTTTTTATCCCAGACAGACCATCCTGGTAAAGCTCCCATCACCACCACACACACGAGAACACAGCTGTTATCAGTGTTTGAAATATTATCCCATTCACCCAGTCTTGAAACTAATTGGTTTCCTCATCTTTCTGGATTAAATTATTTCTGTTATGCTAGGTTCATAGGTGTGTACTAGGCTAATGGCCTTGGAGCCTTTACAAGCCTAGCCTTAGGATTATCCTGGCATCATGACACCCAACCTTAGTTCGCAGTGCCTCTGTTGAGTGGAGCCACTGGAGTGATCCTGGGCTGAATTTTCTATTTCCCATCCACTTATCAAGATTTCTCTTGAAGAGTGCCAGTGAGGTGCTCTGCTTGATATGTATGGGAAGTCTGTTCCATAGCATGGGCAGTCTTTGGGTTATGAACCTGTCCCTTCAGCATGTTCTGTGGTAATAAGGTTGAGGTGTCTGGAGCGTTTAGTGTGGAGGGATTGGGATTTCTTTAGATGTAGCTTTTTCTAACAGAGCTGGGTCAGGCATGGCTTTGTAAGTCAAGCAGAGATTGCCTCTAAGTAGGCGATATGGGACCAAGAATAGTTGAGTCTGTCCATATAGGACAAGTGTTTAAGGCCTAGGATCTTCTTTGTGAGGTACATTTGTGGCCTCTCCAGTTATTGCAGATGTCTAGTGAGGTACATGCCAAATAGGGCATTGTACTCGATGATTGTCCTAATGAGGGAAGAGTAGAGGGAGACAATTACCTCTTTCTTCCTGGATGCAAAACCCTTAGTAATGAGATGTGCCACATAGAGGGACTTTCTGACCACAGTAGCAATGTGGTGCTCAAAAGAGAGGTTGCTGTCAACCTGTGTTCCCAGATCTCTTATAACGCCTTCTGTGTTCAGTGGACTACCATCAATGTGGTAATTCAAGGGAACCGGGTTTTTTCCCCAAGGGGGATGATGACACATTTTGACATTGAGCTTAAGGCTATGGTTCTGACACCAGTCGTTGGCCTCAGTGAGACCTTTCTGTAGGATGTCAACATCACTTGGGGAGTTAATAGCTCTCAACTTGCAATCGTCTGCGAACATTGGCAGCCAGAGTCCCTTCGTGTTGGCCTGGACTTCAGCAAAGTAGATACCAAACAGGAGAGGACCCAGGACCAAACCCTGTGGGACTCCACTTGTGGCTGGTCTGAAGTCTGACTTGACGTCAGCTACTTTCACACTGTGGGTTCTATCTGTGAGCCAGTTTGCAACCCACCTAGTGATATAGGGGTTGATGCCTAGCTTAGTGAGTTTTTCTATGATTCCTGGGTGGGGAATGGTATCAAAGGCCTTGGCCAGATCAAGGTAGGCTGTATGAACCACCTTGCCTACATCCACACCTCTGGTGATTGACTCAAATAAGTCGACCAAGTTGAGCAGGCGTGATCTGCCCTTCACAAAACCAAACTGTGTAGGATCCAGAGTTTGGAGATTCCCTATATCCTTGTTTATTAGTTCCATGATGATGGGTTCCATAGCTTTGCATATCAGACTCGTCAGGCTAATAGGGCAATAGTTCCCAGGGTACTGTAGCAGTGCACCATTTGGTAGGGACAAAGCCTGAGGTGAGGCTGTGATTGAACAGGGCATACAGGTGAGGTGCCAGTTCACTCTGTAGTTCATGTAGAACACAGCCAGGGATACTGTCAGGTCCCATAGAAGCTGTATTCTTGGCCTTGGGCAGTGCTGTTTTAACCTGTGCAGCAGTAATACTGGGTGCCTGGCAATCTGCTGGTATTGTGATTGGTCCTTTGGGGGGGGGGTGAAGTTGGCACTGAATCTGTCGACCAGTATATTGGCAATATCTGTTGTCTTGGTATAGGAGGTACCATTGTGCAGTAGCTCAGAGCAAATCTGGGGTATTGCCGTAGAGATTCTTTACATAACTATAGAAGGCCTTGTGGTTGTCTTTAGTATTTGCTGCAATTCTGTTTTCATAGCTAGCTTTAGAGGATTTGATGAGGAATCTCAACTTTTTGTTGAGGCCGATAAGGGAGTTTTTCCAGTCTTGGGACTTTACCTTATTCCGCATCAGTTTCCTCCTTCTGTTGCAGAGTTTGTTTATGGCAGGGGACCACCAGATTGGCTTCCTTTTTATTGGAGGAGAGTGTCTTGGTTCTATTGGTATGGCGAGATCCATGCATTTGTGCACGTGTTCGTACAGTGCATTGGTGTATGATTCGACGGCCATGCAACTATTCTCCATTTGCATGGGTGCTGTGAAGTCAGCCACCTCTGTTTTTTAGGAGCCCAAAGTTAGCTTTGGAGAAGTTTTTCATGGTGGTTACCTTTGCGGGGGTGGAGTGGGAGTGGGAGGGATGTGGATTTCCAAAGTGATTAGTTTGCAGTCGGATCTAACCAGGGAGGCGTTGGCTATTGGTGTAGAGCAATGGTCGCCCATGTTAGTAATGACCAAGTCAAGGATGTTGCTACCTCTAGTGGGGGTAAGAACGAGCTGGTCCAGGGCATTGGAATTAATGAGTTCCAGGAAACGTTGGGCAAGTGTATGGGTACATGAGTAGTTTTCCCAGTTAATGGAGGGGTAGTTGAAATCGCCCAGTATGAGAGTGTTAGGTTGGACCCTAGTATTCTCCAGCGTGCTTAGGAACATGAAGTGTGAGTCTTGGGACATTTTTGGGGACCTATAGCAGGCTACGACCTGAAATACTGTCTTACCCAATGTTAGCTGCACCTGAAGTATCTCAGATGCATTATGTTGGGCTACCAGTCTAGAGGTGTGTGCATCCTTTATGAATATGGTGGAAGCACCAATGCCTTTGGAGCTTCGGTCCAAGTTCTGGGGCCGAAAGGTGTGGAATGAGTTATAGCCTGGTAGTGCAGGTGTGCTTTCTGCTGCCTTGAACCAGGTCTCTGTTACAGCACAAATGTCAATGTTCTGCATTTTAAGGAGTGCTTCTAGCAAGTGCATTTTGAGATTTAGACTTCTGTCATTGAGCAGCATGACCCTCATATTGCATTTGTTTGTAGCTGTTACGGTGGTAATTTGGTCTTTGGAACACCGCCTAAAAAGGCACTATAGGGGTGGCAAGAGCCTTGGCCAATATCCGGAAGCCCAGGGGTGACAGATGCAGGCCATCTCTGGGAAAGCATTGAGGTTTGTCAGTCATGTCATCCCAGGCAGACCAATACTGGATCCCCTTAGAATGACACCAGAAACTTAGCCAGTTGTTGAAATCAATCATTTTTTTGCTTGTACTGTGGTATCATTCTTGGTGATGGTAGGATGCTGCTCAGGGCTAGGGTCATACCTGCCTGGGCTACATAATCTGAGGGCTCCTCCATGTCTCTTTTCATGTAGTCCAGGAAGGTATGTATCTGATCATTCACACTCACATGTACAATGACAGAGTCATATTTATACCTGTTGTTGAGGGACCTGAGTGCATGCGTTTGAGGGACCTGAGTGCATGCGTTATGTGACGGATCCTGGCATCTTTCAGGCAGCTGACTGTTACTTTTTCCTTATTCAGTCTTGTGAGTGGGACATCATTGTGCCTCACTATCGAGTCACCTCTGACTAGTATGGTGGGCATGCTGTTTTGCCTTAGGGGCTTTGGTTGAGTGGCACATTGTTTAGGAGAGTTATGTGTCTCACGGTTAGTGTTTTGATATGGTGGTTGAGTGCATTTCTGCCTTGGAGGTCTCTTCTTTTTGGGTAGATTTTAATTGAGAGCCTCCTCGACGGTGGGTGTGTGGTTTGTGTTTTTATGTGAAGGCAGTGCTGGTGTGTGTTCTGGAGGGCTATGTGTTCCTTGTGGTGTGGTGCAAGTGTTGAACTTCTCCTCTTGACCAGCTATTCTGGTCTTGGTTGGAGAGGATGTGGCTTCCAGTTTGGATATAAAAGTGCAAGTCTGTGTGTTGGGAGGTAAGAGGAGAGGGTTGTCAGTGTACATGAGGCAGTTGTTGTATTGCCTCAGGATGCCCAAATTCACCAGGTTAATAGGAGAAAGCACATGGTACTGACCTTTAGACATGCCTGGAGGGGTGAGCATTAATAATAAGTACTGGAGTTGTTTCCTTGTAGAAAGTTTAGTGCTGGTAGCACTTTTGTGTGCTACAGTAATTGCTACAAGAAGTCTGGTAAAGTGCTAAACTAATAAGCTAGTTAGAGTGTAGGAGAGGAGATAACTAGCAGATCTAAGGGAAAATTTGATGAGGAGACTTTGGCACCACTTAGAAGCTTACAAACACTCCTGGATACAGCAAATCTGTATCTGGACTAGACTAGTTACAGGAAAGGCAGGAAACAAGCGCAAATACGGGCTTTTAAACCAGAAAGTTGAGATGGAAAAACTGCCCAAACGGCCAATAAGCTACATTTTCTGGGCCAGAAACCACTTCTCTTGTGCTAGATAGGCTAGCTAGTGCTTACCACTCCCACTGATAAGCTAGAAGGCTTCCTTCCAACACAGAAAGGCTTGGGGGGGGGGGGGGGTGCAGAAGCTAACATACAGTCCTGGATACAGCAGATCTGTATCTGGACTAGACTGTCTAGGAAAGGCAGGAAACAAGGGTAGTTTTTTTTGAAAGTAGCTAAAACAGCACTAAAAACAATTGAAAATGCAGTGCAAGCTGGCACACTTTAGTGTGTAGCAGTGTTAAAGCAAATACAGTTCTGCCTGCAAAAAAATATTTTTTTATTGTCACTGTTTTTCTTGGTTAATACCTCCATCTGTGAGGGGTTCTAACTGGCTCTCTTCATACTCACTATGCCTGGGCTGTCTACTCTTGCCTTCCCTACCCACAATTCCCACTCATCCCTTTCTTATCTGAATTTATACTGAGCAGATCCCCTCCCCTTCCTCATTCCTATTCCCTCCTCTTCCTACTAGTCTCACTAATTACTACTACCTCTTTACCCAATAGCATTCATACAAACCCTTTACAATCTTTTGTCACCTCCCCTCCACACCTATTCTTCTCTACTTCCTCACTTAATTTACTATTCTCTATTGTTCTCGCTTTGCAATATATACTTCTGTTCTTCTTTTCCCCCTTGTACAATATTCTCTTTTCTTCCTCAGCAAGTCCTTCTTCACTATTACCATTCCTTTCATAATATTGACTGAAAACATAATATCCACTAACCTTTAATTATACCCATCACCAACTTAATCATTCTCCTAATACTGCCAGCAATACAGTTTCACCCTATCACACCATGGTGTATTCTGCATTTCTCCGACTGACTATTCTTATTAAAATCTTAAACTTTCTCCATCTCCATAATAAGGGACCACCCTGCCTGGAATCTACAAGAAGCCACTTCTACTGTCATCTGTTTTCCCCTTATCTGTCTCCCTTCTCCTTTAATTTTTCTCTTTGATTTAACTGTACTCTCCCCTTAACTACTCCATAGAACTTTCTCTCTACCATGTTATCCTTTTGCATCTTCATGCCTCTGCTATTCATTTTTATGTCGCCTTACTACCTACCATGTTACACTCACATACTACCAGCCACCCTGCCTATACTCTGGTTAAACCCTCCTTCGTTTCTGTTTCCTCAGATTTATTTAATGTCCATCCCATTCTGAAATGTAAAACATCTTAGCATTCAGTTCCCTTTGACATAACTGGAATAAATTCATCTACTTAAAATTAACCAGTCCTAATCCTCTCTTCTCTAAACATCGCTCTTTGTGGTGGCATCAATCACAAACCTGCTTCCTCAGCCATTCTACCAATTTCTGCCCTAACTCCTATACAACACCCACAAAACTTTTCCTTACTTTCATTAACATTCCTAGTATACAGATCTGCAAGCACGGTTTCTTCAGTACTCACAGATGTTACTGTTCTTGCTGAAAAGTGGCTAAAACCCATTATAAAAGATTCTGAAATTCTATCCCCATGGCTACAAAATAATTCAATGTGACAGACTACAAAGAAAAGGGGGTGGCGTCACAAATTCATGCAGTGACTGTATTAAAAGTTTCTCACCCCTCAGAACTAACATACCAACCTTCTTATTTCTCTTCTCAGTAATAAACATAACAGGCTTTGCATAGTTGCCCTCTACATACCACCAGGTAATAACATTAACTTATTAGAAGAAATTATTTGTTGTATACCTACAAATATTACTATCAGAACCATTATTTTAGGTGATGTTAACACTGACTAGTTATCTGTGACATCTAACACCCCAACTATTAGTTTTAACTTGTATGGATTCAAACAACTGATCTCTTCCCTACTTGACTCAACTAAGTGAATCATAAAAATTCTACCCTTGACTGGATACGTGTCTGTGATTCCCAGCAAGTATCGTATTTCAGGGGTTCTACCTATTAGTGACATTACCCTATGTTTGCTAGTAGGAAAATCGCCCACCAGCAAAAAAAAAAAAAAAAAAAAAAAAAATCAGTGCAGATCTACCCACAATCTTTCTAACCTTCACCCTGATGCACTCGATGATCTACTAAAATCTTTCAGCTGGTCTACACTTAAAACCCTACCCATAAACAAAGCGGTCAACAAATGTAACTATATATTCATGAATACTTTAAATACCCTTGCCCCTACCAGAAAAAAAAATGTAAAAAATTCTCAAACCCCTGGCTATCTCATTCTACAGGACTTCTCATGCAAAAATGTCACACAGCATGGAAAAGATGGCATATGCTTTCTCCAAGTCTAGGAATGCCCAGTTGGACTCTCTTCTCATCTTTAGCTTCTTCTGAACTGTCTCACTGCAAACATCGAGTCAGTTGTGCTACATCCTGATCTGAATCCGAACTGCTCATCTCTCATCTTACATTCTACTATTCGGCATAGCCACTTTTCAATCACCCTGTCTAGAATTTTCATGCAGTGTGATAGGGGTTTGATTCCTCTGTACTGCCCACAGTTGAGGATGTCCCCATTGTTCTTTACAGTGGCACTTTCAGTCGCCTGGGATACGCCTTTCTCTCCACGCTGCTATGAGTACCCTCAGGAGCCATTTCTCTCCTATCTCACCCAACATCTTTATCATATATGCTGTGGCCTCATCTGAGCCTGCTGCTTTCCTTGACCTAATTTTCCTTAGTACTATTCTTACTTCTTCTAGGGTGGGCTCCTCTTTTTCTCAATGTAGGCTGTTTCTGGGGCAGTACAGCTGCTGGAAATACTCCTTCCATCTGCCTTTAATGTCCTGTGGACTGGTGAGCAGGTTGTTGCTGGCATCCCTTAAGGGTGTCTGACTATCTTCTTTATCTTTCTGTCTTTGCCTTGCAACTTGATATAGTTTTTGTGCTACCTAATGAGTCACTTTCCAGAAGCTGGTAGAGTGCTTCTGATGCCCTATTCTTTGCTATTGCAACTACTTTCTTAGCCAGCTAGTATTCTTTCCTTGCCTGGTTGGTCTTTTCTTTCTCCCACTTTTTCTGCACTCCTCCTTTCTTTTGATGACTTCCTGGATTTCTGCATTCCACCACCACCTTTTCTTATGTACCTTATTTCCATACCCGACTCTGCCACATAACTGTTCTGTAGTTGTCACACATGCTGTTTTGAGGCACTGCCATTCTTCTTCAACTCTACCTATTTCCTCCTCTTATTGGGGTGCTAGAGCCCTGAGTAATTCCCTGAACTATTGTATTTTCTCTCTAGTCAACTTCCAGGCCTTTAGCCTGGTTTCCGTACCCATATCAAATTGCTTGGAGCCACTTGATTTGCTCTTCCCATGCAAAACTGTATAAAAATAACTCATCACAAGCTAGGTCTGCTATGTAGAGCAAAGAAATTCCTTACTCCTCCTTGTAGAATTAGACGAGTTAACACTTATCTTTTATTTTCTCTTCTCTTTGGCTCACTTACTTTGACTAGCATCCAGATCTCTGCTTCAGTCTTTCTCCCTTAAATCACAGTTGGAGCAATGTTATAATAAATAACTAAATTTGCAGCTAACCTGCCACATAAAGCTCATCAGTGTTCTTCATTTTGTGCTTTCATCTGGGTAGAACTCCCATATCAAGTAGTCCATACACAAGATCTTCTAACCCATAAAATACTGTGCAACTCCCCTCCCTGCTCTTCTGTGTCCTCGGTACTTCATCACTATCTTCCAAATTGCCCACTTCGCTCTCAAGACAAAAACCTGCTTGAAACCTATAAACCAAACTAAAGTATGGGGCAAAGTTTATACTGTCACGGCATATCTAAACTATGGTACTCTATCCCAAATTCAGTCAGAACTATATCTAGCCTGCAGTGTATTAAGTCCTCTCAAAGAATTTCTCCCTAACTCATGGCTGTACCCATGCACCTCACCTGTATGGTCTGTATTAACAAATATGTTGCATTGTTGCTAACCTCTCACCTTCTCATTGCTATACCCATACACCTCTCCTGTATGATCTGTTTTAACAAATATGTTACATTGTTACTAACCTCTCAATGACTCATGGCTGTGCACCTCACCTGTATGATCTATATTAACACTTTACATTTTTACTAACCAAACCCCTCATTGCACTGTCTGTCTAAACCTTTCAACATCTGCCCTCTCCCTACTCTTAGGGTGGACTGGTATCTTTTTATTTTTATTTTGTAGCATAGTAGACCGTACTTCTAATAGTTTTGTATATGCTGATTATTATATTAAATCATAATTTTTTTGTGTCTTTTTAATTTTATGTCACTGGTGTCTCTTCATGCTTTATTGTGTCCTATGTATTCTGCTCTCAAATTGTGTGTATGTATGCTTTTTTAATTGTATTTGTACTAGTGTTTTATTTGATGTTATTTAACTCTGTGGAGCTTTTCTCCCCAGACACTAGCTAAAAATGGGTATTTATTACCCAGTTGGACTTTTCTGGTAAACAAATATCAATGATTTATTAATTAATTAAATAAATAGGAATATCCTTTGCAGAAATGGATGTCTGATTTAAACGTCAATAACTTATAGTTCTTGCTAATATTTACTCTCCTATTTTTACACCACCTGTTTTGTTTGCAAGTCTTGCAAGGCCAGTTGTGCTTCAGCATTCTGTGTGCGGCCTGCATGGTGCTCCAGAGTTTCAAAGTTCTGTCTTTGGCATGCATGGATATGTTGTTGCTTGTAACAGTTATGCAGTGAATTGCTTTGACTGCTGGTCTTCTGACCCTCAATTCTACTTACTTGCCTTACAGTTTAATGGTATTTTAACATTAACTATATGGAGTCTAGTAATTATGGCTATATTCTTATGTAGTCGAATAATATGGGTAGGTGCTGATTAGGTATCTCCTTCAGAGATTGTGGCCCTTTTTAGTGTGGCATTTAAAATAACAAGGGTAATTGGGCCAAGAAGTTGATTAGTTCTGAAGTTTCATTGGTAAGTACTAGGCAGGCTATTTTAAACCTAGCCATTTTCCCTTTTTGTGCTCGAAACTAACCTATCCCATTTGGTTATAGATTGTCTTTAACCATCCCATGGTCGATAATTATATATTACCCCTAATTAGAATAACTGTAGTTGTACCATAGATAATTTGAGGAAACCCATGCATGAGATAAAACATTTAGTAGCTGCATCTGTCCATTAGTAGTACAGAGGACACTCCTGGGATACGTTTTCCACCATCCATAGATCTGCTTGAATATGGACGGGATGAACTTTGTTTAATGAGTATGGGGCATCTATTCCAGAGCAGCGATATCCTGTGTGAGCTATATCTGTCTCTCCAAAACATTCTGATGTTGCAGAAGAGGTTTAGATCCCTAGGCTGAGTATTTGTGATGCCATTTGACTTGCTGATGTGCAGTACATCCATCAGTATTGGGTTGGAGGATGCCTTGTATGTCAGATACAGGTCACGTCTTAGCAGTCTGTAGGATACAGAATATAGTGGCAGAGCTTTGAGTCAGTCCATGTAGGACATGTTGTTTAGGCTATGTATTCTTTATGTAAGGTATATCTGTGGGTGTTCAGGTTGTTGCTTGTGTCTGGCAAATACATGCCAAAGGGGGTAGTCTATTCAACGATTGGCCTAATGAGATGATTAAAGGGGGACAATGACATTTGTAGATTTAGACAAAATCCCCTTGTTTATAAACTGTGCAATATAGAAGAATGTTCTTACAACAATGGACAAATGTTTCTCAAAAGCTGTTTTGCTTGTTGCCTATAAATACAGTGAGTTCATATGTAAATTGAAATGCATATATATGGATTTAGGCCCTCTACTTTGATTGTTTAAAGCCACTGCTTTGTCAAAGCTTAATTTGTAAGGCGCCTTTTACCATTTTTAATGGATGCTTTTTAATCAGACCTTCCACACACAGGCTAGTCACTGAGCTGTCAACTTAGGCTCAGGAATTGTCTATGTGATGCTGAAGAAGCAGAGGCACCATTCATACAAGTTGTGGTGGGTGGGGATGAAGAATGCCGCCTCATCTTCTGTGCGGATTTTTTACCTCCTGTAAGGATTTTTTTAACCATTTTTCTATTCTCATGGCATGTTGCAATGCTGTTTATTTTACAGAAAGTAAATTAGTTATGGGAGGGCTGGAAGTTTGATTGGTGATTTCTTTATTACAGCAAAGAGAAATTTTAGGAATTGCATACAGACTCTTTCCGTGAAGTGAAGAGGTGGTGGATGTGTATCTGTGCTACTTAAACCTTACACTTATTGAAAGAGCTGATTGCTTTTCAAAAGAGCGAGTTTTCACCATCAAGTGGTCAGTGCCATTGAATGTGCTTGGGCAGTGTGGCTTAGCAGTAATATACTTTATAGTCATTGGTTCACAGTGGATAAAAAAGTGTTTTCTTGCAAGCTGTTTGATCATGTGGCATCAGGGAGCAGCTTGGTCTCTTGCCTTGGCTAAAGTCACTTTATGGAGGGTAGTATTGCTTGCCAGTCATGAACCTAAAAGTTTAGAGAAGATGTCAGTAGCAAGGGTTGAAAATTGTAGTTATCAGGCTCAGTACTTCTTACTGAGTGGCAGCATGGCTTTGTAAAGGCCACATAGTCTATAGCTCTTACTTGGACAATCCCTTACACTTTCTTTACAGCTGAGTATACAAATGGACAGTAAGGATTCTCTCACTGCATGTGGAGAGGATATTTGATACTGTGAAGCAGGATTTCTTCCCATTTTCACACTAATGGTATTTATAGGTTCATAGGTTCATACTAGGCTATCTGCCCTAGGGCATTTATAAGCCTAGCCAGAATGTGTTTGGCTTTCGCCACCCATTTTAAATTTATTTTGCTATGCCCTTTTTCGAGGTTAGTATACTGTGCCTCTGTCTAACAGTGACACAGAAGTGATACCCGGGGTAAACCTACGATCTCCCATCCACTCATCAAGATTCCTCTTGAAGAGAGTCAGTGAGGGACTCTGCCTAACCTGGACTGGGATTTTATTCCAGAGTGAAGGGAGCCTCTGGGTTATGAATCTGTCCCTCCAGCATGTCCTATTTATTTCAGTGCTGAGGTTCAAGTCTCTTGAGCGCGTAGCTCGATGGGATTTGGCTTTTCTGAGGTGCAGCATGTCCATTAAATCCGGGTTGGACATGGCTTTATACATCAGGCACAGATCGCCTCTGAACAGGCGGTATGCCACTGAGTAGAGCTGGAGTTTCTTTAACCGGGCAGCATATGGCATCTGTTTAAGCCCTTTGATCCTCCTGGTGAGGTACTTTTGGGGTCTTTCCAGTTGCTGCATTTGTCTGGTAAGGTACATCCCAAAAGGGGCATTGTACTCAATTATGGGCCTGATGAGAGATGAGTAAAGAGGCACGATGACCTCCCCTGATCTAGATGTGAATCCCTTCATGATTAGGTGGGCTATATAAAATGCTTTTTTAACCACTTTGGCCACGTGGTTGTCAAATGAGAGATTGCTATCAACTTGGGTCCCCAGGTCCCTAATTACTTCTTCTGTACTTAATGGATTACCACCTATGTGGTAATTTGTGGGCACTTTGTTTTTGCCAAAGGGGATGACTATACACTTTTTGGCATTTAGCTTGAGGCCATGGCTCTGGCACCAGTTGTCTGTTTCTATGAGGCCCTTTTGGAGGATGCTTGTGTCGGCTGGAGAGTCGATTATGGCACCCAGTTTGCAGTCATCTGCGAACTTGGTCAGCCACAGTCCTTCCGTGTTGGCCTGTACCTCCGAGAAACATATACCGAACAAGAGAGGTCCCAAGACTGAGCCTTGTGGGACACCACTTGTAACTGTTTTGGAGTCTGACATGGCTCCAGCAATTCTAACCATGTGGGTTCTGTCCTTGAGCCAGTTTGCAATCCATCTAGTGACATATGGGTTTATATTTAAGCTGGTGAGCTTATCTATAATGCCAGAGTGGGGTATTGTATCGAAGGCTTTTGCAAGGTCCAGGTAGGCTGTGTGGACCACCTTCCCCTTGTCAATGGCCTTGGTGACTGTTTCAAAGAAATCAACCAGGTTTAAGAGGCAGGATCTGCCCTTAACAAAGCTGAACTGGGTAGGATCCAGTGTCTGTAGGTCCCCAATATTTTTATTTATGAGGTCCATGATGATCCTTTCCATAGCTTTGCAGACCAAACTAGTCAGGCTTATGGGGCGATAGTTTCCAGGATCCGTTGAGGCACCACCTTTATGGAGAGGGACCACTGTTGCTGTACGCCACTCTTTGGGCACATATCCTGTAGTAAGGCTGAGATTGAAAAGTAGTTTTATGTTTGGGTTTAGCTCTTCTTGGAGTTCATGTAGGACGGCCTTCCGGGACACCATCTGGTCCCATTGATGCTGTGTTTTGCTTTGGAGAGGGCCGCTCTTACCTGAGCATCTGACATGTCAGCGGGGCAGCACTCTGCTGGGATAGATATTTGCCCTTTTGGTGGGGAGGGGGGGGAGTTTGCACTGAACCTGTCAGCTAGGATGTTGGCAATGTCTGTGGGTTCAGTGTATTTTTTGTCATTTTGGACTAATTCTGAGCATATCTGGGAATTCCCACCCAGGTTCCTAACATAACTAAAGAAAGCCTTGTGTTTATCCTTAGTGTCCTGTGCAATTTTTTTTTCGAAGCTGGCCTTAGACAATTTTATGAGTGCCCGTAGTTTTTTGCTAATATTGATCAGTGATGCCTTCCCTTTTTGGGATTTTGCTCTATCATTTAGTAGCTTCCTCCTTCTATTGTATAGTTTGTTTATGGCTGGGGTCCACCAGACAGGACGTCTGCCTATGGAGGATTGGGTCTTGGTTTTATTTGGGATCGCATGATCCATGCATTCCTGAAGGTGTTCATAGAATGCGTTTATAAAGGATTCTGCGGTCTGGGCCGTATTTTCCACAGGCCCGGGAGCTTTGAAGGATTCCACCTCAGTTTTGAGGAGTGTGAAATTTGCTTTAGAAAAGTTTCTCACTGTGGTTTTTTGGGCAGGGGGTGGGGTTGGGATGTGAATATCCAGTGAGATTAGTTTATGGTCTGATCTTACCAGTGAGGGATACACTTCTGGTCTGGAGCATAGAGTCCCCATGTTGGTGATGATCAGGTCCAGTATGTTTTCCCCTCTTGTGGGAGTGGTAACAAGTTGTTCCATAGCATTTGAGTTTATAAATTCTAGGAACCTTTGGGCTAGGGTGTTGGAGCTAGAGTAATGCTCCCAGTCTATGTTTGAGTAGTTGAAGTCGCCCAATATAATGGTGTTTGGAGAGACCTTCATATTTTCCAGTGTTCTCAGGAAGGCCGAGTGGGGTTCCTGGGTTTGGGAGGGTTTCTGAAAGAATTCTTGAGAATGATTTTAAGAACTTGTATAATAGCCTTTTTTTCTCCTGCAGTTTTTTGGATCCCCACACATAACCATTAGCTATTCTCAAGGCCTCTCATCATCCAATAGGTCTACTGAAATTGACTTGGCCACCTATAGACTAGCTCTGACTCATGTTTGCGGCCAGTGAGTAGATCAAGGCTATCATGGGCAGTCGCATACTACTGCCAAGGAGTGCTTTAATCCTAAGGCCCCATCTTGCCCCCAGCGGCATCCACACTGTCATGGGGGTTGGCATGCAGTGACCTTTGAGGCATACCATCCAAACCCCTACATGTGACTCAGCCACTGCTCTGCCTTCTGCAGCAACAGTCCCCTGCACGTCACCTGCCTCTGTGGCTTCAAGACCTTGTGGTAAGGGTATTTGTATTATTGTCTGTCTTCTCTGAGATGATCAGTACAAGATAGAGAACTGAAACATTGACATAAACTTTTCAACATCTAAATTAATGTTTGGCCACCACACTGACACCTTGTTGTCTTTTGTGCACTTGATTTAGCCCATAAGTAGGTTTGATGAGTGTGCTACTATTGTGTCATGATACAGGAGGAAGCCATCATGTTCTGACAGATGTGCACTGATTATGTAGTTCTCATAATGGACATGACTTTTCTCTGTCCAGTGGTTAGGCCATCCATCTTGGATATATCTGTTAAGTTGTAATTCAGGGTAATTTTGGTAGCATGTTTCAACCTTTCTAGTCTTTTAGATGTTACTGGTCTTGTAGTCATAATGCTGTGCACATAAGTGGCACTACCTTTGGAATCTGACAGCAGTTTTTCATGTATAGGATTTCTGGATAGCATATCAGCCACAAATAACTGTTTCCCAGGAACATGGAATTCTTAAATTCTCAGTCTCATTTGTAGGTTTGACATCTAGGTGATTCCCATATATTTAGATTATAAAATTTCTGCTTGTGTTTTAACAGCTAGACTTTGTTTATACAGTATGGTTTGATTCAGGCCAAGCTCAAAGTTGCACCTTGCTTATGAGACCTCCTCCTAGCTAGCTGCCCTTCTGTTAACCTGTGTGTCTATCTCACAGCATTACTCGGTGTTGTCCTCATCTATGAACTGGCAAGTATCTTTAGGAGATGTTGCAGGCATGATTTTATACCGACATGGGCTAGGACAGCTGGATCCTGATGAAGGGTGATCATTTGTCCCCCTGGAAAGAAAACTTGTTTAGGCAAGCTTGCTGATTCTCCCAAGTTCCACAGGAAATTGCATGAACATCTGGAACTGGTAAAGTGGTCTTTAGTCCTTGGTGCCCTTGTGCCCTGTTATGTAGTCATGCATTGATCTGTAATGCATCTGGAATTATTCATGATATGTTAGAAAGTCTTGGTCTTTTACTAATTACCAATATATGGCTGAATGAGAAGTTTGATCCTCATCTAGCTGTTGCCATAGCACCAGGCTTTTCTCTAATTCAGAGCTACAGGTCTGTGGAGACCAGTGGAGGTATTGCTGTTTGTTTTAAACTTGGGCTGGTGATATCTCAGATGGATGTGGGTCTCCTGACTCCTCAGACTTATCCTTGTGGTAAGAGCAAAATAGTATGTTGTCCTCTTCATTCCTCCTCACTATTGGGTCTTGGATCCGACCCTCTGATCTGCCTCGACCAAATTTTCCAGACTTGAATCTGACTCTCGAGTTCCTCCCTTTAGCCATAATGCACTACACTCAGCCAGCATCTCAGATCTTGTTTTTCACTTCAACTATTGGACGCGGATTTGTGCTGTCAAGGAGTGCTAGCTAGATAAGTACAGATTTTTCTTTTCGTCACCTTCTGCAAGTGACTTCCTTTGTTAACTTTCACTTTGTATTTCCTCTTCTACTGGTACAAAGTTGTATTCTGACCTTGGGTAATTAGCTAGGATTCTATAGAACAGTAGTTGTGTGTGGTAGTCTACAAAAGTAAATGAGAAACAATTCATTGTTTGGGGTGCAAGTAAAAATGTAGATCCCTTCTCAGCACCAGTCTTGGATATATTGCTTTTCCTTCATATCCTGTTTAAAGAAGGAGCAAGTTTCTCTACCATCAAACTTCAGCTAGCAGCAATTTCTAATTTCCATACAGTTAGCAATGCTCACTCTGTCTACCTTTAGATTATGAAAAGCATTTATGAAAGGTATCTTTTTGCTGAGACCCCCACTAAAAATCCTTCCCCACCTTGGGACCTCATTGTCGTGCTACAGAGTTTTACTCAAAGACCGTTCAAACCAGCAGCCAGTTCTGTCATGGAAGGCCATCTTTTTTGTAGCCATTACTTCAGTGAAAAGAATTTCTGAGCTACAGGCATTATCTTCCAAATCTTCATAGCGAGACCCTGTCTTTATGAAAGATTATCTATGTACCATTCCCTCCTTTATGCCTAACATTAACCAGTCAGTTCAGTTACCAGTATTTGTCCCCAATTTTTCCAACAAAGGAGAGTACATTCTGCATCTCCTTGGTGTTCATAGGCAACTGCAGTTTTATTTGCATAGAACAAAGCAGCACAGGAAGTCCGACCAATTGTTTATAGCCTTCTTTATTAACAAAGTAGGTCGAGCAGTGTCAAAAATCACACTGGCAAAATGGATCACTGACTGTATCACCTTCATTTATTTTCTCAGAGAGGCTTAGAATTACTTCGACCTCCAAGAGTGCATTCTCCTAGCTCTATGGCTACTAATTCTGCCTTTTCATCCAGGATTTCCATTGATGATGTGTGTGCAGCAGCCACCTGGTCAAACAGTCATACCTTTGTCTTGTATTACAAATTGGATACTGTATCAAGGAGCAGGGCTTCCTTTGGCTTAATGGTACTCTGGCACTTCCCTCCATTAGAGCCGCCCAGGAATCACGAAGCTGTGGACTCTGACCAAGTTGTGAGGAGGAATGAGGAGGACATCATCAGATTAGAAAGTTATGTACTGTAACTTGTTATCTGTGTTGTCCATCTTCATTCCTCCTCACTTTTCGACCCAACCTTCCCCCTGCCCTGCTCTTCTAGATGATCTGAGGAAGATTGCAGGATGCTTAATGTCTGAGCCTCAGTTGCCTTTTTCTCTGTCCTGTCCTAGTTATCTATGGATGGTGAAACCGCAAACTCGATCTGAGGTGCTGGGGTGAGTATAGTGCATTGTGGGTAAAGGGAGGAGCTCAAGAGTTGGCCCTAAGTCTGGAAAATGTGGCCAAGCCAAATCTGAGGGTCAGATCCGAGACCCAGTTGTGAGCAGGAATGAAGATTGACATCACAGATGCCAAGTTATGGTAAGACATATCTGTTTTAGATTTCTTCTGGTTATACTTGCCCAGTTCTTGGGACTTTTCTTGTGGAATTCAGAGTTCATCATCGACACATTGTGAAACTGACTACTGTAGTTTTCAGTGCCTGGGTTGATAGAAAATTGATTGAACTCTCTGTGGGATTCCACCAGGTTAAGGAGGGGCTTGGCTGTGCTCAGGACATTTTCTGTTGCACAGTAGGGTGTGCTTTGGATTTACAGATATTTCAAGTGAAAAAACTGTTTGATTTGAAATTAAAGTCATGTTCATGGTGTGACCAAGGTCTAGTCCATTTATGCATTTGACATCCTCTGATTAGGTCACTCCATACTGAGCTGGCACATTTTAGGGAGTTAAGAGATGTTTCAAGTAGTGTTTTTGACTCCCTTATTGAGCAAGCTTCATTGGATCTACTTTGATCAGACAAACTTTATGTATTGCTCCGACCTGAGTGCTACTCTCTTCCAGTGTGGGAACTTTGTCCCAAAACCTCAGATTTAATTTGTATTTGCATTCCACTGTCTGTTTTTCAATTCTCTGAACTATTTTTTCATCACATTTTACTGTACACGGTACTAGTTCAACAGTAGCACAGCTCATTTCCAAGTTTGCTATTTCTGGGTCTGCTTTGTAACGTCTGAGCATCAACTTCAAGTCACCTTTGTTGGTGAAGGCCCTTCTGCACCCTTGTGTGAAGAGAGTGCTGTCTGGGTCCCATCTAATCAAGGGTGATTGGACTAGAGCTCAGAGAGAGTGTTCTTATTGGCTAGTTTGAGTTACAAAGGGTATTTTCTTGTTTTAAGCCCCACATTTGCACTTGTTGCGTGTAGCGCTCCATTGTGCATTGCCATGTAGTGGTTGTTACCATTGGTGGTTACAGACGCAAACATTTTGTTTGTTAAATTTTCTCTTAGCACTTTGCTTGTGGTCCTCCAGAGGTTTCTCGTGGCCCTGCTCTATTGTCATCTGGAACACTAAGCCTAGCCTCAGAGGTACCAACACATCTCTCACCCACTAGCCACTCCTACGTTTGACCTCTTTTCCTGATCATATAAATTTACCTGTCACTGTGGACAGGCAATTTCCCACAGTATCTCCAGCCAGCTTGGTTGACATGAGCATCCTGAGGCAGTGTAGCAACTGTCTCATGTTTATCCACAACCCTCTATTCCTGGTATGCACAAACACAACGTGTGAGAGATGCAACTATATTAAGAACCTTGAATCCATGCTCTCACACATCAGTCAGTACATATGACAATGAGCCTGTTGCTAGCATGCACACGTCACCTCCTGCTCCAACCAAACCCAGATCACACATACCTATATATGTGGAGGTCTTCACCAGAAACATACCTAAACACCAGAGACCTCCCAAATACAAACACAAGCATGCTACCCATAATACTTCCTCTGCAGGACACATTACTCGTAATAGTTCACTTACCAGTGTCTCACCGCTCAAACCCTTAAGGCAAATTGCAAAATCAAACATATTAGTCACAGGTGATTCCATCTTGAGACACACTGATGTCCCTTTCACCAGGCTGGATAAGGAAAAGGTCACATTCAGCTGTCTGTCAGGTATCAGGATATGCCATATCACACATGCACTGAAGCCTCTCAACAACAGGATATGCCATATCACACATGCACTGAAGCCTCTCAACAACAGGTACTGTTATGACTCTGTCATAGTCCATATTGGTGTGAATGACTGGAGGTGTACCTCTCAACTATATGGAGAGAGACATGACTAAGCTCTTGGACTATGTGTCTCAGGCAGGTATGTCCCTAGCCTTAAGCAGCATTTTACCTTTACCTAGGATGATGCCTCAATACAAATAGAAAATGATTGACTTCAGTAATTGGCTTAGTTTCTGGTATTATTCTAAGGGGATCAACTATCTGTCAGCCTGGGACGACATGATCGACAGACCTCAATACTTTGCCAGAGATGATCTTCATCTGTCAGCCCTGGGATTTCAGCTGTTGGCTAAGGCTCTTACCACCCCCATAGTGCCTGTTTTAGGTAGTGTCTCAAGAACAAAATTCCCAGTGTAAAAACTCAATCTAAAAACAACCTCAAGGTTATCCTGCTAAGTGCTTGGAGTCTCAACACGAAACTGCACTCACTGGAAGCTGTCCTCACCTTGGAAGACGCAGGCATTTGTGCAGTCATGAAGACCTGGTTCAAGGCTGAGGATTGCACCCCAGCCATACTGGGTTACACCTCCTTCCACCTGTTCAGATCTCACACTGAAGGTGTGAAAACTAAATGAGGCAGTGTATCAATATTCATTAAAGATAAATTTACCTCCAGATTGGTTAAACAGTATGACTCACTGTTGACACTTCAAGGTGCAATTAACTGTTGGTAGGACACCTGTTCAAGTCATTGCCAGCTACAAGACCCCCTCCATGAATCAGGACACCAACTCTTCCTATTTGGATCCACTTGAGTCTATCAATATATATTCAAACACCATGTTTTCGGCGACTTGAACTACCCATCCATTGACTAGGTAAATTATTCCTGCTCATATTAATTTGCCCAAAGGTTCCTCAACTTCGTTAACTCCAATGCTCTGGACCCAGCTGGTTGGCACCCCCACAAGGGGTGTCAACATCCTGGATCTGGTGCTCACCAATATGGGGGACCACTGTAGCATCCCCACTTTGAGGTCCTTCCTGGTGAGAGCTGACCACAAATCAGTTTCATTCAAAGTAACTATCATACCTAACCCCACCCCAGCAACAAAAAAAAAAACAAACTTCTCCAAAGCAAATTATAACCTCTTACTGGATGGTATAAATAACTTCACTGCACCTCCTCCCTCTGATGGAACTGGCAACTGTGCTGAGCTCTACACCAAAGCTTTATGCAAACACCTGTATAACTGCTGCATTGACTCGGCTGTACCTGATAGGACCTAAACAAGCTCCTCAAGGAAGAGCAAACCTGCCTGGTGGACAACTGCCATTAACAGGCTTTACAATAATAATAAGAAATTGCTGTCCAAGAGTAAGTGGTAGTGAGCCGTCCTAAACAGGAAACACTCACTCTTCAGCTTAAACAAGCAAATAAGACTTCTTGTGAAGTCTTCCAAAGCAAACTACGAGTCCAAATTAGCTTCATCAATAAAGGACAACCACAAGGCATTCTGTAGTTACATCTGTAACCTAAAAGGAAAAGCCCAGATTTGTACAGAACTGGTAGTTAATGATACCACATATACTGAGGCTGTGGACATAGCGAACCTGTTGGCAACAGGTTCTGTGAAAACCCTGTCCCCACAACACGTACCCCATGACATCCCTACCTTGTATCTCTAAAGAGCAGGTCGTAATGCCCTGTCTAAGGCTAAAAACACAGCGTCTATGGGACCTGATAACATCCCAGGCAGTGTCTTACATGGGCTCAAGCATGAATTAGCAACACCATTTGGGTACTCTTTTTAATCATAGGCCAAACACTGGCTTCATACCAGCTGAATGGAAAACATTGACCATTATTCCCTTGCATAAAGGAGGTGCTTCCACTGACTCTAGGAACTATAGACCTATTAGCCTAACTAGCCTTATCTGAAAGGCCGTTGAGCGACTCATCATGGACCTTATCAGCAAAAATATAGGTAATCTCCAAACACTTGACCCTACTCAGTTTGGATTTGTCAAAGGGAGAGCATGCCTGTTAAACCTGGTAGACTTCTTCAAGATAGTCGCCAAGGCCCTGGACAAGGGGAAATCTGTGCATACAGCCTACCTGGACTTAGCCAAGGCATTTGACATTATCCTCCACTCGGGCATAATTGACAAACTCACCTAACTAGGCATCAACCGTTATATTGTTAGATGTGTCGCTAAATGCATCACTGATATAACTCGTGTAGTCAGAATATGGGAATTCACTTTCAACAGCAGACCTGTAACCAGTGGTGTTCCACATGGATCAGTTCTAGGACCTCTACTGTTTGGAATCTATTTCTCTGAAGTACAAGCAAAAACTAAAGGTCTGTGGCTGACAAAGTTTGCTAATGACTGCAAACTGGGAGCGGTCATAGAATCTCCAAATGATGTCATCATCCTGCAAGAGGGTCTTGCACAAATAATTGGTGCCAAAGTCATGGCCTTAAACTCAATGCAAAAAAATGTGTTATTCCTTTCGGTAAAAACAATGTTCCTGCTATCTACCACATCAGTAGCAACACCTTAAGTACGTACTCTGTGATGAGAGACCTAGGCACACAGGTTTACAGCAACTTTAACTTTGACCACCTTGTCTCCACAGTGGTAAGAAGGGATATTACACTGCTCATCTCATAAGTGAGGGCATTGCCTCCTGAAAAAGATTTAGTGATGATCAAGCTGTAAAACCTGTGGAGTTCTGTTTGACCAGATTTTCGCATCGTCGATTTTGAGGATACAATGAATGTACTTTCATCATTCCAGACTACCAGCAAATCTTCAGCACCTTTGTCTAGTGATCTACAGTATATCTTGAGGGGTTATTTGAGACAGTATTTTATTAAAAGAAACCTTACTTACCCTATTACTGAAGAAGCCTTCTCTCGATCCCTAGACTGGAGAAAGTTAATAAGACTGCTGTTTCTATGTTTTGACTTTTATTGGTAAGGTCAGTGAGAAAAGTGTTTACAGAAAGTTACAATTTCAGTTAACCTCTCATGATCTCCTTGATTTGGTCAGTCTAGTTTTCAATGTCCAGTAATGAAGTAACTCTCTTTAAAGGGGTATGAATGACTTTCTGATAGGTGATAATTCATTAGTTTTATTCCGTCTTGGTCATTGTTGACAGTCTAGCAGTGTTTAATATTGTGGGCTATGGGATTTATCTCCAACACTTGTACACCCTCAGTGGACTGTCTTTCTTACCTGATTTGCTTCCCACTTAGCTGGACTTCCTCAGTCTGTGGTTTTTAGGTATCCGTTATTGATGCAGTTTCCCTCTGACATGCAGAATACTGCAGGGATTTATTTTGGCTACTCTGTACACTATTAACCGCTCAAATGTTGCAAAATCTCAACAATAGGAGACGAACCAAAGTGCTCGTTGATGAAAAACAGTTGCACTTTGTCAAAAATATAAATATGCACCTTTTTTGTCAAAAATATAAATATGCACCAAAAAATGAAGTTTATTTGGAAACCAAAACACAGTAAGCGCTTTTGTTCCATGAACCAGGATCATCATCAGAATATTGTAACCGTTGCCTCACTTCCTTAAAAATCATATACCTAAAGGTATAACACCATGTGAATTTTATTTAAATACAAAAATAAGTATAACATAAAATATAATATAAAAATATACTAACTAATTTCGACCATAATTCATTTTTGACCTCTCATAAAACAACTTATTCAGTTGGTGTTTAATATTCTTTCTAAAAAGTCACATTTGTTTAAAACCATGAATACAAATATTATGTAACTAAGTTAAGCCCCCAACATACACATTCATATGTTGGAATTATTTACATCTTACAATTGGAAAACACCACAAAGTTTGGCCTTCCTTAGTTTTAAAAGTTAGACACTAATTCATTTAAACCAGGGGGATTAGTGGCTTCTAGTTTTAATTGCCACACCACTTTCCTCAGCTCTAATCTGACTGCCAGTCCCCTCCTCTGGGGTCTTTCTACATTTTCAAGTATTCCAAACTTATGGTCACAAACTCCTTTACATTTAACTAAGTGCTTATAAAGTGCATTGCTATTATTTTTGGTCTTAAGGTCGTACATTTGCTCATAAATCCTTTTGTGCAGGGCACATTTGGTTTTATCTACATAAAAACGTGTGCAGCCTGTGCAAATAACCAAATATATTAGCCCTGTAGATGTCCTTCAAGGATGCATCTGCAGTCCTTACATATGGGTTGTCCTGCCTCAGGCAGCCCTTCGGTCGGCCGGATTCCAAAGTCTGGGTCCGGCGTCGGCTGATGTCGCCCTTTCCCCGATGTCAGAGCGCCTGGGGTATAAAAGTGTCAGCCGACGCCATCTTCCTCAGTCTTTCTTGCCACGCGGTGCCCGAAGCAGAAGCAGTTCGCAAGTGCCGGTTGGCCAGCTCTTGTAACTTCAGCTACCAAAGACTTCAAAAAGCTAAGTACCCCGTTGGGGACTCTTTCTTGCCTCAGCCGATGTCAGATCAAACGCTTAAAGTTAATAATTGCTTGACTTGTGGGAAACAAATACCTCATAAGGATTTCCATTCCTACTGCCTAGGCCCAGACCACGACGTCTCGGCCTGTACTGCCTGTGCCTCCTTTAATCGACGCACTCTTAGGCGTCGGTTGGAGTTTGCAGAGGAATTTTTTGGGGCTAGTTTCTCTTATAAAATGCCGTCGGAGACTCCGACTTCTCATTTAACCAAGAAACGGAAGGACAAGGACCGACACACGCGGACCGTGGTTTCGGCTGAAACCGCGCCTAGGCCTACCGCGAGTGTCTCGGTCTCGGCTGAAACCGAGTCCTTGGTACTTCCATCCATAGAAACCACTCAACCGACAGCCTCGGCCCCGGAGGCCTCTTCTGAGTCGGTTATAGAATTACCCTAGGAAACCGGTGTTCAGGAACCTACCGACACCATTCCCCTAGACAAAATTACACCAGCACGTGGAGCAGCCAGGCCCCCTGCATCCATGTCCATAAAAGCATTCACTAGGGCTAAAGCTGCTAAGCAACAAAAAACTCTGCCTCCCAAGTCTATTCCTCAGGGATCCACTACAGGTTCTCAGATACTAAGTTTGGCTGATGACCTTATTTCCTTAATTAGGGGCTCTCAGCCTCATCCGGACAGGGGCTCTCAACCCCCACTAGACAAAAGGCCCAGGGTTGAGTCTGCTGAACCTCAGTCCTCTGACGAGGCCTCTGATGGATCTGCTCTATCAGACTACCAGGAGGAGGCCTTCACGGCCTACGAGGATTTTGATGCAGAGGACTCTATTCCCTCTGCCTCCCCTCCTGAAGAGCTGTCCTTTGGGGAGACCCTTCACTCCATGAGAGAGCATTTCCAATGGCAGGGCCAGGAATTCTCCGATTCCAGGAAGAGATTAAGGACTTTTCTTCATTTACCTCAGCATAGACCTTTGGCTATTCCTCCTGTTTTAAGTGTCATTGATGATGTGTATTCTGAGTCTAGCACTACCCCTGACACCCTTCCTCCGGCTCCTGTTAAACCCGATGGGTACTACAGGGTCCCGGACTCACATCATTTCCTTTGCAAGGCCCACTCTGCTGACCCAGAAACTATTTCCCAGGGTCCTAAAGGGGTTGCAGCTGCCACTACTAAAAATCCACTCCCCTCTGAAAGGGAGTCCAGGGCTTTAGAGATGGGGTAAAAAAGTGTACACTTCTTCCACTCTGTCTATGAGGGCTTTAAATTGTCAATTTCATATGATACAGTACCAAGAGTATTTGTTAGATGAATTGCAGAAAAAACTGTCTTCGCCTGAACCCCTAGATCGTAAGTCACTTCAGGATCTGGTACATAACTCACAACAGGTTAACAACCATTTCTTGCAGTGTGGTTATGATGCATTGGAAGCTTCATGTAGGTCAGCAATGACAGGTACAGTCATACGTAGACATGCTTGGCTGAAGGAACAATCTCTGCCAGATCATGTTAAGGCTAAGCTTCTGGATGCTCCACTGGAAAAACAAAAGTTATTTGGCTCCACTGCTCAAGAGGTCTTAAAGAAATTTGAGGAAAAGGCTAAATCTGTACAAACAGTCAAAGATTTCCTCCAGGTTCAACCACCAAGATTCAGTAGAAATTGGCCTTCTAAGAATTGGTCCTTTCCAGAAGAGAGATTTCAAAGAGGCAAGAACAGGCGTGCCAGAGGTAGAGGGAAAGCTAGAGGCTCCTACAGAGGACGTCAATGGCAGCCTCCTAACCAGAGAGGTAGTGCAGGACCAACATCTGCTGCACAAGGACAGACTCAATGACTTCACCTTGACCCCGCCTACCAGGGCTCAATTAGAAGCACCTTTGGGCGGAAAGTTGTCTTTTTATTCTCAAAAAATTGGCACAGTATTACAAGGAACAAATGGACACTGCAAATAATAGACAAAGGATACAGGTTCCATTTCCATACCTTACCAGAAAGAAAGGGAATGCCAAACCTGCCACCAAATCAGAGGGCAGAGGCTTTAAAACAAATTGCCAACCTGTTGCAAATGAAAGCTATAGAAAAGGTTCCTCTCGCAGAACAAGGCCAAGGATTTTATTCCAGACTATTCCTTGTCCCAAGTAAATGAAAAACAATGGAGGCCCATTCTCGATTTGTCCGCACTGAATACTTATCTCATTGTGCCAAAATTCAAAATGCTGACCCTACAGCAGCTCCTTCCCATGCTGGGCAAGGGGTCTTGGCTGGTAACTCTAGACCTCAAGGAGGCATACCTGCATGTCCCTATCAGACAAAGTTGCAGAAGACACCTCAGATTTCTTGCAGGTTCAGAGCATTATCAATTCTCAGCATTGCCCTTTGGCTTATCTACTGCGCCCAGAGTATTCACGAAATGCCTGGCATCAGTAATTGCACACTGCAGACTTCAGGGGATTCAAATATACCCGTATCTGGACGACTGCCTTATACAAGCGGACAGCCAACAGACTTTGGAAAAACATTTGAATTATGCCATCTGCCTACTACAGGCCTTGGGATACACAGTCAACATTCACAAGTCAAGACTTGTGCCATCCCAAAGAATAACTTTTCTGGGTGCCGAACTAGATACAACCACCCAAATGGCTTTTCTCACAGAAGAAAAACAAAGACAACTACCGGATTACTTCAAAAACCTGACAAAACAAACTCAGATGACTGCAAGGAAAATCCTGCAGGCCCTGGGTTACATGGCATTGTGCATTCTTCTGATTCCACAAGCAAGGCTGCATATGAGAAAACTACAATGGTACCTAAGGAGTTTATGGTCTCAGCACAATCACAGCCTAGAAGCTTTGATACCACTCATTCCATGCCTTCAAAAGGAATTCCTGTGGTGGGCCCAAGCAAGCCAGTCAAACAGGGGTCTGCCTTTCAGAAAACCAGTGACCAGCCAAACCATTACCTCGGACGCTTCAGACCATGGATGGGGAGCACATATGGAGGACAGATGCATCCAAGGTGTATGGTCTCAGAAAGAATTGCACATGCACATAAACCAAAAGGAAATGCTGGCAGTGATTCATACAATCGAGGCCTTCAAGCTCTTTCTACATCAAGGCCACCTGCTAATAAGGACAGACAATACCACAGTTATGTGGTACATAAACAAGCAAGGAGGTACACATTCCTACCCTCTTTGCAGACTAGCAATGAATCTTTGGGAACTTTCCCTAAAACTCAAGATAGAGCTGCAATCCCAGTTTGTGCCAGGAAAAGACAATATACTGGCGGACAGCCTAAGCAGAAATACCATGGACCCACACGAATGGATGCTGCACCCAGATATCTTCTTTCAGATAACACAATCATGGGGGAGGCCGGACATAGATCTTTTTGCCTCCCACCACAATCATCAGCTGAAGAAATTCTGCTCAAGGACATACCACCCACAAGCATGGAAAGTGGGCGCCCTCTCTTTCAGCTGGAATGCTCTAACAGTGTATGCATTTCCACCACTCCCACCAATGACCAAGGTCTTACTGAAAATCAAGACAGAGCAGCCAAAAGTGATTCTAATAGCACCGGACTGGCAAAGGCAGCACTGGTACCCACTGTTACGGAGCCTGTCACACACAAACCCATGGCCTCTACCACTATGGTCACTCCTTCTGACACAGCACAATTACAAAACTCTGCACTCCAGCCTGAAAACCCTGCAACTGACAGCCTGGAGAATACCTTGACTCCTCACCAGGAAAAGCAATCCAAGAAAGTGAAGGATATCATCATGGAAGCTCACAGACCTTCCACGAGAAAGACATATTCAGCAAAATGGAAAAGATTCCACACTTGGAGCACCGCAAAGGGCCTAGATGCCACAGTGATGAGCATGGCACATATCCTGGAATACTTGGCAGAAATGCTCCACAATGGCCTTTCTTACTCTTCTATAAAAATTCATGCTTCAGCAATTTCAGCAGAATACAATACTGATCCACCTGTCTTCTCTCATCCTCTCCTAAGGCAGTTTCTAAGGGGAATTAAAAACATCAATCCTCCAAGAAAACCACCAGTACCTACATGGGACCTTAACTTCATGTTGGAAAAGTTGACTCTACCTCCCTTTGAACCAGCAGCATCTTCAGAGTTGCAGTTCCTGTCTTGGAAGACTGCCTTCCTTCTGGCCATAACCTCAGCAAGAAGAGTATCTGAATTGCAGGCACTCATGGCAGTACAACCATTTCTAATTTTTCATCAGGACAGAGTCTCCTTGAGAACCAATCCTTCATTCATGCCAAAGGTGGTATCCAGGGTTTCATTGAACCAAGCTATTCCCCTGCCTACCTTCTTTCCAAACCCACAAAACAAGGGAGAGAAACTCCTGCATACCCTGGACATTCACAGACAGTTATGCTACTACTTGGACAGAACTAAGACTTTCAGAAAAACTGACCAACTGTTGGTAGCATATGCTGCAGGCATTCAAGGAAAAGCAATTTCCAAACAGACAATTTCAAAATGGATAGGAAATTGCATTCGATTCTGCTACTCTTATCATGGAAAAACTGTGCCAGCTAACGTCAGACCTCATTCCACCAGAGCTACAGCCACCTCCACAGCCTTCTTAAGAGGGGTGGCTACCAAGGACATTTTAGAAGCTGCTACATGGAGCTCCATGCATACATTTTCCAAGCATTACAATTTACCCTTATATTCCAGATCCAGAGCAGGCTTTGCTACGGCAGTCCTGCAGGGCATTTTAGCTACACCATCATTTTCTTAGAGCCTTCCACCCCCAGCTTGGCTATGGTATTCTACCCATATGTAAGGACTGCAGATGCATCCTTGAAGGACATAGTACAGTTTTGTACCTACCATAAATGTAGATGTCCGATAGGTATGCATCTGCAGTCAGGTTTACCCTCCCTCCTTCCCCTCTGTGGTACTTCTTGGGTACTTATCCCTCTTATAGCTAGCTGGGGTTATCTATTATGGTGTATTTGTTTTATATCACTGTGCATGTTTGCAATGTTTTGTATTTCTACCAAATTAAGCCTTCCTTAGAGGGCACCTGGCATCTGGGTCAAGAAAAACTGAGGAATATGGCGTCGGCTGACACTTTTATACCCCAGGCGCTCTGACGTCAGGGAAAGGGCGACATCAGCCAACGCCGGACCCAGACTTTGGAATCCGGCCGACCGAAGTGCTGCCTGAGGCAGGACAACCCATATGTAAGGACTGCAGATGCATACCTATCGGACATCTACATTTATGGTAGGTACAAAACTGTACTTTATATAGTTACCTTTCACTAACTTTTATTCTGCTTTTAGTAAGATTTTCTAAAGAGATCATCTCTTGATTTAACATATCTGTACATAGTCTACAGCAACCACATTTATTTGACCCCAATCTTGTGGGGACAAATCTTTCATTTTTATTATTGCATTCCATTCACTGTTTGAAATTAAGTGCCATTTTGTACACAGATGTTGGTTCATATTCTAAAATGTGTACAGCTGTGGGACATACCAATAAAGTATTCCAGTTTTTGTTAAAAATGTATTTAATCCTGCTTACACATTCATTATATTCTAATATGAGAGCTCTATCATTACTCAGTTTAGAAAATATTGTATCACCAATGTGACCACTTTCTTTGATCTCCTTACTGTCAATACCAATCCCTAGAAGGGATTTGTGTTGGTTTCCCAATTCTTTTAAAATCAAATCATTAATATTGCTTACAAATTTAAGGGGATAACCTCTCTCTAAAACATGTTTTTCTAAATTTTTAAACAGCTTGCAGACTGCATCTCTGATGTCATTCGGGCCACCCAAATACATTGGCCTTATATATTCTAGTAATAACACCTTTTTCCTTCTTCATAATACAGTAACTTTATTGTAGAATAGAATCAGAAAAGGCAGAGTAGGGAATATAGGAGGAGATGGTGCAAAAGTGGGAAGAGGGGCTGAGGAGAGAGGAGAAGGAAATCAGAATGTAGGGCAGTGGAGGAAAAAGGGAGGAATTTATGAAGAAATGGAGATGAAAGAATAGAGCTGTGCAGGCGACTTGTGGTTTGTGCTTAAGGTGTCTATAAGCCAGATGCCTTAGACATGGTAGTGGCTTGAGGATTCCTTATTATCAAGGTGAGGTACAGGCAGTTTGGTGTTTTAATTTGGGTTTGAAACCTTTTAATTTATCTGTTTGTTTTAGTGGAAGTGGTAACTACTGCAGTTATGTCACCAAATGTTGGAGTAAGAGCATGTCGTGCAGCATTGTTTGACTTTGTGGTAGCCAGAAGTTTTTCATTGAAGCTTAACTCTCTGCATGGTGAATAGTGCCTAAGGATGTTTTTTTTTTTTTTTTTTAGAGCGAGGTAATTATTGTGATTGTACATAATATTATAAGCTGTGACTGGCTGGAGGAAAAATAGGTGTTGTGGTAGTTTTAACCATTGTCTAACTTTGCTATGTGGTTTGCAAGTTTATAAGTATGGGTGATGTATGTAGGGTTGTGGGATAGAAGTGGGACTGGGCAAAGATTTAACGTGTTCCATCAGTTAGGTATGGTTTTGACTGGTAAAGAAGTCCTTGTTTGTCTGGTTTAATTTGCTGTATGTGCTGATGAAATTTCAGATTTTCCTGTATAGTTATACTTTGTATTTTTGTATGTATTACCTTTTCTATGGTGCTATTATTGGCTGATGTAATATTAAAAAAGCATTTGAGGGCACAGAATTGTTTGGTGTGAGTACGGTTAATTTGCTTTTCTTAAGGTTTAAGAGCAGGATTGCATTGATTAGCCTGGATTTCACAGAGGAAAAGTATGCTTTGGTGATTGCAGTTTTGTAAGAAATGTTGCTGTGCAGAGGTGGGTGGAGTTATCAATGTAGTGCACAATGATAGGTTATTTGGTAGCTGAATGGAACTTGTTTATAAATATTTTAAACAAAAAGGGAACACCTACATGAACTGGAAGGAAATTTGCGAAGCTGTGCTCCCATTTTGCAGCCTGCTGTCTATTGTCAAGGTAGCTACTGAACCAGGATAATATGGCGTGGAAGACGTCTAGGATGGAAAGTTCATTTAGGAGTTTAAGATGGGAGACCATGTCAAATTCTTTGGCTATGTCAAGGAACATGAATGAGATGAGACTGAGTGACATGCATTTCCATGATGAGTGATTTTGTTGTTGAAATGTAGAAGGGCAATTGTGGTGTTGTGACTTGAACAAATGTTGTGCTGGAGGAGCTGAGTATGAATACATTTCTGTAGGATTTTTGAGAAGAGAGTCTGTATTGCAATGTAGGTCAGTGGTTAGAGAATTCTGTTGAATTTTTGCCATTAAGAAAGAGTATGGTATTCAGTTCTTTTTCCAGAGGGTTAGGACATAGCTGTTTGTGATAGAATGGTTAATAAGTACTGAGACTTGGTAGGCCACTGGGTTTGCTGCCATTTTGATTTAATATTAACTTGGAATGCTATCTGCAACTAGACTTGTGGGGTTTAGATTTTGGAATTGTTTTTGATTGTTGAAGTAGGGACAGGTTTTAATGAGAATGTGGTCCCTATGCACTGTCCCAGTAATCAAGGAGCCTCAATCCTCACCAATAGCACCAGTGAGAGGCGTGCACGTTGGGGAAATAACAAGTGCACACAAAGTAAAGTACAGTTTCCCTTAAGAGCACACAGAGATCACAATCAGTCTAGGGATGTATTCTCCCTTTTTCTCCAGATCCCCAATAAGACTCCCTATTGGCACAGCTATAGGGTTCAGATCTCAGCCTGGTGGTCAAGCCAAAACCTCCAGTACCCTCTCTGTCCAAACAGTGCTTTGTGTCCCTGCCCAAGTAGCTGACACACACACACACACACACACACACACACACACACACACACACACACACACACACACACACACACACACACACCATGAGATTTGATTTGTATACAAACACACAAACACTCCTGGGGAAGGCTGACACAGGTTCTCTGGCTATGCCTCCTTTCTGCCCAGACTGTAAGGTAGTACCAACTGCCACCAACCACTACTATCAGCTACTACAAAGGCCCTTACCAAAGGGTGTCCAATTTGACTGTGCAATATTATTATCCAATTAGTAAGTGTGACAAACAGCAAGACTGATGGAGTGGCTATGTACAGTATCACTAAATTCATGCAAGTACTCCTAGAGCGTAAATTATCTCTACACAAAACAGCCACAGTTAAAAGGTTTAAACATTTTTAATTAAATAATAAAACACAAGACAATACTTGATTACTTCAACACAATGATATTACAGAGTTCAGAAATCACAGGAAATACTTTTAAAACTATTTTGTGGGATAGTCTGATATAAATATAGAAAACAGCTAGACTAATCTGTGTATATTTCTATCTATCTCTAAGAAAAATCACTGTCCTAAATACTACTTGCATACAGTGCAAGCAGGTGCTGGTGAGTGGATGTTCTTACTAGATTCAAGACAAGATACAAAATGCTGTTCTTTCTGAGATAGCCCTTAAATTGATAATACCACAGTACTAATGAGTCATTTCAGATTACATAATTCTTGACACCTCTGCTGAAGTTTCCCAGGCGCACAGAACTTAAAATTTTAACATTACTTTTTGTAATATTGCACCTGCCAGGAAGCCACAGCAATAAAATACATTTTACATGTGAAACCTAGTAATTATTTTACGTCTTAAAACAATAGAAATAATTTCCTAGCCAGACATCCTTTCTCTGAGCTTGAGATCAACCACAGTTGTAAAATTGTTTACTTAACAGCTGTCTTCCAGCAGGGTGCACTGTGGTTACATTTTTGAAGCTCAGTACAACATATAGTTTAATCCTAACGTATAGTTCTCTTTACATTTGTAAAACAAGCCTGTGGATTATATTAATATTTACAATGACATAGAATTATCTACAAAATTCTATCTGGCTGGGATGGCAACCCCTCAGTTTTTCACAGAGAAGATTGTTTTTAGGTCATTTAGCTGAATTGCTGGTGAGGGAGTAAAAGAGATATCTGTTATCTCTGACAAAGAAAAAAACTGGATGAAGTGGTTCTTGAACTGGGTGGCATTGTCCTTGATGGTGTTAGTTGGTGGTGGTGTGATTGTTTGACTGGAGTAGAGAAGAGTTTTCAGTGATGCCCAGAACATTAAGGTTATGTTGGTGTTTTTCTTGGAAGTTGTTTAGATTTTTTACCAATTGTAATACATAATTTGGTATGGTTTCTTAGATGTCTGAAAACTAGCCAGTTTTCTTGGATTTGTTTTGTGGCCATTGTGTCCAGGTTTTGTCCCTAAGGTGATTTAAGTTGGTTTCTTTAGTTATCCAAGGTGCTGAGTTAGATTTTTTATCCTTTTTTTTTCTGATGATTGTTTGTTCATTTACATATTTAGAAATATTTTGTTAACTTCTGAGAATGCTTCCTTGAGGCGGTTTTTAAAGAATATCCAGTTATACAGCTGAAGGTTCAAAATAAAAGTTTGTACTTTGAATTTTCTTGAGATTTTGTGCCAGCTTATATCATGGCTGTTGAGAGTATTGTTTGGATACCTTACAGGAAGGAGAAGTATAGAGAATGTCAGAAGGAGTTGCATTGTGTCTTTGTGGACTTAGAGAAAGCATATGACAGGCTGCTTAGAGAAGAGTTTTGTTATTGTATGAGGAAGACAGGAGTGACAGAGAAGTATATAAGAGTGGTACAGGATATGTATGAGGGCAGTGTGACAGTGGCGAGGTCTAAGGTAGAAGTGACAGATGCATTCAAGGTGAATGTGGGATTGCATCAAGGATCAGCTCTGAGCCCTTTCTTATTTGCAATGGTGATGGACAGGTTGACAGACAGGATCAGACAAAAGCCCCCATGGACTGATGTTTGCGGATGACATTGTGATTTGTAGTGAGAGAAGGGAACATGTAGAGGAGACCCTGGAGAGGTGGAAATATGCTCTAGAGAGAAGAATGAAGGTCATCAGGACTAAGATTTAATATATGTGTGTGAATGACAGAGAGCATAAAGGAATGGTGAGGATGCAGGGAGTAGAGTTGGTGAAGGTGGGTGAGTTTAAATACTTGGGATCAACATTTCAGAGTAGTGGTTAGTGTGGAAAAGAGGTGAAGAAGAGAGTACAGGCAGGCTGGAGTGGGTGGAGAAGAGTGTCGGGAGTGATTTGTGACAGATAGGTAGTGGTAAGAGTGAAAGGAAAGGTCTACAAGATGGTAGTGAGATCAGCTTTGTTATATTGGTTGGAGATGGCACTGACAAAAAGACAAGAGTCGGAGCTGAAAGTGGTAGAGTTAAAGATATTAAGATTTGCATTGGGTGTGATGAAGATGGAAGGATTAGAAATGAGTATATTAGAGGGTCAGCTCAGGTTTGACAGTTTGGAGACAAAGCCAGAGAGATGAGATTGCATTGGTTTGGACATGTGCTGAGGAGGAATGTTAGGTAGAGTGGGAAAAGGATGCTAAGGATGGAACTGCCAGGTAATAGGAAAAGAGGAAAGCCTATGATAAGGTTTATGGGTGTGGTGAGAGAGGACGTGCAGGTGGTTGGTGTGACAGAGCAAGATGCAGAAGGCAGGAAGAAATGGAAACAGATGATCCACTGTGGTGATCCCTAGTGGGAGCAGCTGAAAGAAAAAGAAGACAGGAAAGGTGGAAATGTGGTCACTGATGGTGTCTGGCAACCACTGGTCATTATTGTGTTTGGAGATGAGGTGGGAATTAAACCAAGTCTGGCTTCTACAATGGTATCTTTAAACTTAGTTGTGGCACTGATGAAGCAAATGAAATTATATATCCTCCTTGTATAGGTGAGGGCATCTGAGCATATTAGTTGCCAATCCTTGTTGATGTTGTGATGCCCCTGCACTGGCCCAGTAATCAGGGAGACTCACACCTCACCGCTGGCAACAACCAGAGGATGTACACACTGGGAGGATGACAAGTACACACACACCGTAAAGTCCAATTTCCCTCAAGAGCACACAGAGATCGCAGTCGGTCTGGTGCTGTTTTCTCCCTCTTTCTCCTGATCCCCAATAAGATACCCCACTGGCACAGCTATAGGGTTGAGATCTCAACTGAGTGGCCAAGCCAAAAATCTCCAGCACCCTTTCCATCCAACCAGTGCTTCGTATCCCTGCCCAAGTAGCTGACATACACACACTTTGAGGTTTGATTTTAGATGCAAACACACACACACTCCTGGGAAAGGCTGGCACAGGTTTACTAGCTATGCCCCCTTCTGCCCAGACTATGAGGTAGTTTCCACTGCCACCAACCACTCTTATCAGCTACTTTTAAGGCCCTTAACAAAGGGTGTCCAATCCTACTGTGTAATTTTACTATTAATCCATATGGTAGTCTGACCAAGACTTACAAAGCTATTTTAGGAATGGCTTGTACAGTGTCACCAAATACTTATGCAAGTACTCTGAGAGCTTAAATATGTCTCACAAATATCAGCCCCAAAGTTAGGTTTAAATATATAAAAGAACAAGAGAATACTCAGTAAATCAACACAGTAACTTCAGAGTTCAAAATCATATGAAATATTTTACAACAACTTTACAGGACAGTCTCAAATAAATACAGAAAACGTCTAAATTAATTTTTACTATATTCCTATCTATATCTAAAAGAGATACTATGCTCTAAGCCTTACTTACAGCAAAGTAAGTGCAGATGATGATGATGAGTGGATGTTCTTGCTAGGTCCAAGACAGAATACAAAATGCACAGTCTCTCTCTGAAAGAATTCTTAAATTAATATCAAATATTACTGCTGGGTTAGATTGGACAACATTACTTTTTGTTATCTGACTGTAGTTCTCATGCTAAACCACTTTTGTAGCATTTGACATCTCCTTGTGACCAATGCATATCTCTCAGATCTTTGCAGCTGCTAGGAAGTCCTAAAACACTTTTACAATTTAAACTTAGTAATTACTTCTCTTTCAAGACAATACAACAACTTCTAGTTCTAGACATTGTCTCTTCTACACTGAAACTGAGAGATGACGTCTCTTGGTTATGGCCCAGTGATAAAGTAGCTTAACCTCAACTATGCTTACATTTTGCAAGTTAACCCTTTTATGTTCTAGTTTCTACTGTTAAAACATATATTTGCACATGTATATAGTTTATATGCATTTCTGTTGTAAGTCAGCAGGGCATGCTGTGGTTACATTTTAGCTCAGCACATAACATACAGGCCTGTGTAAGTCATATCAGTATTCACAAATGGCACAGAATTATTTACAAAATTCCAGATGGCTGGGCTGGCAATATTTCCCTGTATAATCACAACGAGACAAGCACTGAAACAAAGTCCAAAGGAATCCAAACGACAAAAAGTTTTTGTCGTTTGAATATTTCCCTGTATCACAGCTAGCTCTCAGTATAATTTGTTTTATGGCTTATGATGGTTGATATCCATCAGGGGATTTGTTTGACAGTGTTAGTATTGTTACCAGGGAGTATGTATAGTTATGCAAATGCTGCTTTTACTGTTAAACTTTAGCTGAGAGATGAGTATTTCTGCATGGCTAAATCTGAGAATAAGAATGGGGAGTCATTTCAAGGCCATTTCTTTAAGAAATGTCTACACCATCCAGCCTTTTTATTTCCTCTGTCCATTCTTAGGATGTTGTAGCATGATATGAGAGTTCCTTCATCTTTTACAACTGGTTTTAGCCAAGTTTTGGTAGCAGATAATATATCTGGGGTGTGTGTAGGGCAATGCCTACATATGCATATAATATATTGTTGTGTCTGATTCTAAGGTTCTTATTGAAGAATAGTAATTGAGTAGAGAATGTATATGTATGCAGTTTTCTTGGGGCAGGTGAGTGCTGTGTATATTTGTTGGAGGACCAAAATTTCAGTGTATGCCACCACTTAGCTTCATTTTTGATACAAAGTGTTTTTGGGAGGGAGATGTTTGTATTTGAGTTTGTTTGTTAGTAAGGCATCAATGTTTGGATAAATGTGTTTATGTAGATCAAAGTATATGATATAAGTTGGGGGAGATTGTATGGGTGTGAAATGTGTTTTGTTTTGTGGAAATAATGGTTTACGAGTGGGAGATAGTGAGAAAGGTGTGTATAAGAGAGAAGGTGTGTATGACATAAAGTTAAGTTTGTGAGTAGGATTAGGGGAAGCAGTATTAAGAGTTGAAGAATGAGCATAATGGACAAAAGAGTGTATGTATGTGGTATGAGGAAAGTGGAGGAAATGTGAAAGATTTTTTCAGCAGTAAGAAATTGTACAGCTTTTGGGATGAGATGGGATTGGACTTTGTGTGTGGTAAGCAAGATGTTTTGTGATGAGTGTGGATTGGAACTATTGTTCTATGAAAAAAGGAAGAGTTTTTTATGACTGACTGTGCTAGGATGAGGGGCAGGGTAGATAAATGGGAAGGAATAGGATAACTATCAGGTATTCCGGTGGCTTTAAGAGGTAATGGAGGGAACAAGAATGAGTAGTGCTGTGAGTATATTGAGGATGGAAGAGTATATGTTGGAGGAAGGTGGAGAAAGATCTGTGAGAGCAGGAATAATTTAAGGAAAGAAAAGAAAGGCAACTTTGAAGAGGGTACAATGAAGTATTTTTCATAACAAGGTGTTAAATTAGCTTTTGAGAAGATAGTCTTATGCCAGTCTTGTTTATGTTATAAATGATCAGGAAAGGAAGGATTTGGTTGAATGGAATATGCAATTTTGTCCAGTATGTAGGAAAATGGACAGATGGAATGAGCAATGTTTTCTGCCTGACATGGTCTGTTCCCTCATTATACTTCTTCATACTATACTATACTGCACTGTTATTTTTGCTTCACTGTATAGTTTTTCAGATCTCTGCTGAAGGTGTTGGTTTTCCCCTACCCACCCTCTCTATTGCTGTCTTGTTAAATTTGGAGGCTTTTGCAGTTTCCCGCCCCCACTGTAGATTTGATCTGGTCCCATCTCTTTACCTCATTCTACCTAATAGACTCCTTCTGCACTTGTTTTTAGTCATTTTTAATTTAATTGCATTTTTTAAACTGTTTGGTCTAACATTGCTACATACTCAAGTGTGCTAGCTTGCACTGCAATTGAATTGTTTTTACTATTGTTTTAGCTGCTTTTCTGTGTATATTAAAAAATAAAATTTAGCCTGTTTCCTACCTTTCCTGTAACTAGTGTAGTCCAGATTCAGATCTGCTGTATCCAGGACTGTATGTATGTAAGCTTCTGATCCTCCCAAGCATTCTGTGTTGGAGGGAAGCCTTCTATGGGAGTGGTAAGCACTAGGTAACCTATCCACAACATAAGGAGTGGTTCTCGCCAGGAAATTGCAGTTATTGGCCGTTTGGGCAGTTTTTCCATCTCTCTCAACTTTCTGATTTAAAAGCCCGCATTTGCACTTTTCCCCCCTTCCTGTAACTAGTTTAGTCCAGATACAGATTCTTAGTTTTAGCACTTGAATTTGCTTATTCGTGATCAGCACTTGTTCAGAACTTGTAAGCGCTAAATAACCTACTAATTACTACAGCACTCAACCTTCCTCATTACCTAGAGGAAAACAGTTTTGGTACTTAACTTTCCTCACTTGCTTAGAGAAAACCAGCTCTTGTACTCACTTTCCCCCACTTATCTATTTTTATTCAGGCATGTCCAAGGGTCAGCTCCCAGTGTTCTCTCCTGTCTATCTGATGAATCTGGGCATCTTAGGGCAATGTTGAAATTGCCTCATGTACACAGACAACCCTCTCCTCCTACCACCCAACACTACAGCCTGTGAGAGATGTACTTGTCTATCCAAACTGGAGGTAAAGCTCTCTCCAACAAAGACTGAACTTGACAGTCAAGAGGAGAAGGTAAACACTTGCACCACACCACACTCATCACATAGTCTCACTAAATCTACACCACCAAAATCCACACATAGAAACACAAAAACATTTGCGGAGGCTCTCAATAAGAATATGCTCAAGCAACAGAGACCTCCAGAGCAGAAGTGCAAGCAACCTCCACCCCTCAATACAAGCCAGATGACACATAGCCCGCAATGTGCCACTCAACCACAGCCAGTAAGGCAAAACAACGTACCCAACACACTAGTCATAGGTGACTCTATAGTCAGGCACATTAATGTCCCACTCACCAGGCTAAACAAGGAGAAGGTTACTGTCAGCTGCCTGTCGGGTGCCAGGATCTGCCACATAACCCACGCACTCTGGTCACTCCACAACAAGTACAAATCTGACTGTGTCATTGTCCATATTGGTGTGAACGACCTGAGACGTACCTCCCTGGACTACATGGAAAGAGACATGGAAGACCTCACCGATCTTGTAGCCCAGGCAGGTATGACCCTAGCCCTGAGTAGCATTCTGCCATCACCCAGAATGATGCAGTACAAGGACAAAATGATTGACTTCAACAATTGGCTAAGCTTCTGGTGTCATTCTAAAGGGATCCAGTATCTGTCTGCCTGAGATGACGTGGTCAACAGACCACGATGCTTTGCCAGAGATAGCCTGCACCTGTCACCCCTGGGATTCTGGATACTGGCTAAGGTTCTTGCCGCCCCTATAGTGCCTTTTTTAGGCAAGGTTCAAATGACAATTTCGCCACCATAACAGGAACAGGCAAGCAAAAACTGAGGATGATGCTACTCAATGCTAAAAGTCTAAATCTCAAAATGCACTCACTCGAGGCACTCCTTAAAATGGAGAACATCGATATCTGTGCAGTAACTGAGACCTGGTTCAAGGCGAACCACCACCATAACAGGTACAAGCATGCAAAATCTGAAGGTAATGCTACTCAATGCTAGAAGTCTAAACCTCAAAATGCACTCTCTCGAGTCACTCCTAAAAATGGAGAACATCGATATCTGTGCAGTGACTGAGACCTGGTTCAAGGCTCCAGAGAGCACCCCTGCAGTACCAGGCTATAACTTATACCACACTTTTTGGCCATATAACCTGGACCGGAACACCAAAGGCGGCGGTGCGTCCAAATTCATTAGGGATATCCACACCTCCAGGCTAGTTGCTCAGCATAATGCAGCTGAGGTTATCCAAGTGCAACTAACTCTGGGCAAAACTGCAATCCAAATTGTACCTCGCTACAGATCCCCCACTGTGCCCCAGGATTCCCACTCCTCTTTTCTTGATGTACTGGAAAATAGGGTTCAACCAAACACGCTAATAATGGACGATTTCAACTACCTCACCATTAACTGGGAAAACTACTCATGTACCAACACCTTCACTCAACGCTTTCTGGAATTCATAAATTCCAATGCCTTGGATCAACTTATCCACACCCCAACCAAGGGCAACAATATCCTAGATCTAGTTATTATCAACACAAGTGACCGGTGTTCCACACCTGAAGTCAATGTCTCATTGGTCCGATCCGACCATAAGCTAATTACCCTAGATATCCACATCCTGCCCCCAACCCCCATTAAGGAAACAATGGTAAAACATTTCTCCAAAGCCAACTTCATGCTTAATAACACAGAAGTGGTGAACTTCATGACACCCATGCAGATGGACAATACAGTTACGACTACTGAATCCTACACAATTGCACTTTATAAACACTTACACGAGTGCATGGATCGTGCTATCCCAAACAGAACCAAGACGCTATCCTCCAAAAAAAGGAAGCCAATCTGGTGGTCCCATGCCATAAACAAACTGTACAACAGAAGGAAGAAACTGTTGCAAAAGAGAGTAAAATCCCATGAGTGGAGGTGCTCCCTGGTCAGCCTCAGTAAGAAGCTGCGATCCCTGATAAAATCCTCCAAACCTAGTTACGAAAACAAAATCGCCACTGGTTCTAAAGACAACCACAAAGTATTCTATAGCTATGTCAAGAATCTCAATGGCAACACTCAGATCTGCTCTGAGTTACAGCACAATGGCACTAAATGTACAGACCCAACTGATATTGCCAACATCCTGGCAGATAGGTTCAGTGCTAACTTTACCCCCCTCTCAGCCCCTAAAGAGCCCATCTCTATACCAGAAGATTGCAAAGTTCCTGTAATCACGGCTGCACGGGTAAAAACCACACTCTTCAAAGCCAAGAACACAGCATCCATGGGACCAGACAACATCCCAGGCTGGTTTCTACACGAACTACAGAACGAACTGGCACCCCACCTAAGTACCATGTTCAATCATAGTCTCACCTCAGGCTTTGTGCCTGCTGAATGGCGCACAGCAACTGTTATCCCACTCCACAAGGGGGGAGCCACCACTGACCCCAGGACCTACCGCCCCATTCGCCTGACGAGCCTGGTCTGCAACGCCATGGAAAGTATCATCATGGAACTTATAAACAAAGACATTGGTAATCTCCAAACTCTGGACCATACCCAGTTCCGGTTTGTAAAAGGCAGATCATGTCTCCTAAACCTGATAAAAGTCTTTGAAGCAGTCACCAAAGCCGTAGACGAGGGTAAGGTGGTTCACACAGCCTATCTAGATCTTGCCAAGGTTTTCGACACCATCCCCCACTCTGGAATTATAGATAAACTCACTAAACTAGGTATAAATCCATATGTCACAAGATGGGTTGCCAACTGGCTCACTGACAGAACTCACACTGTGAAAGTAGCAGACTCCAAATTCGACTTCAGACCAGTGACAAGTGGAGTACCACAGTGTTCAGTTCTGGGTCCTCTCTTGTTTGGTATCTACTTTTCTGAAGTACAGGCTAACACAGAAGGTCTTTGACTAATGAAGTTTGCAGATGACTGCAAACTAGGAGCCATAATCGAAACTCCTAACAATGTGGACATCCTACAAAAGGGCCTCACTGAGACAGATGCCTGGTATCAAAGCTATGGCATCAAGCTCAATGCCAAAAAGTGCATTGTCATCCCCTTTGGTAAAAACTCTGTACCCATAAACTACAACATAGGCGGTAGTATACTTAACACCGAAAGTGTGATGAGAGACCTTGGGACACAGGTGGACAGTAGTCTCTCCTTTGATAATCAGATCTCCACAGTAGTCAGGGAATCCTTCTACGTGGCACATCTCATCACACAAGGTTTCTCATCCAGAAAAAAAGAGGTCATTGTTCCCCTCTACTCATCACTCATTAGACCCATTATAGAGTACAATGCCCCTTTTGGTATGTACCTCACAAGACATCTACAACAACTGGAAAGGCAGCAGAAATACCTCACAAAGAGGATTACCGGCCTCAAACAGATGCCCTATGCAGACAGTCTCAAAAAGCTCCAGCTTTACTCCGTCGCATATCGCCTACTCAGAGGTGATCTCTGCCTAACAAAGCTATGTCAAACCCAGAGCTGTTGGACATGCTCCACATAAAGAAATCCCAATCCCTCAGAGCTACATGCTCTAGGGACCGAAACCTTGTCACCACAATAAACAGGACATGCCGGAGGGATAGATTCCTGTCCCAGCGACTTCCCATACTCTGGAATAAACTACCTATCTATATCGAACAAAGCTCCTCATTAGCACTCTTCAAGAAAAATCTTGATGATTGGATGGAAAATAGGAAATTCACCCCGGGGATCACTTCTGTGGCTCTGCTCAACAGTGGCACAGGAAAATAATTTTCTTGGGTGGCAAAAGCCAGGGTACCTTTTTGGCTGGGCTTGTGTAGGCCCCAGGCCCAATAGCCTAGTACCTACCTATGAACCATATCCAAGGAGGTAGACCCTTATCCCCTTATAGAAGTTGACATTTGCAACTAAAATGCTCGCTGGGTAAATAATTGTATACTACCGGAAAAGACTGGAAGCAGTTTCCCTTTCTTCAGCACCCTATGGGCTCCTGAAGGTGATCTTTGCCTTACCTTCCATGCCATTAAGGACTAAGCAGTCAAGAATCTCTAGTATTTGTATAAATCAACAAAAAACCCTAATACTAGGACCAGAGATCTAAACCTACATCAGCAAATAAATAAAATAAAATGCCTTTGCTTTCCCCCACCTCTGGAATAGACTTCCACTGCAAATTAAGCTGTGTATTATATTGTATTCCTTGTAGATGAGGCATCTGAATATATTACTTGCCAGTCAGTGCTGATGTCTCTCAGTACAATTTGTTTTATGGCCTGTGATGGTTGATATCCATCATGGGATTTCTTTGACGGTGTTAATATTGTTACCAGTGAGTATGTATAGGGCTATTATGCAAATGCTGTTTTTACTGTTAAACTTTAGCTGAGAGATGAGTATTTATGGGTGGTTAAATCTGAGAATGGGGATGGGAAGTCATTTCAAGGCCATTTCTATAAAAAAAAATAAAAAATAAAAAAAATGGCTACCCCTCCAGCCTTTTCCTTTCTTCTTTCCATTCTTAGGATATTGTGGATGTGGTCATAGAGAAAATATGAATAAACAATGAAGATAAAAAATCAAACACACTATAATTGTCATTTTTTGCAAAACACTTGCAGCTTTAGCATGATGAGTATATCTGTGATTGAAGTCGGCTGTAAAATCATGATGCTTCAAAACATAACAAATACACTTTAACAGTGTCATATTGCATGCCCTTGAAGTACAGGTTGTGATTTGTTTTTGTTTCCGAATAATAATCTTTCTGAATTAAATGCCTCTCAAACTGAACACTTTATAAGTTTTCCTAAAATCAAATTGCATGTGTGCCTTGCCTTAAACATTTGTTTGTTCTCTTTTACTAAAATTGTTTAGGAAATACAGTGGGTACAGGCTCTTCATCAGTTTACAGAATCATATCTTTTTGGCATAAAAGAGGGCTATGCCAATGATGCCAAAGCCTTGAGTGACTCCATTGTTGAGTGCATCAGGAAACTCATCTCTCTCAGTGACAGATCCCATGCAAAAAGTGAAGAAGGAACAACTGCACGCCTCCCTGTCAGCTACAGGTATGTAGATATCGGTTGCCATCAACTTGTCTCTCCTACTGAAGCACTGCTATGTCTAAGACAAATCTATGGCTGCATTGTGTTAAATTGATATCTATGTTAATGTTGGCGTTTTACGCTGATTCTTTGTGTAATCAGCATGCATTATAAACAAAATAACTTAGTAAAAGAGATACTCACCAGTTCACTTTTTTGTGATAAGAATTTAAGACTTTCTATTTTGTAGAACACTAAGAACTTTAGACTAAATTGGAATGTAACTATGAAGAGAAACTTATCACTGTGTGACTAAAGTAGTGGTTACTATATGAAGAATCCCCACTACACCAAAAAGCTGCTAACCAAGTCAAATGTTAACTAATAGTTAACTCTTTATAAGGCACAGGTACTCAAATGTACAGTTTCCCACTTTCTGTCATTCATACTAATGTATTTATTCTGATTCACTGTTTGCTCGCTATTACATCTGGCTGACTGCTGTCCATTTAGTCAGCTTGTTTCCAAATCCTTCTCCAGAGTACACCCATCCTTCACTTTTGTGCCTGTGTTTGTGACATCAGCAAAGAGGCAGATCCTGTTCTTTTTTCCCCACAGGTATGTCAGAAACAAGCACACACAAGAGTTTTGGAATCAGGGCAATTTCCTGCAGTGCTCCAGTAATTTTATAAAACTGGATCCGATATGACTGATATCTCCTTCTGATCATGAACCCATGTTTTTCATTTTTTTATTCATTTATTAACCAAGTGAACCCATTATTCATAAACTTATTTTCAGGGATGATCTAGAGCCACTGCCTGGTTATGAGATTTGCACAAAGTATGCAAATGGAGGCTTCAGATATCAAATGCTGAGCTACACTTTGGCCTTGATTCTATATGCCAAGCTGCCAGGTAATTTTGCTTACAGCCTAGAAGAATGTTGTTCTGTAGATTGTTGTCTCCTAGAAAAGTCGACGGCTTTCCCCTCGGGATTTTCTCCATTATTTCCTTTGAAGCTGCTGTTAAAGTAATAGTTCTGTAGTTGCTCAAATGTTTTGTGCTCTTTCTTCATACAGGGATAGCACACTTACTGCTTTCCAGCCCTTTATCACTTCTGTGGTAATTGGTGGTCTACTCAACATCTCTATCAGGGGGTCTACCAGCAAACTAGATAGATTAGGAGGCAACCCATCAGCTGTTTTATTTTATCTTCTCTAAGAGAGGCCAGTTTACACTCCACCTCCTTCGTGTCTGTCCTGATGTCTATCTGCTCTTTTCATTATTCTGCCCTTCCTTTCTCTCAGCGTGACTCCCTCTTCCTGTTTTACTTTGTAAGTATTGAAGATAAAGTATCGATTCAGTGCTGCTGCTGCTTCAGTCTATTTTGATCTCTTCCCATCTTTACCCTGCCTGGCCCTTATGCTAACCCAATTTTAACTTTTGCCTTTGCTGCTTTTATCATTTCTGTTGACTTTTTTTGTTGTTTCTTAGCACTATTCTTTCTCCACTGCCCCCTCATCTCCACCTCTTATAAGCCCTAACTTTTGCCTTAAATGCTAGATTCATATTCTGTGTAACCACACTAGCCTTCTCCTAGGCTTGAATACTTCATCCTGTTCTGTTGCTCGTAGCTTGTTTACTCTCTTATTGTTCCACATAAAAGGATTCCGGTCACCACAGTTGAAGCACACACTTTTAATAAAACAAAAACTACTAGCATACGTAACAAACAGGACCCTTAGTGGTTAGTGCTTTAGAACTGTTGCATTGTTTCTATTGGAGCTGTTTTTTTTTTAATGCTTTAAAAGTGTAAGCAACCTTGTGTATTCTGTTAATGCTCTGAAGAAGAGGACTTTGTCTCCGCAAAAGTGCTTACCTGTTTGTTGCATATGTTACTAGTGTATGTTTTATTAAAAGTGTGTGCTTCATCTGTGGTGACCGGAATCCTTTTATTTGGAATTCTGTTGTTTCTGTTGGTGTTCAGGTTTTTATCTGACCACTCAACTTAGTTTTGTTACTCTCTTATTGTGCCAGACTTCTAACTCATCCTTGACTGTTTTCCTCTTCCACAGCATAACATAATTAATTTTTATATTATCATGATCAGTGTTGTTTAAACAGTGCCTTTACATAGGCATCTGTACAGTTCTGCGTCAGTTGGCTGAACCCTTTGTGGTGCAAGACCTCTGTCATCTTGTATTCCCTCTCTGAAATTTCTCAGTCTGCCACTGCTAGATTTGGATCATCCATAACTATTGCTGTCTTTCTCCTCTCCAGCCCCTCTTTTTCTGCTGTCCAGCGTGACATCCTTTTCTTGCGCATAATATAGTACATTGTCACAACAGCTGTCTCTCCCCTTCCTCTACCTTAGCTGCAGTGTCAATTAGTCTAGCTTCTAACCCTGTTTGTTCCTTTGCCATACTCTACATCTGATTTTGCCTTTTTGTCTACTGCATAAATACCCCATAGAGCAGTGAGTGGCCCAGTAAGTGGAGAGAAAAAATATAATTCAGCATTTGCATAATTCACAAAGTTGTCAGCCAGCTGTGTCAACCTTGGGTGTAGATGACTGTCGCTGTTTAAGTGACACCCCGACCCCATGTACAAAAATGGGAAGAGGTTGTGGATGGATGGATGGATGGATGGATTTGGTTGTCAGGCAGTCTCTCAGTAGAACAGTCACTGACTGGCAAATATGAGAACTTGTTCCAAGTCATGATCACTTTCTTTATTACTGCCAGTTTCATGCCAGAGTTTTAAAAATAAACAGTATCTGGAGGTACCTCTTCATTCATTTGCTGCAGTAATTATTGGATCATAGCTTTGGAGTGAATAAACTATGATGCTTTAGTTTTGCTTGCCGGTTTTCAGGAGCACAGTCTGCTTTCTATAAAAAAGAGAGAGAGAGACCTTCCTTGGCTGCTCTTGCATCACACTATCACTTTATGTTCTCTTTTTCTGACCACTTTTGCTTACATTATCTCTGTCTGTCTCTGTATGTCTAATCACACAGGGTATCTTCTTTGTGAGTGTGTGTTTTTGAATAGTGGCTTGGCTGGTTATTTCGGGTTTGTTAGATTGTCGAACAGCCACATTGTCGAATGTATCACCTCTTGACAATGCAGGCTGGCGAACTGTTCTGACTGAGATTGCGTTACGTTTGGGATCAGGAAATTTGTTCTTTTCCCCACTGTAGTAAAATCTGAAAGTTAGACATACAGAGATAATGCAAGCAAAAGTGATCAGAAAAAGATAACACAGAAAAGAGAACATAAAGTGATAGTGTGATGCAAGAGCAGCCAAGGAAGGTCTCTCTCTTTCATTTTTATAGAGGACAGACTGTGCTCCTGAAAACTGGCAAGTAAACTAAAGCATCATAGTTTATTCAGTCCAAAGCTGTGAAGCTGAAACACAAACAACACCAATCGCAACCAAAGTGTCACATAGTTCACAACACCAGTGTGCCACCCAGCAACAGCCCCTAAGGCAAGACAGCGTATGGAACACTTTAGTCATAGGTGACTTTATAGTCCGGCACACTGATATCCCACTCACCAGGTTGAACAAGGAGAAAAGTATAGTCAGCTGCCTGCCGGGTGCCAGGATCCGCCACGTAACGTATGCACTCAAGTCACTCCACAACAAGTACAAATATGAGTGTCATTGTCCATGTTGCAGTGAATGACTTGAGACATACCTCCCTGGACTACATGAAAAGAGACATGGAAGAGCTCTCGGATCATGTGGCCCAGGCAGGTATGACCCTAGCCCTGAGTAGCATCCTCCCTTCGCCCAGAATGATAACACAATATAAGGACAAAATGATTGACTTCAACAATTGGCTAAGCTTCTGGTGTCATTCAAAGGGGATCCAGTATCTGTCTGCCTGGGACGACATGATCGACAGACCACAATGCTTTGCCAGGGATGGTCTGCACCTGTCCCCCCTGGGATTCAGGTTACTGGCTAAGGCTCTTGCCACCCCTATAGTGCCTTTTTTAGGCAAAGTTCAAAGGACAAACCACCACCATAACAGGTACAAGCATGCAAAATCTGAAGGTAATGCTACTCAATGCTAGAAGTCTAAACCTCAAAATGCACTCTCTCGAGTCACTCCTAAAAATGGAGAACATCAATATCTGTGCAGTTACTGAGACTTGGTTCAAGGCTCCAGAGATCACCCCTTGCAATACCAGGCTACAACTCTTACCACACTTTTTGGCCACCAAATCAGGACCGAAACACTAATGGTGGAGGAGTGTCAATATACACCAAGGATATTCACACCACCAAGCTAGTTGCCCAAGACAGTGCGTCTGAAATTCTCCAGGTGCAACTAACACTAGGTAAGACTGCAATCCAAATTGTAGCTTGCTACAGATCCCCCACCATACACCAAGATTCTCACTACACCTTTCTAAACATACTGGAAAATATTAAGATAGAACCTAACACCCTAATACTGGGTGGTTTTAACTACCCTGCCACTAACTGGGAAAACTACTCGTGTACCAACACCTTTGCCCAACGGTTCTTGGAATTCACAAATTCCAACTCCCTGGATCAACTAATCCATAGTCCCACCAGGGGCTCCAATGTCCTAGATCTGGTCATTACCAACATGGGAAATCGATGCTCCACTCCTATGGTCACCCCCTCGTTAGTCAGGTCTGACCATAAGCTAATCACCCTTAATATCCACATCCCACCCCCACCCCCCAGTAAGGAAACCTGCATAAAAAACTTCTTCAAAGCCAACTTCATGCTACTCAAGTCAGAAGTGACAAACTTCATGACACCCATGCAGATGGGAACTGAAAGTTCAACTGCTGAATCCTACACTAAGGTACTGTACAGGCACATCCACTCATGCATGAATCGTACCATCCCAAATAGAACCAAGATGGTCTCATCAAAAAAAGGAAGCCAATCTGGTGGTCCCCTGCCATAAAAAAAACTTTACAACAAAAGGAAGAAACTGTTGGAGAAAAGAGGAAAATCCCAGGATGCAAAAAAACTCCCTTACCAGCCTCAGTAAGAAACTGAGATCCCTCATAAAATCCTCCAGTGCTAGTTACGAAAATAAAATTGCCAAAGATTCCAAATACAACAGCAAGGCATTCAGTAACTGTGTCAAAAATCTAAATGGCAATGCTCAGATCTGCTCTGAGCTAAAACAGAATGGCATTAAATATACTGATCCCAAGGATATTGCCAATATCCTGGCAGATCGATTCAGTGCCAACTTCACCCCCTAAATGGCCCATCTCAATACCAAAAGATTGCCAAATTCCGGTAATAACGGCCACACAGGTAAAAAACGCACTCTCCAAAGCTAAGAATGCAGCATCCATGGGACCAGATGACATCCCAGGCTGTGTACTACATGAACTACAATATGAACTGGCACCTCACCTAAGTGTCATGTTTAATCATAGCCTCACCTCAGGTTTCGTGCCCACTGAGTAGCACAGAGCTACAGTTGTCCCACTCCACAAGGGGGGAATTCACCTTGGATCCTGGAAACTACCGTCCCATCAGTCTGACGAGCCTTATCTGCAAGGCCATGGAGCGTATTAGCATGGAACTTATAAACAAAGACATTGGCAACCTTCAAACACTGGACCCCATCCAGTTTGGGTTCGTGAAGCGCCAATCTTGTCTCCTGAACCTGATTGACTTCTTTGAATCAGTCTCCAGAGCCATGGACAAGGGTAAGGTGGTCCACACAGCCTATCTAGACCTTGCCAAGGCCTTTGACACCATCCCCCACTCTGGAATCATAGATAAATTTACTAAGCTGGGCATTAATCCCTACGTCACCCAATGGGTTGCTAACTGGCTTACTGATAGAACCCACACTGTAAAAGTAGCCGACTCCAAATCCAACTCCAGACAAGTGGAGTACCTCAGGGTTCAGTCCTGGGACTGCTCTTGTTTGGCATGTACTCTGAAGTACAGGCCAACATTAATGGACTCTGGCTAACAAAGTTCGCAGATGACTGCAAACTCGGAGCCATTATTGAATCCCCAAATGATGTGGATACTATACAAAAGGGGCTTACAGAAACAGATGCTTGGTGCCTAAGCCATGGGATCAAGCTCAATGCCAAGAAATGTGTAGTTATCCCCTTTTGGAAAAAACATGTATCCATGCATTACCATATAGGTGGCAGTACACTAAACACCGAAAGTGTGATAAGAGACTTAGGGGCACAGGTGGACAGTGGTCTCACCTTTGATAACCACATCGCCACAATAGTCAGGAAATCCTTACTATGTGGCACACCTCATCACTAAGGGCTTTTCATCCAGAAAAAGGGAGGTCATTGTCCCACTGTACTCATCCCTCATTAGACCCATTATAGAATACAATGCCCTGTTTGGTATGTACCTGTCAAGACATCTGCAACAACTGGAAAGGCCGCAGAAATACCTCACTAAAAGAATCAGAGGCCTAAAGCAGATGCCCTATGCTGACCACCTTAAAAAACCTCCAACTATACTCTGTCACATATCGTCTACTCGGAGGCGATCTCTGCTTAACATACAAGACCATGTCAAACCCAGAGCTGTTGGACATGCTACTCTTAAAGAAATCCCAATCCCTCAGAGCCACATGCTCCAGGGATCTAAACCTTGTCATCATCATAAACAAAACATGCTGGAGGGATAGGTTCCTTACCCAGAGACTCCCCAGACTCTGGAATAGATTGCCCATACATGTCAAGCAGAGTGCCTCGTTGGCCCTCTTCAAAAGGAACCTTAACGATTCGATGGGAAAAAGGAAATTCACCCCGGGGATCACGTCAGTTGCCCTGCTAGACAGGAGTCCAGGGAAGTAAATAGTGTGGGAAGAAATAGCCAGGGAATTGTTATGGCTAGGCTTGTATAGGCCCTAGGGCCGATAGGTTCATAGAGTGGTACTAGGCTATGAACCTATGGTTTCTATTTGAGATATTAAATATTTTTCTAAACTTTTTTTGTCTTAATTTTTTTTTTTTATTCAAATCCTTAAGCAAGTTGTGTAAGGTTTGCATATTTATTTCAAGTAAATAATTTTTTATGTATCTTTGCACGCTTTTGGATGATGATTTACTTAAACTCTAACTTGGAACTCAACTATTTTCCTCTTTGCATCTTTGTTTTCGACGTGCTTAGAAAATTTTTTTCTTTTCCACAAAATAGCCATCATAGGGCCTGTCATAGTAATGAGATCTTGTTTTACTTTCTGTATCTTATTCCCAGAATCTATTTCAAGTTTTCTTTTATATGAGTCATGTTAGACATAAGAAAATCATGCACCCACTTCAAAACTTTACTAAAAGTGCAACTAAATACATGCTGGCTATGCCCTTGCAACTCCCACTCTAATATCATCCACCCCATCCAACCACTACCTTTCTTTCCACTCCACTAACTACCTTGATTATAGCAAGCTCAGATGCTCATAAGCCAGTACTTATTATACAGCACGAACTTCTTCTTGTAACATTTGTTAATGTCTGGTATGCACTTCACAGATAAAGATTCTAGTTGTCTACTGATGTACTGTGTTCTTCATCTGTAAATATGTTGTAAGTAATTGCTATGTAAATTGTTAATCACTATGTAATCCAATGGAAATACTGTCTGTTTATTTTAACTGTGGAGCTTTTCTCCCCGGGCCTCTGCTGAAAATGGACCTACGTCCAGTCGGACACTCCCGGTCAACAAATTTAAATAAATAAATAAATAAATGTTGTATTCCCAGCCTGTTGACACACAGTGGAAGTAGTTTGAAAGACAAGCAATGTACACACCTTTTGTAGCAGGCTTTCCTGCATTTTTTTTCCTGAAAGACCATAATATACATTTCTCTCAGGGTTTGGTTTTAAGCTATATACAGCAGTTATACAACTTCAACCAAAAAAGTTGCTAAATGCAGGCTTTTGTAAAGATTCTCAGTTGAGAGGCAGGCACTGACATAGCCTCCTTCGCACTTTTACTGGAATCTTACAGCTACTGGTGCAATCTAGTTGCTGTTAACCAACAAGAGATGATTCTGCTGTTTTCCAGTGTCTGCTGTAGGAAGATGATTTTTATACTGAATGTTGGAGAAAAGCTGTTGCTGGGTTGCTCAAAGGTATTTTACAAGCATAATACAAAAAGGTACAACCATCTCTCCTTGAAATTATGTGGAAATTTTTTAAACAGAAGCAAATATGCCTTTATACACTACATGTTCCCACTTCTGTGGAATTGCTACCCCTCATTTTGTTATATTCAGTGTATTAGTAGTTTTCTATGCATTGTGTTAAGACTAAAACAGTACTGTCTATACAGAAATCTTGCAGTTATAGAAGAGATTACCACTTAAAAAATATCACAGTACAAAAATGTGTTCAGCTGTTAAGTTTGCCACCCCCATAGATGCTGAAGTGGGTCATTTTTGCTGAAACTTGAGATTTTGCAGGACAAACCACGCCATCATATGTAAGTACTAGGCTATCTGCCCTCGAGGGCCATTTTAAACCTTCCTAATTTCTCTTTCAAAGATGAGAATCAAACCCTGTACTTTGGTTGTGAGGTGAACACATTAACCATTATACCAGTCCTCAACCCAAAGTTTTCTCCTGAGTGAAACTGGACACAGCACATCTGTTGTTGAAGTTTTACCTTCCTGACACTAGACCAAGGTGACCAACCTTCCCGTTTTTTCCAGGACAGTCCCCGTTTAGAAATTTGTGTCCCAGAATCTCAGACATTATCTTCAGGACGCAGAAAAGTCCAGGTTTAGTCTGAAATGGTCCTGAGTGACTCAGGTCACAGCTAGCAGGTAAAAGGCAGTCAGGTTATTTCGTTATTATGAATTTTAAAATGAAGTTTACTGCGTAAAGGACTAGAATGAGCAACAGGTTAGGTGCAGGAAACAAAATTCATGTAAATGCAACCCGCAGCTGACAGCAGAGAAACACCAACAATCAACTGCTACTTGGGGCTCAGGCAGCCAGGCTAGCTTCACAGGTAAATTTCCATCAATACATTTCAAGTATGCAGCCTACCAACCTTAATTCTGTGCAGGTCACAGCGAACAAAATCTGCTTATTTATGACATACTTTCCTAGACGTACAACTTCCTCCATCTCAGGCTGTCTGTACCATAAAAAAAAAAAAACACAAATTCTGTTTTTATTGTTGAGGGCATTCTTTTTTAAGAACAGTTGCATACACCTGACTTGTCGCATCATGTCTGTGTATGCATTGTCGCACATACGTCTCTTATTCTTCCTTCCCACCTGCCTGCGCGCAATTTCAGCAAACAACTCAACAGTTAATGGCAGGAAAGGAAACTAACTAACACGATAAATAAACACAATTAGACAAAATAATAATAAAAGGCCAGAACAGGTTAACCACGGAGAGAAGTATAAACCTGTAGCAAATGCTAGCAGCCGAGATAAGTGGATCTGGTGAAGAAAGAAAGAAAAGTAATGTCTTTTTGGAGTTCAGGTAAGTAAATCACTGTATCTAAATCAAAGAAGACGTAAGAAAGTTTATTTTAGGGTACAAGGAAGGCGCTAGTACTGAGCTAAACTAGTACATATGCAAGCACATGCACTACTTTCATACAACTAAATACTTTTATTGTGCAATTAATATTTTCTACTTTAATACATTTTCTTTAGAGTTTTAAGTGGCTCAGGACTATTTCTTTTTCAAGGAATAGTGGAACCCTACAGGTGAAAACTGACTGTAATTCACAGTATGAGTATATGGTAGTGAATGTAGCCACAGCACGTCCCTTTGACATTCCTCTTCTCCACACTGACATACCCTGTTTCTTTCCAAAAGGAATACTTAGGGGCTCTACATTAACTGTAACTGTAGTTCTGTTGCTCTCTCAGCATTGCTTATGCCTGGTTTTACTTTTTTGTTTATATTACTACTGACTTGTGGCTGCTGTTTTCTCCCCCATCACCAGTGGCTGACAATTTTGAAGCTTTGTATAGAAAAACAGTAACACAACCCTAACCTGCAAGTTTTTTGTTTTTTTACTGCGGCACTTCACAGAAGAGCTACATGTCTTGTTTTGCACATCTTAACAGATCTGGGTCTCTAACTGACAAGAGGGTGATGGGTATGACCAAGTGCACTATGCATTCCATAAAAGAGTGATAAAGTAGCAGGTACACCAAGTAAAAAAAAAAAATAGCATCAGTAATGGAAAGGAGGAGGTGTTTCAATCTTTGTACATAACTCAGAGGCGCTACAGTTTTTTTAATACAGTACAAAATTTGCAAACTTATAAAGTACCGATTACAGGGTCCAGAAGAGAAACAAGTCTGTAGACTTCAATATTCATAAGTTTATCGTTGAACTGTTTTCTTTTCACTTACTACAAGCCCATATAATTCTGAGAGAAACTGTCCACTGACACAACATGTGGATGTATTCTGAGTTATCCTTATATTACTGTATACATAATACTTGTAAAGTTTTCTTCAAACTCTTGTGACACTGCTTCTCTTTATTGTTAAATTTAGTTATAAAAAACATAAACACATTAATTATCACTTAAATGAACTTCTGTTTAGGAGTTTTGGGAAATTAAGCAGATCTAAATGCTAGTTTGCTATCCCCCCCAAGAAGGTGATGCTCTAGACTGTGTGCTGCATAACAAGACAGGTTTAAGTGTTTATGTCAAGACTAATCGGCCACTCAACAATATGGACAGTATTCAATTAGTATGGAAGTTGGCGCAGAGGATTAAAACTCTGAGTTGTTAATGAGTTGTTTCATGTGCGTATGATGCAGTGTTGGATTCCTTTTATTTCCCTTGGTGTGTTGTGTGACTCTGAGCAAGTACTTGACTGGACAATGCTCCCAGGTCACCTGTGAAAACGGGTAATTGTGCCTAGTGAGCTTAAAGATCTTTTGGCTTTTCCCAGTTAGGGGTCGCCACAGCGGAACTCCGGTCCACTAATGATTGGCAGTAGATTTTTACGTACTGAGTTGCCAGCCCTGACGCACAACCTTCAACGAAGGTACGCCCATTCACGCATGTCTCCACACAGAAGACGCTTTAACTGAGAATCGAACAGGACAAAGTCTTACTGTGAGGCGACAACGCTACCGCAATACCACCACCGCATATATAATATGTGCGTATATATATATATATATATGTATATATATATATATATATATATGTATATATATGTATATATATATATATATGTATATATATGTATATATATGTATATATGTATATATATATATATATGTATATATGTATATATATATATATATATATGTGTATATATATGTAATGTATATATATCTTCTTTGTTAGACCAAATGCAGATTAATAAAATGGCATATCAGTGGTCAAATATTCAAATACTACAAACCTAACATTACTTTCTTACATAGAACTGACTGCATTGCTTTGTATACTGTATAGAACTCTTACGTCTCATATTTTATAAACTTTTATGACATGAATATCAAGTCATCATATCATTCAAAAGGCAAATACCTTTAATAAGCATTCAACCTATCGCAATAATAACAGACTTAAAAGTACTACTTACAGACTGTTTGCCACCCATCATAAAAGGGGTAATTCAAAAGCTTTACTTATCTATTTGCATTCTTATTGGAGATACAGAAGAAATACAGATCTGCAGTTCAGTGGTAATGGTATAGAACAAACCATTTTTGACTCTCTGCTTATGTTATAAAAATGAAAAGCCCCGCATCTCTGTAGATGGATAAAACAAGAGCAGTATCTCAGCTGTGATGGGTTATAACAAGAGAAACACAACAAAATGATCACAGATTCTTCTGTTTTCGTTTGGACCACAAACAGATGGAAAAGATCGACTATCAAAATGTTGACTGTCGCAACAAATAACACAGTGGCTTGTAGGCTGTCTTGTTGAAAGGACTCTAGTTACTTTCTTTCAGGAAGCTTACAAGGATCTGTATATGCCCCAGTCCCATATTAGTAAGTGATAATGCATTCATCTTTTGGGTGAGAAAGCAGTAAGCACTGCTCCCTTAAACTGGTTGGTATACTAGTTTTATAGGTTCATAGGTAGGTACTAGTCTATTGGCCCTAGGGCCTATATAAGCCTAGCCAAAACGGTACCCTGGCTTTTGCCACCCAAGAAAATTATTTTCCTGTGCCCCTGTCAAGCAGAGCCACAGAAGTGATCCCCAGGGTGAATTTCCTATCTCCCATCCAGTCATCAAGATTTTACTTGAAGAGTGCTAATGAGGAGCTTTGTTTGATATAGATAGGCAGTTTGTTCCAGAGTATGGGAAGTCTCTGGGACAGGAATCTATCCTTCCAGCATGTTCTGTTTATTGTGGTGACAAGGTTTAGGTCCCTAGAGCATGTAACTCAGAGGGATTGGGATTTCTTTAAGTGGAGCATGTCCAACAGCTCTGGGTGTGACATAGCTTTGTATGTTAGGCAGAGATCACCTCTGAGTAGGTGATATGTGACACAGTAAAGCTGGAGTTTTTTGAGACTGTCTGCATAGGGCATCTGTTTGAGGCCAGTAATCCTCTTTGTGAGGTATTTCTGTGGTCTTTTCAGTTGTTATAGATGTCTTGTGAGTTGCATACTAAAAGGGGCGTTGTACTCCATAATGGGTCTAATGAGTGATGAATAGAGCGGAACAATGACCTCTTTTTTCCTGGATGAGAAACCCTTTGTGATGTGTGCCACGTAGAAGGATTTTCTGACTACTGTGGAGATGTGATTATCAAAGGAGAGACTACTGTCCACCTGTGTCCCAAGGTCTCATCACACTTTTGGTGTTCAGTAGACTACTGCCTATGTGGTAGTTCATGTGTACAGAGTTTTTACCAAAAGGGAGCACACTGCACTTTTTGGCATTGAGCTTGAGGCCATGGCTTTGACACCAGACATCTTTCTCAGTGAGGCCCTTTTGTAGGATGTCCATATTGTTAGGAGTTTTGATTATGGCTCCTAGTTTGCAGTCATCTGTGAACTTTCTTAGCCAAAGACCTTCTGTGTTAGCCTGTACTTTCAGAGAAGTATATACCAAACATGAGAGGACCTAGGACTGAACCCTGTGGTACTCCACTTGTCACTGGTCTGAAGTTGGATTTAGAGTCTGCTACTTTCACAGTGTGGGTTCTGTCGGTGAGTCAGTTGGCAACCCATCTTGTGACATAGGGATTTATACCTAGTTTAGTGAGTTTATCTATAATTCCAGAGTGGGGGATGGTGTCGAAAGCCTTGGTGAGATCTAGATAGGCTGTGTGAACCACTTTACCCTCATCTATGGCTTTAGTGACTGCTTCAAAGAAGTCTATCAGGTTTAGGAGACATGATCTGCCTTTTACAAACTTGAACTGGGTAGGGTCCAGAGTTTGGAGATTACCAATGTCATTGTTTATAAGTTCCATGATTATATATTCCATAGCCTTGCAGACCAGGCTTGTCAGGCTAATGGGGCGGTAGTTCCCGGAGTCTGTGGTGGCTCCCTCTTTGTGGAGTGGGATAACCATTGCTGTGTGCCATTCAGTGGGCACAAAGCCAGAGGTGAGGCTATGATTGAACATGGTACTTTGGTGGGGTGCCAGTTCGTTCTGTAGTTCATGTAGAACGCAGCCTGGGATGTTGTAAGGTCCCATGGATGCTGTGTTCTTGGCTTTGGAGAGTGTTTTTTTTACCTGTGCAGCCATAATTGCAGGAACTTTGCATTCTTCCGATATAGAGATGGGCCCTTAAGGGGATTAGAGAGGGGTAAAATTAGCATTGAATCTATCTGCCAGGATGTTGCTAATATCAGTTGGTTCTGTATATTTAGTGCCATTGTGCTGTAACTCAGAGCAGATCTGAGTGTTGCCATTGAGATTCTTTACATAGCTATAAAATGCTTTGTGGTTGTCTTTAGAATCGGTGGCGATTTTGTTTTCGTAACTAGCTTTGGAGGATTTTATCAGGGATCTCTGAGGCTGACTACGGAGTTCCTCCAATCATGGGATTTTACTCTTTTTTTTTTTTTTTTTTTTTTTTTTTTTTTTTTTTTGCAACAGTTTCTTTCGTCTGTTGTAGTTTGTTTATGGCAGGCGACCACCAGATTGTCTTCCTTTTTTTGGAGGATAGCATCTTGGTTCTGTTAGGGATTGCACGATACATGCACTCGTGTAAGTGCTAATAAAGTGCAATGTATAGGATTCAACAGTCTTACCTCTGTTGCCCGTCAGCATGGGTGTCGTGAAGTTTGCCACTTCTTTCTTAAGAAGTGAGAAGTTGGTTTTGGAGAAATTATTTACTGTGGTTTCCGTAATGGGGGGGGGGGGGGTGGATGTCTAGGGAGATTTGCTTGTGATCGGATCTGATCAATGAGGAATTGACCTCTGGTGTGGAACACCGGTTGCCCATGTTGTTAATGACCAGGTCTAGGATATTGTTTCCCCTGGTGGGGGTGTGGATAAGTTGATCCAAGGCGTTGGAATTTATGAATTCCAGAAAACGTTGAGCACAAGAGTTGGTACATGAGTAGTTTTCCCAGTTAATGGTGGGGTAGTTGAAATCACCCATTATTAGGGTGTTAGGTTGTACCCTAATATTTTCCAGTGTATCAAGAAATGAGGAGTGGGAATTCTAGGGCATGGTGGGGGATCTGTCGCAAGCTACAATTTGGATTGGGGTCTTGCCCAGAGTTAGTTGCACTTGGATAATCTCGGATGCATTATGCAGAGCAACTAGCCTGGGGGTGTGGATATCGTTAATGAATATGGACACAACTCCACCTTTAGTGCTTTGGTCCAGGTTAGGTGGCCGAAAGGTGTGGTATGAATTATAGCCTGGTAATGCAGGGGTGCTCTTTAGAGTTCTCTGTCACTTCACAGATGTCTGTGTTCTCCATTTTAAGGAGTGCCTCGAGGGAGTGCATTTTGAGGTTTAGACATGTAGCATTACCCTCCGATTTTGCTTGCTTGTACCTGTTATGGTGGTGAATTTGTCATTTGAATCTTGCCTAAAAAAGGCACTATAGGGGAGGCAAGAGCCATTAGCCAATATCCAGAATCCCGAGGGCGACAAGTGCAGGCCATCTCTGGCAAAGCATTGTGGTTTTTCTATCATGTCATCCCAGGCAGACAGATACTGGATCCCCTTAGAATGACACCAGAAGCTTAGCCAATTGCTGAAGTCAATCATTTTGTCCTTGTACTGTGTTATCATTGTGGGTGATGACAGGATGCTACTCAGGGCTAGGGTCATACCTGCCTGGGCTACAAGATCAGACAGCTCCTCCATGTCTCTTTTCATGTAGTCCAGGGAGGTTCTTCTCAAGTCATTCACACCAACATGGACAAGGACAGAGTCATATTTGTACTTGTGGAGTGACCTGAGTGCATGCGTTATGTGGAGGATCCTGGCACCTGAAAGGCAGCTGACAGTAACTTTCTCCTTGTTTAGCCTGGTGAGTGGAACATCAGTGTGCTTGACTGTAGAGTCACCTGTGACTAGAGTGTTGGGCACGTTGTTTTGCCTTATGGGCTGTGGTTGAGTGGCATACTGAGTTTGTGAGCTATGTGTCATTTGGGTTGTTTTGGGGAGTAGAGGTTGCTTGCGTTCTTGCTTTGGAGGTCCCTGTTGCTTGGGTAGATTTTTTTTGAGAGCCTCCATGAATGTGGGTATGTGTTTTGTGTTTCTATGTCTGTGTTTTTTTGGTGTAGGCTTTGAGGGACTATGTGATGAATGTGGTGTGGTGCAAGTGTTTACCTTCTCCTCTTGACTGTCTAGTCCAGTTTTGGGTGAAGAGAGCTTTGCTTCCAGTTTGGCTATATAAGTGCATCACTCACAGGTTATAGTGTTGGGTGGTAGGAGGAGAGTGTTGTCTGTGTACATGAGGCAATTGCTGCATTGCCTCAAGATGCCCAGATTCATCAGGTAGACATGAGAAAAGACTGGGAGCTGACCCTTAGACATGCCTGGATAGGTGCTTATTTATTAAGTACTAAAAACTGTTTTCCTCTAGACAAGTGAGGAAAGTTAAGTGCTCTAGTAATTTGTAGCTTATTTAGTGCTTACAATGAGTTCTGAACAAGTGCTGAGCTCACAGAAACAGATTTGAGTGTTGAAACTAGAAAACTGGCTAGTTCTAAGAAACAAAATTAAGCTAGAATGTTTCCCTTCAACACAGGCTTGGGGGCTCAGAAGCTTACAAACAGTCCTGGATACAGCAAATCTGTATCTGGAGTAGACTACTTACAGGAAAGGCAGGAAACAAGCTTCGAATTTTTTTTTTTTTTGTAAAGGGGAAAAGAGGAGCAGAAACTAACTGGGTTGGCCTTCTCAAATGTTCTCCCTGGATTAGGTAGAATCAGGTAATGACACTAGACTGGGATGAGTATCCCAGATCAAATATCCAGTACTACCCAGGTTTTTAAGGTAATGACACTAGACTGGGAGGAGTGTCCCAGATCAAATATCCAGTACTACCCAAGTTTTTAACTAATTCTGTGATTTTCTCTGACATTCCAAAAACTAGGTGGAACTCCTCCGAAAGTTTTGTAGTCATGCACAAGCATCCTGCGAAAGCTGGACATACCATCTAGGATTATTTTACTGCCCTATATCCTGTGCCATGGTTCCCCATGTATCTTTGAACTAATTAACCAAAGAAAAAAAGAATGAATATTCATGTTTTGTGGTACATAGCTCTTCAAGTAGGTGAATGACTGAAAACTATTCTTTTAGGCACCATTCATCATTGATGTCACTACTAACCTTCAGACTAGTTTGCAATAGGGACAAATCTCAACAGAATCAGGGATAAATCCAGAAATAATCAGGGACACTTTTTAAAATGTCAGTGCTGTTAACTTGAGATGTTAACAGAATAAGACAATGCAAATTAATATACATTTTCTAAAGTAAAAGCAGTCTGCAACTCTAATTTATTGTCATTATTTATTAAGTGTAACTCACCACCATTTCTCCAAAAGTCAGCAGTTTTTGGAGGGATTAAGTGGGACGGAGCTAAAATTTGTGTTAAAATCAGGGACGTCCCTGTAATTCAGGGACAGTTGAGATGTATGCATTGAAGTGTTGTTATTTTTTGAGTAGTACTGATTAATTATTATGGATGCCTCTGGCTTTGAGCTTGGTGTTTTACCTTTCAGCTCTGTTACAAAATGAAAGTGTATGTTTAATGATCAGCTGTAGATGGAGTTTGAATATATTAAGAGAGGAAGAACTGAACATGATGTAACATGCACACAGTGCAGCAGTAATTTCTCAGTAGCTCACGAGGGTTGATCTGATATTAATAATCATTTGCAGTCTGAAAAGCACAAGCGGGATATTACAGGCAAGGTGTCCAAAGGGAAGCTGTTGAACTTTTTCCCGCATAGGTTGGCAACTTCCCAGTTTCTCCAGTGAGCAGCAGCAGAAGGTCTCTTTGCCTACCACACACTAAAACATGGTCACTGTTTCGGGTCAATGGATTGCACTAGCAAACTCATAAAACATCTTTATGACAAGACTTTCAGTTCGGCACGTACAAAAACTGAAGCAATTTTAACTGATTGCATTGCTCATTTTTGGACGAGATTGGAAAAGATTTGGATTCTACACCATACATTTCAGTTTCTGCAGACATGTCGAACCACCAGGCAACAAAAATCCTCCCTATCATGATCCAGTATTTTGTTCCATTGAAAGGAATTCAGGTGAAGTTGCTTGATGTGCATGAATTACCATGTGAAACTGCAGGCATCTTATCAGTGGTGATTACAGATGCACTTGGCAACTTTAACGTGTTGCAGAAAGTCATAGCATTTTCCACTGACGACATGAATGCAAACTTTGGTGGTGCTGAGCGTCACAGGACAAAAAATGTGTATGTGAACTTGAAGTGTCTTGGTTGCACCAAATTGATTGGCATCTGTTGCAGTGCACACATTTTGCACAAAGCAATGCAGACTGGAGCTGACTGCTTGCCATTTGATGTTGAGCAAATCATTTGCAAGAATTACCAGCCTTTTTGCAGTTTACACAGTCAGAGTAGGGAAGCTGAAAGCTTTCTGTGAATTTGCTGGCGTAGAATTTGAATGCATTTTGCTAATTTTTGAAGGACTGAAGTCATATTTTGTGTCGTTACCACATTACCCAGTAGTTATTCAGGCATTCTTTGAGAATTTTATGTCAGAAGTGTGGGTGTATTTTGTTCACGGTCAGACAAGTCATGTCAACAAATCATTTATAAAGATACAGTCTCAAATGAACACAGCCATGGAAGTCCATAATGAGGTTTCAAACTTCAAGGCATCTTTGCAGACATGAAGAGATGAAGGTTTTCTTGGAATGGTGACAAAGCGAACACTGAACAAACTGGAGAAGGAAGATGTGAAGAAGCGACAAGTCCAAGATTTTGTCAGCAAAGTGGCGTTGTTCCATGACACATGCATTGAGTACATTGAAATGTGGGACCATTCAGGTGATGTTAATAAGCTCTCATTTGAGTTACTCAGGAAGACATCTACTTGGAGTGAAGCAGAAGCAGCCAATGAGATGGTCTGTAGCACTGTTGGAAGATGCAGCCCAGCAGCCAAAAATCGATGTTTGATCAAACCACTTGTGTTGCTAAATATGCTACTCCACAGGTGAAAGAACAATGGATGCAGTCTGGTACTGAAACTGGTCAGAGACGGTTGGAAGATTTTGAGCATTTCAGATCTCGGCAGATTGAATATGAAGTAATATTGCGACTAGTTCAGTTTGCGTTGACGCTGCCCAGAGCCAACGCATCCGTTGGGTGTGTCTTTTCCTTGATGAATATGTGGAGTAATGCTAAAACACAACTCACAACTGAAACTATGAAATCCATGCTGATAACAACAATGAACATTGACAGGTCATGGTTGGACTTCCACAAACTCATCAAATCTAATAAACAACTGTTGAAAAGCATTCACAACACCAAGAAATACAAGTGGAAGCGAAATAAACAGACAAGCTAGCCCATAATTGCTGTTGTAACAGCACAATAGGCCTTTACATAGACTAGAATCATTTGATCGAAGAAAAGTATTAGTTTTGAACATTTTCTCAAGTTTGTAGCATTGAACTTTTAAACAAGTGTTCAAAATTGGTTGTTTTGCAGATTATCTACAAATTGCTGTTTTTTGACATGGTTAAATAACCACTGTGTGAATTTAGTATTGCAAAGCATGTTGTGCATGTAGGGCGGAGGGATTAGTGTAGGGCTGTAGGTATATAAGTAGGCTGCAGCTTAAATGCCCCAGTTCAAGTCCTGTGACAAAATGGTCACCTTGCACTAGACCCACATACACACACTATGACATTTAGTGAAGACTCAGAAAACCATTTTTTTCCTTGGAAAGCCGTATCCTATTTTTCATGTCTTCTTTCCCAAGCACATGAGAAGGTAACCTTTAAAAAAATTTGTGGTTTTCCTTTCCTTTGATTCCAAGCCAAAAAAAATGAAAATTTTACAAAGTACATGCAGATTTCTGGTAACTAAACTGTATTGAGGCCATGTTGTAGAGAGAAAAGAAACCTAAGAGTTGATATACTGTAGGATAGGCTGGGCTTTTCCTGTAAGGGTTTATACATTTTACTGAGACCTGCAACTGTAATTTGTTTGTTCTATGAAGTAAGACTACTCCGAGATAATTGCAGCCATTTTAATTGTTTAAAGGTTTGGCTTATTTTAAAGACAAACAGCAAGTTGTGTTTACATTTTGTTTTCATTTACTAGTGGCATAATCATAAACCTGTGAAAGGGGTACTTTGTTCAGGACATTTACCCATTCCCCATTCATTAAGGCTACTGTGCAAGTCTGTGTGAGAAAAATAGTTTTGGTCAAATTTGTATTTCTGTTGGTAATAGTGCAGCGGGAGGGGGCCATTGAAATCAATCTTGTATGGGTGAAATCATGAGATGCCAGTGATTAAAGCTTACTTGGATTTGGCCATTACCCAGGGCAGCAGTGCATCCTTAATTCTAGTTCTTATTTATTAATTGGTACCAGTGGTGGGATTGAACCCCATAATGTTGGTTATTTCATCACACCACAGTTACTAATGACAGCAATGTAGGATGTAAACACTCTAGCCTTTGTTCTCCACAGATTGATTGGTAGCAGCTATTGGATTCAAATACCATAGAACTTGTTCTGTTATACTGCAGATATTTATGGCAGAGGAGTAAGAGTTGAGGTCTAGACCACCTGTCTCACACAGCTTAAATCCATTCATGGAACTGTTAAAAGTAAACACAGTTTTCTTGGAAAAATTAGGCATTTATATTTGGACAATTTAATTGTATAGTGTTCATGTTACTCCAATCGCCTTAACTGTGGTACAGCACAGTATAGTAATTCATTTGCCTTGCAAAACCAAAGAAGTGTCTTTACTTTTCTTTTCTGCTGAAACTGTCTTTAAAATTATTTTGTTTTATTGACCGTTTTGTTTCTGGGTTCTTCAGTTCTGGCTTTCGCCTTAATAGTTCCTCTGACATTATGCTCACTGAAGCTTCTGATTCTGTGGATTTTTACAGTGTTGGCTAAATAATAAAAATAAAAACACTGATTTCTATTATTATTTGTTTCCCTGTATAACTGCATACAAGTATATAAAATGACAAACAATATAATTCATGTTATATGAGAAAATGTTCTGATACAATATTCTAATATTTTGTGAATGACCCTTTGGCCATTATCAAGGATAACTTGTTGAGGCATAGAATGAACAAGTTCATGGTAATGTTCAGTCATAGAAGCATTGCCTGTCCAAGCTGAAATGAGATCTTCATTCAATTGCTGCATGTTTGTTATGGTCTTTTTCTTCATCTCTGACATCAGACTAGCCCACAAGTCCTCTATTGGATTCATATCTGGGCTGTTACCCGGCCATGGTAACACTTCAGTACCATGGACCTGAAGGAAACTTGTCGACCTTTGTGACATGAGACACCATCATGTAAGAAGATGAAGTCCTCTGTCCCGGTAAATCCCTTCTTCTTTACCCAGTCACACACATGAGGGAGCAAATGTTGCTGTAGTATGGTTCTGTACTGTTCTTGCTTCATGTTTCCCTGAACAATGTAGAGCCGAGCTGTTCCGAAAATGCTCATAACACTCCATACCATCACTTGAGTGGGGTGCTTGACAGGCTGAACGATACAGTCGTCCCTCATCTGCTCTCCCGATTGTCATCTGACGTATTGTACTAGTTATCCAAACACTGTGTTATGTTCTCGTCACTGAAAACAACTCATTCCCAATCTTCTTCTGACTAGTTTTAAAACTTTCTCCCAGCGCAGCCCTTTTTACCTTCATTTAGTTGGACAGTCTCTGTTTCTTCAGAGGTCTGCAAGCTTGAAACACAGCATCCAGAAGTCTCTGTTGAACAGTTCTGGAACTCACTGTAATACCCTGTTGTTCCAGCATCCCCTGCAAGTGTCTACTGGATGCCTTGCAATTCCTATGGCATTGATCGGATACCAGTCATCCTGAGGAGTTGTGGACCTTCTGAGACCACATCTGCCATAACGTCTGGGTGACAACCCTTCACCATTATTCAATTTTTTCCAGATTTGGCTGACTAATTCCAACCTTCTTGGCGATTTCTGATCCAGGAACACCTTTTTTTTTTTTTAACACACCTTTATTGTATTATCACTTGTGACATAGGCAGTTTTACATTTCTATAAAAATAATCAAACACTATGAACATTAACAAACATTCTTCACATATATTGCTATATAATATAGAATCTAAACAAAAACATTACATAATTTATTTATTTCCTTCCCCCCTTTTATTTAAACACAAAACATCTTTGCTTATGTCGGAAGTGATGGTTTACTAATCATACATTTACATAAATGAAAACAAAACACACCAACCCAATCCTAGCTGCAAGCATTTTATATTGCAAACCATACTGACACACTCCCAGATGCAAACATTATACATCACTACCCAATCTACCCAATTATTTTCTGTCAAACATTGCAGTCCTGCCTTCCTTTAAAACCTCATTGCTCTCCTGTATGTATTGTTCCTACAGTTCACATTTTTTCCTACCCTTTTCTGTCAATCTCAATTCCACTTGTTTTATTTCTTACTATATTCACTGCTTCTAATATAGTTGGTCTAGATTTTGATTTCCATTTTCTAGTAACTGCTTTTTTGTCGGCCACCATAATTAGACATAGCAAGACCTTACCATGTCTAGGCAATTCTGAGTCTGTATCATAGCTCAGAAAAATCATGTCCCATGTTTGGCCAACACTTTTGTTCTTGATTTTAATTTTTACTGAGATTTTTGGGTTCTTCACACTGCTTCTTATTTAAGGAACATGCTTCTGTGCCACTTTGATTTTGCCTTTGTGGTTTATTCTAATACCTGTATCTGATGTTTATTAAGCCTTCCTACTTTTGTTTTTTTGGGTCTTTCTGCTTCATGGACATGCAGCCTTTGCATTATACCACTTCATATGTTTTAGATTCTGCATACCTTAGTAAAGTGGTTATGCTTTCTGCAGTTTCCATGTACTTTACTTTGGATTGATTTGTATCTGCAATGAGAATATTGTACACCACAATATCTGTATTGGTTTATAACTATTTCTTCTCTGTGTGACATTTATATATTGTGTCTGCTGCCTTTTTCTTCATTATTCATATTTTTGCAATTTATTTTATCTTGCTGTTTGTCTGTCTTCATTGCCCGAGTTTCTGATCTGGCAAAGTTTACTAGTTTAGAGTTATTTATTTCTCTATCAGGGGTTTCCTTTGTACCCTTCCTTTGCTGCAGGACTGTTTTTGTCTTTGTTTCTTTAATAATAGCAGTAATTTCTCATTTTCTGTTTAGTGTCCTTGGCCTTGTACAGTAAATTTTTGCATTTCTGTGGAATTGTTTACTTTTGCCTGGCATTTCTGGATTTATTTCATCCATACTCTTCTCTTCTGGTTCACAGTGACTGCTTGGCTTGACTGGCACTTACTAGAAATTGATACCTGCTCCTGCTTTTGCTCGATATACATGTTGTCCACTTCCTGATAGCCATATACATGATATCCAAGAATAATATCTATGTATCATTTGTAATGGTATAATTTTGTATCACAGCTATCCACTTTTTCTTGTGTGTGTTTATATTAGGGGAGTTATAGTATGTATAAAATATTAACAGGCAAGGATCTTTACAGATTTTCTCTTTACTTTTGTCCTTCAATTTTAAACATTTTCTAGTTTTGTATTACTGTATATGCCATTTTCATCTTTGCTCTTCCCTGTGATGCATGTTTTGTAATATTACTTGGCACTGTGGTTATGATTTGGTTTCAGTTTTTTCTTTCTGTAGCTCTTAATTTCCAAAGCTGAATGAAGCTATGACTTTGTAAAATAATAATAAGTACCTATTCTGAAATACTGTTTAAAATTAATTTCCTTTATGTATGTTTTCATGCTGCCATATATGTGGACTTGGAAGCACATACTGATTACTGCATTTAACTCTATTATAGATAACTGAGCAAACTCCCACGCATTAACAGGGTTTGATAAAAGGAGCCCATGGATGCATATATTTGGGGGAGGAGGCTGTCGCATCCAGGCTGGGTTAGTTTTCTAAAGGCATTTAACCACATTGCTGAAACAAAGACAGTTTCTGACTGAATCCACTTACCTAAAGACCAGCTAAACAAAAACTGGCAATTCATCTCTGAGAAGAACAAAAATCTTTAACATCTGAAATAAATAAATCATAACCATCACTGATTTTCAGGGCCATCCCTGATTTTGACTCAATTTTAACTCTGTCCCTCTCAATCCCTCCTAAAATTAGCGACCTTTGAAGAAAAGGTGATGAGTTGCACTGAATACATAATGGAAATAATTAGAGATATAAACTTATTTTACTTTAGAAAATTTACATTAATTAATATTCCCTTACTCTGGCAATTTCCCAAGTTAATAATAACATTTTAAGTGTCTCTGATTATGTTTGGATTTTCCCTGATTCTGTTGAGATTTGTCCTTGATTTGTTGAGAGATGTGACTACAAAGCTTTTGGGTCATAATTGGTATAGGATTTCTTTAGATAATGTGGAATAGTTAACAGAAAAGCGGGTAAAATCCTTATGCGGAATAGTTAATGAACCATTGGGTGAAATCCACATAATTTGGCTTGTGTTTAATTCAGTAACACTTTATTGTTCTTGCCTTCTTACCAGTAGACTTGTGGTTGTTCCTAGGACAACACTAGGCTAACTGTCCTGAAGGGCCATTTTAAGCCTGTACAACTACCTGTGGTCAGTACCAAACCATGTACCTTGTGTTTGTGAGGTGAAGACCTTAACCGTTATGCCAGACTCACCCCAGCAGTGTGGTTCTTTTCTCTGTAACACTCTAAAGTACTCAGTTGTTTCTGATGAGCAAACAACTCCCACAGCTATTGTGAATTTCACCAGTGACAGCAGGCACAGAATGGTGCTTTGCTTCAAGTCCTTACTAGGAAAGTCCACTTCATTAGTTAAGACTGCCAGAGGACCTTCCAGTTCATTTCTTTAACATTTCAAAGCCTACTGATATCAAAACATTCAGAGGAAGTGCTTTTTTGGCTGTGTAGTGCCAGAGACAACACTTTAATCCTAAACACTGCAGTAGTATAAACACTTTAGGAAATCTTACGAAACAGTATTTGTCAGCTGAGTCTCAAGGTGCATTGTTTTGTAAGGTCCCACTAAAAAGACTCCTTGTTTCTTGCCACATCAGATTCCTTCTACAATGGAAGAAGATATTTCTGCAGCCTTCAAGGGTATTATTGCCTTGAACATTTGTAAGCCTGGAACATTGCATACTTGATTGCCAGTTGATAGTAAAGGGGAGGACTTGTTCCTTCTGTAATTATGTAGCTTAACTTCTTTCTCCCTTTTTGAGTCCTAGCTTGAGATTCCACCTGTAATGATCTGCTATTGAAAAGACTTTACTGTGGGGTAAATAGTTGATTGACTTTATTGTCTTAGCGCCTTCCCCCATTCTCTTAATTGTTTTGCATTTCTTTTCTACATTCATTGTGGTATTTGTGTTTTGTATTTTGCATGATTATGGAATGCCTAGGTTATGGGTCTAGACAGTTTTCATCTGTTTTGGCTAGCAGGAGGAATGGCATGGCAGTGGTAGCCATTCTGCAGGAAGTGCAATTGAAGTTACGCTATTTTCATTCTACTTTTTTTCTGTTGCCTGGTTAAAAGTTTCTCTTCCTTGCATTATTTTGAAATGAGTAGCGTTTGTTTTTCTACCTATACTCTTGTTAAGGGTGATATAAAGTAGCATGTGTTGTACTTGTGTAAGGTGAGATTTTTCAAATTATACCTGCTCTTCTCCTTTTGGTATACAAAGTCTTGTATATCCTCAGTGTTGGATGCGTTTCTGCCGTGTCTTAAAAAGTGTGGGGTTGCTTGGCAGTGCTGTTTTTATACTGCCTAGTCAGCTGCCATTTACTGGCCACAGCAGGTGTACTTAGCTAGTTTATGCATTGCTAGAGGAATGACTTACTGGTCCTGATTTGTTGTCGAGGATAAAATAATCCATAAGCCAGACCATTGGAAAGCGGAAGAAAAGTGTTATCAAAAAGTGCAAAAATATTTTGTAGGCAAAATTGCAGGCTTCGGTAGTCAAGCCCACTATAACAGTTTAATATGAGCTGCATTGTAATAACAATCACACAAATAGTTCTAAAACCCATTAAATGCAAAGAAAATGAATTGCCCAAAACTGTAATAAGGACCAGGCTTTTGAGAACATGATCAATAGTAAGAGTGTCGATGTGTGCTTATTTAGATTTGAAAATAATGCAGTTAGATCCCTTACATTTGCACAGAATTGTTGAATTTAACTCCATCAAGCACGTTCACCACTTTAAACAACTAAGTCACTTAAATTAACATTTATGATGAACAATTAGTTGTAGAGAAACTCAGCCGTACAGAACAAAACTTTGTTGTCACAGCCTTACTCATGTGAATGGGAATATTTTCACCTCTTCTCACACCTTTTGTATAATTTCCTTTGTCGTGGTCTGATTGTCTGATTGCTTGTTTTAACTCGGGGGTCATGTCAACTCATAGAGGCCTTCAAAATCCTTAAACAACCTGAGAATACCCCAGCACTAAAAAACTTAATGACTCCCTACTCCAATCTAAGCTGCCTTCGCTCAGCAAACAGACTCCTTGTCCAAACAACTAAATCTCTCAACCTAGGTGGTGACGCGCTATTTGCCAACACCACTGGTAAAATATGGAGCTCTCTCCCAAATAACATCACGCTTTCAACTTCTCTAAGTCAATTCAAAAATAGTCTAAAACTCCACTTCAAGTCACACTGGCTATGTCCTTGCTCAAACCCAGACTAGCTCTGTGCCATTAACTAAAACATAAACAACTAGCTAAGATAAGTACTTTGTATTCTGTGATAAAGAAATATGTATCCTGTCTAACTCTATGTCATTATACTGCCTACCGTCCTTGCTAATATGTTATTAATGTTACATTTGTAGTAATCTCAGAAATAGTAATGGCAGTCTTGTACTTGTATGTAAATAGCCTGTGTTTTTGTTAAGTTCTTTCAGCTCATTTACTGTACCTAATTATCAATGTAACTCTGTTGGAGCTTTTCTCCCCAGGCCTCCGCTGAAAAAGGACATGTATCCAGTCGGACCATCCCGGTTAACAAATGTAAAATAAAAATAAAATAATAAAATGTCATCAAGAATCTCACACACCGTGTGAATGATGAAAACGGGCACAAAATAAAGCACTAGAAAAGTGATTTACCCTGGCTTTCCTTGTCATATACTACAACATTTTGTTAAACCTTTGCTAGACTTTGTTAGAATCACTTGAATGTGTGTTTAGTTTCTGCATTTTTGGTCAAAATATAATGTAATTATTTAAAAAGTGTGGATTCTGTGTGGACAGTAACATGAAAATTGTGGTAGTTGTAGGTGCACTATTTAAATGGCCTTGCCCATAAATAACACACTGTAAAAAAAAAAAAAATGAAGTCTAACATCCACTGTTCTGATGAGCAGCTCATAATGTTATTTTCGTTCTATATTTTATAGTAATACCATGAGCTTTTCTGCATAGGTACTATTTATTATTCACTTTTATTTCCTTCAGTTTATAAAAGGAAAAGTTGAAGTAGTACGTGTTTGTTAGTGAGTGAAAGAGCAAAAAAAAAAAAAAAAAAAAAACGTGTTAATGTAGAACTGCAAGTAACTAATAACACTATATTTTCTAAAAATTAAATTGCAGGGTCTGTTATTTGATATATGAATTGTTAATCACACTCAGCTTTGCAGTTTATCAATATAGATCAAAAATACAAGATGCTGCTGCACATCCTTGTCTAGCCTGTTTGTGAATTTTGAATTTCTAGGTTAGGTTACTAGTATTTGTAAACTTGTGTCTGTGTAACTACATAGAGGACAGCCATTGGACTAAACGGAGTAATTGTACGACTTCTCTGTCACTATATTTGATAATTTAACTTGATATGAAAGAGACATGATTGTTTTAGTCTGTGTTGCCAACAGTACAGGAACATCAGTGGATATATGTATATAATTTTCACACACACACACACATATACATACATATATATATATATATATATATATATATATATATATATATATATATATATATACACACACACACACACACATACACACACAGATACATTTTTCCATTACTGCATTATGATGCTGCAGAATGCGCAAGGCGTTAGTGTCTCTGAAGAATGTCTTAATGTTTTAACCCAGGAGTTTAACCCTATGGTGGTTGTCATTTAAGAAGTTCTGGTAAGGCAGTTAGTCCTAAGATGGAGGTGAGTAGAGGTAGGCAACAAGGAGAAGTCAATGCTTTAGTAATAAAGGTACATGAGAAGAACATTTTTTTAGCTCTTATTCTTAAATTGATTTTTTTTTTTTCAGATTTATTTCAGTTGCTGACCTTCAAACTCAACAACAAACACCATGCTGCAGTTACCTGATGTGGAGTACAGAGCAGTTTAAAACCTGGTCTCAGGAAGGAAGGAATGTACTGACCAGTTATGAAACACTTTGTCGCACTCACCTGATCTTGATTGGGTACCTGACAGATCAAATAACTGATGATCAAGGCATATCAGGAGATCCACAGGAACCAGCAGGAGGAAACTTGTATGTGAAGGACAACAGCGGTGTCATGGCATGTGAGGTACCGTTTCTGCAATACTGCTATTAGGAGAAAAAAGGCAACTAACAGTGGAATGGGGGATCAATAAATGCTTTGCACAGAAAGTAATGTAGCCTCAGAGCAACTTCTGGGAATTTGAGGATAAATGTATGTGAGCATATCTGTTGTGTGAATGTGTTTAGCAGGTGGATGCAGAACATAGTCAGTGATCATTAAGAAGGTAGTTCATTTTAAACAACAATTGAAAGAAACTGTGTTAAAGGACAACAGTGGGATTCTTTTATTAAATGCTCAACTCCTCTGTCCTTTTTCTGCCTATTTATAGTCCCTGCTATGAATAAACAACAATACAGCATTTAAAATATTTTAAATTGACAATTTCTCTCCACTAGAACATTACCTTACTGTACTGTGCTGGTTTCACTTTCAGAAAACATTTATCCTGCCCTGGAGAAGCTTGCTGCAGTCTCCAATTCATTGATTTCATCAAGGGCAATGAATGCAGGTAGTTTTCTGGCCAAAAGCCACCCATGCTGTGATGTCACAGCTCCCTGGTCCTTCCCCTACCTATACAGAAAGTAAAGGCTAGAACAAGGAAACAGTGTGCAAGTCAAATCTCCTGCTGTGAGCAGTCAAACACAGCAGTTAACAGCTCAAATTACCCTTAGCACTTTGATAGCTAGGGAAGTTAAGTGTGAAGAGGGATGGGGAAGTTAAGTGTGAAGAGGGATGGGAGATGGGTCGAAGTACAACTCAGGCTTTTTATTAATAAAATGTGAATTAACTTCAGGAGTTTGTAAGAAAAAAAAAGAATGTTGTGATTTCTGTTACACAGGCCATCAAAACATTAGGCAAAAATGTATGTGGATTTTTATCAACAGTGTTGTCATATATCAGGTGTTTGATACATTTAATTTCTTTATTTGATAAAACGTATAGATGCAGAAAGCACTTTTTAATTCAAGTGCAGAAGCATAGCTAGGGTGGAGTGAACGGTGCAGCCATCCTGGATGAGAAGTGTAGGGGGGCTCGGTCAGCAGAAGCCTGTGTGCGTGTGTGTGTGTGTGTTCTACCTGTTACACTATGGCAGGCATAAATTGTAACAGTTGCTTGCTACAGTTTAGAGACAGATTTTTTTGTCCCCACCTTAACAGGGATAACTAAATACACCTCTGTTCAAATGGTGCCACGTACACAGCAAAATGTACTATCTGCAAATATTTTTATATTGGTAAGACTATAAGGAAACAAGCTCAACAGGTTTCTGAGCACGTTTATGCTGTCAATAAAAACATCTGTTAAATACTTTATGCATGCATTCCAAGTTTGCTTTTTATATTGCAGAAAATATAAAGTCTGATATTGGAGGACATGATCTGTATGTGCTATTGTCCAACAGGCAATTGTAGTAGTAACCAAAGCTTGATGCCAGTCAGTCCTTTTGTCTGAATGAGTTACTGAGTGTTAAAGGTGTATTGAAATCTATACAGTGTATATAACAGCGGCTACATTTTATAAGGAAGTTAAGTGAATTGTTGCCATGTTGATTTTTTCCCCATTTTTTTTACTATTGGCCTTTTCTTATCAAATGGATCCTATTCATTGTCTGCCTAATTTGAATGATGAGTACCAAGTCATTTATGGGATCCAGTCAGGTCATGCTCGTGCTATGAGCTTCAAGCTCCTTTAAGATTTTAGCCTGCTATAGTCCCCTGGATACTGACTTCCTTCAGATCACATTTGCCACTTTTATTTATTTATTTTACATTTGTATACTGGGAAAGTCCGACTGGGCAAGGTTGTCTATTTTTAGTGGAGGCCCGGTGAGAAAAGCTCCATATATTATGTTAAAACCATCAAGTTTAAAATTAAGATTACAAGAATATGTTAGGTTTATTAAACATAATAAACTGGATAGCCCTATTGAACAACAGTTTAGTTGGTTTCATAATTCTGATCCTTCTGGTTCGGAAGTTACTGTTTTAGAAAAGGTATATTCCAAATATATAACAGCTTCGCTTCTTAAAAAGAAGTTGCTTAAAAGTAATCTCTGTTTATTTTAAAATTTAATACTCTATCCGCCATATGTCTGAAAGTTGATTGTAATTGTAAGGTTTTAATTTGATTGTTTTTTTTTTATATAATTGTATAATTGATTCAATTTGATTGTATCTGAGCTATGTAATATGAATATGCTTTAAGGATTTTACTCCTTAAAGGCTATTACAGCTGAAGCGCTAGAGTGTTATTAGAGAGTATCTTTTATTTTTCTGGATTTGGTTCATTTGGCTTTGTGGTTTTTATTATTCGTATCTCGTTTGTCAGTTTTATTTATTTATTTTACATTTGTTTACTGGGAAATTCCAACTGGACAAGGTTGCCCATTTTCAGCGGAGGCCTGCCTGGGGAGAAAAGCTCCATACATTATATTAAACCATCAATGTACAAAATTTTAGAAAATAAATCTACAATATTTTAGAGAAGAAGTTTGAAAAATTGGTTAGACAATCTCACAAGAGTATAAGTAGTACAGGAAGAAACATAAATATACAAGACGTAGATATGTATAACAGCGTTCATCAGAAGAATAACTTAATACATAATACCATGAACTGTGGTATAGTTGCATTACATGGGGTTGTATATGTTTGAATTTATAGCAAGCTGTGGTGTTTTTCAAGACAGAGCGAGGGTTTGGAGGAGTTAACCCAGGTCAGAGCATGTACTTATCCAAGAGGTCTGTATTACGGCATTGAAAAGTCCTTTCATTGAACGGCATTTAAAGCGAAAATGCCATTAATGAGGCTGCTCCCCCCCCCCCACTAAATATATATATATATATATATATATATATATATGTGTATATATATATATATATATATATATATATATATATATATATACCAACTCTGACATCGCAATACAGTGAAGAAAGGGCAAGTTTTCCAATCTTCACTGTACCGCAATCTCACAAAAGCAACTTCTATTAACGGCATTTCCAATTTAAAAGCTGTTCGATGAAAGGACTTTTTGATCCAGTGTCATAGACCCTATCCAAGACTTGGTGAGGTAAGATTTTAATTGATTTTTAAAACTAATTTTGCTTGCCTCAGTCCTGATTTCAAGTGGGAAAGAGTTACACATCTTTGCAATAGTACAGGAGTAAATGGAGTTTCCTGAGATGTATATGGTTTTGGAAACTTCGACCAGCCCTTTGTTGGTGGACCTTAGCAATCGGCTATTGTAGTAATGGTTAATTAAGTCATATAAGGTTGGAGTTTTGTTGGGATGGTAGAGAGTTTGGTGAGCTAGAGTGAGTTGGTTTAGGGGTCGGTGAGTTTGGTAATGGTCACGTTTAATATACCTAATGTGTTCTTGTAATCTTAATTTAAACTTTTTCTCTTGCTTTCGCCAATATGAAAAAGACTACAAGGACATCTTAAGGGATAAATAATGCCTTCAGTACTACAGTCATATCTGTCAGTCACTTGATAAGAAATATTATTAATAGTAGAAAGAGTTTACAATATGTTGGCAAGAGCAACAACTACCACAAGAAAAAGTACCTACATTCACAACAATTTTAAGTAACATGCTAGAAGGAAGAGGGAAATAATTTCTAACAAGCATGTATTTTAGACTTCTGCCGTGGTTATAAGAGATGCAACGAAAATTATCCAAACTCTTTCCTAATTCCTTTAACTTTAACAAAAGCCCAATAACATTTAACTAATTAAATAGTTGTTCACTAAAAATACTGAAAATTGTAAGAGTAAATTTTTTTTTTACCATCATTACATAAATTGATGTTACTCCTCCACACATTATCAGTAACAGCCAAAGATGATCTAGTCATAACATTAGATACATTATTGCCATGACAGACTTTAAAAATATATCTTCAATAAATTTCAGATCATACCCCCTAGAAATAAACATGGCAGAAGTCTTGCAGACATCCTGTAAAAAAATCCATATCATTATTGCACAATCTCGTAAGCCTACCAAATTCTCCAAAAGGAAGTGCCGATAATAAATGTGGAGGGTGGCAACTCCTCCCATGGCAAAACTGACCCCATCATAAAATTTCCTATGAACAGTTGTCCTTAACACCCCACCCATAGCAATAGATGAGTTAATATCTAACAAATTAATATTCTTACCATACTGTAAGCCATCGCAAGATAAACCAGTGTGCTTATTCTGTATAGATTCAAAAAATTCCTGTACAAAACTTAATCCACCCCTACAAATAAAAATCAAATCATCAATGTAACAGTAATTCTTAAAAACATATTGTTGAAAAAAGAATCATGATGATATAGAAACTCAGTTTCAAGTAAACCCATAACTGTATTAGCATATATTGGGGCGAAATATGCCCCCATGGCTGTTCCTTGTAATTGATGGTGAACTGTTTCATTAAACATAAAAAATTATTTGTCAAACAAAAATGTGTTACTACGGTTTCTAATTATATTATAGAATTATCACCTTAAAAGAAGTACAAAGTTTCAATCCCTACCTTATGAATAATATTTGTATACAGGCTATTAACATTAACTGTTACAAAACAAATCATCAGTCCATAAAACATCAGAAAATGTGCTCGGAGTATTCCCAGAATCCTTAATAAATGAAGAAATTTTCAAAACGTGTATAAAAATTCATGAAGAAAAAAAATAATATTGTGAAGACAAAGACTTACAAGCCAAAACTATAGGTCGTCCCGGTGGGTTGGACATATTTTTATGTAATTTGGGGAGGCTGTAAAAAACACCCAATTCACAATGCTGTACTAACAATTTCCTTTCACCGTCCTCCTTTGTAAAATAACCTAATCTATAACACTTTGCAGCAGTTCACTAAATCTTGAAATAGCAAGTTGATAAATATTCATAATCATAACTTCATAAACATTACTGTCTTCTAAATGGTCGTAACACAAACGTAGATAACGAAAATCGCTGATCATTCAGCTCTGTTATCTCTCATCTTGCAGCATCTTTTCTTTCTGTGCAAAGTATGTTGGCTTAGTTTTTCAAGTCTTAAAATATACTTATTTAAGGCTTTATCTACTTTCTAGCAAGTTGGTACACTGAGAAGCAGCTTGGCGGAACCCCCCCCCCCCAATTCTTAAACTAATCTGTTAGTTTTCAACAAACTTGTCTGTTAAATGGTGGACTAATCAGCCTGCTTTCTTACCTGATATTACTACACAACAAAACCTCTTTTTTTTCTTACTATTAATAATACATAGCCTTTTTCTATTAGACATTTTACTGATTGTTTCTGGACTGTGCTTGCCTCTGGGCTTGGCGCAACCCGTTCAGTTTGCCCTCACTCCGCTCCCCTACCCTACCCCCACTCCCACGCACCACCACTTTCCTTACACTTATTAACCTAAACCACACCTTTCTAACTCATTATCCTATAACTTGCAGCTACCTCATCCAACACACCCGCAATCGTTTTTTTTTATTTTCTCCCATCCCACCTCACTAACCATTATTTTCATCCCTCATATAATATAACACTGTCATTCCATCACTGTATCAGTACATTTATCTGTCTCTAATAAACTGCAGACACCAACCCACCCATAGTTTTCTCCTATTTCCCTACTATTTTACCATGTCAGTTATCACCCCTGTTTTCAGCAAATCTCTCCTACTCATTACCCTCTACCTAGCCTCCCACTCCACTTCCTTCATCACATCAAATATAACACACTACCCCTCTCCTACACTCCCTACTATTACATACCATACAAAACCAAATATCCGTTTTCACATTTGTTCTAACCTGTACACTAACTCTAACATATTGCTCTTCCACTGTAAATGTCCATACCCCAACCCTTCTTCCTATCCAGATTTCTTTCATCAACTAATATCCAAGTTAAAACTCTCTCTCCGTCTGCACTCACTAACAGAAATCAAACTCCAAGCTGAAATGCATCCTAACCCAGGACCCGCACAGCTGCTCCCACCCCACTTGCTAATGCTGTCCTCCACCTTCTTCCTCTAAAAAATTCCAAATCAGACTTATAACTAATTTTAACCTCAGAAGTATCACAAAAAAAACTAGTGAATTTCATGCAGCCCTAACTACCTACAGTCCTGACATAGTAATTATTACAGAGACATAATTAAAAACCCACATTAAAGATGTGGAAATACTTACTAGTGGTTATAATGTAATTAGACAAGATTGGGTGAACAAGCATGGTGGAGGCATTGCCATCATGTATAAAGATTTCATCAAAATTGAAAAATTAATCTGTACTCCCCCAGATCTATCAGAAGCAGAAATTCTAACTACCCGATTTGAAGTAAATCCACATAAAACCATCTTAATTATTGCCTCCTACCTACCACCAGGAAATAATCTACCTACCATTGAAAGTCTTCTGTCTTGGGAATCCTCTACTTTCAACCAAGAAACTATAGTGGTAGGTGATTTCAACTTTGATTGGCTATTGTTCTCACCTGACAACCCCTCCAATTTTATCAATGTATTCAATTTCACCCAAACTATAAACTTCTCCACTAGAATCGATAAACACACCAAGAAATAATCTATTCTAGACTGGCTACTAACCAATAAGCTCAACTTTGCCCACCAGGCTGGGTGCATCTCAGATTCTCTCAGTGATCACTCCCTTACCTCTCTTCTAAGGAAATGCATTCACTCCCCCTGTAATGTCATTTCCAAACGCATACGCAACAAAAGATATTTTTCCCCTACCATCTTAAATTCCCTACTTCAAAACTGTAACTGGTCACCTCTAAAATCATTCCACCTAGACCAAGCTGTACAATATTTTAATGCTGTCTTCCTTAACATCCTTAATAACCTCACTCTAACAAGAAAAATTTTCCCCAAAGCCAAAAACCTACCTTAGATGACCAAAATATGCTAAATTTCTTATTAAGCAAAGGGATAGAGCCTGGACTCAAACCTCCAAAAACCTCAGAAAACCCCACCTCTTACAAACAACTAAGAAACCTAACTAAGAAGCAAATATTATCTGACAAAAAAATCTTATTTTGTAGCTTGTCAGAAAAATAAACATAAATAACCCACAACAATTTTGGCAAAACCTTAACTACCTCCTCAACCCTGGCAAAACCTCTACCCCTGCACGATCTGCAACAAATATCACTGACTGTATAGCATCCCAATTTAACTCTCATTTCATCACAACTGTCACCACACTTTTAAACAACAACAAATCTAACCAACCCCCTACAGTGCCTACCTCTACTAACTCTAAATCCAACTACTTCTCTTTTAAACCCATACAAACCTCTTGTATCAAAAACTCCTATCAAAACTAAAACCTACCTGTCTGTCAGCTGACCAACTCCCTAATGACCTTTTAAAAACTGCTGCAAGCTCCATCGCCTGTCCCATATCTATCCTAATGAAGCATTCCATCGCAGAACAGTATGTCCCCATACTATGGAAAATATCCCATATAATCCCCCTCCACAAGGGAGGCCAATCTAAAGATCTCTCTTATTATTGGTCCATTGCCATTCTCTCACCCCTAGCCAAAATCTTAGAGAAATGTATCCATAAGCAGCTCCTAGACCACCTCACTACAAATGACATCTTCTAGTTCACAGCATGGCTTCTGTCCAAAACACAGTTACCTCCACAGCCCTCATAAGTTTCACTAGCTGCATCAATCTCCTCAAAAACTATGGACAACTAGTATCTACTATATGCCTTGGTATGTCCAAAGCTTTTGATACGGTATCCCACCAACTACTTCTCAACATTGTAGCCTGCTTCATCCTCAACTGGTTCTTTAGCTACTTTACTAATCGACAACAGGCAACTAAATGGGATAATAAACTCTCCACACTCCTCCCAGTCTCTGTTGGGGTTCCTCAGGGTTCTGTCCTTTGCACACTCCTTTTATTATATTCACAAATAGTCTAAACACTGCCACTAAATCTGCTTCTGTTATTCAATATGCTGGCAACACCACTCTTATTTGCTCTGCTCCCACATCCCAAGAACTCCAAGATAAACTGCAAAAGTTGTTTCTAGATATTGAAAATTATCTAAATGAACTTCAACTCATCCTAAACCCAAACAAAACAGAATTAATGATCTTCTCTAAGAGGAAATCCAAAGCAAAACCACCTCTTCTCTCCATCTGCTCCACTAATGGCACTAAAATAGAACCAGTTAACCAAACAAAACTACTTGGTGTCACAATAGACAACAACCTAACATACAATAAACACATATCATTCACAATAAAGAAAGTTCACATCAAACTTGGTGCTCTATATAGGGCCACACCTTACCTTACTCAAAATGCCAGACTAGCCACAGCCAGATCCCACCTCCTATCTACTCTCCTCTACTGTTCTCAACTTTTCACTAACCTGTGCATGTCTGATTTACATCTACTTGATTCCTGCTATACCAAAATAGCAACATTTGCTGCCAATATACCAAACAAGACCCATCATTGCATTGCTCTTCAAAAATTACACTGGCTTGAATTTCCCAGTCTGTTATTGCTCAATCAACTCACCACTGCCCACTGTATTATCCACAAACCTGAACACTTCCCTGCACTCTCCAAACTAGTGCAACTAAATACCAACCCCAGGACCCTTAGATCATCCGATAAACTTATACTCAAGGTTACAAAGTCCCTTAATTACTTTGGTGACTCTCCTCCTTCAAAGTAGCCAAACAGTGGAACCTATTACCCCAGAATGTCTTAAAAACACAGATCATCATAACTTAAAAAAATTCCTAAAGGAATACTTTACTCAACAATGGCTATGCTCCTGTAATACTTCTGACTAGTTTTTCATGCCTTCAATCAAATGTTTTCTAGTCTGCTATCTTCTTGTCCTACTTCTATCAAATGAAAATGTCACATTGGTTTTTAGTTATATATCTAATGAGTTTCATATTACTGTCTGTAATAAGGCTTAAGAAATGTAATGGCTTCTGTTTTACATTCACCTTTTTGTAAAGTGTGATTGTTGGCAACTGTTAACTTTTTTGTATATTGTTTTTAAATCTTTTAAAAATTTTTGTAATCTTTTTATGGAGCTTATCTCCCCGGGTCTCTGCTGAAAACGGACTACTTGCCCAGCCGGACTCTACCCGATTAACAAATGTAAAATAAAATAAATAAAATATATATTGCTCATAATTCATAATAATCGTATTTCCTTTATCCGACGGTTTAATAAACAAATTATTCTGCGCAGATAATATTTTTAAACCCCTCCATTCATCCTTGGTTAGGTTGTAACATATAGTATGTTTAGATTTCATAAAATCATTATATGCTTTTTCATGTACAAAATAATTCCATCATGGATCAAAAGTGGCATGAAAGAACTTTTAACCTCAATGTTATTAGTATTCAAAAAAACAGTAAGCATTAACATTAGAGGCATCGCCAGGTCCGAAAAAGCATGAATAAAAACAATCTTCACATTCATTTAAACTTTCAAAAGGCACATCATGTTCACCAGTAGCTGATTCAGAGAACTATCATGGTTTGAACAAATGAAAAAAATACATCAAATGAAGCTTACAAACAAACCTAAAGATTTCACATTTCAAAATATGAAGCCTTGAAAGGACAGTCGGTATAAATTTTAACATGCAATTTAAGATTGCCAATTGTGCATCAGTCAAGGAACCAGAAATATTTACAAGTGAAACTTGATTGCTATTACAAGATAAATCACTGTTACTGCCATTTACCCCGTTTATTTTGAAAATATCCCTTTCTCTACTCTGTATTGCCAGTCTCATGCTGATTTTTTTCCTGGCTTTCTATCATTATAGACTGGCTGTGTATCTCCTGGTGAGCTACAAAAACATTGAAAATGGCTAGGTTGTTGAGCAGGTGGCAAAGATGGAAATGACTGGTCTTCACTATTTAAACCAGTCCAATATCTAGTACCATCCGAAGAAGCAAAAGAAGCTACCTTAACCTTTCTTCCTTATAAGGACGCCGACGTGCATCCCATTGATCTGGCTTGCGACTGGCCTTCCAAAGAAAGTCATGACCATGTTCCTAATCATGAAGTTCACTTTTTAATTGTCTTTTTTCTATCAATAAGTTCTTGTTCAAACATTTTCAGTTTTTCGGTTATTTATTTATTTATTTGACATTTGTTGACTGGTAATGTCTGACTGAGCATGCGCCCTTGCATCTCTGACATGGATAGAGGAACGAGTAGTACTGGTAAGCCAATGGAAGATTTGAGATTTAACTCTTGTTATTCGCAGAGGGGCGAGAGTGTTCAAAGTTGAACTGAAGTGTAAGACCGCATCATTAAGAGGCAGTGAAAAGAGTGAAGACTAGTTAATGGAGGATAGGAGGCTATTTAAGTATTCTGGGTTGAAGTTGGTCAGTTTATGGAAAGTTTTTATGTTTTGTGAGTACTAGTAGTGTGGGAGGTGTGTCCAAGTACTCGGATAGGTGCATAGTCGCTAAGAGAGTCAGATAGTGATTCAGGTTTATGGTATTTATTGGGATGAGATACTAGTATCCGGTTTATAACTGAGTGGGAGTTTGAGAGTTTATTTAGGTGGGTTGGATTTGAGATGACCTGTGTGAAGTCATAAAGGTTTATACCTTGACAAAGGGAGTCTGTTTTAAAGGGATGCCAATTTATGTTGACATTCCCTAGGATGGTTGTTTCTGTTGTAATGTTCTCTGAGAACCAGGATAGTATTTATTCAAGGAGGGGGATATTATCACCAGGAGGTATGTATATGGCGGCAACAGTTACGGTGAGTTGTTTGTTGATAATTACATTTACTGACAGAATTTCAGCAGGGGGAAGGATGGTAGAGAGGTGTTAGAGGAGGTTACCGTGAGATGGTCAGTAGTGAAGGGTAGCTACTACTCCACCTTTTCTATTTATTTTATCCAGACGTATGTTCTAGCCAGGTGGAGAATTTCATTATCTGAGTTATGTGGTTTGAGCCAGGTCTCTGTGAGGAATTAGTAGGTCTATCCATGCATGTAATTCTGCAGTTTTATTCAGAATGCTACGGATATTTAGAGCATAAAGCTTGAGGTGCTTATTAGATAGGGTGGAATTATAGTTTGGACTGGGGTTGCAGTGGGTGTTGGTGGATGTAGGGGGTCCAGGGTTAGGGTGAATGTCACCAGACTTTAATAGAATAGTGACTAATAGGGAAGAAATCTGGTGAAACAGTGTCGTGATGCAGAAATTTAGTAGATTGGGGCAGGAGAATTGGATGAGTGAGTAGAGAGGGAGATGTAGGAAAGCAGTCTGATTTAAATGAGGGATGAGAAGTTGAAGTACAGGTAGGCGATAGTTGTGGGATGAGCCTATGTTCAATTAAAGTAAGGTAGTACAATATGGAAATTAAGTATAGGAAGAGTGCAGGGAGAGACATTGATTGGTTGAAAGGTAATGGGGAGAAGGGTAGTGGGGAAAAAAAGTATATATGACTGTATTGCTGTAATGGGAAATAGAGGGAGTAACCCGGTGTAGGATGAAGCAACTAGTTAACTATAAAGGAAATGATGTCGGGTTGTTAACTATAAAGGAAATGATGTCGGGTTTGTGGGAATAGGGGGTTAGGGTGGGGGCAAAGTGAGCCCGAGTGTAGCAGGCTGAGCCAAGGAACTCAATTCAGGCAGACAACACTGTTAATGGGAGTGAGTCAGCAGAAACCCAAGATTACCCAAGTACAAATATAGATTTAAAGTCCTGCAAGGAAAATGCAGGGGGGGAAGGGTGCAGGTCCTAGAGTGTGAGTCTCTGCTAGTATTGAACAAAGTTACAAGTACACAAAGATATTTAATTGTAAACCTGCATTGGGTGTTTGTAAGACACCAGAAAGCTGGAACTTTTAAAGTGTCCTGTTAAACTGTGAGGCAGATTGCAGATAGGTCCGGTGTACAGGTATCGGCACACTGTTGCAGTTTAATTCTAGTGAAAGTAGCCGCTAGGTAGATTTAACTATTTTTATATTACAAAGGTAATTATCCAAACGAGGGGCTGTAAGTTGAATAGTTAATTCCCGAGCAGACAGAGTTAATTTCTTCCTTAAGTTTACTTTGTTTCACCCCATCTCTCTCGACTACTATAGTTACTCCTGTTAGTGCACATCAGTGTGCTGTTGCAATCCACCTCTTTTGGAATCTTTTGTCATTCTCATCTGTTGTATCAAAAGGAGTAGTGTGTGTCTTAAACACCCTTAGCCCCCTCGTAGTGATATCCAATTTGAGATTCTTTTTAAGGCTCAAGACATCTAAGTGGACCGTTGTCTCTTTATGTAACATATGTTCCAGCTTCTCCAATAAAGCATGTGACTCAGATGGGAAATGGACAGAAGAACAATGTCCAACAGTACCAAATAAATTATCAGTTCTTTTGTAGATTCATAGGCGTTTACTAGGCTAACGATCACAAGGGCCTTTTTAAGCCTAGCCATTCATCCCAAATCTCTGACAAGTTCTATCACCCTTGATAAGTGTAAGCATGGGCCTGGGGGATGAACCAATTACAGGCTGTCTCCTTCCGTTCTTGTTGAAATCTATTCCACAAAAGTGATTGTCCATCATTGCCACAAATTCTGTCAGCCTGCTCGGAAAGACAAAACCTCCCTTGTGAGTAAGAAAATTATCCAGTGTGCATTGAGAGGTATCAGGACCATCTTCTCTAAAACTATGTGGTAAATTCAAAGACAAAGGTTCACTGGCTATTAAACACAAAGCACCACATAAATCCACAAAATAATAAAAACCACAAAACCAAATGAACCAAGTTCAGTAACATAAAATATACTCTTTAATAACACTCTAGCACCTTGGCTGTAATAGCATTCAAGGAGTTAAATCTCTTGTCCTCTTCACTCTGATCTGGCAGGCCTTTCCAAAGCTAAAGTGATATGGATTGAGAGAGTAGATGACAGCCATAATGAAGATGCAGGCTGAAATGGTTGTCATCCCATCCCTTTTGGTTTGTTGGACATATCCAGTTGGCCCCACATCTCCCTTATTTGCTACTTTCCTGTGTGACGACCCACCACTGCCAACCAGTAATCAAGGAGCCTCAATCCTCACCACTGGCAACAGTGGGGGATGTCCACTGAGAGGATAATGGGTACATACACAGTATTTCCAGATGCAGCTCTGCATCAAGTGCAGTTTCTCTTAAGAGCGCATAGAGACCACAGTCAGTCTGCGGCTGGTTTCTCACTCTTTCTCCAGATCTCCATTAAGACTCCCCATTGGCACAGCTATAGAGTTGAGATCTCCGCTGAGTGACCAGGCCAAAAAGTTCAACACCTTCTCTGTCCAACCAGTGCTTCGTGTTCCTGCCCAAGTAGCTGACGCACACACTCTTTGATGTTTGATTTACTTACACACAGACGCGCGCGCACACACACACACACACACACACACACACACACACACACACACACACACACACACACACACACACACACACACACACCTGGGAAAGGCTGGCACAGGTTTACTAACTATGCCCCCTTCTGCACAGACTATAAGGTAGTTACCACTCCCACCAGTCACTCCTTATCATCTACTTTAGTGCCTTTAACAAAGGGTGTCCAATCTTACTGTGTAATATTAATGTTAATACAAATGGTAGTTTGACCAAGAGCAAGGCTGTCATGAGTGGCCCACACAGTGACACCAAATAAATATGCAAGTACTCTCAAAACTTAAATATATCTACAAAGATCAGCCACAATGAAAGGTTTAAATATGTTTAATAATTAATAATAAAAGAACAAGATAATACTAAATATATATTCACAGTGACATCAGAATTCAAAATCACAGGAAATGTTTAAAACATCATTGAAGGGCAGTCTCAAATAAATAGAGAAAAATAATATCTAATCTAAGTGTTGCTGTATTCCTGAGTGTATCTAAGAGAATTACTATATCCTAGAAACTTACTACTAGAACAAGGCAGATGTGGTGAGTGGTGGTTCTTGTTGTCAGGTCCAAGACATAATGCAGAATGCTGTGTCTGACTAAGAGACTTCTCAAAATAATATCTGAAATATTACTGCTGCCATAGCTTGCAGAATGACATAATTTCTGCTCATCTGACTTCTAGTTCCCAGGTAAAACCCCCATTGCTGAAGCTGGCAGCATTTACCTGTAAAACTACTTATACAAGGGCTTTTGCTCAGATCTTTGCCAGATGTTGGAAGTCATAAAGCAATTGCATTCTTTCATGCTTCCAAAGTAGCAATTAGTTCACCCCGAAGACAACACAGAAAGCTTCCTACTACAGACTTTGTGTCTCTAGCTGCATTGAAATATCTTTATGGCTTAGCCTATAAAGTAATTTAATTTCCAATATTTTTCTAAAGTTTGCTGGACTGAGGTTAATCCTCCAGTTTCCTCTGTCAAAACATAAACATTTTATACAGTTACAATAGTGCATGTACATTTCTGTTCTTTCAGGGAACACTGTTGATGCATTTCAAACAAGTACTTTACAAATACCTTTTCAGCACAAACTTCTGTACAAAGCAGTTTGACACATATGACATGCAGTTCTAATACATTTGTAACGCAAGCATCTTATATAAATCAGTTTGATATTCACAAATGACATATAATTATTTACAAAATTCCAGCTTTCTGTGCTGGCAGTGCCTCCTTTTGTCACACTTCTTCCACCCCTTCAAAGACTCAAGCTAGTTTTTCAAGTGACCCTTGAGAAATGTTGCTTGAGAGGGATGGGCCTGTCTGGGAATACATTACCCCATACCCTGTCTTGAGATCCCAGCTGCCTTTGGATTCCTGACCCCGTTACAGTGTTGCACTGTCATATCATATGCCTGCTACCCTAGGCTCCACCATAGCAACTTGGGATTTTGCTGGCTTGCTCCCTGTAGCCATAGATCCCCCTCAGACTCCTCCTGCCTTCTACTGCACATACTTATCACCAGGACCTCCCTATCATGGTAAGGTTTCATGGTGTTAGCATGGTACAGTTTGCGCCCCTGCCTCCTGTCTAGCAGTTTTACCATGTAGTTAACAGCACTGAACTTCCTTACCACTCTGTAGGGTTCCTCCCAAGTAGCCTGCAGCTTGCTGTATCTGACAGGAATGAGAGCCAGGACTTGCTGCCCCATAGCATATTCTCTGGCTCGAGCATTCCTTTCACCAGACCTGTTTCTGCTGTTGGGCATTTGTCAAGTTCTCCTGTGCCAAGCCCTTGAGTTCCCTGAGCGTTGTCCTGAAGTTTTAGACATATGCCACAACAGACTTCTTGTCGGATTCACACTCACCCTCCCACTCATCGTGAATCAAATCTAGAGGTCCCCTCGTGCTATGCCCATACAGCAACTCAAAGGGAAAAAAACCTGTGGATTCCTGGGGCACCGCTCTGTAATCAAACAACAGATGGGGCAAATATTTGTCCCACTCCATCTTAAACTGGTCTGCAAATGCCCATAGCATACTCTTTTTAATATAGAGTTTAACCTGTCCACCAGACCATTAGTCTGGGGATGGTAAGGGTGGTCTTTAGGTGCTTCACCCCACAGTGCTTCCACAGATGAGTCAGCAGGTCTTACATGAAATTGGCATCTCTGTCAGTCAGTATTTTTTTGGGAAACCTACCCTGCTGAAAATCTCTAACAAAGCATTTGCCACCTTTACTGCCTCGATGGAGGACAGGACCACCACTTTAGGGTATCTGGTACCATAATCTACTACCACTAGGATATATGTCTTCCCCATGGAACTTGGGGAACTCCGAGGCCCCACAATATCCATAGCTACCCTCTGAAATGGCTCCTCAGTCACAGGCAAAAGCATCAAAGATGCTTTGACCTTATCTTCTGCCTTGCCTACTTTTTGGCACTGATCACAGGTCCTACATTACCCAGTTACATCATTGGAAATCCCAGCCCAATAAAAGTTCTGCATAATACATCTCTCATTTTGCAGGTCATATGGGCATAAAGTGTACAGAATGTCATGGGCTATGGCTAGAAGTGCTGGACAGTAGGCTCTGGGCACTGCCAACCGTTGTATTCTCTCACACTCTAGCCCTCCCTCAGGGGTCCACTCTCCATACAGTAACCCTTTATACCACTATAACTCAGCAAATAATAATATAATGAACTCAGCAAATGCAACTGGAGCCCCTTAAAATCTCTTCCCCTTGAAAATGCAGTATCATACTTTAATACCACTTTTTTATCCATTCTCAACAAACATGATCCTGAACGCACCATCAGAATGAAATCCAATATTGCCCCATGGCTCTCTAAAGAAACTAAAACGCTAATTCTCTCCAGAAATAAAGTCTGGGCCAAATGGAGAAGCCATAGAAATTCCCTTGACCTTCTTAATTTCCGCCAACTTAGAAACTCGACTAAAAAAGCAATAATTACTGACAAAAAAACCTTCTACTGCAAACTTCAACAAACTCATCATAACAATCCCAAACAGTTTTGGTCATCTATTAATAGACTCCTTTCCCCAGGAACATCCAAAACTCCCACCCCACTTAATGCCGACCCAGACACTCCCCACCTCACTGCAAATGCTTTCAACTCTTTTTTTACTGACACTATTCTATCACTAGCTAGACAACTTAGCACTAATAACTCCTGCCCACCTATAAACCAAAGACACCCTTCAAATAACTTTAAAATACAACCTATTCCTACATCTTTCATCTCTAGACTTATTCACAAACTGAAGCCTTGTACCCCTTCTGCTGACAAGCTCCCTTCATTTTTTTCTCCAAAAAGCTGCCAAAGAAATTGCATATCCAGTATCTATACTTATAAACAGGACAATCCAAGAGGGAACCATCCCAGACATCTGGAAAATATCCCATATTATCCCTTTACATAAAGGTGGAAATTCCATTGAGTACTCAAACTATAGACCAATTGCCCTCCTTTCTCCTTTAGCAAAAATAATGGAAAAATGTATTCACCAACAACTTTTACAGCATCTCTCTCAAAACAACATAATAGCAAACTGTCAACACGGTTTTAGACCACATCACAGTACTACCACTGCTCTCCTATCGTTTGTAGATACTATCAATAGGAACCGCAACGACAACCTTCTCTCTTCTGCTCTCTTCATTGACCTCTCTAAAGCTTTTGATATGGTCAACCACTCCATTTTAATTAACACTCTTACATCCCTCTCCTTTGATAATCTTGCCATTAACTGGTTTACATCCTACCTTAGCAATAGACAACAAGCAGTTTGTTGGGAAAACCAAATTTCCTCACTCACACCCGTTTCCATCGGTGTACCTCAGGGCTCCATTCTAGGACCTCTTCTCTTCTCCCTGTTCATCAATGATCTACACTTAGCAATCCCTCAAGCAACCTGCATTCAATATGCAAATGACTCCACCCTTATCTGCTCTGCTTCATCTCCTAATGAACTTTCATCTGTTACTCAAAATGTCTTCAACACAGTAGAAACTTGGTTCACCAGAAGCAGCCTCCTCCTCAATGCCAAAAAAACTAAACTTCTCCTTTTCTCTCCTAGCACTAGGTCCACTCCCTTGGACTTCACCATCTCCTCAAATAATGCCACTCTCATTACTCCTGATCCAACAACAAAATTATTAGGAATAACAATTGATAACAACCTCTCCTTTGATCAGCATATCAACAACACCATTAAAACAGTCAATAGAAAAATAGGAAGCCTATATAGAATTAAACCTTTCCTAACATCATCATCCAGAGCCAAGATTGCCCACTCCCATCTTTTGTCAACTCTTCTTTATGCCTCACCAATTTTTACTAACCTTAGGAAAGCCAACCTTAACAAACTGGCTACTTGCTACAACAACATTGCCCGTTTTGCCACTAGTAACCCTTTTAGAACTCATCACTGTATTAACCTGAAACTTCTAGGCTGGCTTGAACTACAAAACCTTCTGTTAATCCCTCAACTCGCTATTGCCCATAAAATTTTATACCAACCCAACAAAACCCCTATACTTTCTAAACTTTTAATCCCTTATAACAACCTAAACTCCCTTCGCTCTTCTAGTAAACTTATGGCTACTATAACAAAGACTAATAATTCTGCCGGTGAGACTCTATTCAATAATACTGTAGGAAGGAACTGGAATCTGCTTCCTAGCAATATAACACTTACCACATTTCTGCCTCTCTTTAAACATAAAATCAAAGATTACTTCCAAAGCCACTGGCTCTGTTCCTGTTCAAACCCTGACTAATCTTTTACCTCATCTGCGCTTTCTTACTACTCTGCACTTTCCTACTACTTTACTTTCCCTCTCTCTTTACTGAATCTGCTTCAGTCTACCTCCTTTTGTTTCTTCTTTCCTCTATGATAATCTCTCTCAACTTTCCCTTCTCTTTTCTTAAACTGCTTCCCTTCCTCCTCTCCTACTATAGTGCTTCTCTTTCTCCTTGTGTTACTAAGATTAGTTCTATATAATATTATAAGTCAATTTTGCTCTCTGTTTTGTGCCTTGTTCTTGATGTTATTACAGCTAATTAATGTTATTCTTAGAAATGTGATTCTCTTCATGTATATATCTGTTATTGGGTACTATATTTTTTTATTATTTGTCTTTTCATCTATGATGATTTGTCCATTTGCTTGTTTATTGTAACTTTTTTGGTTATAATTTGTGTGGAGCTTTTCTCCCCGGGCCTCTACTGAAAATGGAAATGTATCCAGCTAGACTAGCCCAGTCAACAAATGTAAAATAAAATAAAATAAATAAAAATAAACTATACAGATTCCCCCTATCCTTGAGAATAGGATGTCTCTCTAGCTACCTCTCTCAAACCTTGTAATGTAGGGCTTGAGAGCTGAGTCTGTCTCCACTCTCTCTTTGTAACCCTTCCCAGCTCTCCTTCCACAATAAGTCGGGTATCCTTTGACAGCGGTGCTTCACAGTTATCCAGAATAGTAGTCCTCACCTCAGCCCTTGTAGTCACTCTATCCAAGGGAACATCAGTACCCACCAGCAGCTGTGACTCACCTTTAGTCTCACTGCTACAGGGTAGCTCCCTCTCTGAAGTAACCACCTCACCAGTCCTGGCTTCAAGTGTGCGGTCTGTCTGGGTTCCCCCCAGAGCCGCATGCCTGTCTCCAAGCCAGACTGAGTCTAACTGCATGCACACAAAGTACTGCATTATCAAAATCATTCCTATCAGGACATCTGCAGTGATATCCTCAAACACACCTAATTGCTTGCTTCCTTTTCCACCCTCCCAGTCAAGGTGAAACCTAGCCAAAGGTGTTTGGAATGGGGTCCCTTCTAAAGCTCTGACTGGAGTCGACTGCCCAAGCAAGTTGTGCTCCTCTTTAACCAACGCAGTCTTCACAATGGTTAGATCAGAGGGTGTTTCTTTCTCTCTCTCTCTCTCTCTCTCTCTCTCTCTGTCTGTCTCATAGCAGTGGCCTGTTTCCCATCTACTAAGATAGGATATAAACACTTGTGGTAGTTTGGTACCCTTGCTGTCTCCAGACAACATACCACTGGCATTATGTCATTCCTACTTGCTGGCTCCCCTACCTTTTGTTTCCCACCTTGCCTCTGTGGACATCTATATGCTACATGGCCCCACTGGTTACATTTAAAACAGTTAGCCCTTAATCCTGGCTGTGTACCTGAAGGAGTGGCTTCCCCTGTTACTGGCAGACTCTGTTGGGGCGGTTTAGGCTGCCCAGCATGGGTTTCCTTAGACCCATGTGCAACACTGGGTATCCCTTTCCTGTGCAGTGATGCTCTGCTTGCTAGGTATAGGTCCCCTTTTTTCCCCAACTCATTTGCGCTGTTGCATTCCCTATCTGCCATCTAGATTCTCAGGTCCTCAGTCAAAGTGCTAAGGGCTTGTTCCCTCACCAAAAGGTCTCCCAGCTTTTCAAAAGTGGTGGCCTGACACCCACTCACCCAACTATTAAAAAAGTGCTTACCTCAGCAATATAATTGCAAACACTTTCCTCTGCCTTGCGTCTATGCTCCTGAAACTTTTGTTTTGTAAGCTTCAGGTGTTACTCTAATAAACATCTCTTTACTTGGTTATAGTCTAGGCAATCAATATCAGACAATTTAGAAACAGCAGTTATAACTTTAACATGGTGTAAGGGGGGGGGGGGGGGCTTCAGGACATATCCAGAGCCGGTCAACATTATACTGTTTACATACCCTTTCAAACGTATGAATAAAACTATCAAAATTATCACATACTGTAAATTGTGGAAGAAGTTTATTGACCTTTATTGCTTTTGCGGTTTGGTTACTTCCTTCCCTATTACCTCCATGACCCTGGCGAAGAGTCAGCATCTCCTTTTCATGTTGCCTCTGCCTCTCATTTTCTTCAGCCTACAAACATCTCAGTCTCTCTGCTGATTCTATTTCCAAATGTATGGCCTCCAGTTCAAGTCTGTTTAACACCAGACAGATTTTTAAGTCCTCTGAGGAAAAGTTGAACTGTCCATTTTTTGAGAGATGTACATCCCCAAGGTCAGTCTAGTTGTGTTCCTGGTTGCTGGTCTGTGATGCAGCTGTGGCTAAGGCTGCAATTATTTCCCCTTTAGTCAGGTTTGCATGCATCAGTCCTTTGGCTTGGCACATCTCATCCAACTGGCTCCTTGTTGACTTGCCATAATCCTCTGCTGATATCCTTGCCTGCTCTCCCTGACTAACTGAGTTAACAGAAAGTAAATAAAACTATTGTGATATGAAACTCTGAATGCCTACCATGTGACTGCTTGAGAGTACAAACAGCTTCTTTACTGACCACTGTTTGTAGGCTACAGGAGTTCAATATCCACACCACTGATTCCCAATATATGATGTGGTGATCCCACCACTGCCAGCCATTTAATATTTGATGACCCACTACTGCCAACCAGTAATCAAGGAGCCTCAGTCCTTACCACTGGTAACAGTGGGGGACATTAACTGAGAGGATAACAGGTACACACACAGTATTTTCAGATGCAGTTCTCTGCATCAAGTGCACTTTCCTTTAGGAGCACACAGAGACCACAGTCAGTCAGAGGCAGGTTTCTCACTCTTTCTCCAGTTCCCCAATAAGACTCCCCTCTGGCACAGCTATAGAGCTGAGATCTCAGCTGAGAGACCAAGCCAAGACTGCCAGCACCCTCTGTGTCCAACCAGTGCTTCGTACCCCTGCCCAGGTAGCTGACTCGCACTCTCTGAGGTTTCATTTGCACATGCACACATATACCTGGGAAAGGCTGGCACAGGTTTACTAGCTATACCCCCTTCTGCCCAGACTATAAGGTTGTTACCACTGCCATCAGTCACTTCTTGTCAGCTGTGTTAGGGCCGTTAACAAAGGGTGTCCAGTCGTACTGTGTAATATTAATACAAATGGTAGTTTGACCAAGAGCAAGGCTGTTAGGAGTGGCCCAGGATGAATGGTTTAAATACATTTAATAATAAATAAAAGAACAAGACCAGTGCTTAATATATATTCACAGTGTCACCAGAGTTCAAAATCACAGGAAATATTTAAAACCGCGTTGAAGGACAGTCTCAAATAAATAGAGAAAAATAATATCTAAACTAAGCTTTACTATGTTCCTGACTGTATCGAAGAGAATTACTATACCCTAGAAACTTACTAATAGAGCAAGGCAGATGTGGTGAGTGGCTCTTGTTGTCAAGTCCAAGACCGAATGCAGAAAGCTCTGTCTCATTAAGAGACGTCTCAAAATAATATCTAAAATATCACTGCTGGAATAGCTTGCAGAATGACATAATTTCAGTTCATCTGACGTCTAATTCCCAGGTAAAACCCCTATTGCTGAAGCTGGCAGTATTTAGCATCTACCTGTAAAAAATACTCATACAAGGGCTTTAGCTCAGATCTTTGGCAAATACTAGATGTCATAAAACAATTGCATTCCTTCATGCTTCCAAAGTAGCAATTAGTTCACCCCGAAGACAATGTAGAAAGCTTCCTAGTACAGACTTTGTGTCTTTAGCTGCAGTGAAGCATCTTTATGGCCTAGCATATAAAATAAATTGCAAATATTTTTCTAATGTCTGACAAAACATACACATTTAAACAGTTACAATAGTGCATGTACCTTTCTGTTCTCTCCAGCAGGGAGTTGATGCATTTCAGACAAGCATGTTACAAATACCTTTTCAACACAAACATTTGTACAAAGCAGTTTGACATACACATGACATGCAGTTCTAATATATTTGTAACACAAGCAACTTATATAAATTAGTTTGATATTCACAAATGACATATAATTATTTACAAAATTCCAGCTAGCAGTGTGACAAAAGGAGGTATTGCCAGCACAACCTGTTCCATGTTTTGGTACTTGTGGCTTTGAAGCTGAGATACCACCTGTAACATGCATATCCAGTGCTAGCTGATACTCTTACCTCTGCATTTGATCTCTCTCAGATTCATTTGACATTGAAACCACTTGGAGACATTTTTGGTATGTGAAACTTTGGCCTTTAATGCATCTGCATAGATTTCCTCCTTGAAGCCCACTGTGTCTTCAGTGTCACTGATTCCTTCCTAGGTGCTAGGCCTGACTTCTCCTGCACAGAGGGACCAGGGTCCATGTTTGAGGTCATGAAGAATATGATCTATGTTCCCCCAACAGCATCTTCACAGTCTGTATTGGTGATGACTCCATCCCCAGACACCCAGCATTCTGCTCCAGAGCTCAATCACCAAGCCTCCCAAGGTCAGAACAGAGCTGATAACCCCAAACAATCTGTGCAAGTTCATTCCGACTCTTCCGAGGAATCAGACTCTTCCCCCATATTCTTCTAAGGAAATAACATACAAGAGGAGACGCACAGGTTCCCCAATGAAGTTCCTGACATCTAACACTGACTTGAGTATCAGAGAGGGTTCCCCCATCCCCTCCAGAGGTTACCACATTTAGTGTGGTCTTGTAGTTGATGAGACAAAGGGGATCATGGTCTACTGACCCACCCTCTCAGGATGAGGAGGTGTTCTAGGCTTATCAGTCTCATTGTCTACCTCCTGGGTTTTCACTACTGCAGGAAGGCATGTCAGAAACCTTAGTCTTCTGAAGCCTTCCCCAGAAAGTCAGACAAGGTTTTAAGTCCACCTAATCATCAACAACACTGTACCAAGGGACCTCTGTTGGATTAGGATTGTAGCAGCAGCCACTAAGAGGCAACTGTCTGATGATGCAACTGCTGTCTATCTGCCCAGCTATAAGTCCATGGTGATGGATAAGATGGGGAAGTGGACATATGCCTTGGGCAGTTTTGCCGTAAGGGTGTTAAATTATGTTGCACGTATGAACAACTTCCAAAGAAACGTAATGGCACAAACTTTAGACTCTGAGAAAGTTTCCCATGCTAGAGTCTAGGAAACAGTTTGACATGACAGTATACACAATGCTGAACATTACAAACCTGTCCATGCGTCTTTTACTTGATGCCAATGAAGTGGCTTGTGCACTGGTTACAGGTATTACAGTGAGATGTCATGCCTACATGTGTCTTTGCAATATTGTGGATAACTTTAAGGTGTCTTTCACAAATGCCCCTTATGATGGTCCCTTCTTATTTGGCTCTTCAAAGAAAAAGAAATTGCTGGGTTGTGAGGAGGATGGAAAGAATGCCTTCCATAGGCGTGAAATATGAGACCCCTCAAAGATTGTACAGTAGTAATCAGAAGATGTCCAAAACCATATAGCTCAGAACACTCCAGTGTCAGTCTTTTCACTGTGTCTTAGACATGGGTGGCTGTGCCTGAGGCAGCCCCTTCAGTGGAAACTACCCACAAGTCGAGGTGGTCCACAGACTGTGATATTCCAGGGGATCTTTTCATGCAAACAGAATCAGCATCCCTGAATGCTTGCAGTACTGTCCCCCTGTACAGGCAGTCAGGAATCGGGAACCATTTTATCTCTCAACTCACCTGTGTCAATGGCTATCATATGGGATTCTTGGGAGAGAAGTAGCACCATTTCCCATCCCCCACTCCCTGCAAACCCAGATGCTTCAGAAACACTACCCTATAAAAAGATAGCGGCCAGAAGACAACTTTTCTTTCATTTAGAATCCAGGAGATTCTAGACTTGAGAGGGTCATGAATTTCTTCAAGATTCTTTTTAGTACTAAAATAGAACAAGGACCTCGGGCCCACTAGACCTCAGCGACCTAAATCTTCACATTAAAAACACCTATAGAACAGTCACAGTGCAATCAGTTTTGTTGTGCATGAAAGGAAACCCCTTGTTTTGATTAACAATTCTTCAAGATGCCTACTTCCACGTCAAGATAGCAAAGAAATACAAGGGATTTTTATGCTACCATTTAGGAACCAGTCATTGTTAGTCCAGAGCTCTGCCCTTTCATCTCACCACAACCCCAATACTGCTCTTCAAGTGCATGGCAACCTACTTGTGATTAAGAGGGATCTGTGTGTTCTCATGATTGGACAACTGACTCCTCGCTGCTACAACCAAGGACTCTCTTCTTGAAATATGAGATTAATTGCTGTTGCTTATCCTTCTGTATCTCTGTATATTATGAAAAATCAAATCTTCACTCAGTGCAGTCCATTATTTTTATTGTGTGCCAGCCAGACACTATGAATTGTACAGTCAACCCTCCCTCTGTACATAATGAAGACACTCTCATCTTCAGTCTAAGGCCTTCAGTATCGCCTGTCTTCATTGGTACTATTAATAATTCCATTACTCTGATTAATGGACTCAACTATAGTTATGGTTTTGTGCGCATGATTCTACATTCTAATTCTGCAGTGGTTACTCAGTCTAGTTGTCTCAGTTCTTATACCATGCTGTGATACCCGTAATCATTACTCAGCAATGCAAGGTTCATTTCAAATGGTGGCTTGTCTGTTCCACTAGCTACAGGTGCTACTATCAACATGAGTTCCTGAGTTCCTCCTTTCTGGAGTGATGGAGCATTTTGAAGGGAGGATGGTCCAAGGTACTTGGAATCAGACAGAAGCCCATCTTCACATAAATATCCTGGAAATGAGAGTTGTCCTTTTATCATTGCAGGAATTCCAGAACCTTCTTCCTCCAGGAGTGATTTCTGGAATTCTGATTAAAGAAACTGTGTACATTTGTCTAGTACATGTTTTGTTTTTTATGTATTGGTGCTGTGAATTAACCACGAAATGTATTTGACTGGCATCCAGCTAGTTTAGTACATTGTAGAAATGCAGCCATTAATTATTCGTGTGATATAAGTAAAAGTTTAAGTTCATTCTAGTATCAGAAATATTCATGTGGTAAACTGTGACAAAGAGAAGTCTGAACACCTTTGGAGAACAAAAGTCTTTTCAGTGTGTCTTGTCATACCGTGTTTGGCCACAGTATCCTGTATAACAGATGATGTTATGTGATCCTATCTCGCCTACATTCTGACTGATGGATTCGGAGCCGATCCTCGGCTCCGACTCGGCACGCTTATGCTATAGAGCGAGGCCTCTAATTGGCTGAGCTATCTTTATCCCAGGATGCACCACCACTAATCCCCCAGATCTCGTTTGCCGCTTACAGAGCTTGGACGTGGTCTCAACATTGGCTGGGCTAAGTACTATATATATAGTCTTTTTTCCTGTCAGTATTTCCTTCATTTAAACCCAAAAGCTGTTTTAACGGCTATTTTTTGTGTACGAGTGTGTTTCTTATAGTTTCATTGAGTTTTTCATATATTTTCCTGTCAGAGAAGGTTCTGTTTAAGTTAGAGGGGCCTTCCCCTGTACTAACTACTTTAGTGGTTGTGTGTGGGTCAAGTACCCGTTTGAGTTAGAGGGTCTTGACCCTCCTTGTTTTCCCTTTTTCTCTTTCTTACATTTCTTGTGTAAAAAAAAAAAAAAAAAAAAAAAAAAAAAAGTTCTTTAGTTTAAATATTTTTCGGAGTTAGTCAAATTTCTTTCGGCGCCCCCAGATAGAGAGTTCCTTACGAAAGGTGTGGCTGTGGATGCTATGGTGGTGGCATCTGCTAACAAGCAAGATGTAGCAGAGGCTTCTACGTCCGTCCATCCTCCTAATAAGGAGTCTAGGAGCATGGATCAGTACGGTAAGCGCACCCTTAGTTCAGCGGCCTTTACTCTGAGGTCTTTGAACTACCTGACGCACTTTACGAGATTCCAGAGGGATCTGATTAAGGAGCTATCCGATACCCTCTTAGGTAACCTGCCTGAGGAGCTGGCCCAGACGGTTGGATCTCAGCTGGCTACAATGTCGTCCATTTCGAACTCGTCCATGAGGCTCATTTCGTATGCGGCCGAAGGGGCGAGTAGAGCGGCGGGTACAGGCATTGCTCTACGGAGACAAGCCTGGCTCCGCCTGTGTCATTTCGCGGAGGCCTTCAAGTCTTCATTCGCCGACACCCCCTTTGATGGGTCCTCCCTGTTTGGGCCCAAGGTGAAAGACACACTTACCCGCTGTGAACAGGAGGGTAAGACTCTGACTGCCGTAGGGGCACGATTTTCCACTCCCTTTCGGCCTTATCCCAAGGCTAAAAGAGGAGGGAAGATGTGTTTCCGTAGATCACAGAAGTCTTACCCCTCTCAGCAGGAAGGGTCCCCCTCCAGAGGCAGAGGAGGGGGAAATTCATCAGGAAGACGCCGTCCCAGAGGCGGCAGAGGCCCCCGCAACACTGGAGACCGCGAGTCCTTTCGTGGCTCTTCAGCTTTTCATAGTCCCTGAGGGATTGCCCGACTGTGCTGCTCCGGAGCCAGTCGGGGGTCGTTTTTCGAAGCACTTGAAGGCCTGGGAAGGGATCACTCAGGACCGATGGGTGCTTCGAATTATCGCCGGAGGTTACTCCATCCCATTCTGTTGTCCCCCCCCTCAGTCCAAAAGAATCCCGGACCCGCCACCCAGTCAATGGGATACCGCAGCCTTAGAAATTTCAAAGCTGCTGCAAAAAGGAGTCATCCAACCGGTCCCCGCAGACCAGATCGGATTAGGGACTTACTCAAGATTCTTTTTGGTGCCAAAAAAGACCGGGGACTTGAGGCCCATTTTGGACCTAAGCAACCTAAACCGTTCAGTCAAGAAGTCCAAGTTCCGAATGGTCACTTTACAAACCATTCTCCCATTGTTGGAGAAAGGTGTTTGGATGTACTCCATAGACCTCAAGGACGCGTATTACCATATCAAAATACATCAAACGTCCAGGAGACACTTGCGCTTCAGCCTAGGAGGCAATCATTTTCAGTTCCGTGCGCTGCCCTTTGGTCTTACCACAGCCCCCAGGGTGTTCACCAAATGCTTGGCAGTAGTGACTGCTCACTTGAGGAGTCTAGGATTCCAGGTGTTTCCGTACCTAGACGACTGGCTTCTAACTGCCACCTCCAAGCATCTACTTCTACGGAGCCTGCAAGCCACAACATCACTGGGCAATTCCCTCGGAATCACCTTCAATTGGCCAAAGTCTGTGTTACGGCCATCTCAAAGAATAAGATTCATAGGGGTAGAGATAGATTCAAACCAGATGCGGGTCTATCTACCTGCAGACAGAATTCAGACCATACAAAATCAGGTTCGAGCCTTACTCCCCAGGTCCAAAGCCCCAGCCAGAATGGTCCTACAGCTATTGGGATCGATGTCTGCCACAGTTCTGCTAGTTCCCTTGGCAAGGTTACACATGAGAATCCTCCAGTGGCTTTTTTCAACTCAGTGGTCCTTTCAGGAACTCCCTCTCAATCATCTAATATGGATCACAGAATCTTGCAGACGGGACCTTCGCTGGTGGCTAGTGTCCTCCAATTTGGATCAGGGACGACCCTTTGTTCTTCCTCCTCCGGCCACTTTGACCACGGACGCCTCCCAGACGGGGTGGGGGGGGCATTCCCTGGGCAGGTCAGTCCAGGGCAAATGGCACCCGGAAGAGGCCCCTCTCCACATCAACATCCTAGAAATGAGGGCAGTACTCCTGTCCCTTCAAGCCCTTCACGATTACCTCCCTCAGGGCGTAATTGCTGTTCGCTCAGACAACATGTCAGTTGTCTGGTACCTGAACAAACAGGGAGGGACCAGATCCTATCCTCTTTGCAGAGAAGCGATGAGAGTTTGGGAATGGGCAGTCTCGACCAAACGCTTCCTAGTGGCTACTCACATACAGGGCAAGTCCAATGTCATAGCCGACAGGTTGAGCAGAACCATCCTCTCTCCTCACGAATGGTCTCTGAATATGACGATTACAAGGCAGATTTTCAGCGAATGGGGAGTTCCGTGCTGCGACCTCTTCGCGACTCCTCTGAATGCGAAGTGCAAAGAATTTTTCTCCCTAACCCCGGCTCCGGGGAAGAGCCCTATGGACACATTAGTCCACCCTTGGCCCACCGGCCTGCTTTATGCCTTCCCTCCAGTTCCTCTCCTACCCAGGGTAATTCAAAAGGCATCTCTCTTAGGGAGCAAGATGATCTTAATTGCTCCTTACTGGCCTCGTCAAGTCTGGTTTCCCTATCTTCGGAAACATGCTCTGGAAGGTCCATGGTTCCTGGACCAGGTCCCAGACCTACTGATTCATCAGTCGGGACTACTACACCAGTCCCTACACACATTAAAATTGACGGCCTGGCTCCTCCTCTTCCAACCATAGTCAGGAGACATGCACTGGATCCAGATGTGGTGCACATATTGTCTTCAGCCCACAAGTCTGCTACGAAGAAACTGTATTCTAGCAAATGGAAAAGGTTTGCTATCTGGGCTCAACTCCGGGGCCTGGACCCCATTTCTACCCCCGTGGCAGAAGTACTCAAATTCCTGACCTCTCTTTTCTACCAAGGCTCTTCTGTTTCTACCATCAAAGTACAATTGGCAGCGATTTCTAATTTTCATGAATCCATAGACCCACCTTTAATGAGCAACAGGTTGTGTAAGACCTTCTTGAAAGGTGCTGCTCTATTAAGACCTCCGATTTCTCATCCTGCACCTCCATGGGATCTCGATATAGTATTGCACGCCTTGACTTCTTTCCCCTTTGAACCGACAGCTACCTGTGATCTAAAGTTTCTATCATGGAAGACAGCCTTTCTAGTGGCGATTACTTCAGCCAGAAGGGTTTCAGAACTTCAAGCTTTGTCAGTGAAACCCCCGTACTTGGTTTTTCATACAGACAGGGTATCCCTCAGACCAAATCCTTCTTTTGTTCCTAAAGTCTGTTCTACTTTATGCTTGCAACAGTCGTTAGAGCTCCCAGTTTTTTTCCCAAAATACTCCAATAAAGCAGAGTTTATTTTCCACACACTAGATGTCCACAGGCAGTTACGTTTTATTTGGATAGGACCAAACAATCAAGGAAGACAGATCAGTTGTTTGTGTCCTTTGCAGAAAACAAATTGGGCAACGCGGTCACAAAGGTCACTATTGCCAAATGGATCAGGGACTGTATTACTCAAGCTTATATTTATTCTAACAAAGAGCTTTCCACCTCTGTCAAGGCTCATTCTACAAGGGCTATGGCTACCTTGGTAGCATTTCATTCTAAGCTTGCTATTGGTGACATTTGTGCTGCGGCTACATGGTCTTCCCCGCACACCTTCATTTCTCACTACAAATTAGATGTGGCATCTAGAGGACGAGCTTCATTTGGTTCCACAGTGCTCAGGAGTGTTTTCCAATGAGCCACCCGGGATTTAGGTGCTAGGGACGCTGTCCCATCAGTCAGAATGTAGAGATAGGATCACATAACATCTTTTAGTTATGTACTCACCATAACTTCAGATGTTTGGGATCCATCTCGCCTACATTCCTAATAACCCACCCTCCTTCCCCCTTCCTTGGAGATCAGAGGATATCAGAAGGTCCGAATCCTGTTGTTTCATCTTGAAACATCTAACAATGTTATATAAACAAGCTGTGCATGTGTGCATGAATGCGGACAAACAAGATCTGGGGGATTAGTGGTGGTGCATCCTGGGATAAAGATAGCTCAGCCAATTAGAGGCCTCGCTCTATAGCATAAGCGTGCCGAGTTGGAGCCGAGGATCGGCTCCGAACCCATCAGTCAGAATGTAGGCGAGATGGATCCCAAACATCTGAAGTTATGGTGAGTACATAACTAAAAGTTACTGGTACTCAGGAATAAGCTGTAGAAAAGGGAAGTTGAACAACACGAGTGATCACTTAATGATCCCATTATCAGACTGAATTGACTTCTAACAGAGACTCCAGCATTTTGGCCATATAATGATAGATCTGAAGTAGTTTACTTCATTTGATTTTCAACCTGTGGGAATACGGAGCCGTGTCTGATCCGAGCCAGCAAAGATTGCAAGCATCAGCTCTGAGCTCCTGACTCCTCCCCTTACCCATAATCCACCTCCCTTGCCTTCCATCCCTAGATCTCATTTGCCGCGATTTGCGATAGCATCGTGTCTCTGAAGCTCCAGTTAGCAGGGTACTTTTCTGGTATTGCAAGTTACTAATTTCTGTTTTTCTTAGCCGTTTTAGCTTAGCGTAGGTATCCTTTCTCCCCTCCCATCGCTTTGGCGTCATGTGTAGGCTTTTAGTAGTTGTTAGGTAGTGTAGTTTGTCCATGTGTACCCCTCCCCCTTTTCTAGTCAGTTTAGTGTGTGGTGAGCGGGTGTGTGTTAAAGTTTCAGTGGAAGGTTTCATCTTTTCTTCCTAGGATGGCTGAAAAGCTTATTTTTAAGCGCTGCACAGAGCGTGGCCATAAGCTCTACCCAGTGGATGGCCACACTCTGTGTGTACTGTGTTTAGGTGTGGACCACCTTAATGTTGACTGCCATTTGTGCGGGGTTCAACCCTCGGGCATTGAAAGACAGGCCAAGTTTGGCCCTCAAGGGACTTCTTCCTGCCACTGATCCTCCCTCCTCGGCTTCAGTCACGGCGGCTGCCGTGGCTGCCTCTCTCGCTTCTCTGCCTCTGGCCTCTCCTCCCTCCCAGGCTGGGACTCAAACTCCCACTTCTAAGCCTGTGGTAGCGGAGCAGAGAAGGGGTAGAGAGCGGGAGAGAGAGTTGAGGCCAAAAGAGAAGAGAAAGAGGTCTCTGGACCTTGTGTCACCCAGTAAATCTGCTCTGATCTGTGACTCCCCCGTCTCGATCTCTGAGGTTCTTCCCAGAGCCGGAGGAGGCACGCTCAGTCTCCCGGGCCTCAGCTCCCCGACCTGCCCAGTCGGAGTCTGTGGCCTTGTCTTGGTCCACCCGGTCTCTCTCGGACATGGATCTGGATAAGATGATGAGGCACTTCATCCATACACAGATCCCGATGGGGGTCTTGCCAGCCCCCCCCCCCTCAGGAGGGGCAGCTTGCTTCCTTTTTTTCAGCCTATCACTCCTTCCCCGATCCGACCTTAGGCTCCAGAGTTCTCGGATCCAAGGTTGGCCTTGGTCAGGGTGTGGGCACCGACGGTCCTCACGTCCTCGACCCAGGCAGCTGCCTGGAGCATCTTGGATCCAACCAGTTTGGATCTGAGCTGCTCTCGGAGCCAGAGCCTGGGGGTCGGATCCGAGGGAGTGGAACCTTTTCCATCGGCTCTGACATTGTCGGTCCAGAGGTTCTTCGTCTCACATTGCTGCAGTCATAACCTGTGGGTAGTCCGCTGTCCTCGGTCGGCCCGAATACCAAAGTGTTAGGCTGGCGTCGGTCATGGTCGCTCAGAGCTGACGTCAGTATGCAGTAGTACTTAAGCGCATGACCGACGCCATATCCTCAGTCTTTCTTGCCGCGTGGTCCGAAGCAGAAGCAGCGTTTGCAAGTGCCATTCGGCGTCCTGAAATTTTCATTTTACGAGTTTCAGACCGAAGACCAAGTTGGGCTAAGTACCCCGTTGGGGAATATTTTTGTCTTTTCTTGCCTCAGTTAATCCGGATGTCAGAAAAAGTTAATAATTGTATTTCTTGTGGGAAACAGATACCTCATAGGGACTTTCACTCTCTCTGTATTCCTTGCTTGGGGCCTGAGCACGACGTAGTCGGGTGTCGCTTTTGCACTAGATTTAATAAGCGCACCATTAAACGCAGATTAGACTGTGCTAGGCTTGTTTTCGGTAAGCGGTGTAACTACAACATGCCGTCAGATCCTCCGACGCCCGCTACCTCAAAAAAACGAAAAGATAAATCGTTAAAGTCTAAGCAGGATGAGTCGTCCATTGCGGACGCCGGTTCTATGGAATCCATGGTTGAATCTGTGGATCCAGCCGAGGTCTCGGCTGAATCACAGGGGGAACCTTTAATATTACAGGAATTGGCCTCTCAGGAGTTAGGTCAGGCCGAGGGGGCTTCTCAAGTTTCTGTGGTTCCATCCTTACAAAAGGTTATTAGGCCTTCTACTTCTGTCACTAAAGGCCCTGCTAAAGCTAGACCTGGTCTTTCTGGTACAGGCATCAGCCCAAGTTCTTCGGGCTCTGTTCCTAAAAAACATATGTTAAAAATGGCAGAGGATTTGATTACTTTAATCAGGGGTTCTATGCCCCCTCCAGAGAAGAGGCCTAGGGTGGAGACAGATTTAGAGGGATTGGAGCATTCCTCAGATTACTCTGAGTCTTCAGCTGAGGATATTCAGGATTTTCCCCCCTATTCTGATTCGGATGCAGAGGATTCATGTCCTTCTGCTTCTCCTCCAGAGGATTTTTCCTTTTCTGAAACCTTGCACTCCATGAGGGAGCATTTCAAGTGGGAAGGTCAGGATTTTTCAGATTCTCGTAAGAGGCTTAGGGAATTTTTGTTTTTGCCACAGCATAGACCTTTGGCTATTCCCCCTGTTTTAGATGTTGTTCAGGATGTTTTTTCTGAAGCTTCCCTTAATCCTGATTCTTTACCCCCTGCCCCTGTCAAGCCAGACAGGTATTACCGAGTTCCAGAGGCTCATAAATATTTGTATAAGTGTCCTAGAGCTGACCCGGAAACTATTATTCAAGGACCTAGGGGTGTCAGAGCTTCTGTAGTTAAGAATCCAGTACCTCTGGATAAAGATTCTAAAGCTTTGGATAGGTGGGGTAAAAAAGTGTATACCTCCTCCACGCTAGCTATGAGGGCTTTAAATTGCCAGTTTCATATGCTGAAGTATCAGAACTTTCTGTTAGGTCAGTTGAAATCTAAGGTAGATGCTTTAGCTGAGGGTATAGAATGTAAGGAATTGCAGGACTTAGTTCATGCCTCAGATCAGGTTGGTAAGCATTCTTTACAGTGTGGCTTCGATGCTCTTCAGGCTTCTTCCAGGGTGGCTGCTACTGGTTCAGTTATTCGTAGGCATGCCTGGCTTAAGGATCAAAATTTGTCAGAGCATGTTAAAGCTCGAATTTTGGATGCTCCCCTTCAGTCTGAAGTTCTTTTTGGTTCTCCTGTGGAGTCAGTTTTGAAAAAGATGGAAGACTAAGTCCATGCAGACTTTTAAGGAATTTTTGCAAGTGCAGCCCCCTACGTTTAGCAGGAATTGGCCTGCAAAAGGATGGTCTTACCCTTCTTCCGATTTTCAGTCTAAGGGCAGATCTAGACGTGGTAGGGGCAGAGCTCACGCTCAGGGTTCTTTCAGACCTAGGACTTGGAGTTCTCCTGCACAATCTTCTGGTGAGGGCAGCGGTCAGCCTTTTCATAAACAGACCCAATGACCTGTATCTCCAGCTGCCAGATTCCTCCTGTCTGGCAGCTCCTCTAGGAGGAAAGTTGGCACTATTCAAACAAAATTGGCTTTTGGTTACCCAGGACAAATGGGTGTTGGACATTATAAATCAAGGTTACAAGTTTTATTTTCACACCTTCCCTCCTTTCAAAGGCATGCCAGATGTACCTCCTCAGCAAAGGCTGGAGGCTCACAAACAGATTTCTTTGCTTTTGCAAATGGGGGCAATCCAGGTGGTACTTCCGTCAGAAGTAGGCCTAGGGTTTTATTCTCGCCTTTTCCTTGTGCCAAAGAAAGGAAACACTTGGAGGCCAATTCTGGATTTGTCCATTCTCAATACATACCTAGACATTCCAAAGTTCAAAATGTTAACTTTACAGCAACTTCTGCCTCTGCTAGGCAAAGATCACTGGATGGTAACTCTGGATCTCAAAGAGGCTTATCTTCACATTCCTATCAGGCCCAGCTGCAGGAGATTCCTGCGTTTTCGGGCTGGTACTTTTCATTATCAGTTCTCTGCATTGCCCTTTGGCTTATCTACTGCGCCCAGGGTGTTCACAAAGGTCCTGGCTCCTGTGATAGCCTTCTTAAGACTAAGAGGAATACAAATTTATCCTTATCTGGACGATTGCCTCATTCTTGCTCAAGACAAAGACAAGTTACTTCAACATCTACAGTATGTAATGGCAGTTTTAAGGTGCCTAGGGTATTCTGTGAACGAAACAAAGTCCAGTCTAGTACCCTCTCAGGACATGTGCTTTCTGGGTGTGAGACTGAATACAGCCTCTCAGATGGCTTTTTTGACCCCGGACAAACAAAGAAATCTTCAACTATACTTCCAGCAATTATCAGTAATGTCCAGGCTGACTGCAAGGACAGTCCTTCAAGCCTTGGGGTTCATGGCATCTTGCATTCTGGTACTTCCCAATGCCAAACTGCATATGAGGAAGCTACAATGGTATCTCAAAAGTGTATGGACTCAACACTGCCACGATTTGGACACTGTCATTCAGATAATACCTTGCATTCAGAAGGAGTTCTTGTGGTGGGCTCAGGAATGTCACCTAAACAAGGGACTCTCTGTGACCCGACCAGAAGCGAGTCAGATCTTAACGACGGATGCCTCGGACCTGGCTTGGGGAGCTCACTTCAATGGGAAATGGATTCAAGACACGTGGCCTCCCAGACTACAGCATTTGCATATCAACATGAAGGAGATGTTAGCAGTCCAATTTGCCCTGATGGCTTTCAAGGATCTACTTCAACCAGGACAGGTGTTGATTCAAACAGACAACACAACAGTCATGTGGTACATCAACAAGCAGGGGGGAACCCATTCTTACCCTCTTTGCAGACAAGCTATGATTTTGTGGGAGACTGCTCTGGGTTTGCACATCACTCTTCAAGCAAGGTTTCTGCCAGGAGCACAGAACTCCTTAGCAGATGTATTGAGCAGACAAATTGTGGATCCCCACGAGTGGAAATTGGATCCTCACGTATTCCAACAGTTGACAGTGGCTTGGGGAACTCCAGACATAGATCTGTTCGCTTCTCCACTAAATTTCCAACTGCCAAAATTTTGCACAAAGATGTTTCACCCAAAAGCTTGGAAAGTGGATGCTCTATCTTTCAGTTGGAACAACCTTCACGTTTATGCTTTCCCTCCTCTGCCTCTCCTTCCCAAGGTACTCTTGAAAGTCAGGCAGGACAAGCCTTGCATGATTCTAATAGCGCCAGATTGGCCACGTCAGCACTGGTATCCTCTGCTGAGGAGTTTAGTACAGGAGTCTCCTTGGCCTTTGCCACCAATTCCACACCTGTTGTCTCAGGCAAGCAATCATTTTCTCAATGTCAGAGTGCAGTCCCTGCATCTGACAGCCTGGCGTATTCTGTTTTAGACCCGGGGGGGTCTCAGCTTCCTCAACAAGTTTTGAATGTCATTTTGGAAGCCAGACGGCCTAGTACTAGAAAAGTTTATGCTGATAAATGGAGGAGATTTTTTCTTTGGAGCACAGCAAAGAGCTTTGATGTCTCAGTGCCTAATTTGAGTTTTACACTACAGTACCTTACTGAATTTAGACAAGGGTTTGTCTTTTTCCTCCGTGAAAGTTCATGCTGCAGCCATTTCTGCTCACTATGATTGTGACCCTCCTTTATTTTCTCACCCTTTGTTTAAACAATTTCTTAGAGGGGCAAAAAACATAAGACCCCCACGTAGAGCTCCTACTCCTTCCTGGGATCTCAATTTTGTGTTGGAAAAGCTTACTTTACCTCCTTTTGAACCTGCAGCTTCGTCTGAGTTGAAGTTTTTGTCCTGGAAGACTGCCTTTTTGTTGGCCATTACGTCTGCTAGGAGGGTATCTGAATTACAGGCTCTCATGGCAGTTGAACATTTCCTGATATTTCATAAGGATAGGGTGTCCTTGCGTACTAACCCTACTTTTATGCCTAAAGTTATTTCTAATGTGGCCTTGAACCAGTCTATTCATTTGCCTACTTTTTATGCTGATCCCCAAAATAAAGGGGAAAAAGTCTTGCATTCTTTGGATATTCACAGGCAGTTACGCTTTTATTTGAGCAGAACTAAAGAATTCAGGAAGACTCAACAGTTATTTATTTCTTTTGCTTTGGGTTCACAGGGGAAGGCTGTTTCTAAGCAGACTATTTCTAAGTGGATTGGCCATTGTATTGCTTTTTGTTATTCTCATCATGGGAAGGATGTTCCTGCGGGGATCAGACCTCATTCCACTAGAGCAACCGCCACATCTACTGCCTTTTTAAGGGGGGTAGCTACTAAGGATATTTTGGAGGCAGCTACTTGGAGTTCAGTGCACACTTTTACTAAACATTACCATCTCCCTCTTTATTCTAAGTCTAGGGCTGGGTTTGCCACTGCAGTTTTACAGGGCATGTTGGCAGTTCCTAATGCTTTTTAGTTTGCCAGCCTCCCTTTATCTTTGCTTTGGGATTCTACCCACAGGTTATGACTGCAGCAATGTGAGACGAAGAACATAGTACAGTTTTGTACCTACCATAAATGTAGATGTTCGAGGATCCACATTGCTGCAGTCCAATTTTCCCTCCCTCCTTCCCCTCTATAGTTTGGGGTTGCTGTGTTTCTTTTGGGATAATTATTCTTTTATTTATGTTGGTTGTTGGGTATTTCTATTTTGGCTATGGCCTTTCCTTTTTAGGCCTTCTGACATCTGGGGCAAGAAAGACTGAGGATATGGCGTCGGTCATGCGCTTAAGTACTACTGCGTACTGACGTCAGCTCTGAGCGACCATGACCGACGCCAGCCTAACACTTTGGTATTCGGGCCGACCGAGGACAGTGGACTACCCACAGGTTATGACTGCAGCAATGTGGATCCTCGAACATCTACATTTATGGTAGGTACAAAACTGTACTTTTTCCTCTCTCTGAGCTCCGGCCACTTCGGGCCTGGCTCCGATTCTCGCATCGGATCTGGTGAGACCGGCCTCCTTAGCAGATTCACAGGAGGTCTGCTCTCCTTCGGCATTCAATGTGGTAGAATGGGTCCTCTTCGTTGGATCGAGGCCCTCGGCTCTGTCTAAGTTCCTGTGTCATCTTACCAGAGGGACAGCCCATGCCCGAATGGCCCCAGACTGTTTCCCTAGAGGAACAGGTGGCTTGTGAGCACTCCTCATAGTGCCCCACGGGAGATGTGCATTGCAAGCATGCATGTAAGAGGAGGCACTTGGGCTCCCCTGAGTTCCTGACCTAGGACACAGACTTAGATGAGGGGGAGGGCACCCCAAAGTCACCTCCCAATGATGTCTCCTTTGGAAACATCATGGAGATCCTGCACCAGCGGGGAGGTTGGACTGCCCCCAAGCCCTCCTCTGATGAGTCTGTGTTTCTGGAGGCCTTCAGCACAGGCCCGTCTACTTCTTGGGTGTCCCTCCCCCCTGCGGATCTTTTAGTGGATTTGATCACCTTGCTGACGTGGAAGGATCCTGATACTGTGTACCCGATCCCCAAGCGCCCCGATAAGGTTTTGAGCTCACCCATAGACAGGCCTTCCTGGAACAAGAGCTCCCCTGTGGATGCCATGGTGGTAGCAGCAGCCACTAAAAGGGAACTATCTCAGGAAAGTTCCTCGGTCCACCCTCCTGACCGAGAGTCTCTGATGATGGACCGACTAGGGAAGCGGGTGTATGCTTCAGCTACCTTTTCTGTAAGGGTGCTGAACTACTTGGCCCATTTTCCGAGACTCCAACGTGACCTGGTGAAGGAGCTAGAGGAGTCTCCACCCAAGGACATATCGCAGGAGGACAAGGCTTTGTACTCAGTGAAAATGGCCACTTTGAGAGCAGTATCGAGTATGTCCATGTGACTCCTCTCCAGTGCAACAGAAGGAGCAGCTAGGGCGGCTGGGTCCGGCGTGTCCATGAGTCGTAATGCCTTGCTCAGGTTGTGCCAATTTACCGAGCCCTTTAAGACATCCTTTGCTAATGCCGCTTTTGATGGCTCGACTCTGTTCGATACGACCATTAAAAATATGCTAGTCCAGAGTGAGAAGGACGGGAAGACACTGTCTGCCATCGGGATCTGCTTCTCTAACCCTCAACGGTCCTTTTCCCGGAACCAGAGAGGGCAAAAAAAGATGTGGTTCCGGAAGTCTCAGTATTCCCGGGACACTCAGGGCTCTTCTTCCCTCAGAGGCAGAGGGGGTCAGAATGGACGTGGGCCCAGAGGCCAAGGGGGTACACGAAACTTCGGGTCTCAAGAACCTTTCTCTGACCGACCCGGGCAGCAACCCTGAGGGGTTGCCCGACTGCGTACTCTGGAGGCAGTTGGGGGACGATTGTCCTTGCACCCAGCGGCTTGGGAGTCCATAACAATGGAAGACTGGGTGCTACAAATCATATCCAGAGGATAAAAAAGTCATTTCAGTGTCTTGTCATTCCATTTTTGGCCACAGTATCCTGTATAACAGATGTTATTGGTACTCAGGAATAAGGTGTAGAAAAGGGAAGTTGAACAACACGAATGATCTCTTAATGATCCCATTATCAGACTGAATTGACTTCTGACAGAGATTCTTGCCTTTTGGCCATATAGTGATAGTTTTGTGCTGTCATGTTGGACATATTCCCATCTGTCTTTACATAGTGTTGCATCTGCAGCTCTGTGTGGATGCCCATCTTATGTCTTTGAGACCCTGTCTGATGACAGAAAAGCCTTTTGCAGGCAGAATCTTCCATATGGTGTTGAAGTGCAAAGTGAAGAATTCTGCACAGCGGAGATGGAAATTCTTATTGCAAAGTGTTTACTTTTATGTGACAGAGTACAGCATTTTTATTTAATTTGTTTGTAGTTATTCCTTTAATGATAGCTGCTTTATCCTATTTAGGATTACTGGGTAACATAGTCTGTATTAGTACTCAGTGGGTAAATGACAGGCAGTTAATCCAACATAGGATGCCAGTCAGTCCGTCTCCCAAAAGCTTAGATGACTATCAGTTTGCCTAACAGTATGCGTGTGGGATGTGCAAGAAAACTGGAGCATCTGAAAAAAAAACGTAGCAAGGAGGACAACTTTTATTGTTGACATTGTACTACTAAACTAGTGAATGTTGGATTTATTCTGACCTGCAATAGATGGCAGCTTGGAGAATCCATAATGTTTAAGATAAATGCAATGATTTTGTGGTAGTTGATAGTTCAACATTAGCTCATTGGAACATTAGCCTGCAGTATCAGGGAATGTACAAGCCTAGTATCTAAGCCTTTCATACTGAAACTGATAGTTACCTACCAAAAACTTTACCGATTCTTGTATGGGCATATCATTCCCTTTTTCCACACATTTTGAATTATTTTGTAAGTGTAGTACAATGAACACATGTATGATAAGGTTGTCTAGCCCTCAGTGGAGTACTGTCCCATCATTACAAAATCCTGTATTATTATTGCTGTTCTGAAATACAGGTGTAAATCTCCTTTTTTTTGACTGTTTATAATGGGTCAGACTTCTGTGCTTATGAAGAAATGAGCACTTCACCAAGATTTTGGAAGTTTGACAGTAGATGCCAAGGCTGTGTAAATGTTTTTGTGCCTGTGTGTGCGTGTGTCTGTGTGTGCGTGTGTCTGTGTGTGCGTGTGTCTGTGTGTGCGTGTGTCTGTGTGTGCGTGTGTCTGTGTGTGCGTGTGTCTGTGTGTGCGTGTGTGTGCCTGTGTGTACCTGTGTGTGCGTGTGTGTGTCTGTGTGTGCGTGTGTGTGTCTGTGTGTGCGTGTCTGTGTGTGTGTGTCTGTGTCTGTGTGTGTGTCTATGTCTGTCTGTGTGTGTGTGTTTGTGTGTGTGTGTGTTTGTGTGTGTGTGTCTGTGTGTGTGTGTGCACGTACATGCTCATTGCTTTATTAAATGCTTGATATGTGCCGGATTTTTTTTTTTTTTTTTTTTCAGAATTCAGTGTTACAAGTTGTACATGGTTTGGTTATGCTCCCAAGTTAAGATAATTTCATCAACCTAGTGAAAGGTCTGGTTCATGGGTCTGTACTAGATTATTGATATGCGAGTATCCTAAGAAGCCTCACCTTGCATTTCCATGGTAATTACCCCTTATTTTGAAATCACGAGTATCCAAAGACTGGCTGAATAACTATACGGTGGGGTAATTACATATTTCCTCTCTCTACGAGGGCCAGTAGTGCTAAACCTGTGGTGAATTTGTGGTTACTCATTCATTTGTCCAAATTATGTATGACTAGAGGAAGATAAATACTCTACTTATGTGGAGTGGAAGACTGTTCCATAGGAGTGTTATTCTTTGTGATAAATACCTATTCCTCTAGCATGTTCTATTAATTGTGCAAAAAAAAAATTACGTTCCCTGTGTGGGTCTTTAACACCACTGGACTTGCAAATGTCTAATAGATTTGACAGAATAGGGTCTGCTGAGGCTGTAAACCTGAGGCAGTTTTCACCTCTCAATAATTTGTATGATACTGAGAAGAGACACAAGGCTTTGAGATGGTCTGCATAGGTTTTATGCTTTAAGTCCAGGCTAATAGCCTAGTAATGACCTATGAATGTATGATTGTCCCAACGACTGAACCCAGGTGCAGTTTTCTAGTGACAGGCCTTTTGAAGACATTGGACCCACCTACCCTTACTTCCTCGGTTTTATTTGTGAGCTAGTTTGTTATCCACTGTGTTACACTGGGTTATGGGGTAGAATATCTACAATCCCAGAGTGTAGGACGGTGTTGAATGCCCTTGCAAGGTCCAGAAATGTAGTGAGCCCTGATTTTTCAGTGATTCACTACCTCATTGATGCTTTTGAAGAAAGTGACCAAGGTAAGTAGGCAGGACTCACCCTTAATGAATTTGAACTGGGTTTGGTCAAGAATCTTCAAGTCATCCATATCCCTATTTATTCGTTCCATAATTATCCTTTCCATAGCCTTACAGATGAGACTGGCCAGGCGTAAGGGTCTATGATTACCTTGATCTGTTGAATCCCCACCCTGATGTAAGAGAATGACTGCTGCTGTCCTGCATTCATCCAGCACAAAGCCTGCTTTAAGGCTAATATCGATTAGCCTCTGTAGGAGACCTGACAAATCATATTTCAGGCTGACCAGTATGCAGCCTGGTATGTGTTTTGACCCCGCAGACTTATTGTTCTTGACCTTACGAAGTGCCCTGAACTTGTTCATGGGAGATTCAGGGGAGATGATGGTGATGCAGTTATTTAATCTGAGAATATTGGGGTGGGGGGTAGTTGAAGTTAGAGCCGACTTTGTTTGCCAGTAGATTGACTATGTCCTCTGGGTCAGAGTATGTGATATCATTCACTGTTAGCTCTGCACAGTGCTGTGCATTATTTATGTGATTTTATGCATAGTTAAGGAAGGTTTTGTAGTTGGTTTTCACCATAGTGGCCATTTTTACCTCATGTCTGGCTTTGGTTTATTTGCTCAAGATCCAGAGATCCTTTTTAGTTTCGGTTCATAGGTGATTACTAGGCTAATTGTCCTTAAGGGCTATTTAAGCTTAGCTGTGTTATCCCATTAGGTGTTCAAATTTACTGTTACCATGAGTTTTATTCCTGTCCTTCCCCATTTGTGAATGAATGTTTCTGGGGTCATACAACTGAATATTGAGAGAGGGCATTGCTGCATCTATCCATTAGTAGCACAGGGGCATTCTTTGAGTAAATTTCCTTATTCCCATCCATTGATTAAAGTTGTGTCTGAGTAGGAAACGGGACAAGCTGTGTTTTGCATGGCTAGGGACTCTCTTCCAGAGTAGTGGTGTACTCTGAGATATGAAGCTGTCCTTTCTAATCATTCTGTTTTTGTTGCAGAAGAGGTTGAGATCTCTGGATTTGGTATTATGACCTACTGCACATCCACAAGTCAAATGTTATTAGTACTAGGTCGGAAGATGCCTTGTAGGCCAGGCACAGGTCTCCTCTTAATAGTTTGAGAGACCAAGTTTAGTGATGGGGCTTTGAGGCGGTCTATGTAGATCATGTGGTTTAGTTCCTGTATCCTCTTTGTAAGGAAACCCTATAGTTGTTGCATATGTCTGGACAGGTGTATACCAAAAGACGTGTTAGACTCAATGATGGGACGCGTTAGACTCAATGATGGGCCTGATGAGAACTAAGTACGGTGGGACAATGGCATCTTTGGACCAAAATGCTATCTGTTTGCTTATAAGTTGAGCAATATGGAATGACTTCTCACAACAGTAGACACATGTTGATTGAATGCTAGGTCACTGTCTATGTATGTTCTCAAATCTTTAAACTACTGGGTTAACTGTTAGAGGTGTATTGTCAATGTTGTGGTTTCCCTGGGCAGTCAGTTTTCCAAAAGATACAGTAATGTACTTTTTAGCATATATGTTTAGTTTATGACTGGCACCAGTTATTTGTTTGAGACAAGCTGTCCTTGAGGATGGTTGAGTCTTTTGGAGATTCACTGACATGCTCCCAGCTTGCAGTTGTCCACAAACTTGGTCAGCCAAAAATCCTTGATGTTTGCTTGGACATCTGTGAAGTAGGTGTCAAACAGGAATGGTCTCACCACAGAGTCCTTTGGGACTCCACTAGTGATGTCTTTTTTATGGTGGGAGCTTCCTATATCTTGACTTCCTTTGTCCTGTCTGTGACCCAGTTGGCAGTCTAGTGTGTGTCATAGGGAGTTTATTCCTAATTTGGTAAGCATTTCTGCAATGCCTCAGTGGAGTATTATGTCAAAAACTTTGGCCAGGTCTTGGTAAGTGGTGTGTACCATCTTGCCTTATGTTGAAGTAGCTCACTAGGTTAAGTAACCATGACCTGACTTTGATGAAACCAAACTGGGAGGAGTCTAGTGCCTAGAGATTTACTATGTTATTAATTCCATGACAAGTCTCTCCATGGCTTTATATATGAAGCTGATCAGACATAGGGGTCATAATTATCTGGGTCAGTGGATGGCCCTCCCTTGTGCAGGGTATGACTATTGCTGTCCTCCATTTGCTTGTTATGAAGCCCATTTGAAGGCTGAGGTTGAAAAGCATTGTTAGGGACATGAATAAGTTGTGCTTTATGCTATTCAGGATGCATTCAGGGATATGGTTCAGACCCATAAAAGACAATATTTCTGGCTTTTGAGAGACCTTTCAGGACTTATTCCTGTGTGATAGCCGGGGATGTATTGGTTTCTCATATTTCTTGTGAGATATTCTGGGGTGGGGGTGGGGTTGAAGCTGAAGCTAAATTTACTGGCCAAGCAGGTATGCCCCATCTTCGGCTTCAGTGTAGGGGCTATCATTCGCAGTCAGCTGAGCGCAGAGCTGTTGTAGCGGTTTTGAGATCACGGACATAGCTGAAGAAAGCCTGATGGTTGTCGACCTGGGTAGCTGTTTTTGCTGCAAATTTGGTCTTTGTGGTTTTAATTAGACTGCTGAGTTGCTTATTTAATTTAATGATGGAATTTCTAATATGCTGGGTGTTGCACTTCTTATTTTTGGCTAAAATTGTCTTCCTTTTGTTAAGAAGATTATTGACATTGTGGTTCCACCAAGGAGTTTTGTTTTTAAAGTTTGTTTTGTGCTTGTTTTTACTGGGTACTTTGCAGTTGTTTACATGCTGATACAAATTAGCAGTGTACATTTCAGTTTTATTTTGAGGGAGACTGCTTTGTGGTTCGACCTGACGAGTGAGGATGTTACCCAAGATGTGGAGCATAATTCTCCTATATTTCTGAGGACAAGACCAAGTACTGTTTAGAACTGATTTTTTTTGTTGGTGGTAATTTATGTTGTTTGTGCTTTTTTTTCAGCATTCCCCTCTTGGATTTTTTGGGTTACAAGGTCAAAGATGTTGCTTCCCTTAGTGGGTACTGTGACTAATTAGTCCAGAATGTTTGTGTTAGCAAGGTACAGGAATCTTTGGGCTTGTACACTAGTAGTGGTATATGTTTTCCAGTCTACAGCTGGGAGTTGAAGTCACCCAAGAAGATGGCATTGGGTTTAATGCTTAGTGACTCCAATTCTTATAACTAGGTGCTATGTCATTCCTGGATCATAGAGAGTGTTCTGTAGCTAGCTAGAATAGAAGTTATTTTCCTGATGGTGAACTGGACATGAAGAAGATCTATGGTATCGTGCTGCTTTTTGAGCCTTTATGCAAGTCTGTTCTGGGTGAAGGCTGAGAAATCTCCACCTTTCATCCCTTCCCCCATAATAGCTGATCTAAAAAGTGAAAAGGCATTATAGCCCTTCACAGCTGGAGCACTGTTTATCAGTTTAAATTATTTCCTGTCCTGGTACCATAAACTTTTCTTTTCTGTATGTGAGCAACTTGTAAATTCCTGTAGAGTCTCCTTCCAATACTTGGAAATGCTGGAGAAGGTCTCACAGAGTGTAGTTTCTTGTTCAATGCTAGGAGCTTAATCAGTAGCAGTTTTGTATTTTCTTTTGCTTGTTGTTAAGTTATCTGGTTGGCACTGTGTAAAAAGGCTCTATGGAGGTGGATAATGTTTTAGCCAGTATTTGAAAGCCTAGAGGAATCATGAAGCAGAGTGGCTTGTTGATCATATCCTCCCAGACTAAGTATTGTACCCCCTTCAAATGACACCAGAAAGTAAGCCAATTATAAAAGTCAATTATTTTTTGCTCATATTGAGGTTTCACCCATGGTGAAGGCTGGATGCTGCTCACTGCTAGGCTCATATCTGCCTGGGACACGTAGTCTGAGAGCTCCATCATATTGCACTTCATATAGTCCAGGGAGGTAAGTCTCAAGTTGTTTACACTCACATGTGCTATGACAGAGTCATACTGGCACCTGCTGTTTAAGGACTTGAGTGTGTGCTTCATCTGATGAATCCCAGCACCAGACAAGCAACTGACTGTCATCCTTTTCTTGTTCAGCTGGGTGAGTGATGAACCACTATGTCTTACAGTAGAGTCATCTATGATTGGAATATTTGATTGAGTAGATGCCTGCCTTATGGTCTCAACATCTGTGTCATTGTGATCCTACTATGTGAAATGCTAAGCTTTGTAGACTTGGAGTTCTTCTGAGGGTACTTAATGTCCTTGTTACATTGTGAAGGTCTTTGTGGTTTGGGTGAGTAAACCTTTAGAATCTCAGCATATGAAAGCTTGTGTTTTATGTGGGTTATGGTAAGGTGTGTTTTGGGAATGTCTGACAATCCTGGTACTAGTCTGTTTATGAGATTTTAGTCTCCAGTGCATATATATGTATATGCATGCATGTACATTTCTCAAAACAGTATAAGAAACTTCTGTGGAAGATTTTCAGTCCATATATCTCTAGTTAATCACTGTACATTAATCAGATCCGACAATAGTAGTAGAAGTAGTGAACTTAAACTCATCTTAAGTAAAAAAAAAAAAATATATATATATATATATATATATATATATATATATATATATGTAATTGTACAGAATTACTAAGTTTTCGAAAGTAATCCAAACAAGGCAGGCAGTCTGTTTCCAGTCGAAAATCCTTTATTAAGTACACAGACAAGCGATCCACGTAAAACAAAAATAAATAGTTTCCTCACAAGCTTTCTAAATATATGTATATACTTTTTTATCAGGCAAGGGAGTGGTTTATTGTACTGTAAAACAAAGTGTTATTGGTACACATGTTATATTCACACCCCCCCCCCCCCCATCCGACACTGATAGGACTAGGAGGAGGTTCCAAGGCCAAATATACAGCGGGGCAGACAGCACAAAAGTCACCAAGTGTAAAAAGCACAGCAGGAGAATGATCAGTGGGTGGGAAACAAAACTGATTTAAATAGTAAGATAAGTGCATTAGTCTAAATGTACTTCCCCTGGATGCAAAATGAAGTCCAAATGCTTTGTATGATTTTAGCTTCAGTAGAATTTCAGCTTTCAAGAATCTTAAAGGCAATAATGGCAGACTGCTCATGCTATATTAAATACCGAGGGTGGGGGTGAAGCCTGGAAATGACTAAAAGCTCTGTCCAGTAATACTTATCTTCCCATAACTGTAGAAATTCTCCTCCATTTATACTGGGTTAATGACCACAAGCTGTAGATAACTCACGCAGCTGGCCAAATCGAATTGTTCTAACTAAGTTTGAAAAGTGACTAAAGCACAGCATTTAGATGCAGAAATGCAGAGTAATCTACTTAAGAGCTCAAAAAAATAATGCAAACTGGACAAATGAGAGAACCCACTAAAAACTGATTTAAATACTTAGGCACAGCACAGCACAGCAGCGAAACCATTTTTAAAATCAGTGCAAGCATTACAATGTCTTCACTTAGCTGTAACTTGGGAGTGTAATGAGTTGGCAGATTTAAAAAATTCCCTCCAGAACACTCAGTCAGAAATATTGGGGAACAAAATTGCTGTAAGTAAGGAAATTATTCTTTTGAGCTTAGAAACCGGATCTGAATTAGCTAGCGTAGTAAGACCTTGTTAAGTACAATTCTTTTGACTGCCAAAAAAGCAATTGCTAGAAAATGGAAATCAAAATCTAAACCAAATATATCTTAAGTATCGAATATTATAAAGGGAATAAAAGAATGGAAGTGAGATCCTTAGAAAAGAGAAGAAGCAAATTACGTAGAAATAAATGAAAGCTGTGGAAGCAATACATGCAGAATAATGTTCAAGTGGAGGAGGAGGTGAAGTGAGGTTTAAAGGAAGGCTGTAATGTTGGACTGAATGCCGGCTGTTACAAAGAAAAAAACAAACATATGTAATGTATAATCTATGTAAATTGAAAACAAATGTTAGTTAATTTTTCTTTTCAGTTAATATATGTGTACTGCTATATTAAATGGTTTAATAAAGGTGTTTAATACAAAAAAATTTAATCCGCTTCCCACTGGTCTGTCACCTAAAAATCTGCATGTTCTTTATGTCTGCTGCACTGACAAATAAAACCTTCAACTTCAGAGGAAAAAAGAGCATAATAAAATACAAAAGAGAAAACAGAAAACTGATTTAAATTGTAAGATAAGTGATGTAGTCTAAATGTACTTGCCTGGATGCAAAATGGAGTTTTTGTCATCTTGAGAGTTAAGTATATTTTTACGTGCACTGAGTTGTTCCTTGTTTATATATTTTTGAGTTTGCGGTTGTATTTATTTATGAGGGAGACAAATGCAGCTATTTTCATGTCCGTATAATGTGGCAGTAAAGAATTCTGTATAAGCAATGGGGTTGTGAAAGTGGATGGGACTTTTGAATTTAGCGAGGTCATCTCTCAGTTTTAATAGATTAGTCTTTGCATAGCCTCTGAATATGGAGGTATATTGCATGATAGTTCAGACTTGAGTCTTAGTGTGAATGTGACTGACTTGTGGTACGATTTGACCAGAGAGGAGGTCACAGTTGGTGGGGAGTAGAGCTGTCCCTTACAGGTAAGAACCAAGTCTAGGATTTTATCACATGCGATTGGTGTGCTGGCTGCTTTATCAATACAAACTCTCTGGACCAGTTAATCAGGACAATAATTGAAATAAAAATCCCAATACCATTTAGATACATTAATGGAAAACCCAAGACACTGGAAAAATGTTCATTTGTATGTTTGAAGCAAAGAGATCTCAAGATTATTTTCAGTAAAATAGCCGCACCTGTTGAGAGTGCTGTGTGACAGAATTGCCCCCAATAAAGTCTTTAATTGTACCTAATTCCGGAAGATATTTTACTAGGGACACCATACATAGCACAAATGATATTGGAGAATGGGTGCCCTTATTGTGTGTCTGTTTCCACTGTTTTAGTACAGTAAGCGCATATATGCATCTTTAAGTGTGTGTGTGTGTGATGTATTGTACAAGAAAAAAATGCATGAGCAGGGAACAATAGGGGCATGCATCCAGACTGTTTTAAAAACAAAAAAGAATAGCACCCAAAAGAGCACTTAATACATGCTGTTATTAGTGAGCTGCTTCATGAATGAGTCCAGTTGCTTTGCCCTTTGTGTGTATGTGCATGTATGTGTTTAGGGAGTTGATTAAAGTTGAATCCACATTTTGTTGGTATCTGTTTAGTCGACAGGTGTGTAAGATTGCGCAATTCTCAGGGTTGGGAAATATGCCCTTTCGCATTGTGTGAACTCGTACTAAGTTTATGTAATTAGCTGTGCCTCCCTACATGTGGTAAGCAGGAGGTGAGAAGGTCAGTTGTCAATCTCCTCTCCGGTCCAGCTGGTGAACCTGGGAATCTTGAGGCAATGTTACCACTGCCTCATGTACACAGACAACCCTCTCCTCCTCGCAACAAATTCCAACACATGTGAGAGATGCAACCATATAGCCAAACTGGAGGCTAAGCTCTCTCAACTCAGTACTGGCGTAACCAGTCAGGAGGAGAAGGAAACCACACTCACTACAATTCCAGTCTCACATAGGCCTACCACGACAGCAAACCAAACGCATAAACACACAAAAACATACTTGGAGGCTCTAAATAATAATCTGCCTAAGCAGCAGAGACCTCCAGAGCAGACACCCAAGCAACCGCTACCCCAAAACAAAACACTTGCAACACATAGCTCACAAAGCCAGTGTACCGAACTGTCACAGCCCTTAAGGCTAAACAACACACCTGATACACTTGTAATAGGTGACTCTATCATCAGGCACACTGATGTCCCGCTCACCAGGCTGAACAAGGAGAAGGTCACGGTGAGCTGCCTGTCGGGCGCTAGGATCCGCCACATAACACAAGCACTCAGGTCACAACAAGGCAAGTACAAATATGACTCAGTCATTATCCATGCTGGTGTGAATGACCTGAGACGTACCTCCCTGGACTACATGAAAAGAGACATAGAGGAGCTCTCTGAACATGTAGCCCAGGCCGGTATGACCCTGACCTTGAGTAGCATCTTACCCTCACCAAGAATGATGCCACAGTATGAAGACAAGATTATCAATTTCAACAATTGGCTTAAGTATTGGTGTCATTCAAAGGGGATCCAGTGCCTGTCAGCCTGGGATGACATGCTCGACAAGCCACGATGCTTCGCTAGGGACAGCTTGCACCTGTCACCCCTGGGCTTTCGGATATTGGCAAAGGCTCTTGCTACCCCCATAGTGCCTTTTTTTAGGCAAGGCTCAAAAGACAAACCCACCTCCATAGGTATCACAAGGGATAAGAAACTAACAGTAATGCTACTCAACGTCAGAAGTCTAAACCTCAAGATGCACGCACTCGAAACTCTCCTTAGCATGGAGAACATCGATATCTGTGCAGTAACAGAAACCTGGTTCAAGGCTCTCAAGAGCACCCCAGCACTACCAGGTTTTACCTCAAACCATGCTTTTCGGCCCCAAAACTTGGACTGAACCACAAAAGGAGGGGGAGTATCAATATTCGTCAAAGATACCCACACCTCCAGGTTGGTGGCACAGCACAAAGCATCAGAGACTATCCATGTGCAACTAACAGTGGGTAAAACTGCCTTCCAGTTTATAGCATGCTACAGACCACCCTCCCAAACCCAGGAACCCCACTCGGCCTTCCTGAGAACACTGGAAAATATGAAGGTCTCCCCAAACACCATTATATTGGGTGACTTCAACTACCCAACCATAGACTGGGACATAGACATTACTCTAGCTCCAGCACCCTAGCCCAAAGGTTCCTAGAATTTATAAACTCAAATGCTATGGAACAACTTGTTACCACTCCCACAAGAGGGGAAAACATACTGGACCTGATCATCACCAACGTGGGGACTCAATGCTCCAGACCAGAAGTGTATCCCTCACTGGTAAGATCAGACCATAAACTAATCTCACTGGATATTCACATCCCGACCCCACCCCATGCCCTGAAAACCAGAGTGAAAAACATCTCTAAAGCAAATTTCACACTCCTCGAAACTGAGGTGGAATCCTTCAAAGGCCCAGGGCCTGTGGATAATGTGGCCCAGACCACAAAATCCTTTATAAACGCATTCTATGAACACCTTCAGGAATGCATGGATCATGCAATCCCAAATAAAACCAAGACCCAATCCTCCAAAGGCAGATGTCCTCTCTGGTGGACCCCAGCCATAAACAAACTATACAATAGAAGGAGGAAGCTACTACATGACAGAGCAAAATCCCAAAAAGGGAAGGCATCTCTGATCAGTATTAGCAAAAAACTACGGGCACTCATAAAATCGTCTAAGGCCAGCTTCGAGAGAAAAATTGCACAGGACACTAAGGATAATCACAAGGCTTTCTTTAGTTATGTTAGGAACCTGGGTGGGAATTCCCAGATATGCTCAGAATTAGTCCAAAATGACAAAAAATACACCGAACCCATAGACATTGCCAACATCCTAGCTGACAGGTTCAGCGCAAACTTCTCCCCCCCCCTCCCCACCAAAAGGGTTAATATCTATTCCAGCAGAGTGCTGCCCCCCTGACATCTCAGATGCTCAGGTAAGAGCTGCCCTCTCCAAAGCAAGAAACACAGCATCAGTGGGACCAGACGGTGTCCCGGGCTGCGTCCTACATGAACTCCAAGAAGAGCTAAACCCAACCCTAAAACTACTGTTCAATCTCAGCCTTACTACAGGATATGTACCCAAAGAGTGGCGTACAGCAACAGTGGTCCCTCTCCACAAAGGTGGTGCCTCAACGGATCCTGGAAACTTTCGCCCCATAAGTCTCACTATCTTGGTCTGCAAAGCTATGGAAAGGATCATCAGGGACCGTATAAATAAAGATATTGGGGACCTACAGACACTGGATCCTACCCAGTTCGGCTTTGTTAAGGGCAGATCCTGCCTGTTAAACCTGGTCGATTTCTTTGAAACAGTCACCAAGGCCATTGACAAGGGGAAGGTGGTCCACACAGCCTACCTGGACCTCGCAAAAGCCTTCGATACAATACCCCACTCGGGCATTATAGATAAGCTCACCAGCTTAAATATAAACCCCTATGTCACTAGATGGGTTGCAAACTGGCTCAAGGACAGAACCCACATGGTTAGAATAGCTGGAGCCATGTCAGACTCCAAACCAGTTACAAGTGGCATCCTACAAGGCTCAGTCCTGGGACCTCTCTTGTTCGGTATATATTTCTCGGAGGTGCAGGTCAACATTGAAGGACTGTGGCTGACCAAGTTTGCAGATGACTGCAAACTGGGTGCCATAATAGACTCTCCAGCCGACACAAGCATCCTCCAAAAGGGCCTCATAGAAACAGACAACTGGTGCCAGAGCCATGGCCTGAAGCTAAACGCCAAAAAGTGTATAGTCATCCCCTTTGGCAAAAACGAAGTGCCCACAAATTACCACATAGGTGGTAATCCATTAAGTACAGAAGAAGTAATTAGGGACCTGGGGACCCAAGTTGATAGCAATCTCTCATTTGACAACCACATGGCCAAAGTGGTTAGAAAAACATTTTATGTAGCCCACCTAATCATGAAGGGATTCACATCTAGATCAGGGGAGGTCATCGTGCCTCTTTACTCATCCCTCATCAGGCCCATAATTGAGTACAATTCCCCTTTTGGGATGTACCTTACCAGACACCTGCAGCAACTGGAAAGACCCCAAAAGTACCTCACCAGGAGGATCAAGGGGCTCAAACAGATGCCGCATGCTGCCCGGTTAAAGAAACTCCAGCTCTACTCAGTGGCATACCGCCTGCTCAGAGGCGATCTGTGCCTGACGTATAAAGCCATGTCCAACCCGGAATTAATGGACATGCTGCACATCAGAAAATCCAAATCCCATCGAGCTACGCGCTTGAGGGACTTAAATCTCAGCACTGAAATAAATAGGACATGCTGGAGGGACTGATTCATAACCCAGAGCCTCCCTTCACTCTGGAATAAAATCCCAGTCCAGGTTAGGCAGAGTCCCTCATTGACTCTCTTCAAGAGGAATCTTGATGAGTGGATGGGAGATCGTAGGTTTACCCCGGGTATCACTTCTGTGTCACTGTTAGACAGAGGCACAGTATACTAACCTCGAAAAAGGGCATAGCAAAATTAATTTAAAATGGGTGGCGAAAACCATACACACTCTGGCTAGGCTTATAAATGCCCTAGGGCAGATAGCCTAGTATGAACCTATGAACCTATGAGACTTGCCCCCTTGCAAAAAAACAGACAATGTTTGTTTTTTTTAGTTTAAAATTTTGCATTTGCTGAGGTTATTGCTCATCTCATGCACTGTAGCATGTTGATATTCACATTGTCAATATTTGATGGATGAGGTTTTAACGTTCAACATTTTGGTGTTTCAAAAATCCACAAATAGGCAGGCAAACCGAGATGTAATCCGTTTATTATAAAACTTGTTATAAAACTAAAGTGCTTTTCGTAAGTAATGTGTACGAGCTTCTTCAGAAACAGAACAGAGGTAAAAAGTGCCATTTAAATAAGAAAATGTAGTGATCAGCTGATACATCAATTAGAATGTGAAGAAACGTTAAAGGCCTATTGGCAGAATGTAGCCGAATCCATTAAATAGTGAAATTTACTATATAAAGCATATATACAACGAAATATATAACTACCTAAACCACTATAATACATTGGAACTTTCAAACTAATAAAAAGAATATTAATAATCTATGTGAAAAATAATTTGTTACAGACAAAATATACAGCAGCAAATAAACATTAAAAATATTAAATTCTTAATAAAAGAATTTATATTTTATACAAAAAATATAAACTAAAAAGTACATGTAAAATTATTTTCATAAGCTTCTATTATGGCATTGTTAAAACTTAAAAGCCTTAGTAGATAGGAAGCTTATGAAAATAATTTTACATGTACTTTTTAGTTTATATTTTTTGTATAAGATATAAATTCTTTTATTAAGAATTTAATATTTTTAATGTTCATTTGCTGCTGTATATTTTGTCTGTAACTTAAATTATTTTTCACATAGATTATTAATATTCTTTTTATTAGTTTGAAAGTTCCAATGTATTATAGTGGTTTAGGTAGTTATATATTTCGTTGTATATATGCTTTATATGGTAAATTTCACTATTTAATGGATTCGGCTACATTCTGCCAATATGCCTTTAACGTTTCTTCACATTCTAATTGATGTATCAGCTGATCACTAGATTTTCTTATTTAAATGGCACTTTTTATCTCTGTTCTGTTTCTGAAGAAGTTCGTACACATTACTTACGAAAAGCGCTTTAGTTTTATAACGAGTTTTATAATAAACGGATTACATCTCGGTTTGCCTGCCTATTTATGGATTTTAGAGATTTTGGTGTTTCAGCATTAATCAGTATACTGAGATATCTGTGTACATACATACATACATACATACATACATACATACACACACACACACACACACACACACACACACACACGCACACACAGACACACACTAGGAATTTTAATACCGTTTAATATAATTCATATGTTTTGCTGTCAAGGAGATTTAATTTGAAAAAAATAGCATAAATAAATTCAGTATACATTGTATATAAATTTTATATGAAATATGTAGTTGGTCCTTATAATTATGGTATAGCACCATCTAAGTATAATGTGGCAGTCTAATACTTTCAGATATATTTAATACTTCAAAAGCGAACAAATAGACTCATAATGACTTTTATTTGACACACACACACACACACACACACACACACACACACACACACACACACACACACACACACACACTTGAAAAAAAAGTACATATGACTGTAAAGCCATTTCATCAACAACTAGAAGTCTACAGACAATATTTATGTTGTCATTTTTGATCATTGCAGTTATTAGGAACGTAACTGTAGAAGATTTTGTGTGGATCCAGCGTCTTCAGCCTCATGTTATAACCCCAGATCTGTTAGACCATATAAGTAAGGTGGAATGGGGGCTTTGCCCCCCTTTTGGGTGGTGCTGGGAAGGGCTTGCCCTCTTGCATAAAAAAGCTTTTTATGGTTTGTAAACATAAATATTGTGTGGAATGTTTTTATGCATTGCTCCATGATGCGTACATGCGCATGAACATTTTTAGATTCAGTAAGTGCCACTTAGTGGTGCACAAGGAAAGTTCCATATAATGCAAATGACCTAATAAGCAGGTGAATGTTATGCAAATGACCCAGGTGAAGTGATCCAACAAGCAGAAAGCATCCATGTAGACCACTGAGTCCGTGACCATAGTGTACTCTGACCTCTTCCATGTACAGGATTCTACACGGACAGAAGGGGATGTAAAACATCAGAAATATGGACATAACTCTTCAGTAAATGTTAGAACACATACATATAATGTTCAAAAGGTACATTGTGGATGTCTGAAAAAGGAAGGGAATAAGTAAAAATAATAAAAAAAAAATTTTTAATAATTTTGGCATGTTTGTGCTGTGTGCCGCAGTGTGCAAACATGCTAAACTGAAGAAAAAAAATAGGAAAAACATTTTATGATATAGGACATTGCGCTGGGTCCATAGAATAGTGCAATGGTGCTGTTGCCCGGGTCATATGGCTATGAACCATGTAGTTTCCAGGCTGTCAGCATGAATATGTATGCAAATGAGGTGAATTTGTTGAATTGGTAAAAGGAGCAACCGTGTCTGCAGATTCCTTTCGTGTAGGAGCCTACTACACCATATTGATATTTCCACTAGATGTGGATGCCAGTGGTGGTGGTGGTGGGGGGGGGTGTATCCCAGTACTTCTAGGATTTTTTAATTCCCAGTGTGAGTGTTTGTTTGACGCACCACATAGCTCGTCGTGCTGAAATACCACCCAGGTCACAGTGTTGACTTAGGCAGCAAATAATTACAACTGGGTATGGTTAATTATTGATTTTTACTTTTGTATAAGCTATGCTGCTTGGTGCAGTAATTTAGGGCCATTAAATGATTTTGACTACATTCTAGGCAGGTGAAATGCATAGTAATTAGCCAATCACACATATTGGTCCTATAGCAGACCTGTATAAAGTATGCATGCATACACCCTACATTCTGATTTTTCCCCAATACTCTAGACCATTGGAATGTACTAGATGCTGACGTCAGTGCTGCTGGTGCTGCTGACAGTAGGCTTAGGCTGAGAAGGAGAATAGTGTTCAGGCCCAAGATAGCTTTCCAGGAGCTACATAAGCTGGAGATTCTAGAACGTTGCAGGGTGGACATATTACAAGAACTGACTGAGGTCTGCTGCTCTCGGCTCAGACCCAGAGCCAAAAGAGGGAAACCTGTCCCAGTGGAAACAAAGGTATGTGCAGCCCTCAGGATACTAGCTACAGGTACGTTTCAGAGACTAACTGGGGACATGATGGGGGTGTCACAGGCATCTGTAGCCAGGATGCTCCACCAGTTCCTGGATGCTATGCTATTGCATGTCTTTTGCCCTCTCCCCTGAGGCAAGGGCCAGCAGTATGCAACACTTTTACATCTACATGGCCATTTACTGGGGGATGCTGGCTATGCCCTGGAACTGTGGATGATGACACCCATCAGAAATGCACACACACCCATAGAAGAATGCCATAATGAGGCACACGCACAAACTAGGAACATCATAGAACGTGTGTTTGGGCCTCTGAAGTCATAATTCCAGTGCCTAGATATTAATCTGGTGGAGCCCTGCATTATTCTCTAGCTACATGTGCACATATATTCACAGTATGTACGGTGCTACACAATATGATCTGCCGAAACAGCTGCAGCAGGATCAGCAAAGGGAAGATCTACAGCCCCCCCACCAGTGTCTAGGTCACCACAGCTGCAGTCACAGTCACAAGAGGATTTGGAAGAGGAACCCCCCCCTGCTGATGTCCCTGTAGGCAGACATAGGCATGCTCAGTACGCCCTGGCTTTGGCTAAGAGGCAATGCATAGCACATTCACTGACCACGTAGGGACTGACACCTTACTTCTACTCACATACAACAATTAAAAATGACAGCAGGCAACCCACACATACTGTACCTGTCCATGTATTGGCTGTGTACTGCTTACATCTGACAGTGTCAGCCCTGAACTACAGTTGTGTTGCCTGCTGCATTTGCAAGGTAAGTCCGTAACCTACACAGTACTCATAAAGATTATTATGATATGGCATTGTATATATGGATTTATTACATTATGCAAGTAAATATAGTAAGCTACTTGGACAGAAGTAACATCCACATGGGACTACACATACCCATTCCACTATCATGTTTCCATTGATATTTACTAGGCCTTATGTATGGCATATTCATGCAGTGCTACTGCAACAGATTACTGGTGCATCAGTCAAGGGAGATGTTAGACAGTGGGGTGACGTGATAGTCAGAATATTGTGTATCCCAGCAGAACATGTGGTGATGTTCCACCACCACCAACACAGCAGTGTTCCGTTGTAAGTGCTGTAACAGAAACTCATCAATAGTATATCAGCATTCCAGGCAGTCTCAGGACAGTAACATACAAATTGACTATGCATTGTATAAGAGTTGAGTGGCCTAGTGGGCTAATGTAATATGCTGTAGTTTTGACAGGGTCCTGGGTTCGAGATTTGGCAGGGGTGAATTTTTTTACCTGCTTGATAGGCCTAAATCTAATATGTGACTTCAACAAAACCTGCTGAAATAGACTCCCCATACATGTCAAACAGAGTACCTCGCTGACCCACTTCAAGTGCAACCTTGATTAGTGGATGGAAACTACAAATTTGTCCCAGGGGTTTCACCTTTGTCTGTCATTGACAGGGGTGACAGGTGCTGATTGAGGTTTCTCTTTTAGAGGATAAACTCTTGGCTAGGCTTGTAAGGGCTTCAGGGTCATTAGCCTAGTAACCTCCTATGTCTTACTTAATGAAGAACTAACAATGTACATAATTATGAAGCTGATTGTATGATGAATGATCTGTCTGTCAAGCAGCTTGTGTGGCTCAAAGGACTAGGCCACTTAGCTTGTGTGATGGCATTCATAGTTCTAATCTAGAAGTGCCCACTTATTTTGGATGTGAGGTATCATTACTTTGTGTTTTGCTGACTGTTACTCTGTGTGTGGTGTAATATTATTACCCTCTGTCACATAGTAATTACATCAGAAAACTTTAGAAAGTCATAGCCAGTGTTGGTGATGTGCAGCACTTAAGAAACGGGGACAGATGTCATTTTGTGTAACACATAAATTCTGGACTTGAGTAACGAAATGCTCACTGAACATGCTCATGCACTTAGTTAAGCAGAGCCCAATTCATTTGCTCCCCGCTCATAAAGACTTTTTATGTATAAGCATGTCTACAGATATATACGTATATGTGTACATATCTATCACTATCTCTCTCTCCCTGTAGATGTACTATCTCTATACACACACATTACTATGTGTGTGTGTGTGTGTGTGTGTATATATATATATATATATATATATATATATATATATATATATATATATATATGATGCAAACACACCTCCAGTTATATATACATCTCTGTTACAGACATAAATATATATGTATGTGTGTGTCTGTATTGTCCTATATACCCTGATAATGGTAATTAAAGCTGCACTGTGGCAAATATATAACATTGCTCAAAGGACCAAAAGTAAGGGCTCAGCAATAGATTAAGAACTTATGTACAGCCACTTGTGCATGTTGGATGTCACCACACATATATACCACCACTTGTTCACCTGTTGGTGTATCATGTTGTGTATGCATGCATTGACAGGGCACATTGTTTTTGACCACAGGCTTGCCCATCCAAATGCAAACACCTGCATATGGCCAAAGTGGGTACTGTAACCATATAGCTAGGTTAAAAAAATATCTGATTGCTAGGCTACTGGATGCAGAGAACAGTGAAAAGCAGTGTCACTCTGCAGGCCACACACGCTGTTCAACACAAACCTAGTTTATGTACTCTGCAAGTAGTCACCTGCAGTCACATATATCACACGTGCCATTGCTGAAGTCTGTTTTAAATACTGTGATCTGTAGTGTGCAAGACTAGATAGGTAGGGGTTCTGATTTCACTCCAGGCCACTTGGCATGTGTGTGTCTGTCCGTGTGCGTCTGTCCATGTGTGTGTCCCTGCAAAACAAATGGGAGTCACACATTGACTACCAAACTGAAATGGTTTGCACTTTTTGGCACTTGCAGGTGATGCCTGCCTCCAAGCTCCTGTCTTCCACAAGGCCTGCTGATGCCATGTACCTTAAGACTACCAACTTGCCATTCTAATCTCAGACTTTAGCTGTGGCATGTGCGATAAATACTGTGATCTGTATTGTATAAGATTAGATAGGTAGGGTTTCTAATCTCATTCCAGGCCACTTGGTTTGCTTGTGTGTGTGTGTGTGTGTGTGTGCACGCATCTCCCTACAAAATAAATATGATCACCACACTGACTTAGAAAGAGCTAGTTTTGCAGTTCTTTGGTTGCAGCAGGTGACGTGGGCCTCCAAATTCCTGACCACAACAAGGCCTGCTGATGTCATCTAGCATAACTTTACCTAAAGAAATGTTAATAGCTGACTTGAGCTGTGGTGTGTGCGTTATCTGTAGTGTGTACCATTAGATAGGTAGAGGTTCAAATCTAATTGCAGCTAACTTGGAGTGTGTGTGTGATGAGTAGTTTTCTGAAAACATTAATCAGCAGTGGTACTTTTCTCACTGTAGCCAGGTTTGTGTGTGTGGATGTTAGACCATTTTACATCAGCGTATGTCATCATGGGATCATTGGACTTTAGTAGCTTAATGGCTCTAGGTCCCTTAAAATCCTAGTCAAGTTCTTAGCCTTATTTACACGATCATCACATATAGCCCCTGTCCATGGGGACACAAGCAGAAGCCCTGAAATGATGATCATCCAGACTGTGATGACCTACCTCTAGACCAGTAATCAAGGAGGCTCAATCCTCACCACTGGCAACAGTGAGAGACATAAACTGAGAGGCTAACGGGTACATGTACAGTATTTCCAGATGCAGCTCTCTGCATCAAGTGCATTTTCACTTAACAACACGCAAGAGACCACAATAAGTCCGGGGATGGTTTCTCTCTTTCTCTAGATCCCCAGTATGATACCAGACTGGCGCAGCTGTAGAGTTGAGATCTCAGCTGAGTGGCCAAGCCAAGACTTCCAACACACACTCTATCCAACCAGTGCTTTGTGTCCCTGCCCAAGTAGCTGACTCTCACACACACACACACGCACTCTTTGAGGTTTGATTTACACACACACACACACACACACACACACACACACACACACACACCCCTGGGAAAGGCTGGCATAGGTTTACTGGCTATGCCCCCTTTTGCCAAGATTATAAGGTAGTTATCACTGCTACCAGCCAACTCCTTATCAACCACTTTAAGACCCTTAACAGAGGGTATCCAATCTTACTGTGTTATATTAATATTAACACAAATATTAGTTTGACCAAGAGTAAGGCTGTTATGAGTGGCCCACATGGTGTCACCAAATACATTTGCAAGTACTCTCAAAACATAAATATCTCTACACAGATCAACCACAATGAAAGGTTTAAATATATTTATTAATAAATAATAAAATAACAAGGTAATACTAAATATATATTCACAGTGATATCAGAATTTAAAACTGCATGAAATATTTAAAACAATATTGCAAGACAGTCTGAAATAAATAAAAATATCTAAACTAAGCTTTATTATATTCCTGACTGTATCTAAGAGAGTTACTATACCCTAGAAACTTACTTATAGAGCAAGGCAGATGTGGTGACTGGATCTTCTAGTTGCTGTCAGGTCCAAGACAGAATACAGAATGCACTGTCTCTCTTTAAGAGACCTCTCAAATTATATCTCAGATATTGCTGCTGGAGTAGCTTACATAATTATATCATTTCTTGTCATCTGACTGTATCCCAGGTGAAACGCCCACTGCTGGAAGCTAGCAGTATTTAACATCTACCTGTGAAAATACATAGACCTGAGATCTTTGGCAGATGCTGGAAGCCATGAAACAATTGCATTCTGTCATGTTTTCAAAACCTGTAATTAGTTCACTCTGAAGACAATACAGAAAGCTTCCCAGCACAGACATTGTGTCAACAGCCTAGGCTATAAAGTAATTTAATTTCAGTTATTTTTTTCTGAAGTTAACCTCCTGTATTTCAGTTTCCACTGTTACAGTATATACATTTGCAATAGTGCTTGTACATTTCTGTCCTTTTCCAGTAGGGCACATTGTGATTACATTTTAAGCACAAGCACACTATAAAATACCCTTTTAACACACGTTTGTATAGACAAGTTTGATAAAGACATGACATACAGTTTTAATACATTTGTAGCACACTCCTCTTGTATAAATCATGTTGATATTCACATGCGGTGGTGGTGCTGCGGTAGCATTGTCGCCTCACAGTAAGACATTGTCCTGTTCGATTCTCAGCTAGAATGTCTTCTGTGTGAAGACATGCGTGAATGGACGTACCTTCATTGAAGGTTGTGCATCAGGGCCAGCAACTCGGCACGTAAAAATCTACTGCCAATCATTAGCGGATCGGAGTTCTGCTGTGGCGACCCCTAACCGGGAAAAGCCGAAAGACACGACAACATATAATTATTTACAAAATTCCAGATAGCTGTGCTGGCAGTATCTCCTTTTGTCACACAGGCAGTCATTATACAGATAGCATCCAAAGAGGGCCAATGAGGTGCACTGCTTGCCATTAGATGGGAGTCTTGCCAAGGTTTGTTAAAGTCTAGGAGAAATATCTCCCCCACCAGCATGTATTAGTAATGTCACATATCAGGTAATGAAGCCGCGGTGGTGCAGCAGTAGCATTGTTGCCTCACAGCAAGAGGTTCTCCCATTCGATTCTCGGCTGGAGTGCCTTCTGTGTGGATTCTGCATGTCCTCCCCACGGTCGAGTGGCCTCCAAAAGACATGTGTGAATGGGCATGCCTTCGCTGAAGGTTGGGCATCGGGTTGGCAACTCGGCATCATAAAAAATCTACTGCCAATCATTAGTGGACCGGAGTTCTGCTGTGGCGACCCCTAACCGGTAAAAGCCGAAAAGACAAAGAACAACAACATATCAGGTTAATCTTCTTACAGTGAGTAATGCATGTACCATTCCACCTACAGATATGCAGCATTTCCAGTACAGCAGGGTCACACATTTCCCTGTATGCAAGACAGAGATCACGTCTGAGGGTAGTCTATATGACACAAGTTACAGTGACAGTTATTTCAGAAGTTCACCATAGGACAGATACTGGGGACTTGAAGTTCCCTTGTGAGGAGCCTTTGTGTTCTGTGCAGTTGCCACTGGTGCTTGGAAAGGTACATGACAAAATGGCCATTGCAGTCAAATATTGCTGTTCTGTGACAAGAGTACACTGAGTTTATAACTACGTCATTATTGGGTGACAGTGCCTTCAGTAATGACATGAGCATGATATACTTCCCTTCTTACCACTGACGAGACACGGTGATATGGTAAAGTAGCTGTAAACCTGTATGGCCGGGAGTATCACCCATCAGTATGTACATCAGGTGTTGCTACTGATGTGCTACTAAACAGGAACATTGGTGTTCCTGATGGAAATGATACTGCATACACATTTTCTTGGCGTTTACGACCATGAGTATGTCATTGACAGCTCACAGTTTGCTGTGCCATGAGGAGCTTGTTTTCCTCCTGTCAGTTACAGGTGAGTCTATGCAATTGTAGAGGTGCTTGCATAAAGCATTGGTGTAGAGCTCGGCATAGTTGCCTATCCCATCTGAGCAGGGAGTTGCAGTCAAGCTGCTTGTACCATCCCATAGTAGGTTATAATTTGCAAAAAAAGTCCACGGACTGAAGACCAAGTGCTGATGGCAATACCTTTAATTCGAATGATATTAACAGAACACAAACATCCAATATATCAAGCGCTTTCACCCAGGCTCTCCCGGGCTTTTTCAAGATAAACTGCTACACATTTAAATGCATTTTTATATACAATGCCCTACCAATTAAAAAACAATTATTTAATCATTTAATTAAAACATAATTAAATACTTTCTTACAGAATTTACCCTTCCCATGCCTTAATATTTTAAAAGTAAATTACCTCAATAAACAATGTTAAGAACATTTATAAAAAACATTAGAAACTATAAAATACTATAAAAAACTGTATGGTTATCCTTACATACTGTTGAGCAATGCTTACCAGTGAGGTTATAATTTGCTCTATTTATGTTTATTGCTGTGTTTGCTGGGGGGGGGGGGGGGGGGGGCAGGTGTGATTTTTACTTTTAAGGAGATCAGTTTGTGGTCAAATCACACCAGGCAGGACCTCACAGTGGAGGTGCTACAGTGGTCACCCATATTGGTAATCATCTGATGCAATATATCAGTTCACCTTGTGGGGATGTCACTCCACTGGTTCAGGGCATTGTAGTTAAGGACATGAACTAAACTTTGGGGGAGTGAGTTTGAGCACAAGTAGCCAACACAGTTGGTGGATAGTGAAAGTCATCCCACACCATGCTGTTGTGATGTATCCTGATAGACACAAGTAGATTCAAATAAACATTACAGGTATCCTGATTCATGGAATTGCTCCTGTAGCTGGCAATAACTTGAGTAGGTGCCCTACCAGCAGTGAATAACACTTGCAGTGTCAGCAGGGAATCACAGCATTTAACAAGTCTGGATGTGTATGTCTACTTAACAAATATGAATACACCACCTGCATTACCTGGCACACTTTTAGTTTGAGGTCTGAACATGTGGAAGACCATGTAGCTTGGTTTAGCTGTGGTGCTGTCCACAGCGTTGAACAAGGTATGTGTGACTGCTCAATTGTCTGTATCTTCCAAGGTGGGGACACTTTCCAGTGAGTGGTGTGTAGTGTTGGCATTCCTGGCGTGTAGCAGCATAACTGTGATGTTTGAAGATGGCGTTTCCTCATTGGAAAGTCTTCCCTTGAGGCACCGCTTATAAGATGCACTATGGGGATGTCAGCAGCCTTGGCCAGTACACAAACTCCTAGGTGTGATAGATGAGCAGTATCTGTGGCAAAGCATAGAGGTTTGTTGAGCAAGTCATCCCTGGCTGACGTGCACTGGATCCCCTTTCAATGACACTACATGATTAGCCAATTATTCTTTTCAGTCATTTCCCTTGTGTATTGAGCCATCATCCTAGGTGAAGGTGAAATGCAGCTGAAGACTATGAGCATGCTCACAACTATGTGGCAGAACAAACAAGTTGTGGCCTGCTCCACATGTTGAGCTTGGTACTAACGTTTTGCTTCTTGTGAGAGACAAAGGAGAGGAGCATGTTATCCCAGAAGAGAGTTATTGTGGTGAGACCAGCAGTAGTAGTAGCCAGGCACCAGCATTGCAGGGGACTCCCTCTTGTCAGCATTCACAAGGTAATTGTGTCATTGCAGTACACACTGCTTGAATAGTGTCCAACTGCAGAATAACTGTGTAAACATGCCCTCCTTACCTTCACAGGGTGTATGTATGACTTTCCCTCCATTGTTTGCCTGTGTGCTGTACAGGCGCATACATATTGGCGGACTGTCTTATTGGAAACCATGATGGAATTAACTGCAATACTTAGCTGCACACATGACAACTAGCATCCAGTGACGAGCACTGTCCCAGATGTCTCGGTACTCTTATATTTAAAGCCATGAAAAGACTTATCATGGAAATGATCAGTAGCAATGTAGAACTCCTGCAGACATTGGCCCAAACCCATTTTGTTTTGTTCAATGTCAGATCATGGCTACCCTAACCAGTGGACCTCATTTTGTGTTACTATGCAATGGATAGAGGAAAATGACACACTCCACCTACCATGGCCTGAGAAGAATTTGACAAGATTAGGCCATCAGGCATTGTTGAAGCACTGTACAGGTTATTTGCAAACTAGTATATGTCAGCTGGTGGAAATCCAAGTGTCTGACAGTTATTGTCTGGGAAGATAGCAATTGGTAGTCCACTGCTACAGTGAGGCTAATCACCTGGGACTACCCCTCCTAACCATACCCTTCTCTGCAGTTACAGCCACTGTCAGTGACCTCAGAATGAGTACATTTGCAGATGATTGCAAATCAGGAGCTGCCAGTGAATCCCACACAGAGCCAGCAGTTTCCAGAATGGGCTGACACACACATTCAGTTGTCAGAGCCATTGAGTAATACAAAATGCCAAGGAATGCACAATACTGTACTTTCGGAAATCATCCACTCCTGGAAAATACTGTATTGTCCGCACACCTCCAACAGTTGACCCATTAGTCAAGACCTTATGAACACAGAGAGTGATGTAGCCTTTGACTTTCACTGGTCAGTAAGATGTGGGGATTATTTCCGTGTTGCACAACCTATAGAGAAAGGTATGGCATGTAAATCCCATAATGTCAGTGTTACACTGTATTTGGCATTCATCACACCTGTTGTAGAGTGCAATGACACCTGTGCTATCTAACTACACAGGCATATCTGACAACTGTAGCAGACCATGTCAGAGCTGTAACTGTGTAGTCTATCTCCTACATGCTTCGGAGGGGAAGTGTATGGCTGCCATACAGAGAGGTGTCAGATCCCATTGTGTACCTCCTGCATATGCAAGAAAGGACTAGCACAAGACTTGCCTCTTCTACACAGCTACACCTTGACTGTGATATAATTGGGATGTGCTGGAGAGACAGGTATGTAACCCACACAATACACCCTATATGTAACAGGCTCCCCATCCATGTGAGGCACACTCCGCCATAATGCACATCATGTGCATGTTACACAATGGGATGCAGAACAAGACAATCATAACTGGTTTAGGACAAACATCTGTAATGGACACACGGAAATTGTAGATTGTTCATCTCGTATGCCACAGCTTGTAGATGTCAGTTCCCAAAACCCTGCTTACACTTATCAAGAGTATCAGCCTGGTCAGAGATTAGGGATGCATAACTAGGCTGAAAGAAACCATTGCTCTTATTAGCCTGTTGTACACATATGAATCTATGGAACCATGCACCTATACTGCTTTACCTTACTGAAAACATTTTTCTTCTGTGCTGACATTCCATCCTGTGCTCTGACGTCTATGGGTTTTTTGTACCTCTGTACCCATAGGTCTGTCCTACACAGTCCTGAAACATAAAACAGTTCCATGAGACACCTTACATTGTATAAATATACAGCCATTACAACATCATCCAATGTAATGTACACAAAATAGTGTGGTTTACTCATTACAAATGGCAGCAAATATCTGTCAGTGAGCAGTACAAGTGGCATGTCGAAGGCAACAATGGATGAAACAAATACATAGTAATTTAGGTAGTCACCCTGTGCATCAGGCACATAGCTTAATTTCTCTGCATTGATGACGATGATGACAGGGATGTGTCACAGATATCATCACTTGCACAAGGTGTTGTGTGGGGTGCAGGAGGCGTAGGCTGATCCAATAGGTTGGCAAGAGTGTGTGTGTAACTCCGTAAGGGAAGCAGGCAAGATGGACCATGAAAATGTGCCATGTGTGTCTGTAGGTGACCTGATTGTGATAGTGGTGTGTGGGTGTCTGCGTGAACACAGTCGGGTTCAGTGCTAGCCCTAAGTGTCAGTATGTTGGACAGCTTTGAACCGTGCATGGTAGAGCTGACCGTTCACCGTCTCCCCCTCGAACATGGGAACTGAACATGGGAACTGGCTCTGTCAGGAGTTGCACTTGGCAGCTCCTTGCCCAAGGTGAGAAGCAGGGCTAGTACCGGGGGGTGACTGCTATCTGGTGGGACCATGTCCTCCACTAGAATGCCCAGGACCATGAGCCCATGGCCTCTGGAGCTGTGTATGTACTTGCCAGTATGGGAGCGTTGACTGTGCACAGCCGTGTGGACTCTCAGCAGATGTAGTTTCTGACCTACTTCCAAGACTCCGATGCTCAACTCCAACCAGACATTCCATCACAGACAGTGTGTGTTTCAAGACAGATATTCTGTGATCTATCTCAGACCAACATCTTTCCAGTGCATCCGTCAACTGATCCAGGGTATCAGCAATGCAGTGAAGGCAGTCATGGATGTCAGACTGTGTTGCATCCATAACCCTGAGCATTCGTCTGAAGTTCTTTTTTGAAAGTGCCTGTGCTTCCACGATGGCCCTAAACATACGTCTAATGACATGATGAGACAGGTGGCAGAAGGGCAGCAGGCCTTCTAAGAGCATCCCTATCAATCCACCTGTGTAGAACCTCGCCATTTGTTTGGCTATGGCCATTATTTTTTTCAAAACAGGTTTATTGTTTTAACATACAAGAGAAATATCATAACAATTTGATACAAGTAATTAAAAATAGATATGATTATAACATTCAACAAAACAACTAAAGTATTTACAAAGACATCCACTACAATCAGATCAATTAATTAAACTAAAATACCATGCTATTGAAATTAGGATTTTTTTAACAAATTTTGTAAATTATCCCATACAATATAATAAGATGTTTTTCTAGTTGTTCTTGACCTAATTGTGTTTATTTCCATATGGCACACTATATTCATAACATTTTTAAATTCATTGAACGAAGGAGGTGTATCTGAAATCCAATTTCTGGTTATTATTTTCCTAGCCACTGCTAGAATAGACCATAACAAGGGAAGCTTAACCTTTTAACACTTTGAGGTACAGGTGTGTTGAATAATATAAGAGATTTAGAAATAATGAAATTATCTGTAAAAGAGCCTGCAAAAATTCATTAATTGACTTCCAGTATTCTTTCAATTTTATACAGTCATAAAACATATGAGCCCAGTCAGCATTAATTTCTACATTACATCTCTTACATAGATTATCTTTATTATTTATTTTATTCATCATCAAAGGTGTATAAAAAGATCTATGTAAAAATTTCCATGTATAAAGTCTCCAGACAATGGAAGACGTAGTTCTATAGGCAGATTCCAATATATATTGTTTATCTTGTTGATTTGGTGGGTCCCCATTAATAGAAGTGAAATAATTCCAGTATGTATCTACACTGTAAAAAGTTTCTTGTCTGATAATTTTATGTATGTATGAAAGTTTACCTTTATCAGAAACTTTATGTTGTAAATTTAATATCAAGTAATCAATCAGTGTTGGAATAGATTCTTTAACTGTTATAGACATTAGATCTATTTTATTAATGAGATGTTGTCTAAAGGTCTGAACCTCTAACCAGCAAGTTTCTCTTAGATCAAATTCTTGTTTTAAGAAATCTAGATTTTTAACTTTATTATCAGATATCAGCTGATACCAGTACTTTAGATCATTATCTATAGCTAAATGAGTTCCTTCAGAAGTAGATGACAAAAGCATACCCTGAGTATACATTATAGGAATATAATAAAATTCCATTCCCTATACTTAGGGTGCATGAATATAAAGTTACGATAGCTAATAATAATATTTAATGGGTAACAAACCATATGTTTAGGTGTAATAGGTGAAGTACAAAATTCCTTTAGTAACCATAACATGGAGTTATTTACAATCATATTTTTATGTGTTAAGGAGATTTTCATGAAGTGCATACTAATTAGCTCCCAATAATCTTTCCATTTTGACATATGACTGATCTATTAATAAAGTAATAACTTTTACAATAGAAGAGATAGTATATAAATTAAAGTCTGGAAAAGAAATACCCCCTTGAGACCAGCTATTAGTATGTTTCTTTAATGCAATCCTAGGTCTATTAGGTGCCCATAGGAAATTTAACATTAGTGTATTCAGTTTCTTGATAATTATTTTTGTAGGTGGAAGTATTATTGATTGTATTAAGTATAAAATCTTGGGGAATATTATCATTTTAATAATTGTAAGTCTCTCCTCCATAGTAAAAAAAACATATTATTCCAGGTATTAAAAAGATTTTGTATATTAAGAAAACAGGTATTATAATTATTATATATAATAGATTTAATATCTTTAGATAGTATTATACCTAAATAAGTTATCTGACCTGAATTGGGTACATATTTAGTAAAATCACTAATGAGAATATTTTTCGTGTATATATAGGTAGTATTTTAGTTTTTTCTTCATTGAATATTAAACCAGAAATACTTTTAAAATTCATCATTTTATCAAATAGAGACTGCATAGAAGAATTAGATCCTGCTGATGTAATTAGAACATCATCTGCAAAAAGTTGAATTTTGGATGTTGTATTTTCATCTATTTCAAAACCCTCTATGTCAGTACTGTTTCTGATCAAATTAGCCCAAGGCTCCATTACTAAAGTGAATAATAGTGGAGAAAGTGGACATCCTTGTTTTGTACCTTTAAAATGGGTATTTTTGTGAAACATATGTTCCTACCTTAATATAAGCCAATGTTCCTTTGTATAAATGCTCAATTAGATTTACAAATGCATCTGAGAAGTTTGTGCACTTCAGTAAGGTAAACAGATAGTCCCAACTCACTGAATCAAATGCTGAACTTATATCAAGACTAATAAGTGTTAAATCTTTCTTTTTCCTATTTGCAAAATCAATTAATGTTAAAGTTCTTCTTATATTATCAAAAGTATTTCGATTTACAATGAAGCCTGTCTGATCTATATCTATAATGCCGGGGATGATTGTCTTCAATCTATCAGCAAAAATACTCATAAACATTTTATAATCAACATTAAGTAATGAGATGGGCCGATATGAAGTACATCTAGTTGGATCTTTATTAGGTTTTAAAATTGGTGAAATAAATGTATATTGCCAAGATGGGGGGGTTATTAACTCAGTTTGGGCCAAAATAAAAACCTTATGTATTAATGAATATGTACTTTTAGAAAGGATTTTATATATCTCTGGTATAATACCAACATTACCCGGTGCTTTGTTTGATTTAAGCTTATTTATTTGTGTAATTACCTCTGTATATGAAATACTTTTGTCCAATAGTTTAATCTGTTGTTTATTAAGCTTTTTATTCATGTTTGTGGTTATAAACTCCTTTATTTTATCTTTAGGTTCCATGTTAATGTTATTATGGTTAATTTTGTGAAAGTGATTACTAAATTTGTCTCGTATTTCTGGTATACTAGAAACATTCTTCTTTTTCCTTAGAGAAAAGATTTCTTTGATATGGTTTTGTTTATTCAACCTTTTTGTTTTATTTTTAAGTCTATGTAAGTATTTGGGGCTTATTGAATAAGACAAAAACTTGTATTTCTCTAAAGTTATTTTAACTTTATGAGTTAAAATTTCTTTGTATTTCTCATTTAGTTTGTTTATTTCTTCAATAACTTTCTTGTCCATAATATTTTCTTTATTATTATGTTTATAAGAGTCTAATTTACTTTGAATATCTAACAATTCCTTATCCCAAGATTTCCTTTTATTATTATACCATCTGGTACTTTGTCCATATAGATATGATTTTAAGGCATCCCAAACATAGACAATGGAGACTTCAGGAGTATTATTTATGTCTAAAAATGTTTTACTTCTGAAAGTATATATTCTTTATAGTCTTTTAGTTGAGTTAAGTATGCTGGTATCCTTTTGATCTGAACATTATGAGTATTTTTTATCATGAATTCAAAAACAATTGAATTATGATCAGATATAGGACATGAAATGATTTTGGAATTTATTAAATCTGTTACCATCTGGTTAGAAATAAAGACCCTATCTATTTTTGAATAAGTTTTGTATCTGTTAGAAAAAAAGGTGTATGGTAATGATTTTGAATCTATCTGATTATTAATATCATTCAAATGATAAGAATTAGCAAAATCATTTAAATGTTTTGCATTAGATGTAATTCTTCTTTTTCCTATAGTGGTAGTATCACTTTCATTTAGTATAAAATTAAAGTCACCAGCTAAAATAATATATCCTATAGATAATGATATGATCTTATCAAGATGATGTTTCACTGTATTAATACCAGTTCCAGGTATCCAATATACATTAATTAAAGTGTAAGTCTTCCCATTAATTTGTATTGTAACCATACAAAACATTCCTTTGTCATCCTGATAAGACTTAATGGTTTTAGGAATGGGCATACTTTTATTCCATAAAATAGCCACTCCTCTTTTTTTCTGAGTGTGCTCTGAACTAACCAATACTGTATATTTGTTTGTGGCTAGTTTATCAATATCTTTTTTCAAGAGATGGGTTTCTTGCAGGAAGACTAAGTTGGCCTTATGTAAATTAATGTATCTTATTAGGCTTGCCCTTTTACACGGATTATTCAATCCATTAATGTTTAAAGAAATTCCTTTTAAAGATGTCATTTGGCATTTTTAAAACTTAAGAATCTTATGATCAAAATAACAAATAACAACATAAGTAATGTTACATCTCCTCCTTTAGGTGTACCTTTAAATATAGCTGTATTTATTGAATCTCTTATGGGATTTTGTATAGGATTCAATTTTGTTTGTAGTGACAATGAGTGTACAAAATATATTGTGGATGTCAAAACTATATACATATAACAATGAACAAGTGAAAATAATGTAAGGATTAAACCTTGCATCCACCCTGGAGTTAAAAACTCCAACTTAGAGTAGTATTTACCACTCAAGTTAACCCCCTACCCTAAGCAGCAGTACCTCAGCTACCACCTTATCAATTTAATACTGGTTGTATTTAACTTAAATTAACAGCTTTCAATTCAATTATCTAGCAAGACAAGACTACACATTTGATAAAACAGCATCATATAAACTAAAATAAACCTTTTTTTTTAAAAAAACTATTCATACTACTATATACATCTATGTAATATAATACACTTGTATTCAAATAGCATTCAAATAATCTTGATATTAGGAACCAAGAGGAGAGAGAGAAATAAAAGATGTGAAAGAGGGAGAGAGAGTGAAAGAAAGAGAGAGAGGAAAAAAAAAGGAAGGCATATTTACATATTAATTTATTCAAAGTATGTAAAAATAAGTTCTAACATTCATTTAAATCAAAAACTTTGGCTAATATGGTTCAGACATTACATATATTAAGATGCATCTATTTTCTGTCATGTAAATGCAGTCAACAGCTTCCAAAAAAAACCTTGAATTGCTTGTATATGAGCATTTTACTCATACTCATTATTGTCAATAGAATAAAATATTATATTTATAGAAATTGTTATAAATCATACTGCATAGTTATGCAAATTCTCAGAAACACTTGCATTATTGTAAAAAAAAGCCATCTGTATTTTGTATGTCTATACTACTGCTTTAAAATACATCACATGACAATTTCTTCCAGAATAGAGTTATAAAGTTATTTATGCTTGTCAATCAGATGAATTAAATGAGTTATAGTAATGTATATGTTTGGAACATAAGTTTTTAACACAGATTAGTATGCTGCAGTCAAGTAGATTTTCAAAAACACTTGAATAAATGTTTCATTTTCTATGCCTTCTAAAATAAGACATTTACTTACTACAAGAAACTGCATCATTTAAAATCATTATAACTGACATATTTTATGAATTATAACATAGATATTTAAGTAATTATATAAAATAACTCACATTTAAATGTTAAAGAGTTCATTTTCCTTCACATAGTCGCATTTGCATCAGTTCTACTTCCTGGTAGAGTGTTCTTCCTGAATCTGCGATGTGTCAGTGTGATATCTGGGTCAAAGGTCAAATTGACTGCTTTCAGCTTCTCTGTGAGAATTCTGAGAGTTGAAGCTTTTGAAACAACTCGAGGACACTGTTCATGAGGTAGCCCACATCCCAGATTGTCTCCCTTAACATTTTGGCGGGAAACTTGTTAAAAACTAGTGACAAACATTCATTTAGCAGTGTAAATGCATCTAAACATGACAAAACATTCGCGATGTATTTTACAAGTTATTACAGCCTCTATGTAAGTGAAATTAAGGCCAAAGTTATTAATAAGTAATAAAACTCAATATTTTTGTCCCAACTCAATTTTTATGCAAATCTTATTATTTACTGTGTCTATATGATCAAAAGCATTTCTATATATTAATATGAAAAAAAATAAAGAGAAAGAATAAAGAAAAGAAAAAGAGAGTAGAAAATAAAAGAGTGTAAAGCAGAAATAAAAAATGTAAGAGAAAGCTATAAGAAGTATATACAATGGAATATTACTTACTGTTTATATTAATAGAGTTAAAAATAAAACATATTATTTACTATTATTTAGTTCTAATTATTATTAGTTAAAGCATGACAGATTATTTACAAACAAGCATAATCAGTATAATCAAGAAAGTATAATTAGGAATAGCATTTGAAGAACATATAAACTTTTTACAAGGAATAAATATGTTATTATTCCATTTATCATATTTTCATTACTCTTCTCTCCCTGCCCTCCCTCACCCTTTACCCACTACATAATCTAAATAGAATGTCATTGTTTAAACAAAGAAAAGAAGAAAAAAAAGAAAAAAAAATGTATCAAATTACTGACCTTACTTCTCTTTTTCAGAAAGAGAAACAAATTGAATAATAGCTTGTTATTAGTTCCTCAGATATTTTGACTGGTTATGAAACAAAACATTTCTTTGCACACAGAGAATAACTTTGATTAAATCTTTTTCAGTATATTTGTGGCTTTCTGGAAATGCAGGAACTATATTTAAAAAGATTAATAATGAAGTAAAATGATGAGAGAAAAAAAGAAAAAAACATAGAACAAATCATTTGTTTTTTAGTCTCTTCTTCTTCTCTGAAGTCTTCCACGAAGTTTCAGTTGCCAGTCTCTTTAATGAAGGACTAGCCCATTCCATTTCCTCTATTTTATCCAAAATCTTATTTTTTTGATAAACAGTAAAGCAGAGTCTAAGTCATCAAACATTTTAGGACCATCAGGAAGGAAGATTTTTAGCTTGGCAGGAAACTGAAGGTATGTTTTAAACTGTGCTTTTTTAAGCTCCCTTATTAGTGGCAGAAAAACTTTTCTTTTAGCTATTACCAAGGAAGAATAGTCATTGTCAAAACGCACAGTTGTCTCATTAATCTTAACAGGAGCTTTAGCCCAAGCAGATTTAAGAACCATCTCTTTATCAAAAGATGATCGAAATCTAACTATAACTGATCTAGGATAGTTTTTGTTAGAGTTAGTATTAGCTATAGATCTATGTGCTCTTTCGATACCAAAAGAGAATGCTTCTGGTAAGTCTAAAGTTTTAGGGAGCCATGTTGTTAAAAAAGAAGTAATATTGTTACCTTCAATATTTTCTGGCAGTCCAAAAATCCTATGTTATTGCGCCTAGATCTATTTTCCAGGTCATCCAGCTTTGTTTGTAAATGTGTATTTTGTTTCAGCAGAAACTCAGTGTTGATTTCCTCTTCTTGGATTCTATTTTCCATGTCATTCACAGCTTCTTCTATGCCTGTCATCTGGATCTTCTGTTGTTGCAGGTCTATATGTAACAAGTCTATTTGTTTTGTAGTTTTTTCTATGAAGGTATCAATTTTAGTATCCATTTTATCCATCTTAGCAGTAAGTTGCTGGATTATAGTTATCAGAGACTGAAGTTCTTTCTTGATGCTGGAGTCTTGAGAATTAGTCTTACTGGAACTCATTTCAGACTGATAAACTGACAGGAAAATTTCCAAAGTGATTTCTGACAGGAATATTGTTAAAATTTCCTTTCTATTTTAGATATAGTTCAAGAACTATATAAAACAAACATATTTAGAAAGAAAATTACTTCAACAATTAATTTTTTAAGTAATTAATTCCTATCAGTGTAATGAAATTGGTGGAGCTGAAGAAATCTGCTGCTATCCTGTGTTCATCCTTGGCCACCGGCTATGGCCATTATTGACACTCAGTGCAGTCATAGTAGCCACAATTTCCTATTCAGTGTCCCCACCCTCTGACTGTCCAATATCTGTGGCCTCTGGGGACTGGGTATGCATAGGCATACTGACTGTGTACGGTGATAATGAGGGCAGAAGAGGGATATCAACCTCTGTGACAGATTCAGTCCCTGCAACCCTCACCTGTGCCTCACTTTGTCCACATCATCATCAGAGTCTGAAGAGACACTGACATAAGGTTGTGAAGGGGACAGAGACCAGCCCTCCAGGTCAACTGTGATAAAAAGGGAAATGCAGTACATTAATAGCTGCACTACTATGCTCTGCAGTATTGCAATTTATGTTAAACTGTATATACTGCTTCAGTATGACAGACTTGTTTAACCACCAACCTCATATAGTAGGACATGAGGACATCATTTTCTAACAAACCTCTGTAGTTACTTGTAAATAAAAAGTTCTTTAATCAAGAATCTCATGAGCAGTAATGATGTGCACTGTTGACATTTGGCAGACCTTTGCACAGTTGACCCATATGGCAACCTGAAAATACTGTCAAATCTGTCAGTGTGGTAACACCTACAAGGCATAGGTATGATTCTGAACTGTGTTCAGTTGGAAAGTATCTGTGCAGTTGGCAGTCATGCAGACAGTACATTAATCCAGCCAGCAGGCCTGGATTGACACTTTAGCAAATACATTGCATTATATCTACTTGTCTAACAAAACAGTGTTGTGATTACCAGGAGCAGATGCATGGCCACTCCCAATTCTTGAGGGCCCTGTGAAAATTTTAGGGAGAGGTACTGCACACAGCACCACATGTTGCACTATAATGGGTTAATAAGTCCAAATATCTCATGTTTACAGTACCTACTATGTTAATTGGTATGTTGGCACAATCTGAGCATGAGATTTAAACTGCAGCTAACCCTCCCCCACCAAAAAAGCAATACCTGACCTCCACATAACACTATGTACACCCTGGCACACTGAATGCTGCAATATTCCACTGCTGATGCAACTAAGCCTAGCTGGAAGCTCCTCTTGCTTGGAAACGGTAGCACCCACATCCACAACATACTGTGTGATGAATGCCCGGGAGCTGTCCTGTGTTCCTAAGTTCACCAGGAATTCCTCAGTGGCTGACAGTGGTTGTTCTGCTGCAGGCCCTTCACCAGTGACACCACGATCTCTGGCCACTTCTACTGCTCTTCTGCATGCTGCGTTGATCATGTCGGTGGCACAGTGTCATACCTGCTCATATTTCCTGCTCAGTTGACCAATGGCATTCACAACGCAAACCAGGTCAGCCCACAGTGCTGCCCGCTGTTTCCTGTTTGGCCTCTCCCTGAATAGCCGAAGTTGATGATGTTGACAAAAGGCCTCCAGGATGATGTCATATTCAGCATTTGTAAAAGGGGCCCAACATCGGGGATACATATTTCCTGAAAGACAAGAAAATAGGAACACATGTGAGGATCACATATGTGGGGAGTAAATTATGTAGATATACAGCAGTAACAGATTCACCTGCTTGATTACACATCTCATATTCAACACTATGCAAACATAGTAAGGATGTGGATGCAACTAGGATAGCACCAATAGGCAGCTGTTCCTGTTTGTGCCATGACAGATACTGATGTATGATCACACTCCTGAATGTAGATCACAACTCCTTTCTCATAAGTTGGGTTGGAAATTACTGGGGTACAGATACTATATCATGGCAGAAATCCGTAGCAGCTACTTTTTTACATACAAATGTGAGTGCTAAAGTCTGAAGCTGAAAGTGAAGCTGAAGGCAATGGCATAGGCAGAGAGGGTGAACACTTTGCAGGACAACAAGCTTTAAGGGTAAGTGTGGGATTTGTGGCAGCCTTGTTGTATAGGTAGAGCCAGATTGAGGGTACCCATCTCACTGGTAATTAAGGTATGTGTTTCAGGTAAGTATGTCAGCAAACACTATCAGTAGCACAGTACAATGGAAAATACGTGGTGTGTCCCAGAAGAAGGTAGGGGTACATTAGCCATGTTGTTATGCAGTTGGACAACTGCCAAGCCACATGTTAAGTCATGGTAGCTTCCTTTTCAGTGTGTGCTGGTAGCCCTTGCATGTAGCTCAACCTCCATATATGTGTTACTTATACAGCTGTGATTGTGTGTGATATCACCAGCAAATTATTGTGGGCTGCAGCCTGATATTACTGGGCAACAATTTCAGTACACACTTCAACATCCTCTGGGAATCCAGGCTAATGCATGTCCTGAAATTCTCTGCACTTTCCAGTGTTGTACTAGGACTAGTTAATAGTGGTCCTATCTGTAGGCCTGTGGCCTGAATTATTTAGATGCAGACATTCCAACTGTACTGCTTTGGGTGGATAAGTAGGTGATGAGCAGACATGCATATCACAATTTATAATGTTGATGTCCCCATACATGTATTTTTATTGCTAGATACAGCTTTAATTGAACCCAGGACCATTTGTACCAAAAGGGAATGTTCTTAATGTATTTCACATACTGAGCTACAGAGTCACTGTTACAGCAGGTGTATTTTTACATGTTGTAGTTATCATTACATAGTTAACTGTTGTGAAATACTGTACTTAACATCTATTATTGTGTGTATGTCTTGAGTGCTGTTTTCATATACCAAGGTCCCAGTTAAAAACCTATTTTCCATGAATGTTTTAGCAAGTGTGTTCTTACATGTACATATAATTGCAGGGTTACCTGCTGTTATATACCTCACTTATGTGTAAGCTTTTATAGTGCTGGATTTCTGTACTAGAATGCCAGTTACAGTACTATTTTTCTATTACTCTCTTAGCAGATGTGCGCAGTGCAGTGCGATGTACAGTATTGCTTCAGAACGCTTAATGATAGGAACTTGAGCATTACTCTGTTTTGATTAAAATACCTGTGTTAATTAGCAGATGTGTGTCTTGGCGGGTTGATCCACTGTTCTGATGTGAGATGGTCCTGGGTTTGAAATAGGGTGCAGGTGTATTTTGTGAATGTGATTCAATACGCCATGCAAAAAATCTTTAAAGAAAAGAAAAATGGGGAGATAGGACAGTGGTGAAATGGGGTGCAAGTAGGGGGAATACATAGTGAAAGACAGGTAGGGATGTGCAAGATAGGTGTAGGACAGAACCATAGCTAGCCATTTCTTCAACAGCAACAACTGTGCATTTTCTCAGATTTTTTAGCTGAATTTGGAGCGTCACCTCCAGACGTGTATTGTCAAGCCAATTGGACCAAATTACGTGTGTCCAGTGGACAAGTGTGTGAAATGGAGAGCTATGTATGGGACAAATTTTTTTTTTTTTGCGACAGGTGCTCTCTTTTTAAGGTGAGAGTGGAATGTTGGGGAAGTGACATAGGTATGTGAGGGGGAAGTAAGTTGGGTAGGTGAGGAAGCTTTTGCAGACAGACAATACAGCAAACAGGGTTGGTGTGTGACAAAAGATGGGGGATGAACATCTTGGAAGGGAGGGTGTTGTGGAATCCCAGTCCCATGAATGTCTCACACGGCAGCAGTTCGACTCAAGTCCTTGCCCATGAGACTGTCAGCACTGCTTATTCACTGCCACTGTGGTGGCAGTGGTAGATGCTGGCATCTGGGGCGAGGCTGCAAGACCAGGATGGACAGCATGCTCTCCATCCAGTGTAGGCATGCACCGACAGTTCGGCGCAGCAACCCATGCAACATATCTGGCAGTTCCTTACGGGTGACAGAATCACCCCCTTCACCTCCGTTCCCAGAGGGGGGCCCATCCCCAGCCTGTGGATAGAACTAGCCGATGCCGCAGGTAGTGCAAGGGCAGCGGAGGGGGCACCACCAGGCTGTGGCCCAGACGTGCTGGGTCCTGGTGCCACAGCTAGGGAGCCAAGGTAGGTGGATTGCAGGAATCAACCTACCTTGTCGCTCTGTAGTAAATTAATTATAAACCTAAGTTAACAAAAGAAATAACCAAACAAATGTTAGTATTAACATAATGGAAGATGATATTGATTAATCAAACGGCATATAAATAACGAGAAGGAAAGTATGTTAACAGCAAACAAGTATGAAATAATATATAAGGCCTGCATAACTGTTGGGTGCAGATAATATATTAACATCAAATCATAATAATAAATAACATTAATAAATTACAGAAGATAAGGGTTGCGGGGAGAGAGAGAAAAACATACCATTAGTAACTTTGCAGGTAATATTGCTACACAGACTACTAATACATACTTCTACTGATGTGCAATTTCAGTTATGAGTACATTGACTGCAATTCTTCTACAGATGATGTGGCATGTACATACCTCTCAACCTGTTAGCATGGGACAGTATGGGGCAAGCACTAACAAATGCTGGTACACAGGCACAACTACAGGGAACTGTTTTACATAGTATGCTCATACATTACTATCATGGTGTTCTGTAAATGGATTTGCCAATAAATTGCATTCCAAGTAATGTCATATATCTGATAATCAATGGCCAGTCATACGGGGCACTAGTCATTACATTCTTCACAAGCATGATAGTTGAGATGTATGTTCTTGTAGACTAAGTAAACTAGACAGCTGGTTATTTGTCAGCTGGCTGCCATGGGATTAGAACCCACAAGTAGTGACTGCAGGATTTATTTATTTATTTACATTTCTTTACCGGGTAGTGTCTGGCTGGGCTAGTAGCCCATTTTCAGCAGAGACCCAGGGAAAAAAGCTCCAAATAAAACAAAAAACAGATAAAAGTGCAGAAATAATACCATACAAAATTATGTAAAAATATAAAAAACTAGATAAATAGGAACAAATTAGAAAATGTAAACCACAGTAAACTTGATAACTGAGTAGAACTGAAACAGTCAGTGAGCATGCATAATGAAAAGACGTGCACACAATGGAGAATTTGTAGAAAGCTAAACAGTGAAATTTTGAAATATACAAATAGATTATAGAAAGTTAAACAGTGAAATTTTGAGATAACACGAAAGTCTTTACAGTCTAATCAGAGGAAACAAATTATTACTTGATTAAAAAGCATTATGTGCACTTTATTTCAATATCTTGAATTCTCAAAACAGTATTCTCCTTTACGACTTTTATTGCAACATTTTGTGTGAAACCCTGCATTTACACATGTGCATAGCTGTGTATGGTATCACACTGGAACCAAATGCAGTGAACACATGAATACTGAGAACTTTAATTGAATACAGTAGTTATCAAAGCACAATCTTGTTTTAAACTTTATTTGATAATGTTCCTTTAAATCTAGCATTTAGACGCAGATAACAGTCCAAGACTTTAGTTACCTTATCCATATACTGTGTTCATTGCCTGGGTGAAATGTACAGCATTATTTCAGACAGAATGAGCAGAACACCGGCTTACACCTTACTCTGGTTATTGTACTAGATGCATTTGAGACATTTGTGGCTGCATTCTTTATTCATTAACATTTAACAGTTGGCTGGTGTCAGATTAGAACACAAACACAGTGATTACAGGTATAATGCACACTTATTTGAAAAGATTACTTATCAAAGCACAATCCTGAGTTAAACTATATTGAAAATGTTCCCTAATATCTACTATTTAGACAGATGGATAGCAATCCAGGACTTCGGTAACCTTACCCATATACCGTGTTCATTGCCTGGATGGAATGAACTTTACTCTGGGTAATGAACTACATTTAGTTCAGAGAGTTTTTGGTGCACTCTTTATTCATTTACATTTCGCAGTTGACTGGTGTCAGATTAGAGCACACATGCAGTGAATACGGGAATAGTGTAGACTGTTTATTTGAAAACATTACATATCAAAGCCTAATCACCCTTTACATTTTATTGATTAATGTTGCTTCAAGTCTGGCATGTAGACCGTGGATAGCTGTGAAAGATGTGTAATAGATAACCCATATATCCTGTCCATTGAGTGCAACCTACAGCATATTTCAGACAATGGGCAAGACCAGACCTTTGACTCTCAGTATTGGTAGACCACAACATTAACTGATGTTTGGAAGCTATACCACACAGTACTGCATGTTTACCTTTTTTAACTTGCTGTACCATTTCAGGTTGGCAGTGACACATTACTAAACATGTTACATTTCCTAGGTATGTCATACCTGACTGTTAAGACTGCAAACTCTGTAAAAAATGTATTATAAGATTACATTATACATTACGGTATTACTTTGATGTTTCCCCTACTTACCACACTCTTGCCTCATACTGGCCAGGCACCCTGCATGGGACTGGACATTGCAAGCCCTCTTGTCTGCAGTTGTTGAAAGAGAAGCAAACCATTATGCATACCAGTTTTGCACAGATTCAGCTTGTATATTTCTAAAGTACTGGCAAATGTACTTGCATATCTGTGGGGTCTGCCCAGCCTGAGCTTCTTGGACCCAGGTGGTTCAGGTCATCATACTGGTGATGACACTGCTCACCAGTACAGGGGATACCAGTAGCAGTGGATACCAATAGCAATGATAAGTTCCCTAGCCAACCGATCCCAGGCCTCAGACTAAATTCTGAGCCCTGGTAATGGCCCTGCAGTAGCCAGGGTTCATAGTTTTTCACCAGGAGTCCAACACACACTCTGGACTCCTGCACACCTTACCTCTGAGCCTGAAAGCTGTCTCTGTCTCCAACACCACCAGACATATCAACTGCCAAATGAAGACTCCAGTACATGGTTTGAAATTCCCACCTATTTGTCTTTATGTAGGCTGCATTCCTGCCCTTACATGTTATACTGTCCTTACATGTTATACTGTAACTTTCAAAAAAGCGTCGCATCGTTTAGCTTCGAGCAAACACGCACAAACTGTTTCAGTGAAGCAGACCATTGTGCAAACTCGCACAACCCATTTTAAATGAAGCTTAGCAACATGCAAACATTGTAGACCATTGACCATGTTTAAGCAGTGCTTAGCATCGTGCAGCTTTTCTAAATGTAACTTTTTAAATTAAACTGATGTTTCAGTCACCTGACACATTTTTACAGCAATAAATGTAAGACATATGACTGGTTGGGACTCAAACCTGGGATCTTTTATGCTGTAGGACATGACTCAACTTATCTAGCTAATTGGATAGTACAGGGAAGCAGTATATCTTCAGATATAGTACTAAGATGCCCTTTAGCATTGCACAGTGAAGCTGTGCAGGTTTGCATGTTCCTTATCAGAACACAACTACAACAATTAAATACATTCGGTTTCTATTTTTATATTCTGAAGGCATTGCTAAGCACTGTGCCGCTCCACAAAACCAGGGACAGACAAAAAAAAAATTACAATTGATTACATCCAGTTTATATTTTTTATATATATATATATATATATATATATATATATATATATATATATATATATATATATATATATATATATATATTAGATGTCAGCTGTATAGGTACAAGTGCAGCTCAACATCACTAAGCACTACACCACACCACTCAAACAGGGAGAGACAAAAAAAATTGCAGTTGATTGCATCTGGTGTCTATTTTAAAATATATAGCAGATGCCAGGTGTATATGTATAAGTGCAGCTCAGCTTTGCTAAGCACCACGCAAACAACAAATAAAAAAAAACCTGTCCTGTGCTTACCACCTCTCCAGACGTTTTCTGGACAATCCACAATTATGGGGCAGCCTCTGTACTGCTTCTTGAACAAATTCAATATCCGTGTTACTATCATCTCCCTCGGCAGCGTGTCATAATTAATGTATATGGCAAGCTGCTGGTGAGGAACCATGGGCCATGTACATGGAAACATTCTGTGTAGACTCTACATGGAGCCTACATGGATTTTATCGAATCCTGGGGATTGTCTTAGTCCAATCTTCTGAAAGCTGTTTCCTGTGTTTAAATGTGATAGTGAGTGTTGTAGTATTCTTGCTGTAATTGATAAGTGATAATTTTAAATTGTGAGGTGTCAAGGCATTTTACCAAATGCTCAAAGCAGATAATTATCTCTATTAGCTACAGAAGTCTGAAATGCCCATAATGTCAAATATTTTTTCTCAGTCTGCTTTCTAGAACTGGATAAGACCAGATCAAGTAGGTTGTGTGGGGTGTTTCACTGTGCTGGCATCTATGTCTGGTCAACATTCCCATTATATTTAAGCTGACTGGAGATGATTGACATTGATTTAACACTTTATATGTGAACTTAATTAAAGGAAGAATATTGTCTAAACTCATTAGCAGACTGTTGCCACTCACTAATTTTAGCAATGACTTTCGTTTCATCTATGATTTCAAAAGGATTTATCAGCATCTAGCAGTAACTCCTAAAATAGTTTGAATCTGGTCTTTTATTTTTGCTGGAAACTACTTTATAGTCCACAAGTCTGTGAAACCAGTGTATTAACTGTTATGTTTGGACATCTTAGAAGGGAATTGCGAGCACTGCCGTCCACCATATAATTTTAACTCAGAATTTTGGTCTTTTCACCACTATATGACTTTTTTTTTCCCGTCTTGAACTTTATATCAAGTACATAAATGTAGTCTTTAGTAATCCAGTCAGTGAAATACTGTATTTTGTGTTCCTCATATAATGCATTTGAATCCATATTGTCTTTCAAAATCTATGTAGGAGGGATTTTTTAAAAAATTGTTCTGATTCTTCCTGTACTTTTCCAGCCCTCCTTGGCCTGGACCTTATTTGCTTTGTCAGTAACCTTGTCCATGCAGTTCAGAGAAGTTTTCAGGTTCCTTATAAAGCCATACTTGGCTTAGTCATATTCTTGCTCATTCATTTTTTCTGTCTTAAGTATAACCAGTGTGTGAGGAAAGACACTGGGAAGTCAGAAGCACCCTTTATCCTTTGGGATAAACAATTCCTTATGGATGCTTAGAGTTGCCTGGTCCTAAAGGAAACTGTTTATAAGAAGTTGCAGCTGTTTTGATATCACTTGTAAAAATTATATGAAGTAGATATATCCGTATAAATAGAATTTTAGGTAAGTTAGCATTTTAGTAACTTGTAATCTGCTAACAAAGGGAGATGTAATTTTTCCATAGATACATTTATTTGTTAAATCTTGATTAAGAGGTTAATTTTTTCTATCTGAAATGTGAGTTTAATACCGAAGTACTACTGGGTGAGAGTACTGCTTTACCAAATGACATAATTAAATTTAATGTTTTTTTTTTTTGAGTGGTTAGCATACTACATAGTCATTTGTGGACAAAAAGACACTGGGATTCAAAAGTCTGGAATTGTAATACTTGTGTTACTGAGAGAATTTTCTATGAATTATTAGACTGATATTTCTGCTGGTATTGCAAACAAAAAGAGGTGCAAGGGCATCTCTTTCTAGTGCTCTTATCTATACTTTTCACTTCCTATAATTGATTATTGGTCATGTACCTTGGTCAGTAGATTATATATAAAAGTTTGTTTTATGTAGTTGTGGGGAAAGCCCATAAGTTTCATAACCTGTCATAAAAAAAGTCTAATCCACCTTGTCAGAAGTCTGAGGAAGGTCTTAGAATTTAACAGCTGCTGGATGGCTGTGCCATTTTGAATATTTAGCATAATCTGCTTAGTATGATCTCATCAGATCTAACCCCCCATACCTTTGTGAACAAGGCCTTCTTGCCTTTTCTTATTAAGATGCATTGTAATAGTTTCTCATCTACAAGGTAAATTTTTGTATACATTTTGAATGCTGGTTGTATCCATGGTAAGGGTCTATAATTATGTGGTAATAATTTCTCTCTACCCATTTCCCTGGTATCTTTTGTGTTTTTAATGAGTTAATGGTTATAACACCCATGGAAAATGAGTTTAGAAATCATTTTGCATGTTTTGCAGTTAACAGTTTTGGGGCTCATATAAGCTTGCAAAATGCATCTTAGTTCCTGAGGAGTTTTTGATCCCCATCCTGTCATAACTATCATACCTCAATCCCCTTTAGTGTTGTTCATTCTTTCTGATACCTCAGCAACCTGGGACATCAAGACAGTGAAGAAAAATAAGATTGTGGTCATCATCCGTTGGTGTTAGGAAATTCTTTAGTCCTCCACCTCTAAGGCGCTCTGCCCGATGGCTCCACTATCTATACCCTGTTGAGCCCATTCATTTCACTGGATGGGAACCAGGCCTCCCAGAGCTAGTTAAGAGCCCTGTGGGCCAATTCCTTCCTTCCTTCCTGAGAAGCCTTATTGGCCCATCTGTCTCCCCATCCCAGTGGTGAGTATTGGGTTCTAGGGGACAGGTCAGCTATCCTTTAACTCGGAGCAGCTTACCCCCTAGGTTGCTTTTGAACTTGCAAGTAGCTGCTTGGTTAGTCAAAGGAGGAGGAGTGCATGCTCGCTCCCACACGCCTTTTATTCCACAAATCAGCAGGAAGTCCCTGGTTGATGGAGCACCAGCCAACTTGGACATTACAAGAAGGTTCTACACTCAGCCACAGCTAGTGCCTGCATGTCTGGCAGCCACCGCTCCAGGGATGAGAAACTTATGCCTGCCCTCACATGCATGCTCCCCTCACTTGTTTTCTTAGATGTCCATACTGTTATCTGGGCAATAGTCATCATGGCTTCATCCCTGTATGCCACAGGGAAGGATAGTGTTAAGGCATTTTGTACCCTTTCTACTATCTCATTTCCCCCCACTATCCAGGATGTCCAGTGCAGGGCCAGCTTTAATCTATGTGTAATATTTTAAGAGTTTGACATCTCTTATCATCTGTTTAAATTTGAGAATGTACATCAAGTGGGCTGGTATCCTCCATCTGTTTTACGGACTAAAACAAATGTTGAAATTGACCATATTAAATCTGCAGTCTGCTCATTTTGAGATCATTCTGGTACCTGATATGTTGGATTAGAAATTAAAAAAATGTCATTTTACTTTTTGTTTTTTAAATGGTTTAACTGGAACAGTACAGAAAATTATTTACCCAGGGTAATTTGTCTGAGAACTAGAAATTTTGGATTTAGAAATTCATTTTTTCCTGATTCCAGACAGAATATACAAGAAATCTGAAAAGGCACTATGGCACTGTTTTGTTCATAATATTGGAGAAAAAACTCTGAACATTAGCACTTATTACACGTGAATTTGGAGAGAGGGAAAGAGAGAGAGTTGTGATGAGGTAGAATATTCAGATGTACTGTGTGCGAGCGTGAATTTGCTAGTTACTCTTTAGGACACTGCCACCTGCAGAGTATATTGCTGCTTATGTTACTGAATTAAAGATTCTTGCCAAAAATTCTGAATTTTTGTGAGTTACACAATTTAGTTTGAGACAGAATTTTGTTGGGTATCTAAAATGATCAGATGAGGAACATTAGAGATTCTAACTTAAGCACTAATTGAATGTATCAGTATGTATCAAACAAAATAATTTATTCCATCACATTTAAGAGAGCTTGCAGAATAATGTGATATAGGAAAGTTTATATATGAGAAGAAAAAATTATATTGAGGAAAACTGAGTCATGACAGTTCTTGGAAGTGTGTGTGAAAAATGTTAACTTGTACAACAGGTAAACAAGAAATGGTCTACAGTTAGATATGTAGAAGCTGTAGAAAAATCATTTTGCTCAAGTGTATAAAATGAAAGAAGTATTTTCATTTACAGACTACATGAATTGGAGCAAAGTCATGAAAATGAGTTATTTAGGGGCATAGTTTTTGCTGAAAATACATATAAGTAAATGTGTAACATAAAATTTCATTGATGGCACAACTAGAAAATGAGTTGGAAATATAAGAAGATATTATTAAAATTAATAGTCAAATTGTGTTGTTTTGAGAAGAGTGTAAGATCTTAAACATTTGAAGTTCTGGGTCTGAATGAGACTGAACTTCAAAACATCATTGTGTACTTTACTTGGATATTTTGGTCATCATGTAAAGCTGAAGGATCAGAGAGCACTTGCATGTGAATATAACCATAAGAGGTACAACATTAATTTTGTTTTGAGTCATTTGATCGATCAAATACTTAGTATTAATGGGCTTTTGTTGTGGAACAGAAAAGGCCACAGTGATGTGTGAAAAAAGTGTGAAGATATCAAAAACCTTGCATCGTTACCAGTAGTGTATGCTTTACGGCATGTTGCAGTAGATTTGAGAAATATTGTCAGAAAGTAGTTGAACTGAATAGACTATATGGATGTTAGGAACAGAATATGCCTGCAGATGGTTCACAAGCAAGATTGCTGCCATGAGTAAAAAAAAAGTAATATTTGTATAGCCCCACATGACCTTAATAAAACTATAGAATGAGTGCTACTTTCCACTTATAGTGGTGTGTACTGTGTCTGGAGTTCTGTACTTGAAGAAGCCATCAGTATTGACAAATGAGTTCAGTGGAGGAGTTCCATGTCTTGTATTTCAGTTTGTATGAGAGAGTGCAGATTTTTTGAGACACTTTCTTGGTACTTCTTCAGTACCCAAAGTGATTCAGACAGGTGTTGTCCAATTAAAAGGGCTTGATGGCATTAATACTATTTTAGCAGTAAACCATCAAAGAGTATGATGTGAAAGCGACTGGATTTTTGAAGAGACTGAAACAATAATTTTAACCTAAATAAAAATATACAATTTAAGTTACCAAACTGAACTACCTAAGCCATGTGTTAATGTCTGAAGGCTTGATACTACACACTGAAATTAAGACCAGAAGTGCAAATGCTAAAACTCTGTAGACAAACATTTTTTTGTGATTTCTTGCCATGTTCTGGTATCCTTCAACATTTATCCTGAAAAAGAGTAAGTTTGCCTTGTTTGGAACATATTGAATCAAGATGTGATACAGCAACACAGAACAATAAAATAGTTTTAAAATGTGTAAACTAACAGCTGAAATTCCTAGAATTTCTCTTATTGTTTTAATACAGATAACTTGTTTGTAATGGAATGGGTGCATTTGTTCTGCAAGAAGGCAAGCCAGTTGCTTATGGGCATTTAGCCTTTATGGATATATATATATATATATAGAGAGAGAGAGAGAGAGAGAGAAAGAGAAACATAACCATAAGGCACTGCAGAATAAGTTTAGCAGTTTGTGCAGAACTACACCAGTACTGCTGAGAATGCAGGTAGTATTCTTCAAGTTTAGCATAATGAAGACGTATAAGCTAGGAAGAGATGTGTATGTAGCAGATAATGCTGAGTCATTTGTATTTAGCACAGCAGTGAACTGTAAGTAATTGGAATAATTTCACAACTGTCTCTAACTGAAAAGAGGATTAGTGTTCCAACATTGTACTGAAAGTTCTCCAAAGAGCAGAATTCTTCAAAATAGAGCAGTAAGATGTGCTAGCACTGGAGTCAGCTGTAAGGAAAGAAATATAGCCATGATGTCCTTCAAGAATGCAACTGCAGTCATAACATGTGGGTTGTCCTGCCTCAGGCAGCCCTCGGTGGCCGGATTCCAAAGTCTGGGTCTGACGTCAGCTGATGTCGCATTTCTCTCCGACGTCAGAGCGGCTGGAGTACATAAGCATCAGCCAACGCCATTTTCTTCAGTCTTTCTTGCCGCGCGGTGCCCGAAGCAGAAGCAGTTCGCAAGTGCCGGTCGGTCAGCTCCTGTATTCTACGATACCAAAGTCATCAAAAAGCTAAGTACCCCATTGGGGACCTTTTCTTGCCTCAGCCGATGTCAGAAATTACTGAAAAAGTTAACAATTGTCTTTCTTGTGGTAAACAAATACCTCATAAGGATTTCCACTCTTACTGTCTCCCTTGCCTGGGCCCAGACCACAACGTCTTGGCCTGTGTAGCCTGTGCTCGCTTCAACAAGCGCACTCTCAGGCGCCGGGCGGAGTTCGCTGAAGATTTTTTCGGCGATAATTTTGCTTACACCATGCCGTCGGATCTTCCGACATCGCAAACGCCCAAAAAGCGAAAAGACTGGGACCGACATCCTCGGCCCGCGTCTGCCTCCGACTCCACGCCAAAACCTAGCGCGAGTGCTCCGGTTCCCTCTGAGACGGTCTCTCCACCACTCAGAACCGAAGACACCGCAGTACCGACGACTCCGATTCCAGACATTACTCCGATGCCAGTTATAGATTTTCCTCCAGATACCGAAACCGAGGAAATGCCCGAGACCATTGCTGTAGACAAGGTCACTCCTGCACGTGGAGCTGCCAGGCCCCCTATGGCCATGTCTATTAAGGCCTACACTAGGGCTAAGGCAGCCAGCAAAACAAAGCATATTACTTCTGAACCCTTACCTCAGCCGACTCCAGAGACACAGATTATGTCCATGGCTGCTGATTTGATTTCCATGATTAGAGGTTCACAGGCCCATCCTGAGAGAGGATCCCAGCCTCCTCCTGATAAAAGGCCCCGGGTTGAACCCTCTGACCCTACACATTCAGATGAAGATTCTGAGGGCTCTGTCCACTCTGATAGCCAGGAAGAGCTCTTCCAGACCTCTGAGGACTCGGATGCAGAAGATTCCATCCCCTCCTGAGGATATTTCTTTTGGGGAAGTTCTGCACACCATGAGGGAACATTTCAAGTGGCAAGGTCAGGAATATTCTGATTCTAGGAAACGCCTTAGGACTTTCCTTAAGAAGCCTCAACACAGGCCCTTAGCTATTCCTCCTGTACTTGATGTTCTGGATGATTTGTATTCTGACTCTAGTGCTACCCCTGATTCTCTTCCTCCTGCTCCAGCCAAGCCAGACAGGTATTACAGGGTCCCAGAAACTCATTCCCATTTATTCAGGGCCCACACTGCTGATTTGGAAACTATTTCACAGGGGCCTAAAGGAGTTTCAGCCTCCACCTCAAAGAATCCTTTGCCCTCCAACAGGAAAGCTAGGTCATTAGAGAGATGGGGCAAAAAGGTTTACACATCCACTACCTTATCTATGAGAGCTTTAAATTGCCTTTTCCATATGTTACAATACCAGGATTATCTGTTAGAAGATTTACAAAAAACATTAGCCACTCCTGAGCCTTTAGACAGGAAGACTTTGCAGGAAGCTGTACATAACACTCAGCAAGTAAGCAATCACTTCCTGCAGTGTGGATATGATGCACTGGAAGCTTCATGTAGGGCAGCTATGACAGGGGCAGTCATTCGTAGACATGCTTGGTTAAAAGATCAACCTCTACCAGATCATGTAAAAGCAAAACTTCTGGATGCACCTTTGGAAAAGAACAAGCTTTTTGGTGCAAATGCTAAGGATGTGTTAAAGACCATCGAAGAAAAAGCAAAGTCAGTCCAGACTGTGAAAGATTTCCTCCAGGTTGAACCCCCCAGATTCAGTAGGAATTGGCCTTCAAAAAACTGGTCCTTTCCTAATCCAGAAAAGTTTCAAAGGGGTAAGAACAGACGTGGCCGAGGAAGAGGCCAATACAGAGGCCCTTACAGGGGACGATAATGGCAGCCAGGAAACCAAAGAAGTGACGCAGGGGTTTCACCTGCCCCACAACCACAATCTCAATGACTTTCCTCTATTACCGCCTACCAGGGAACAACTGGAAGCTCCCTTGGGCGGGAAATTATCTCTGTTTGCAGAGAACTGGCACAGACTGACAAAGGACAAATGGATTTTGGACATTAAAGACCGAAGGTACAGGTTTCATTTTCATACCTTACCAAGAAAACAAGGCATGCCAAACCTGCCACAAAATCAGAGGGCAGAGGCTATCAAGCAAATCACTCTGCTGATTCGGATGAAAGCAATAGAAAGAGTTCCACAACAAGAACAAGACCAGGGATTTTACTCAAGGCTGTTCCTTGTTCCAAGAAAAGAATCTCAATGGAGACCAATACTGGACTTGTCCGCATTAAACACCTTTCTCATAGTGCCAAAGTTCAAAATGCTGACTCTACAGCAACTCCTTCCCATGCTGGGCAAGGGGTCGTGGCTGATTACTCTGGACCTCAAGGAGGCATACATGCATGTCCCTATCAGACACAGCTGCAGAAGATACCTCAGATTTCTTGCAGGGCCAGAGCATTATCAATTCTCAGCATTGCCATTTGGCTTATCTACTGCGCCCAGAGTATTTACAAAATGTCTGGCTTCAGTAATTGCTCATTGCAGGCTCCAGGGTATACAAATTTACCCGTACCTGGACGACTGCCTCATACAAGCGGACGACAAATTGATGTTGACAAAAAACCTGGATTATGTCATACGATTACTTCAAGCTCTGGGATACACAGTCAACTTCCAAAAGTCAAGACTGCAGCCATCCCAGCAAATAATCTTCTTAGGAGCCAAACTAGACACAGCCTCTCAGATGGCTTACCTGACAGAAGACAAGCAAGAGAAATTAACTCATTATTTCAAAGGTCTAGCAAATCTAACCCAGATGACTGCAAGGAGATTCCTACAGGCCCTGGGTTACATGGCATCCTGCATTCTCCTGGTTCCATTCGCAAGATTACACACGAGAAAGCTTCAATGGTACCTAAAAAGCATTTGGTCTCAACACAGCAACAACTTGGAGACAATCATACCACTAATTCCATGCCTACAAAAGGAATTCCTATGGTGGGCCTCGGTGAGCCAGGCAAACACAGGTATGTCATTCAAAAAACCACAGATAACACAGACCATGACTACAGACGCCTCAGACCTTGGATGGGGGGGGCGCACATGGAAGGCAGGTGTATACAAGGACAATGGTCTCCAAAGGAAACACATCTGCATATAAACCAAAAGGAAATGCTGGCAGTAATGCATGCCATCGAGGCCTTTCAACACCAACTCCAGCAAGGCCATTTAATGATACAGACAGACAACACCACTGTGATGTGGTACATAAACAAGCAAGGGGGCACCCACTCTTACCCTCTTTGCAGACTGACAATGCAGCTTTGGGAGAAATCGCTGAGCCTAAACATCCAGTTACAATCCCAGTTTGTTCCAGGAAAAGACAATGTGTTGGCGGACAGCCTAAGCAGGAATTTCACAGATCCACACGAGTGGAGGTTACATCCAAAGGCCTTCAGACAACTCACTTCAACATGGGGCAAGCCAGAAGTGGACCTATTTGCCTCTCATCTCAACCATCTACTACCAAAATTCTGCACAAGGACATACCATCCAAAAGCTTGGAAAATAGATGCCCTCTCATTCAACTGGAACTCCCTAACAATCTATGCATTCCCACCTCTGCCACTGATGACCTCAGTATTACTAAAGATCAAAGCAGAGAGACCCAAGGGAATCATAATAGCTCCGGACTGGCCAAGACAACACTGGTACCCACTACTACGGAGCATATGTCACACCAGGAGGTGGGCCCTTCCCCAATGGCCTCTACTTCTAACTCAGCACAACTTCGAAACAGTGCATCCAAATCTTCAGACACTGCAGCTAACAGCCTGGGAGATCCCATAAATAACTTCAGCCTATCTCTCTCCAAGGAAGTTCAGCGGATACTAACAGAGGCTCGAAGACCATCCACCAGAAAGGTTTACTTAGCAAAATGGAAAAGATTCAGCAATTGGAATACCAGCAAGGGACATGATGCATCATTGTTGAACATCCCACTCATCTTGGAATATTTGGCAGATATGTTAAATAATGGCCTCTCATATTCTTCCATAAAGATACATGCATCTGCTATTTCAGCTAGATACAGCACTGATCCTCCTGTTTTTTCACACCCTTTACTAAGGCAATTCCTCAGGGGAATCGAGAACATTAAGCCACCAAGAAAGGCCCCAGTGCCAGCCTGGGACCTCAATTTTGTCCTAGAAAAACTGACTTTACCTCCATTTGAGCCAGCAGCTTCAGTTGACTTGCAATTTCTCTCATGGAAGACAGCTTTCCTGTTGGCAATTACATCAGCAAGAAGGGTTTCGGAGCTACAGGCCCTAATGGCAATACCACCCTTTATTATTTTTCACAGAGACAGGGTTTCATTAAGGACCAACCCTACTTTTATGCCAAAAGTGGTATCTAGGGTTTCTTTAAATCAAGCCATTCATCTGCCTGCTTTCTTCCCCAATCCTGAGAACAAGGGGAAAGACTGTTGCATACCTTGGACATTCACAGACAACTTCGTTACTACCTGGACAGAACCAAGGCCAGTAGGAAGTCTGAACAACTTTTTGTAGCTTACGCCCCTGCAGTCCAAGGAAAAGCAATTTCAAAACAGACTATTTCAAAATGGATTGGACATTGCATCAGATTCTGTTATTCCTTTCATGGAAAGACTGTTCCAGCCAATGTCAGACCACATTCCACCAGAGCTACAGCCACCTCTACAGCATTCTTAAGAGGGGTGCCTACTAAGGACATTCTAGAAGCTGCTACATGGAGCTCCGTGCATACATTCTCCAAACACTACAATCTCCTCTATACTCCAGATCCAGAGCAGGCTTTGCTTGGCAGTCCTGCAGGGTTTGATTACCACACCATCTTTTTCCTAGAGCATTCCTCCTCCCCAGCTAAGCTATGGTATTCTACCCACATGTTATGACTGCAGTTGCATTCTTGAAGGACATAGTACAGTTTTGTACCTACCATAAATGTAGATGTCCGATAGACATGCAACTGCAGTCGGATTTTCCCACCCTCCATACCCCTCTATGCCTAGGGTCCACTCCTATCCCTGTTTCTCTTAGCTGGGGATATCTGTTATGGTGTATTTGTTTTATTGCTCATTTATTTGTTTGGAATCCTGTTTTTGTCTTCCAATTTGATTACAGCCTTCCTTGGAGGGCACCTGGCATCTGGGGCAAGAAACACTGAAGAAAATGGCGTCGGCTGATGCTTATGTACTCCAGCCGCTCTGACGTCGGAGAGAAATGCGACATCAGCCGACGTCGGACCCAGACTTTGGAATCCGGCCGACCGAGGGCTGCCTGAGGCAGGACAACCCACATGTTATGACTGCAGTTGCATGTCTATCGGACATCTACATTTATGGTAGGTACAAAACTGTACTTTTTTTATTTAAAGAAGAAATCTTGTTATGTATGTGTTTTATTGATTGATTGTATCAATCTGGGTTGTTACAAGAACTTTAAAATAGCTTCATTCGCATTTACTTTTCTCACTATGCTTAATAAATAATTGTAGAGCAAGTATAAGAAAGTACTTATTTTTTAACTGTTTTTCTTGATGTGCTGCTTATGATTCTCAGTGTTCAACGTTCTCAGTAATGGCAAATTTATCTTTCAAGTTAAACATCAAGAGCGCACATGACATTTATTTCTTAACCATCTTCCTCTCCCTTTGGTCAGTATTAATTGTTTATTAAAATAAAAAACAAGTGGAAAAAGATCATAGAAACAAAACCACTAATCCAATAAAACGATCGTGTCAGCACACAGGTTGCAAGTCCATAAAATGTTTATTGTATAAATTCCACAAGCGCTTTCACCCTAACTCAATTGTAGGGCTTTTTCAAGTATAAAAACAGTGTAACTGTTCAATCAGCCATCTTTAAATAACTTCATTTTGAAAAAAGGCGCCAAAACCAATCTTACCTAAATTTAAAGTAACCATGCACATTTTTATAACTGTCAAGTTTAAAAACACAAATAAATTCACTTTGTTTACCAAACATTAATGAACTTGATAAAACTTTAAATCAAAGTAGTATAAACTAACACAAAATAACAGTTCTATCTAAAAAAGAAAAAGAAAAGGGTATCAAAAATTTTAAATACTTTAAAATTATGTAAAACAATACAATCAAAATATTACTTTAATAATTGTTTCAGTGGATGTTTTAAATAATTATTTTTCCGCTTTTTTAATCAAATAAGGCTTAATAGAAATATGCTCATTTAGTCCCGGGGAGGTGGGTGGCGTTCAATCTAATTTGCCAATAGGTCTCCCTACAGCATAGCCAATTTTCCCAATCTCCCCCTTTGGGGTCAATAGGTACTTGTTCAAGAATCCCAAAAAGAAAGCCAGTATGTTTAGGCTCCATTTGTAAATGTTTACTTAATGCATTATTAATATTCCCTTTTTTTTATATTGTATAAATGTTCATAAATTCATTTGTTCAACGCTCTCTCTGACTTCCCTATGTAGAAACTAGGATAGTCTCTACACAGGGCTAAGTACACAATACCCTTAGTATGACAGTTACCCTTCTTTAAATAAATCCTTGGATATATATATATATATGGACTCTATAGAGATAATCATCATATATGGACTGTATAGTGATAATCATCACAGCTTTCAGACAGTATACATTATGACCACTTAACTGTTTGCGCTGATCATTAAAATGTATAAAGCCATATATTGTGGTCAGTCAACAATGTATGTTCTTCGTGTTGCAGTCATTACATTTGGGTAATCCTGCTGGCAGGTTGCCCTCAGTCGGCCTGAATTCCAAAGTCTTGGGTCCTGCGTCGGCTGCTGTCACCCCTTCCCCGATGTCAGGCCGTCAGGGGTATAAAAGAAGCAGCTGACACCATTTTCTTTAGTCTTTCTTGCCGCACGGTGCCCGAAGCAGAAGCAGTTTGCAAGTGCCGGTCGGCCGACTCCTGAGCTTTTCGTGTTCGAGTTTCAGATCCAATGTCTTCAATAAAGCTAAGTACCCCGTTGGGGAAACTTTTTTTCTTGCTCCAGACCGATGTCAGAAAAAGTAAATAATTGTATTTCTTGTGGAAAGCAAATATCTCATAAGTATTTTCATTCTTACTGTATTCCTTGCCTAGGCCCTGATCACAACATTTCTAGTTGTCGGTTTTGTGCTAGATTTAACCAACGCACTAAAGCGTCAGTATGATTTTGCTTTAAACTATTTTGGACGCCGCTTTAATTATCCAAAAATGTCATCAGATAGCCATCCGACTACAGGAGTTCACAAAAAGTGCAAAGAAAAGGAGAAAGAGAGACTACCAAAGCCCAAAACCGACAACGAAGTTTCTCCTAAGCCAGTCGCCGGTTTGCCGGTTTTCAGTGAGGTGCTTAGAGTCGCAGGCCGCTACTGACTCACATGTGGAGTCGGCCATGCCGCTAGAAACTCAAGATATTGGAGCCTCTGATACTATTCCTTCAGATGGGTCCGGAGACGCTGAGCAGGCACTGGCTTCTGAGGGTGTATTCAGACCTAAACTTCTTTACATTAAACCGACTTCAGCTTCAAAGGCAAAGACTAAAGCACATTCTAAAGCAAAGAGACAAACTCAAGAGCCATGTGGTCAGGCCTCTATGCCCAAAAAACAGATGCTCAAAATGTCCGAAGACATGATTACCTTGATCAGGGGTTCCCATCCCCCTCCTGATAAGAGGCCTAGGCAAGAAACTAACTATAAATCTTCAGATCAGGTTTCCATTTCCTCTGATTCCTCTTCTGATCAGAAATATTCTCTTCCCCCTATGAGGATTCTGATGCTGAAGAAATCTATACCTTCAGCTTCTCCTCCAGAGGACTATTCTTTTGGGGAAACCTTGCATACCATGAGGGAGCATTTCCACTGGGAGAGCCAAGATTTTTCAGAATCTAAAATGAGGCTCAGGGATTTCCTTTTAGTACCTCAACACAGGCCACTAGCCATCCCACCTGTATTAGACATTCATTGTAGATGTGTTTTCGGAATCTAGTTTTACGCCTGACTCCTTACCTCCAGCTCCTGTTAAGCCTGACAGATATTACAGGGTTCCCAACTCTCTCAAATTCCTTTTTAAAAACCCTGCTGCAGACCCAGAAACTATTTCTCAGGGTCCCAAAGGAGTTAAGGCTTCCACTGCAAAAAACCCTGCCCCCTCTGACAGAGATTCTAGGGCACTGGATGGATGGGGAAAAAAGGTTTACACATCTGCTACCTTGGCTATAAGGGCCTTAAACTGTCAGTTTCATATGCTCAAATATCAGCAACATGTCATGGCATTGCTTAAACAGAAAATGTTAAACTCTGAATGTGCAGAAAACAAGGAAATGCAGGATTTCTTGCATGCAGCTGAACAAGTTGGAAAGCATACTTTGCAATGTGGTTTTGATTCTTTGGAGGCCTCCTGCAGGGCCGCAGTTATGGGCTCTGTAATTAGGAGACATACTTGGTTAAAGGAACAAAATCTGCCTGATCATGTCAAAGTTAAATTATTAGATGCAGCTTTACAGCATGATACTTTGTTTGGAGTTAAGGCAGAAGAGGTGTTAAAGAAAATGGAGGACAAAGCTAAATCTATGCAAACGGTCAAAGATTTTTTACAAGTACAGCCACCTAGGTTTAGTAGACACTGGCCAACAAAGAATTGGTCCTTTCCTGTGTCAGACAGACCTCAAAGGGGCAGATCCAGATGCCCTAGAGGCAGCTACAGGCGCAAGGTTCATACAGGTCAAAGCAATGGGGTGCTTCTACCTCCAAAGTTGGAGAAGAGAAATCACAACCATAGAGGAAACAGTCCTAATGACTTCCCCCTGCCTGCACCAAGCACTTATCTTCTGGCAACACCCTTAGGGGGAAATTAACACTTTTTTCTCAAAATTGACACATTCTAAATATCATGTCACAATGCTACAAGTTCCATTTCCATACTCTGCCAAAGGCAAATGGCTGGCCAGATCTTCCAAAAAATCAATGGGCAGAGGCACAAAAACAAGTCTCATCCCTCATGGACATGGGGGCCATTCAACAAGTACCAGAGCAAGAGCAGGGACAAGCATTTTACTCAAGGCTGTTCTTGGTACCCAGAAAGGACAAGGCCTGGAGGCCAATACTGGACCTATCTATTCTAAACACATTCCTGTATATACCAAAATTCAAGATGTTGACTTTGCAGCAGCTTCTGCCCATGCTGGGCAAGAACGCTTGGGTTGTGACTTTAAACCTAAAAGAGGCATACCTGCATGTCCCAATCAGACAAATATGCAGACAATACCTCAGATTCAAGGCTGGCTCAATGCATTACCAATTCTCTGCACTGCCCTTTGGCTTATCTACTGCACTCTGGGTCTTTACAAAGTGCCTGGCACCAGTAATTGCATTCTGCAGACAAAGAGGAATACAAATATATCCTTACTTGGACGACTGTCTAATTCAAGCAGAGAACAAGGACATTCTTCTTCAGCATTTGGCGTTTGTGACAAGACTTCTAACATGCCTAGGGTACACAGTCAACGAAAAGAAATCAAAACTAGTACCCTCTCAGTAGATAATATTCCTGGGTGCAAGCTTAAATACAACTGCCCAGATGGCTTATCTCATGCCAGACAAAGAAAGGCAACTGACTATTTCAAAGTGTTGACAACAAAGGCCCAGTTATCTGCAAGAAAAATTCTGCAGGCTTTGGGCTTCATGGCATCCTGCATCCTACTAATTCCATATGCAAGACTGCATATGAGGAAACTTCAATGGTACCTAAAAAGTGTTTGGACTCAACATTGCCACAGCCTGGAAACTATGATTACTCTCATTCCCTGCCTGCAACAGGAGTTTCGATGTTGGGCAAAGGCTTGTCACCAAAACAAGGGACAGCCATTCACATTACCCCCAGCCAGGCGGACACTAACAACGGATGCTTCAGATTATGCCTGGGGGGCTCACATGACAGGAAGATGCATTCAGGGCACATGGACCTCAAACCAAATGCATCAACATATCAATCAAAAAGAGATGCTAGCTGTTCAAAATGCCCTGACAGCCTTCAAGGACCTACTTCATCCAGGACAACTACTGATAGACAAACACCACGGTCATGTGGTATATAAACAAGCAGGGGGGTACACATTCTTACCCCCTTTGCAGACTGGCCATGACTTTGTGGGACACAGCACTGACTTACCAAGTACATCTGCAGGCACAGTTCCTGCCAGGAAGGAAAAATATTCTGGCAGACGAACTAAGCAGAAACCTCATGGATCCCCACGAGTGGCAGCTGGATCCACAAGTCTTCAACATGATAACAAGGAAATGGGGATGCCCGGACATAGATCTATTTGCCTCCCTTCACAACTGCAAACTAAAAAGATTCTGCACAAGGATTTATCACAGACAAGCATGGAAAGTGGATGCCCTATCAGTATATGCCTTTCCCCCATCTGCCTCTCTTCCCTAAGGTACTCCTAAAGGTCAGACAGGAGAAGCCAAAGATGATACTGATTGCCCCAGACTGGCCCTGCCAGTACTGGTATCCAATACTAAGAAACTTGTCTCAATGCCCAGCTTGGACCTTACCTCAAATACCTCATCTACTGTCCCAGCAAAACAATCCGATCCTGCACAGCCAACTCAGGACTTTAAACCTGGCAGCATGGCGGATAATGTAGTCACACAAAACACACCTCTCAGTAAAGCTGTGATGGATGTCATTTTGGAAGCCAGAAGGCCTGGTACTAGAAAATCTTATGCTGGAAAATGGAAGAGATTCTGTGCTTGGAACCAGGCACACGGAACTGATACAGCTGTGCCAAATATTCCTCAGATTTTGCAATACTTAACTGAGGTGCTGGACAAAGGCCTATCTTTTTCATATATTAAAATTCATGCCGCTGACATTTCTGCTCATTACAATGTAGAGACCCCAATCTTTTCTCATCCCTTATTAAAGCAGTACCTCAGAGGGGCCAAAAATTTAAGGCCTCCAAGGAGATCACCAATGCCTGCATGGGACCTCAATTATGTCTTGGAAAAACTCACTCTGTCACCTTTTGAGCCAGCTGCTACTGCTGATATAAAGTTTTTATCTTGGAAAACAGCCCTGCTCCTAGCAGTAACTTCTGCAAGACGAGTTTCAGAGCTACAGGCACTCATGGCTGTAGAACCTTTTATCATTTTTTATCCAGACAGGGTCTCTCTGAGGACGAACCCAACATTTATGCCTAAGGTGGTGTCCAGTGTGGCTCTTAACCAAACTATTCACCTGCCAACTTTTTATCCAAATCCACAGAACAAGGGGGAGAGAATTCTGCGTTCTTTGGACGTACACAGACAGCTTAGATTCTACTTGGACAGAACTAACATTTTCAGAAGGACAGAGCAATTAATAGTGACATATGCTGCAGGATCACAAGGAAAGGCTATCTCAAAGCAGACTATTTCAAAGTGGATAGGCCACTGTATTCGTTTATGCTATGTGCACCATGGCAAACCAGTGCCTAAGGGCGTTAGGCCACATTCAACCAGAGCTGCAGCCACTTCAGCAGCCTTTCTCAGAGGAGTACCTACCAGGGACATTTTAGAGGCTGCTACTTGGAGTTCAGTGCACACCTTTACAAAGCACTATCATCTGCCACTCTACTCTAAATCCAGGGCAGGCTTTGCCACTGCAGTTCTGCAGGGCCTCATAGCCGCTCCTAATGCTGTTTAGCTCCAGCCTCCCAATCATAGTTTTGGGACTCTACCCAAATGTAGTGACTGCAACAGTGAAACACGAAGAACATAGTACAGTTGTGTACACTTACCATAAATGTAGATGTTCGAGTGTATTCACTGTTTCAGTCCAGGTTACTCACCCGCCATCCCCCTTTTCTTCTGTTGGAACCTATCTTTCCTTCTCTGATTTATACAACCTATGTGGTGTATTTGCTTGTAGATGAAGATAAAGTTTATATTGGTGCATGTAATTTTATATATATATATATATATATATATATATATATATATATATAAATTTTGGCAACCCTTTTAGGGGGCACCTGACATCTGGGGCAAGAAAAACTAAAGAAAATGGCGTCGGCTGCTTCTTTTATACCCCTGATGGCCTGACGTCAGGGAAGGGGCAACAGCAGCCGATGCAGGACCCAAGACTTTGGAATTCAGGCTGACTGAGGGCAACCTGCCAGCAGGATTACCCAAATGTAATGACTGCAACAGTGAATACACTCTAACATCTACATTTTATGGTAAGTGTACACAACTGTACTTTGTCCATCTTCAGCTTAGCAAAAGGTATTTATCTCAGTCAAAAAATATTATGCATTAATTGAGCTAGTTTGGTCTGACAAAATACTGTCCTGCCTGGACTAGTTCCCAAATACTGTCCTGCCTGGAGTAGTTCCCAGATGGCTTTAAAACAGATAATTCCTGGTACTAGTGAGTCAGAGATATCCCACTCTGTGCCACTTTCATGTGCAGTACGTGGTTGTCATTCCTTAATTAATTGAACTTTACTGTTTTTGTTAACACACGCTCATCTTTGCTCTTCTTACCATTGGTCCTTTTGTTCATGCAGATTACTTGGCTGTTTTGCTAGCTAACCATTTTCAGCACACCACTGGGGAGTGATCAAGTGCAGAATTCAGGTAGCTGAGCCACACCAACTCAAACAATCCCACCACAAGTGGGGAATGCACTGAAACAGTGAACCTGTTTAAATAGTTATATCTCTGGCTTGATCCTAATTTAATAATTTCCATATATGTAATATGCATGTTAATGTTTCAAAACCTGTTTGAGAGTATGCTGTAGAGTTGTTAATCTTCTCACAAATGAGGCCAGAATAGATCTTTCAAAGCAGTTCCATTTCTAACCTTGGAATACTTTGTTCCCTGTGTTGTTTCCATACCTGCATTCATGGAGTATTCTGTAGTATGTTTTGAGCCCTTCATTCTCTTATACTGGAGTTATGTCAGCTGTAGGAACCATCATCTAAGCAGCCGTGGAGGTATTCTGTGCCCCCAATAGCATCCTCAGCAATAAGTGCTCATCTGTTTGGACCGTAACCCTGTACCTGCTGCTGAGATGAACACCCACTTCAGCACGGAAAATCCTACTCCTTAGCCTTGCTTGTTTGTGCTTCCAGCTACAAGGTACATGGACTGCCATCACAGGCTTGGGATTGCTGGTCCTTGTCATTTTTGGTGCCATGATTGCTTAATGGGCATCATAATCCTTGCCTTTGAAAGGGCAAGTTAGTACCAGCTCCTCCCTACTATCCTTCCTCATCTGACTTTTCTAGCACCTGAGCCCTTAATTAAACTTGGGCCGTCTGAGTTTTAGCTGTCTACGGCATACAGAAACGCTTATTTTGGAATACTTACTGAAGTTAATTCAGCCATTAATGTTAGACATTGCAAACCTCCTTTGACAATCTGCATATTCAAACTCATTGAAAAGAGCACTATTTGATTTCCTTTTGAACAAAGCCAAGATATTATTTTGTCCCCTGATTTACAGGCCTGTTTGGGACACTGACCCTTCATAGTGAGAATTCTGAAACTCAAACCACAGTTTGGATGTTTATACTGATTGTTCCTTCACTTATAGCTCTGGCAATGAACAAGTTAGCCAAACGTTCATTAAAAAAAAAAAAAAAAAAAAGTAAAACCTTCTTAATCTGACCATAAAATGTAATTTTTTTTCTACTAAGGGTTGCATCTCGTCTCACTCCTGAAACTTTTCCTGTAAATTAAAAGCTAACTGTCTAGGTGATGCTGGCAAATGGAACACTGCTGCTGAATCTGGAAGGAAGACTCCTGTTTTTTACGAATTGCTGGTTTACCAAGCTACTAAGTGACTTTTGTTCAGCTGGTGAAACTGGTGTACTGTAATGTAGTAACCCTGTAGTTGATTTTGTTCTATATTTCAGTACTGGCCTGTCTTTTATTCATTAGGTTATTACTTTGTATTTTTTGCTCACATTATGCTGCATCTATTCATTATACTTTTTTGTATTCATTTAAGTGGATCTTGGTTAAAAGATACCCCTTGAAATCTAGTTCAGTGATCCATAAACTAAATTAATTTTACTGTGCGATTTTGAGTTTGTATAGTAGATATTTTTCTGTATGTGATTTTTTTTTATTTTAACGATTTACACTGATGCACAAGTTGTTCTTTAGTATGTCTGATGTCATTTAATATCAGTCTTGTAGACTATGACTGGTAACAGAATTGTATAATTTTCAGTTGTGATCCTTAGTCTTTAACAGTTTCATTTACTGAGGTCTTATATCATACTTTGCATCCTTTAAGGTTAACTAATCCTTAGTACCTATTCATTTAGGATAGTTGGCATCCAGGTCATCTGTTTTTAGGGTCTTTTGTTACTTTTTAACCAAACTGAAATATAGCATGTCACAAAGAATAAAACAGCTGCTGTCTTTCTTTATTATTATTATTATTATTAGGTTCTGAACCCAGATGTAAACTGGCTGGATCAGCTGTTACTTTTTCCAGGCTGGACATACATTCCTGCACGTTCTGATGAGTTTGGCACATCTCAGTCTCAGAAGGGGTACCTGGAAGTGACCATTCCACCTGTGAAAGTGTTTCACAGCCTGAATCTGCCATCTGATCTGAGACCCTCTCCAGCTGTAGCACTGTTTCCACAAACTGCTTCTCACCTTCTCAGTAATAGGTAAGGGAGATGCTTTGTTTTTTGTTATGCAGTAAGACGCATGTGAAACAATACTTTTTTTTTTTGTTTGTACAGGGGTATACTTCCATTTACATAGATATTACTACAGGTTTATTCATCATTCTGTTGGGAATTGCACTCATAGTAACCTTATAATAGCTGTGCTGTAATGCCCTAACTTTTTTTTAAACCAGTCGTGTGTGTGTGTGTGTGTGTGTGTGTGTGTGTGTGTGTGTGTGTGTGTGTGTCTGTCTGTCTGTCTACAGTAACTGGTTCTATTTCTATTGGTTTCTATTTTTATGTAATCTTGTAAGCTCTTTAGTTGAATGATTGAGGTGGGGTCAACAGTCTTATATGAAATTGGTATATTATTCTCATCAATATGCTGTTTCTGTGAAGAATCTATATTACATTGTAATATCTTGGGCTGCTTTTCAAACATGCATAGTGGCCTTTTGTTGGAGTAGGAGAATGGGAATAGCATTTGCTATTCCATTTTCCAGTCTAATAGTGAGCAGCCTGTAATGCAGTTTCTTCCTTTTTTAGTTTCTCCAAGTCTTTTAGGTTTCTAATACAATGACTGGAATGCACCCCATTCCTAAGTCAATAGTATTGTTTCAGTCTTTGATGTTAGCAAGAAGTGCTATTCGCAGCACCTGCAGTGTGCCCAGTAATGACTCCTCCTGGAATTTCGTATGGAGTTGCATGTATTGGTAACGTATCCAAGTATGATTGTAAATTCTTTTTTATAATACCTGTTACCCTTGCTACAACTGGAAGTGTATGGGTATCCTTCTTCCACATTGCTCTCGTTTCTGCTGCAAATCCTGGTATTTTGTGACTTTGTGTCTCTCTGTACACAAGACATTGTAGTCACTGGATGTAGCAATTTCAGTAGTCAATGCTACTTTTGTCTTCTTTTCATGGACCACTATGTCTGGTTTTCTCACATCTATTTTTCAACTGTTGGTAGTGGGTGATCCCATGTGGTATAAACTTCATTTTCTATGATGATTTGTGGCTCATGTTTCCAATGTTTTCAACCACTTCAGTCCCATAACGTTTGCACAATCCCCAATGCAACAGTCTCGCCACATTGTTGTGCCTTTCAATATACAATCCTTCTACCATTAGTATATCACAACCGGCTACAAGATGTGCGACTGTTTCCAGTTCTGTTTTACAAAATCTAGATTTGTCTGTTTCTCACACATGTTCAATGGACTTTGTAAACCATTGTGCACATAGTCCACTGTCTTGGGCAGCCAATATTGACCTTCCACTTTTTGTTTTAAATTCACCACTTCTTAACCATTCCTACATTCGATCCTGATCAAAATAAGGTTGTTCCAAGAGTTTCCTTTACTTGCAGTTATGCATTTTCTGCATTTCTTGCCTTCTCATTTGAACCTTCACCTTATATTCTTTTGTTTTTTTTGGCACATTAGTTGCTGCCTGATTTTTATTTACTTCTGGTTTGATTTCCATTCCCGCTTGAGTCCAATATGCTTCTGCTAAACTAAGCAGGGAAGTCATCTTAGACTTTCTCCTCATGTTAAAGAACTTTCACTACATTTGGGTCTTATGAAGTCAACAGAAATGTGTGCAGTCCCACAATTATAGATCTATAAATGTAATCAATTTCGAAGAGCTCCATATCTCCTTCAGAATGTGGGATATACATAATATTAGTATGCACTGATTTTTATAAATCATTTGATGAGCATGAAGCATCCTTCTTGGTTTCCTGTCTAACCTGTCAAAACATGTTTTGGGGCCAATCAGCCACTCCAAAGCTGTAAATTAAGACAGGAAGAACAAATTGGTTTATAGCTTGGACTTTATTCTTAGATGTCAGTGCTGGTTTTAGTATTAATTTTTAATCCTTCTAAAATATTCCTTACTGAGTTTTATTCACATTTGTTCATGTTTTATTGTTGATCCTTCAACAATTCTCAAATATTTTTACACTCCCATCTTGCTCAAGTTCTTTTATATCACATTCCTCTCCCAAACTTATGCTTCTTGGTGCTGCAGCTTTCCTGCTTTAAAGGTTGCTTTCGCACATTTATCAAGACCAAATTACATTCTTATATCATCTGAAAAAGTTTTAACCACTTGCAATTGCGCTTTCTGTTCCTCATCTGATGAACTATACAGTTTTAAATCATCCAAAAATGAAGATGACAGGTCTTTACACTTTATTGTTTTCTAGGAGCCAAGTTATAGCCATGGTTTAATGTATTAAGTAGACAGCTTAATGGGTTAAGGGAAGACAGAATAGCAGCAGTGACAGAGTCACCCTGAAATATTCCCCTTTTGAATTTTTTTTCTTGGAATAATAATTTGTCCTTTTTCATGGCTTGATTGCAAAGTGGTCTGCCACCGTTTCATGGTCGCTGTAATGTAAACGATCCATGTAGGATATACCTTATACATTTTTAAGCACTCTTTTTATCTATTCATGGATGTGGGATACTGTCAAATGCTTTTTTGTAGTCAATCCATTCCATACTTAGATTCTTCCTCTTTTTGCAGTTCTCCATTATGACTGCAACAACAAATGATCCTTTGTTCCAAATGACTTTCTTTTATTACCCTTTTGTTCTGTTGCCATGACTGAGTTTTCTTCTAAATGACTATAAAGTCTGTCGGCATCAATTCCAGTGTATTGTTTATATGTTGTCGGAAGGCAAGTTATTGGTCTATATTTTTTTTTAGGATAACTTGCAGGTTCACTCTTAAGTAGGAACATTGTTTTTCTTTTTGTTAACCAGGCTGGTGTCTGTTCGGGGTGTGCATATAAATCATTCTTACTCATGGTTAATTCTTCATAAAAAGATGTTAATATTTCTAGCCAGAAGTTAGATACTGCATCTGGGCCTGGGGTTTTCCAGTTGGAGGATTTTCTTAACTTTGTTTCAATATCTCTGGCCGTTACTTCATCCCATTTCATATCCTGTACCTTTGAACTTCTTCCACTCCCTTTTTCTTCTTCTATCCATTTAGCATCTTTATATTCCACAGAATCTTCTTAGATATTTCTCCAAAATTTATCTATTTCAACTTTTTTGGGTGGTTTTTCAGTTCCTTTTGCCTTGCTTCCCAATTCTCTTTAAAACATTTTGGGGTCCTCAATAAATTGCTTATTTTGTCCTTTTCCTTTATATTTATCTGCATATCTTCTCAACTTTTCTGCCTGTGCTGAGATTTTTAGTTTATTTCCTGATCTGTTCTGATACCGTGCGTTACTTTTATCATGTCTATCTGAGTATTTTTGTTGATCTGCTCTCTCTTCTGTACTCTTCTGACAGTGATACTTCTTGTCTTAATTGCTTTATAGTTTTCTCTGTTCAGTACTTCTGTGATGCTTGTGCACTGGCCCAGTAATCAAGGAGCCTCAATCCTCACCACTGGCAACAGTGAGGGACATACACAATGGGAGGATGACAAGTACACACACAGTAAAGTGCAATTTCCCTTAAGAGCATGCAGAGATCACAATCAGTCTGGGGCTGGTTATTTCCTCTTTCTCCAGATCCTCAATAAAAATGTCCACTGGCACAGGTATAGGGTTAAGATCTCAGCTGAGGGGCCAAGCCAAGACCTTCAGCACCCTCTCTGTCCAACCAGTGCTTCGTGTCCCTACACACACACACACACACACACACACACACACACACACACACACACACACACACACACACACACACATACATACACACTTACTAGCTATGCCCCATTCTTCCCAGACTATAAGGTAGTTATCACTGTCACCAACCTCTACTTATCAGCTACTATAAGGCCCTTGCAAAGAGTGTCTGATCCTACTGTGTAATGTTACTAATAATCCAAATGGTAGTTTTCACCAGGCGCCAGGCTGTTAGGAGTGGCCTGTACAGTGTCACCAAATACATATGCAATTACTCTAAGAGCTTAAATATGTCTCACAAATATCAGCCACAAAGATAGGTTTAAATATATTTAATAATAAATGATAAAAGAATAAGACAATTCTCATTAAATCCAACACAGTTACTTCAGAGTTCAAAATCACAGGAAACATTTTAAAACAGCATTACAGGACAGTCTCAAATAAATAAATATAGAAACATCTAAACTAATCTTTACGATATTCCAATCTGTTTCTAAAAGAGATACAATGCCCTGAATCTTACTTACAGACAGGCAAGTGCAGATGATGATGATGAGTGGATGTTCTTGCTAGGTCCAAGACAAAATACAAAATGCACAGACTCCTTTTTTTCAGAGGGAGCGATGGATTTATACATAGTTGGCAATAGGGTCAATAGGGATACAGATTGCACCTATGAGAAGGGCTATGTCACCTTTCCCATTTGTTATACCAGAGATGTTGGATCAGTGAAGGACATTGTATCTAAACATTGGCACATTTTTTCTGTGGATCCTATCATCAGTGGACTAGCAGGTGACAAACCGAAGTTTGTATATCGTAATAAGAAGAACCTTAAACAGTTACTCTGCTATCCAGGTAAAACACAGGAACCTATGACACACGAAGGGCCCTTTATGACACCTTGCAATAGATGCAATTTTTGTTCCCACATTTTGAGTGATCCCTTGTTTGAGTATCCATATGGACAGGGTGTCTACCATATTCGAACCAGAGGCAATTGCATGTCGTCAGATGTTGTCTATCTTGCCACTTGTACGTCATGTTCAGCCTATTACGTGGGCAAGACCAACCGTGTCCTGAGAGACAGGATCAGGGAACACGTATCTCACACAAGAAAGGGTAATATGCAAAACGCTTTGGCAAAACATACAAAGGAAGAGGGGACCATGCATCAGTTTAAGTTCAGGATCTTAGAGCAGATCCTGAAGTCTTGTAGGAGGGGAGACATTAAGAACTACACAGAATCCAGGGAGATACACTGGATTATTAAGTTCAGGGCCGATATGCCACCTGGCCTTAATGGGAAGGTCCCACTTCGACCCCTATTAAAATCCAGGAGATTGAGAAACAAGAAATGAGTACGTTTCTATAACAGTCTCTATTTGATAGTTCTCATTAGAACCCCCTAGTATGTGACTGTTTCTAACTTTTTTAATATATATTTTTTAATATATTTTTATTTTTATTAAAGCTTCAAATGTGCTGTTTTAGAGGATTTCAGTTTTGTATTCTATGATGATTCTTGCTGTTTTTAAGTAACACTGTGTGGGTCAATGCATTTTATATATGCACTGTAGCTTTAATTAGTCTGACTTTTTTTGGCGCCCTTAAATGTATTTAAACAGTTGATTTAGAGTACTGGTTTCATATTAGGTCTGATGAAGCTACTGCGAAAGCGCTAACCTCACTTTATAAATAAATATATAAATATATTTGTCGTGTGTACACTTGGATCGTGTTTTATTCACTGCATTTCCTGGACTCTGGAGTATTGGAACATTTTTGTTACCCCACCATTGCTTTGCTCAGCAGTTTTTATTCATTTTATTTATTTCTGCTAGCTCTCTCGCTGAGCATTAACTTCGCTGGTTTACTTCGTTTTTATTTTACTCTAAGAGCTTAAATATGTCTCACAAATATCAGCCACAAAGATAGGTTTAAATATATTTAATAATAAATGATAAAAGAATAAGACAATTCTCATTAAATCCAACACAGTTACTTCAGAGTTCAAAATCACAGGAAACATTTTAAAACAGCATTACAGGACAGTCTCAAATAAATAAATATAGAAACATCTAAACTAATCTTTACGATATTCCAATCTATTTCTAAAAGAGATACAATGCCCTGAATCTTACTTACAGACAGGCAAGTGCAGATGATGATGATGAGTGGATGTTCTTGCTAGGTCCAAGACAAAATACAAAATGCACAGACTCTCTCTCAGAGAGTTCTTCAATCAGTATCAAATATTACTGCCAGGTCAGCTTGAATGACGGCACTCTTTGTCACCTTAATTCAGTTCCCAGGCTAAACAGAAACCACCTCTCTTTGAGAAATACATGTCTCTCAGAACTGTGCAGCTGCTAGGAAGTAATAAACAGTAAAACACTTTTACATTTTAAACATAGTAACTACTTCTCTCCAAGACAATGGAAAACAAACTTCTAGCTCTAGACATCCTGTCTCCTTGCCGCATTGAAACTATGTTCTGTAGTCCTATCTCGCCTTAATTCTTATATATGGGTTCAGAGCCATTCCTAGGCTCCGACTCGGCCGATTACAAAGCTCGAAGTCTCTCAGTTGGCTCGTGGCAAGGTAGGTATGCCATAGTGCACCAGTAAGAATCCCCAGATCTCGCTTGCTGTGTCTACGAGTTCAGAAGTGCTTTCTTTCTTGGCTCTGGCTAAGTTGGATTTTTGTCTACATTATTATTGTTATTAGTGATATTTTTGCATATAGTATTAGCTTAGCTTATATAACTTAGTCTTAGTTATTATAGATAGGAAATAGTGTGTTTTTTGCAATTTTGCAAAGTTGTTGTTGAGAACTTGTTGGCCATTGCTCCGCAAGGCCCGTTTTTGTCAAGTGGTATCCCTTACCTGTGTGCTAGTTTTTTGATATAGTTAATCTTATTAGCGCAGGTCCGTTTTTGAGTTAGGACCTCTTTTTCAATTTTGTATTTTCACTGGGATAGTATTCTTGTTGATAGCTGTGTGCAGTATTTTTTACTATTTTTCTTAGCTAGTAATTAGCCTGTTGTTGAAAATGTGCTAATTTTTTTAGCTTCTTCTTGACTTAACTTCTTATCTCTTTTTACGGCTAGGCCCATTTAAGTTAGAGGACCTAGTCCTCTATTAATATTTTTCTGGTGTTTGTTTCCTCAGCAGGGCTTGGCCCATTTAAGTTTGAGGACCTAGTCCTCTGTTTTTGCTCGTGTGTGTGTTTTTTCTTGAGCAGGGCTAGGCCCGTTTAAGTTAGAGGACCTAGTCCTCGATTGTGTTTCCTTGTGTGCAGTGATTCTTGCAGGACTAGACCCGTTTAAGTTAGAGGACCTTGTCCTCTCCTTTCTGCTTTCTCTGGTATTTTCCTGTTTGAGTAAACACGTCTACGGAGTCTAGGGATCATAAACCTTCGGGTTTTAAAAAGTGTATTAAATGCTCCCAAAACTGTCAATAACTGACGGACCATAGTAATTGCGTTTACTGTCTTGGTGCCATACATCTTCAGGAGACATGTTCTTTCTGTCATTCTTTCAGTTCTTGAGTTCTCCAAGAAAGGAAGAACAAACTTATCCTGAAAGGTCTCCTTAAGCCTTCCTTTGAGGAGGATTTAGCCAGTTCTTCATCCTCACACACCAAATCTCCTTCTTCAAAGAAAGAGAAGGTCATATCAGCCAAGAGACTTTCTCCCACACAGACTACTTTATATGGACCTCCTCAAAAAATATCGAAATTGGACAGGTGCTTAGACTCTTGGTGTCGTCGGCATTACCAAAATTGTTGCTGGCTCCGACCCAGTATTTTCCGGGACCATCTGAGACCATACTCCCTGTTGCTGTTCCTCCTCTGAGCCATGTTTGTCCTTCGGAGCCAGAGCTATCAGTGCCACTTGTTGTGGAACCCTCGGTTCCAGCACCTCTTGTGTCTGTCTCAGAGCCGAGTTCTGCTCAGACACCTTCGCCATCGGCCTTTGTGTCTAGGAGCCGAAGCTCACCAGTCGGCCCTGACAGGGATGCTTGGACCTGAACCTCTTTGGTCCCGAACCTACCTCTCGGTGCATCGGCTAGGCTGAGCTCGGATCCTGTATCCCTCTCAGAGACAATTGCTTTGGAGCTGAGGGCTACTTCCGTTTCCTCGGAACCAGGACTGTCCTTGGAACCAGAGAGATCTGCATTTGAGATGATCAGGAGCGTGCTGTCTAGGTCTTTAACTCAGCACAAGGGCACCGATGCTTTTCCCCCTATAGCTCCGACCTCTATCTCAGCACCATCTCTCTCTTGGCAGCAGCGACCCGCAGCCTCAGGAGCCCCCGTTGGGTGGCCTCCAGTCTTCCAAGACCTCCCCAGAATATCCTTTTGAGGAGCCCCCTCTGAAGAGAACTTGCAAGAGGAAGCATGTAAACTCCCCTAATGAGTCCATCACCTTGGACACTGACCTCGAGGAGTCAGAACGGTCCACTAGGTTGTCCTCTGATGATATCTCCTTTGTAGATATGTTAGAGATCCTGAAACAGAGAGGCGGCTGGCCCATTGTCACCCCTTCTGATGAGAAGTCAGTGTACCTGAAGGCTTTCGGGTCTCAACCTTCAGCCTCTTGGGTATCTCCACCTTTCGATGAGCTCTGGGACCTAGTTAGTCGAAAAGTGTGGGAAACTCCTGATGCCGTGGAACCAGTCCCCAGAAGGCCCAACAAATTTCTTTCAGCCCCTAAGGAGAAAAAATATTTGACCAAAGGTGTGCCTGTAGATGCCATGGTGGTGGCGGCAGCCACAAAGAAGGAACTGGCGGAGACTTCCTCATCTGTCCATCCACTGAACAAGGAGTCTCAAACGATAGATAGATATGGGAAGGGCATCTTCTCTTCAGTGGCATTTACACGCAGATCGCTGAATTATCTCACCCATTTTACTAGGCCTCAAAGAGATCTCCTAAAGGAGCTAGGAGATACTCTCCAAGATACATCTGAAGGAGTCCCTGAGAAGATGACTGCTCAGTTGTCCACCTTAAACTCCATTGTTAACTCCTCCATGAGGCTGATATCCTATGCAGCAGTTGGAGCGAGTAGGGCAGTGGATTCAGGAGTTTCCCTTAGGAGACACTCCTGGATGCATTTATGTACCTTTGCAGAGCCCTTCAAATCTACTTTTACCAATGCCCCCTTTGACGTTTCCTTTCTGTTTGGACCAAAGGTATAAGATACACTTACCAGGTGCGAGCAGGAAGGGAAAACTCTCTTGGCCGTGGGAGTATGTTTTTCTGCCTCTTCTAGACCATACCCTAAGGGTCAGAGAGGTGGGAAAATGTGGTTTAAGAAATCCCAGAAATTTTTCCCGGATGCATAGGGTGATTCCTCCTTCAGAGGCAGAGGAGGAAGAACTAATGGTAGACGTCCCCCTAGAGGCAGGAGGGCCCGCAAAACCATGGTGGCCGCGATTCCTTTCGTGGATGTCCCTATCAGTGCTCCTGAAGTGGGGCCCGACTGCGCTTCTCTGGAGCCAGTCGGGGGTCGCTTTGTATTCAGAAGCCTGGCAAACCATCACCCAAGACAAGTGGGTACAAAGAATAATTACCAGAAGATACTCCATACCCTTCTCTTACTCACCCCATGCCACCAAGATAAACCCAGATGTTCCACCCAAGCAACCATAGAAGTTCAAAAGTTGCTTCAAAAGATAGTCATCCAAACTGTCCCTGCAGACCAGATAGGATTCAGAGCTTACTCCAGATTCTTTTTAGTGCCAAAACGAACAGGGGACTAGAGGCCCATTTTAGATTTCAGCAAATTAAACGATCAGTGAAAAAGTCCAAGTTCCGAATGGTAACACTGCAGTCTATTCTTCCTCTGTTAGGGAAAGACAATTGGATGTGCTCCATAGACCTCCAAGATGCGTACTACCACATAAAAATGGACAGAGCATCGAGGAGTCATTTATGCTTCCGGCTGGGAGCCATTCATTACCAATTTCGTGCTCTGCCCTTTGGTCTCACCACAGCCCCCCCCACCAAATGCATGGCAGTAGTGACAACTCACTTGAGACATCTTGGATTCCAAGTGTTTCCGTACCTGGACAACTGGCTCCTGACTGCCACCACCAGGCACCTACTTCTACAAGCCAGGGATGCAATCATCCAGCTCTGCACTCAGTTAGGGATTACGATAAATTGGGAAAAGTCTGCCTTGCCACCTTCTCAGTATGTGACTTTTATAGGCGCAGAAATAGACACAGTCACCATGATAGCTTGCTTCCTGCAGACAAAATACAAAATCTAAGACAACAGATATACAGTCTACTTCCTCAACAGAGAATCAAAGCCAAGATAGTGCTGAAACTTTTAGGGACCATGGCCTCTACTATAACTCTAGTTCCGCTAGCCAGACTACATATGAGAATCCCTCAATGACTACTCTTTTCCCAGTGGTCTCCAACAACTGCCTCTGTCTCATCCTATTCTGTTAACAGAATCTTACAAAAAGGATCTTCGTTGGTGGATTCAGCCTGATCAGCTAATGACAGGAACACCTTTCATCCCTCGACAACCCATTGCTACTGTGACCAAGGATGCCTCCCAGATAGGGTGGGGGGCATTATCTAGGCAGGACTGACCAAGGCACATGGCAAGATCATGAGGCTCACTTGCATATCAATGTCCTAGAGATGAGAGCAGTGCTACTAGCGTTGCAAGCACTTCATGACTTTCTTCCTGTAGGGACGATAGCAATCCAATTGGACAGTATGTTAGTGGTATGGTATAAAAACAAGGAGTAATCAGATCCTACCCCATATGTCGAGAGGCTCTTCGTGTTTGGCAGTGGGCGATATCTTCCCAACGCTTTCTAGTTGCAGCGCATATCCCGGGGACAGCCAGTGTGATAGCCGACAAGCTCAGCAGGGCAATCTTCCTCACGAATGGTCTCTGAATCAGAAAGTCGCGGAACAGATTTTCCGCAAATGGGGACAGCCTTGTTGAGATTTGTTTGCCAGTCCAATCAACGCCAAATGCAGCAGCTACTTCTCCCTTATCCCCACCCCCCCCAGGGAGACACCGAGATGCACTTGCTAACAGTTGGCCCCTAGGACTTCTTTAAGCATTCCCTCCCTTTCCACTGATTTCGAAGGTGATCCAGAAAGCAAAGAGCTTGGGAAGCAGAATGATTCTTATCACTGCTTACCGGCCTCATCAGATTTGGTTCCTCTTTCTCGGGCCTCACCTTGTAGACAATCCATGGACTCTGGACCCAGCTACGGACCTTCTGACACACGTCAGGCACCTTCCATCCCTGCCTCCAGACCCACAACTTGACAGCGTGGCTGCTCCACATTCATCCCTAGTCAGGCTTCATGATTTCTCACCTGTGCTTACTCATAACCTCATGTCTTCCCACAAGCCTTCTACGAGAAAATTTTACGCTAGCAAATGGAAAATATTTTCTGTCTGGGCAGAAGAAAAAAAAACGTAGATCCTTACACAGCCCCCATTCCCTTGGTGTTAGAATTCCTAACCCAACTTTTTCATCAGGGATCAGCTGCTGCTACAATCAAAGTTCAATTGGCAGTGATTTCCAATTTTCATTTTGGACAACATGAGCCTAATCTTTATGTAAATCTTTCCTAAAAGGCACTACCTTGCTAAGACCTCCTTTTCAGTAACCTGTATCTCCTTGGGATTTAAATTTCGTTCTGTCCAAACTTGCTTCCCAGCCTTTTGAACCCTCACATTCTTGTGAATTGAAGTTCCTTTCATGGAAGACCATTTGTCTAGCAGCTGTTACATGTGCCAGAAGAGTGTCAGAGTTACAAGCACTGTCAGTCAAACCTCCTTACTTGATTTTTCATAGAGACAGAGTTTCCCTTCGTACAAATCCGTCCTTCATCCCCAAGGTTTGCTCTGTCTAATTTGAATCAAACTATCGAACTCCAGTCTTTTTTGCTAATAATTTAAACAGTGCAGAATATAAATTTCACCAATTCGATGTTCACAGACAGTTGAGGTTCTGTTTACATAGAACTAATGAGCTTAGAAAATAAGACCAATTATTCGTATCTTTTTCTGAGACAAGAAAAGGTATGCCAGTTTCTAAGATAACTTTATCAAATTGGATGTCAAACTATATCTCATTTATTTACTCTTCCAATGGCAAGGAACTCCAGTTTAAAATTAAGGCTCATTCTACCAGATCCATTTCCACATCTGCTGCTTTTCAAGCCAGAGTCCCAATTGACAGTATTTGTGCAGCAGCAACTTGGGCTACCCCTCATACCTTTATTACTCATTACAAATTGGATTTGTCCTCAAAGGATAGAGACTTCTTGGTTCCACGGTCCTTAGGAGTATATTCTCATGAGCCACCCGAGAAAAAGGTGCTAGGGACACTGTCCCATATGTAAGAATGAAGGCGAGATAGGACTAGAGAACATAAAGATGTTATGTACTCACCATAACATTCCATGTTTGTAGTCCATCTCACCCTTCATTCTTACGAACCCATCCATGTATCCTTGGAGGATCTGGAGACAAGGTAGTATTTATCTCCTGTAGGCTGGAGACCTTTCATCTTTGTTGTTCCTTGTGGAAATATTTTTCTACCACTTTGTTACACAGCAGCAAACAAGACCTGGGGATTCTTACTAGTGCACTGTGGGATACCTTCCTTGTCACGAGCCAACCAAGAAACTTTGAGCTTTGTAATCAGTCGAGTCCCCCCATATGTAAGAATGAAGGGCGGGATGGACTACAAACATGGAACGTTATAGTGAGTACATAACTTCTTTTTTATAGCACATCATAAAGCACTTAATATCAATGTATTTTCTTGAAGTTTTGCAAGCTAATCTTCTATGCTCCAGCAGGGTATGCTGTGGTTACTTTCTTGAAGCTCAGTACATAACGTACAGTTTTGTATAAATCATATCAATATTCACGTATGACATAGAATTATTTACAGAATTCCAGATAGCTGGGCTGGCAGTGTCACAACTTCCATGATGATATTCAATTTCTCCCCTTCCTTTCTCTTACTACCCTGTGTTCTTGTGGTAGAATTTTATTTGTTATTAATTTAGCTGCAGAGTAATATACCCTGTTTACTTCTGTTATTTACATGGATCTCTTTGGACAGTCCTAATTACTGTGTTCATTTTGTTTTATCAGACTTCAAACTTTTTGCGTTTTATTGGTCTTCTGCACTCTTTTTCTTTCGTTGATCATAGTATGTCTATCTATCTCTATTAAATCAATCAACTGTATTCTTAGCTCATTTTCTTCTAAACTGAGGGCACATTTTTTGTTTTCCATTTCCTGTGGGCATTCTATAGAAAGTTCTTCAGCATCTTCCTATGGCACATTCTCTTCATCCCGTGTCATCTGTTGCTGTGTCATATGGGAGCTCACTGGTCTATCACTCCTGAACACTGACTGCGTCAGAGTTGCCACAGTTTCCTGTTTCTTTCCTTGCTGTCCAGCTGCAAGTGAACATTTATACTGGTTTCCTGTGGAAGACTTCAAAATATCTTCATATGGCAACTGACCAGTTGTTTTCCGTTCCACTGGTTTCTCCTTAATTTGGATGTCTGTTGCTCTATCTTGCTGTGGTATTTTCTACACTGAATCCTTCAACTCACATTTGCTCTATAACCTCAGTTTCTATTTCTTTAACTTCTCCATTACTAATCCTCTTTTCCTTTTTGTCATCTTTTTTGCATTGTAAAGTTTTCCATGTACAAATTCCTTTGCCTGTATTACTCTTAAAATCTTTGGTGCTGCTCTTTGTATTGATTAGTTTTGCTTTCTCCTTTGCATAAATATTACACAATATTAAATCACTTTTTCTTTCCCATGTCCATATTTCTTCTTCAGATGTCTCCTGATCTTCCTGTTTCTCCTTACTTTAGGGACTTGTTCCATCATGCTGTGCTGTAACATGTTTTCGACCTTTTACTCCAAATTCTTCACTTGGCAGGCTTTCCATAACTTCAACTTCTGTTTTTTTAACTTCTACTTTACTAATCTTTTTTACATCCCCTGTTTGTGATATTATTTCTTTATTGTGAGCTTTTCCATATCTGGATGCCTTTGCCTGTATTTTTATAATATCTTTGGGGCTGCCTTTTTTGTATTGATTAATTGCACCTTATCAAATCTGTCTTTCTTTCCCATGTCCATATTTCTTTTTTATACCTTTCAAAAATCTCTAGGTTTTGTTTATATTTTTGCACTTCCTCAGATGCTTCTTTTTCCAAACAGATCAAAGCTGGCCTATATAATGTTTTTTTTTCACAAATCTGTTTTTATTAAGGCACACACATTTTTATTTGAAGCTTCTGACAGTTTTTGTTGTGGAAGTATTTGTCTTTGCTCTAATTTCTTTCTTAATCTTTTTGTATATTTTGTGTCTGGAAATTCTGGGCTTCTTGCATAATAGTAACAATACATAATTTCTTTCTTATCCTCAGTAATCCATTCTGTTGTCCTTATGGCTCTTCTTTGTCCTATCACTTTTTGTGATATTTGTGGATTGCTACCTCCTTCTACAAGAGGGGGCTATCCTCTCCCTGGGCCTGCCCTCACCCCATTGTAGTAAGGTTTCTGTATTTTGAGGATTCTGCACTGTCATTTTTTCCAGTCCTCTAACAGGATTGGAAACTTTTTTATCCTGGGTCATGTGCACCCAACTATCTTTTTATAATGTTCTACCTACTTCTATCCATGACCTGTGCTGTATAAAATACATTCTATATATCAGTGTTGTTTTGGTGAGCTTTTGTGAAAAACAGGGTCCACCTTATTAAGGTACTCACCAAGACTTGAGGATGAATTCAATTTCAGCAATACTACTATGTTTTGCTTGATGACTTATCCCTCCATTTGGAAGTTTTCTGTATGTGACGCTTAATAGAATGCAGGTAGAAGCTCTTTTAGATAATAATAATAATAATAATAATAACAATAATAATGATAATATCTATTTGTTAACCAGGTAGGCCCACTGGACAAACAGTCCTTTTTCTGGGGGTGACCTGGGAGCCATGTCTATTTAACTGACTTGCTTAAGGTCCCACAGCAGGCAAATGAAGCTGAGGAAATAAAACCCTGTACCACAGGAGCTACAGCTTAACTCTCTTCATCAACTGACAGATGTTTTCCCCTTTCTAGTGTCTGAAGTATCAGGTGCATAGTTTCATATTTCTTTGTCACCGACAGGGAAAACTACCACCTTTATAAACTGCTGCCCATTCTTTTGTCATACACTTTTTGATTTTCCTTCCTGCATCTGTTCTTATTGTAACACTATGGTTTCCAGTTCTTCAGGTTATTTCTGTGTCTTCTTAACATAGGTTTGTGCAGTACATCATCACATCACTCCTGAAATAAAAACTAACTTTTTATTTAGAATACAAGTGTAATGTGTTGTAAATAGGTGTGTACAAAACATAAATTCTACTTTTCTACTCATAGTGCGTTGCACGTCTGTCTATAACAGATAATGACACTGAGCGTGCCAAGTTCTTCTCGTCTTGGGACACTTGACAGTTGCCCATTTTGCCACTGCTTTGTGCCTAAAAAGTTGTCCTGAGTCTTTGGTAAAAAAAAAAGAACCACACTGACCTCACCTACATCAGTGGGATACATACAGTATCCTACCTGTATCAGCTGGTGCAGTATATATATTGACAAATGCCCAATCTTCCACTCTTGATCCCTGAAACAGACAATTTTGAACTGCAAGTGCAGATTAAATTATTATTTTTATTAAAAATTGTTGTGTCTCTACAGTTTGCTTTTGTTTCACAGCTGACCCAGCACTGGGTCGTACAGTCTTCATTGTTACTGTTTTTCAGATTATGGTTGAGTGTGGATTCATCAGTCTAGCTTTGTGTGATTCATAAATGTAGGTACTCAGAAATGTGTTGAGGGGGCATTACTTTATCATGAGAAGTGTATATGGAGCTTTATAAAAATCCGTTTTATTGCAAGTTCAAACATTTGAAGTGCATTATAAAGAATGAAGTAATGTACATCAGGGATACAAAATGTCTGTTTATGAAGTTTCACTAAATCCAGTACTTTAAAAAAAAAGTTATGGTGGTTTTGATTTTGAAGCTGCAATTTCAGGTTACTTTAAAATTCCCAACTTATAAGGCATTGGACTGTCTGAGATGGGTAAAATCCTGGGAAGCCAGTGATTATAACCGTGATTTGTATTTGTGCATTGTGAAGTTTTTCTAGATGTGGCAAGTGCTGGCTGTTACCCAAGGAAGCAGTACACATTTTCTGTATACCCTTAAGGCCAGTTGTCCTTTGTGGACCATTACCAGTGCTGGGAAACAAACCCTATATTGCTTTTTCTGTCTCACATCAAATATTGCTGGCAGGTGTGCGATATGGGCTGCAGGTTCTTTGTCACCTACTATCCTGGTGGCAGCAGGTAGAATTATAAGCCTGTTTGCTATAACAGTGTGTACTAGTGAAGAAAAAGAGACTGAGAGGCCAAGGCAATGACAGGAAGATATACAGTTGGAGAGATAGAACAACAGAAGAACTGGAACAAAACACTAGTAGCTAAAGGAAAATAAGGCACAAGGAACTAGATGGAGTCCCATCCAGAATCCTAAAAATGGCTGCTGTGGGGGTGTTAGAATATTTGACAGAATCTGTCTGCAGTCCTTGTGGCCGACTACCCCTTCTCTAAGGGACTTGCTGGAAAATATTAATAGCACCAAAAAGAAGGGATGAGCAAAGGGTAGCCTAGGAAATATACAGGCAAGCTAGTCTGACCTCAGTGTTTAGGGTGGAAAGTGGAGATTGTGATAAGGGAAGGATTATAAGGTTGCTTCCATTATAGATTCATTGCCACTGTAATTTGATTCTGCTGAGATGCATGAGAGGTAGACACTGGTAACCCTATCACTCTGGATTTCAGCACAGCCTAAAACCTGGTCTTGCAGTACAAGCTGCTTATGAAGATGAAGGAGATTGTGTTGGATTGCAAACAGTATGGGTATTTCAAGATTTAAAGAACAGGGAGCACAAGATAATGTCCTGGGAGTGTCCTGCTAGCTACAAGTCAGTATGTGGCAGATGATGTTCCATAGGGATTGGTCCTAGATCAGTCCTTCTGTATGTGCATGTGTGTGTGTGTGTGTGTGTGTGTGTGTGTGTGTGTGTGTGTGTGTGTGTGTGTGTGTGTGTGTGTGTGTGTGTGTGTGTGTGTGTGTGTGTGTGCGTGTGCGCGTGCGTGTGCGTGTGTGTTTGTGTTTGTGTCAGATGTTACACAGGGCATAAAATCTGAAACAGTCGATCTGGGGATGATGCCAAGGTTGGTATGGGAGGTGACAGACTAGGAAGCAAGAACGAGGAGGAGACTTAAGGGACTTCACTTCAGTCTTTCCAAGTGTATGATTCACGTGGGTGTGGTAATTGCAAGAGCAGTATATATTTTTGTAGATGAGGTCATCTTGATGTTCACTGGGAAGATTGTTAAGAGGAACTGAGGAACTCCTAAATCTGGTGGACATGCTTTTTTTTCTGAGAAGACAGTATCAAGAACGGAAAGTAGGCTTGATATATTTTTGTAGATGAAATCAGGCTGAAAATCCAGAACAAAAGGATTTGGGGTTGTCATTTAAGAATAACAAACCACCAGGTACAAAGGGAAACAGTGAAGGTAAAACAAATGCTAAGGAGCCATATGTAGGGGAGTAGAATCCAGGCATGTGAAAGTAATGCAGTCCCTTCGGTAGGCACTGGTAAAGCCACACTTGGGAGTACTTTATGCAGTCCTAAGTGCTTTTCTAGGGAAAGGGAAGTCATGTTACTAAAGAAAATGCAGGGAAAGAAGGTGGAACTGAAGATGTGACATATGAGGAGATGTCCTTCAAGAATGCAACTGCAGTCATAACATATGGGTTGTCCTGCCTCAGGCAGCCCTCGGTCGTCCGGATTCCAAAGTCTGGGTCCGACGTCGGCTGATGTCTCATTTCTCTCCGATGTCAGAGCGACTGGAGTATATAAGCATCAGCCGACGCCATCTTCTTCAGTCTTTCTTGCCGCGCGGTGCCCGAAGCAGAAGCAGTTCGCAAGTGCCGGTCGGTCAGCTCCTGTATTCTTCGAATCCGAAGTCATCAAAAAAGCTAAGTACCCCGTTGGGGACCTTTTCTTGCCTCAGCCGATGTCAGAAATTACTGAAAAAGTAAATAATTGTTTGTCTTGTGGTAAACAAATACCTCATAAGGATTTCCACTCTTACTGCCTTCCTTGCCTTGGCCCAGACCACGACGTCTCGGCCTGTGCCGCCTGTGCTCGCTTCAATAAGCGCACTCTCAGGCGCCGGGCGGAGTTCGCTGAAGACTTTTTCGGCGAAAAATTCGATTATACAATGCCGTCGGAACTACCGACATCGCAGACTCCTAAGAAACGAAAAGACCGGGACCGACATCCTCGGCCCGCGTCTTCCACCGACACCACGCCAAAACCAACCGCGAGTGCCCCGGTTCCCTCTGAGGCGGTTATTTCACCGCTCCGAACCGAAGACACCGCATTACCGATACCTCCGGTACCGGAGACCACACCGACGCCAGTTATTGATTTTCCTCCGGATACTGAAACCGAGGAAATGCCCGAGACCATTGCTGTAGATAAGGTCACTCCTGCACGTGGAGCTGCTAGGCCTCCCATGTCCATGTCTATCAAGGCCTACACACGTGCGAAGGCAGCCAGCAAGACCAAGCTCCCTACTGCTAAAGCCTTACCTCAGCCTACTCCTGAAACACAAATCATGACTATGGCCGCAGATTTAATTTCCATGATCAGAGGTTCCCAGGCCCATCCTGAGAGGGGATCCCAACCTCCTCCTGATAAGAGGCCCAGGGTTGAACCCTCTGACCCTCTCCCTTCAGATGAAGATTCTGAGGACTCTGTTCACTCCGATAGCCAGGAAGAGCCCTTCCAGACCTATGAGGACTCAGATGCAGAGGACTCCATCCCCTCGGCCTCCCCTCCTGAGGATATTTCTTTTGGGGAAGTTCTGCATTCCATGAGGGAGCATTTTAAGTGGCAGGGCCAAGAATATTCTGATTCCAGAAAGCGCCTTCGAACCTTCCTTAAAAAGCCCCAACACAGGCCCTTAGCTATACCTCCTGTGCTTGATGTTTTGGATGATCTATACTCTGACTCCAGTGTTACCCCTGATCCTGCTCCTGCCAAGCCTGACAGATACTATAGGGTCCCAGAAACACATTCTCATTTCTTTAGGGCCCATGCTGTTGATTTAGAAACAATTTCACAGGGACCGAAAGGGGTTTCAGCTACCACCTCCAAAAATCCTTTGCCTTCCAACAGGGAAGCTAGGTCATTAGAGAGATGGGGGAAGAAGGTTTACACCTCCACTACTTTATCTATGAGAGCACTCAATTGTCTCTTTCATATGTTTCAATATCAGAATTACCTGTTAGATGATTTACAGAAAACATTGGCCTCTCCTGAAACTTTACATAGGAAGTCTTTGCAGGAGGCTGTACATAATTCTCAGCAAGTTAGCAATCACTTTCTTCAGTGTGGATATGATGCATTGGAAGCTTCATGTAGGGCAGCTATGACAGGGGCGGTCATTCGTAGACATGCATGGTTAAAAGAACAACCTCTCCCAGATCACGTTAAGGCAAAACTTCTTGATGCACCCTTGGAAAAGAACAAGCTTTTTGGTGCTAATGCTAAAGATGTGTTAAAGTCCATTGAGGAAAAAGCCAAATCAGTTCAGACAGTCAAAGATTTCCTCCAGGTTCAGCCACCCAGATTCAGCAGGAATTGGCCTTCTAAAAACTGGTCCTTTCCTAATCCTGAAAGATTTCAAAGGGGCAAAAACAGGCGTGGCCGAGGAAGAGGACAATACAGAGGTTCCTACAGGGGACGACAATGGCAACCAGCAAACCAAAGAAGTGACACAGGGGTCTCTCCTGCCCCACAGGGACAATCTCAATTACTTTCCTCTACTTCCGCTGACCAAGGAGTAAACAGAAGCTCCTTTGGGTGGAAAATTATCTCTGTTTTCAGACAATTGGCACAGATTGACAAAGGACAAATGGATTTTGGACATTATAGACCAAGGTTACAGGTTCCACTTTCATACCTTGCCAAGAAAACAAGGCATGCCAAACCTACCACAAAACCAGAGGGCAGAGGCTATCAAGCAAATTTCTCTGCTTGCTCAGATCAAAGCAATAGAAAAAGTTCCACAACAAGAACAAGGCCAGGGGTTTTATTCAAGACTGTTCCTTGTTCCAAGAAAAGAAGCTCAATGGAGACCAATACTGGATTTGTCCGCATTAAACACTTTCCTCATAGTACCAAAGTTCAAAATGCTGACTCTACAGCAACTGCTTCCCATGCTGGGCAAGGGGTCTTGGCTGATTACTCTGGACCACAAGGAGGCATACCTGCATGTCCCTATCAGACACAGCTGCAGAAGATACCTCAGATTTCTTGCAGGGCCAGAGCATTATCAATTCTCAGCATTGCCATTTGGCTTATCTACTGCGCCCAGAGTATTCACAAAATGCCTGGCTTCAGTAATTGCTCATTGCAGGCTCCAGGGGATCCAAATATACCCGTACCTGGACGACTGCCTCATACAAGCGGACGACAAACTGATTTTGACAAAAAACTTGAATTATGTCATACAATTGCTACAGGCTCTGGGATACACAGTCAACTTCCAAAAGTCAAGACTTCAGCCATCTTAGCAAATAACCTTCTTAGGAGCCAAACTAGACACAGCCTCTCAAATGGCTTACCTGACAGAAGACAAGCAAAAGAAGTTAACTCATTATTTCAAAGGTTTGGCAAAGCTCACCCAGATGACTGCAAGGAGATTCCTACAGGCCCTGGGTTACATGGCATCCTGCATTCTCCTGGTTCCATTAGCAAGACTACACATGAGAAAGCTTCAATGGTACCTAAAAAGCTTATGGTCTCAACACAGCAACAACCTAGAGACAACCATACCGCTCATTCCATGCCTACAAAAGGAATTTCTATGGTGGGCCTCGGTAAGCCAGGCAAACACAGGTCGTATGCACATGGAGGGCAGATGTATTCAAGGACAATGGTCTCCAAAGGAAACACATCTGCATATCAACCAAAAAGAAATGCTGGCAGTAATGCATGCCATCGAGGCCTTTCGACAACAACTTCAGCAAGGCCACCTGCTAATACGGACAGACAACACCACTGTGATGTGGTACATAAACAAGCAGGGGGGGCACCCATTCTTACCCCCTTTGCAGACTAACAATGAATCTTTGGGAAAAATCACTGAGCCTAAACATACAGTTGCAATCCCAGTTTGTTCCAGGCAAAGACAGTGTGCTGGCGGACAGCCTAAGCAGGAATTTCCTAGACCCCCACGAGTGGAGGTTACATCCAGAAATCTTCATACGACTCACCTCGACATGGGGCAGGCCAGAAGTAGACCTATTTGCCTCCCACCTCAATCATCATCTACAAAAGTTCTGTTCAAGGACATATCATCCACAAGCATGGAAAATAGATGCTCTCTCATTCAACTGGAACTTCCTAAAATCTATGCATTCCCACCTCTGCCACTGATGACCACAGTATTACTAAAGATCAAAGCAGAGAAGCCCAAGGGGATCCTAATAGCTCCAGACTGGCCAAGACAACACTGGTACCCACTACTACGGAGCATATGTCACAACAAAAAGTGGGCCCTTCCCCAATGGCCCCAACTTTTGACTCAACACAACTTCAAGACAGTACATCCCAACATTCAGACGCTGCAGCTAACAGCTTGGGAGATCCCATGAATAACCTCAATCTATCCCTCTCCAAGGAAGTTCAGCGGATACTAACAGAAGCCCGAAGACCATCCACCAGAAAGGTTTACTCGGCAAAATGGAAGAGATTCAGCATTTGGAATACCAGCAAGGGTCATGATGCATCATTATTGAACATCCCGCACATTCTGGAATATTTGGCAGATATGCTACAGAATGGACTCTCATATTCTTCCATAAAAATACATGCTTCAGCTTTTTCAGCTAGATACAACACTGATCCACCTGTGTTTTCACATCCTTTGTTAAGGCAATTCCTTAGGGGAATCAAGAATATAAAGCCACCAAGAAAGGCTCCAGTACCAGCTTGGGACCTCAACTTTGTCCTAGAAAAACTGACTCTACCTCCCTTTGAGCCAGCAGCTTCTGTGGACTTACAATTTCTCTCATGGAAGACAGCTTTCCTGTTGGCAATTACCTCAGCAAGAAGGGTTTCGAATTACAGGCCCTAATGGCAATACCACCGTTCATAACCTTTCACAGAGACAGGGTCTCCTTACGAACCAACCCTACCTTTCTGCCAAAAGTGGTATCTAGGGTTTCTTTAAATCAAGCAATTCACCTGCCTACTTTCTTTCCCAATCCTGAGAACAAAGGGGAAAGACTGTTGCATACCTTGGACATTCACAGACAACTTCGCTACTACCTGGACAGAACCAAGACCAGTAGGAAGTCTGATCAGCTTTTTGTAGCTTACGCCCCTAGAGTACAAGGAAAAGCAATTTCCAAACAGACTATTTCAAAATGGATTGGACATTGCATCAGATTCTGTTATTCCTTCCATGGAAAGAGTGTACCAGCCAATGTCAGACCACACTCCCACCAGAGCTACAGCCACCTCTACAGCATTCTTAAGAGGGGTGCCTACAAAAGACGTTCTAGAAGCTGCTACATGGAGCTCCGTGCATACATTCTCCAAACACTACAACCTCCCTTTATATTCCAGATCCAGAGCAGGCTTTGCTTTGGCAGTCCTGCAGGGATTGATAGCTACACCATCCTTTTCTTAGAGCATTCCACCTCCCCCAGCTAAGCTATGGTATTCAACCTATATGTTATGACTGCAGTTGCATTCTTGAAGGACATAGTACAGTTTTGTACCTACCATAAATGTAGATGTCCGATAGATATGCAACTGCAGTCGGGTTTTCCCTCCCTCCTTCCCCTCTATGCCTTGGGTCCACTCCTATCCCTATTATCCTTAGCTGGGGATATCTGTTATGGTGTATCTGTTTATTGCTTATTTATTGTCTGGAAACCTATGTTTGTCTTCCAATTTGATTACAGCTTTCATTGGAGGGCACCTGGCATCTGGGGCAAGAAACACTGAAGAAGACGGCGTCTGCTGATGCTTATATACTCCACCCGCTCTGACGTCGGAGAGAAATGCGACATCAGCCGACGTTGGACCCAGACTTTGGAATCCGGCCGACCGAGGGCTGCCTGAGGCAGGACAACCCATATGTTATGACTGCAGTTGCATATCTATCGGACATCTACATTTATGGTAGGTACAAAACTGTACTATTCTTGGAGACCAAACAGAAAATATAACATACAGAGGAATATGATAAGGCTATGTGAAGACACTGATAAGGCAGTGTAATGGAATGCATTACAAAGGAAAAATAGGGCAGAGAGGATAGGGCTAGAGTTTATCTTTTTGATGGTAATGCACCAGAGAGAGTCCTGCAAATAGAACCAACTGCGGATTGCGTAGTGGGTGATTTGGAGTCCTCATTAGCTGAGGTGACATCAAGGCGTTGTGGCAGAAAGGTACTTGGTAACTGTCATAATGGTAATTCAAGGACCTTCAGAGATACTGTCAGGTTAAAAATAAATGCCTCCCAAATCCCTCGTGACCTGACTGATAGGTACCGGCAAGCAAAAAAGACCACAGGTGTCCGTCAAAGTGAAGACTTTGGGTATGGATGACGTTTAAAGTCATGGATAATGACTTTCTTATGGGCTAAAAGTGATTCCAGCAAACCATCTATCAGCTCAGAAGGAGGAAAGAGATGGTGGCCAGGCACTTCTCAGCAAGGGTGTGGAAACCTTGACTTTTCACTGGGAACACTGATAAGAGAAGAGGTACAAGAACACTTTGAAGAGCTCCTGAATCTGAAGGATGATCTTTTCTCAAGGAGACAGTGCTAGAAGCTGATACTGGGCAGGATACATTTTTATAGATGAGGTCATTTTGTTTAAATAACCCTCCTGTTGTAGGGCCACAGGAATGGGTAAGATCCAGGTAATGTGAAGGCACAGGACATTTTGTAACTAACATGCCTTTTCATCATTTTAAGGCAGAGACTGTGCAGTTTGCAGACTTTGGAAACCATCTCCATTTCATCAGAAAGCAGGATGGAAGAATGTGCTGCAAGTGTAGAGTGATCATGTTGTTCAGCCTATGCCAGAGTACTGTTGAGAGTCTTATTCCAGCAGTTGATTGACGACGGGCAGTTCATATTCAGTCCTGGCTGCATAAAAGTGGATTAACTCTGTCCTTGTATTTATATTGATGGGACTGTGGGAGTTACCCAGCACTGTGTGCATGCATTTTCTGAACTTTAAGTTGTGTGAAAATGCTCTCAAACATTTTGTGGGTGGTGTTGCGACACTGTAAAAGGGTTTGAAAAGTATGTTCAACAAACGCAATGCCTCAGTGGCATATGGGTAGTAGTACTCTGCCACCTGTACTGAGGCAGACTACTAAATCTCAGAGTCCCTCCCACTTCCTGTCTGTGGTATATGATGGACCAATCACTTGGCTGTGGAGGGGCTGCCTTACAAACCTACAAACAAGACTCTCTCTATTTTCCAGTGCCACAGTAAGAGACTCAGTGCCTGAATGTTGTAATCTGCTGCTTTGACTGTTTATCCTGATTAGAAATGTTGCATATACTTCCGTTTTTACTTTGACTAGCATAATAAAGTGCAAGCTGCTGACTGAAAGCTTCATTTGGAGGTTTTGACAGGAAACATGCTGAAATTGTAGTTTTTCTTTAGATTATAATTTTTTGAGCGGATTGAATAGGATTACAGTATTTTAAACATTTTTTTGTTTAAATTATGATTTTGGTATCATTTTGTATGTTACATAGTTCTGACAGGATTTTTTTTTTCAGTTTACAATTTATTTCTTAATACTATGTTAGTTTGCATGCATTTATTTGGACTGAAACCAGCCTTTTTTAACAAAATCAGGGGATTTTTGTGCATGTATTTTGGGCTTGAAACTGTGTTACTGAAACTGTCATTTCATTCAGTGCAGTGTTCAGAATACTAACCCCTGCAAAAACAGACCATGCAAACATTATTTGGTATTGCAATGGCTTATTTTTTTGTCCCCTGACTTGATGGACCTCTGATACAGTCCCACTTCTACCACCACCACCATCATCATCTGTTCCTTGTGCACCTAAAAACATTAAAGTTAATCTTGATGTGTGCCAAAGTTTATGGCTTCTGAATCCACAGTAGCCTTGAGCAGGCTATCAGACCACATGCCTTCATTTATGCAAGGGTCAAGACACATCCACCAGGGTTGTATTATTGCCTGGTTCAGGGATTGGAGAACCAAGTTCTTTAGGTGCAGGGGCAGCCAGGGGTATAGAATATGTTGCCAGTGTTAAGTCTATTATTCAGTCAATGTTCTAACGTAATAAGAGCAATATTTAAAAATTGTCCCTATTTTTGGACCTTTATGTCCTCATTATTTTTGGCTTTGTCTAGATTTCTTGTGCTAAGGGGTATGCCCGCATCCAACCTTTGTCTATACTCAGCTCCCATCATTCCCCAACAAAAGAGTGGCCATGGAGACTGGTGTTGGATCTCTCCTTCTGAATATGTTTATCAAGGTCCCCAGGTTTAAGATGCTTACCCTGCAGACAGTGCTTCTTATGTTGGATCACTCTTTCATGGTGACCCTGGATTTGAAGGCTGCGTATCATCATATCACCTTTACTGATCAGTTTAGGAGACATCTGAGATTTGTTTTGTCTGGTTTGCATTATTAGATGTTCTTCGTATTTCACTGTTGCAGTCATTACATTTGGGTTATCTGCTTGCGGGTAGCCCTCAGCCAGCCTGATTATCAAAGTCTTGGGTCTTGCATCGGTTGCTGTCTCTTCTTCCATGACGTCAGGTAGTCAGGGGTATAAAGCATGCAGCCGATGCCATTACATCAGTCTTTCTTGCCGTGCAGTGCCCGAAGCAGAAGCAGTTTGCAAGTGCCGGTTGTCCGACTCCTGAAATTTTCATTTTTGAGTTTCAGAACCGAAGTCTTCAAAAAAGCTAAGTACCCTATTGGGGATCCTTTTTCTTGCTCTAAACCGATGTCAGTAAAAGTTAACAATTGTATTACTTGTGGAAAGCAAATACCTCATAAAGATTTTCATTCGTACTGCATTCCTTACTTAGGCCCAGATCATGACATCCCTCGCTGTCGGTTTTGTGCCTTATTCAATCCTCTTACTATTCGTCATCGGTTCATTTTTGCATCTAACTATTTCGGTACTCGGTTTAATTATCCAGAAATGGCTTCCATCCGATTGCCAACATTCCGAAAAAACATAAAGATAAAGACAGAGACAAACCGCATTGGTTCAATGCTGCCGACGACGCTTCCGTTAAGCTAGTCGCCAGTTCACCGGTACTCAGTGAGGCACTTTTGCAGCCCCTGATACCCACTACTTCAGATTCGCAGGCCTCTACTGAGACCCATTTGGAGTCCGGTGTGCCACGAGATGTTTTTCAACTATGTAACTTGCGGATGTCTCTACCTTGGATGGGTCCGGAGCCGTTGTGCAGGCATCGGCTTCTGAGGGTGTATTCAGGCCTACTGACTTGCATATCAAACCGATGCCATCTTCTTCTTTAAGGCCTAAAACTCGATCCACGCCTAGAAAACCGACATCCAAACTGCATGGTCAGGCCCATATGCCTAAAAAACAAATAAGAATGGCTGAAGACCTTGTTACCCTAATTAGGGGAAGCCACCCTTCTCCCTCTAACAGACCTAGAACTGATTTTCCTTCTGATTCTTCTGATAAGGATTCTGAAGTTTGTGTTTCTTCTGATGACCAGGATTTGCCCTTATCTACCTATGAGGATTCTGATGCAGAGGACTCCATTCCCTCTGCTTCCCCTCCAGAAGATTTCTCTTTTGGTTAAACTTTGCACACTCTTAGGGAGCATTTCTGCTGGGAAAGCCAGGATTACTCTTGACTCCAAAAAGAGGCTTAGGAAATTCTTACTCCTGCCTCAGCACAGGCCTTTAGCTATCCCTCCTGTACTGGACATTGTAGAGGATGCCTTCTTGGAATCTAGCCTGGCCCCACACACCTTACCCTCTGGCTCCCAGGAGTAGGTATTACAGGAGTACCTGACTCTCACAAGTTCCTCTTTAAGAATCCTACTGCTGACCCAGCGACCATTTCACAGAGACCCAAAGGCATTAAGGCTACTACTGCCAAAAACCCTACCCCCTCTGATAGAGATTCCAGGGCCGTGGACAGATGGGGTAAGAAGGTATACACTGCTACTTTGGCCATTAGGGCCTTAAACTGCCAGTTTCATATGTTAAAGTACCAGCAGCATATTATTGGATTACTTAGCAGAAATTGATGTTGATTCCTGACTGTGCTGAAAGTAAAGAATTAAATGATTTAATGCATTCTGCTGAACAAGTTGGTAAACGTACTTTGCAGTGTGGCTTTGACTCCTTAGAGGCATCTTGTAGGGCTGTTGTTACTGGGTCTGTTCTTAGAAGGCATGCTTGGCTTAAGGAGCAAACTTTGCCAGATCATGTTAAAGCCAAATTACTGGATACTCCCTTAAACTAAGACCACCAGTTTGGCAACAAAGCGGAAGAAGTACTTAAAAAGATGGAGGAAAAAGCTAAATCTATGCAAACTGTTAAAGATTTCCTGCAAGTACAGCCTCCCAGATTTAGTAGGCATTGGCCTTCTAAGAATTGGTCCTTTCCTGTCTCTTCCAGGCCTTCTCAGTCCAAATCCAAGAACAGCAGACCACCTAGGCTACAGTCTCAAGGTACTCACAGGCCTAAGCAGTGGGGGGCTCCCACTTCCAAAGCTGGAAGTAGTAAGACACACCCCCTATGGTAAACTGTCACAATGATTTAACCTTAAACCTTCCAAGCCCTGCTCAACTGACCACACCTTTAGGGGGGAAAGATCGCCCTGCATGCAAAAAACTGGCAACTCATTAGCCAAGGCAAATGGGTTTTAAGTATAGTTTCCCAAGGATACAGATTCCACTTCCACACCATACCAACCCCAAAAGGTTGGCCAGACCTACCCCCTAATCAATGGGCAGAGGCTCAACAGCAGGATGTTCTTCGTGTTTCACTGTTCAGTCATTACATTTGGGTAATCTGCTGGCAGGTTGCCCTCAGTCGGCCTGAATTCCAAAGTCTTGGGTCCTGCGTCGGTTGCTGTCTTCTCTTCCATGACGTCAGGTTGTCAGGGGTATAAAACATGCAGCCGATGCCATTTTCTTTAGTCTTTCTTGCCGCGAGATGCCCAAAGTAGAAGCATTTTGCAAGTGCCGGTCGGCCGACTACTGAAATATTCGAGTTTGAGTTTCAGAACCGAAGTCTTCACTAAATCTAAATACCCCGTTGGGGAAATTTTTTTTCTTGCTTTTTACCGATGTCAGAAAAAGTTAATAATTGTATTACTTGTGGGAAGCAAATACCTCATAAGGATTTCCATTTATACTGTATTCCTTCCCTAGGCCCTGACCACAACGTGCCTGGCTGTCAGTTTTGTGCTAGATTTAACCAACTCACTATTAAGCGTCGGTATATTTTTGCATCAGAGTATTTTGGAAACAGATTTAACTACCCAGAAATGTCGTCAGATAACAATCCGACTACCGGAGTACATAAAAAATGCAAAGAAAAAAACAGAGAAAGGCAGTCGAGATCTAAAACCGACGACGAAGCTTCTCCTAAGCCAGTCGCCTGTTTGCCGGTACTCTGTGAGGTGCTTTCGCAGCCCCTGATACCCACTACCTTTGAGTCGCAGGCCTCTACCAACACCCATGTGGAGTCCGGCATGCCGCAAGATACTCAAGGTATTGGACCGACAGATGTATCTCCCTCGGATAGGTCCGGAGCCGCTGAGCAGGCACCGGCTTCTGAGGGTGTATTCAGACCTCAAACATTTGTATATCAAACCGACGACAGCTGCAAAACCAAAGACAAAACTAAAAAAACGACGCATGAGCCACATGCACAGGCCTCTATGCCTGAAAAAACAGATGATCAAAATGGCTGAAGACCTTATAACATTGATCAGGAGTACCCATCACCCTCCAGATAAGAGGCCTAGGCAAGACAGTGATTATGAATCTTCAGATCAGGTTTCTATTTCTTCTGATTCCTCTTCTGATCAGGAATTATCTATACCTCCCTATGAGGATTCTGATGCTGAGGAGTCTATTCCATCTGCATCTCCTCCTGAGGATTATTCATTTGGAGAAACCTTGCATACTTTGAGGGAGCATTTTCACTGGGAGAGTCAAGATTTCTCAGAATCAAAAAAGAGGCTCAGGGATTTCCTTCTTCTCCCTCAGCACAAGCCTTTAGCCATTCCCCCTGTTTTAGACATTGTGGATGACGTGTTTTCGGAGTCATGCCTGACCCCTGACTCCTTACCTCTGGCTCCCAGTAAGCCTGACAGATATTACAGGGTCCCTGACTCATATACATTTTTATTTAGAAACCCTGCTGCTGATCCTGAAACTATTTCACAGGGTCCAAAGGGAGTTAAGGCCTCAACAGCAAAAAGTCCTACCCCCCTGATAGAGATTCAAGGCACTAGACAGATGGGGGAAAAAGGTTTATTCATCTGCAACCTTGGCAGTCAGGGCCTTAAACTGTCAGTTTCATATGCTTAAGTACCAGCAACATGTTATGGGATTGCTGAAACAGAAAATGATGTTGATTTCAGAATGTGCAGAAAATAAAGAATTGCAGGAATTATTGCATGCAGCTGAACAAGTTGGAAAGCATACTTTGCAATGTGGTTTTGATTCCTTAGAGGCCTCCTGCAGGGCCGCAGTTACTGGATCTCTGATTAGGAGGCATGCCTGGTTAAAGGAACAAAATTTGCCTGATCATGTCAAAGCTAAATTGCTAGATGCACCTTTACAGCATGATTCTCTGTCTGGTACTAAGGCAGAAGAGGTTTTAAAGAAAATGGAAGACAAAACTAAGTCTATGCAAACTGTCAAAGACTTCCTACAAGTGCAACCACCAAGATTCAGTAGACACTGGCCTACAAAAAATTGGTCCTTTCCTGTGTCAGGCAGAGCTCAAAGGGGCAAATCCAGATGCCCTAAGGGTTACAGATACCAGATGCAAGATTCATACAGGTCAAAGCAATGGAGCGCTTCCACCTCCAAATCTGGAGGAGATAAAGCGCAAACCTACAGAAAGCAATCCCAATAACTTCCGTCTGCCTACACCAAGCACTTATCTTTTGGCAGCACCCATAGGGGGAAAAATTAGCACTTTTAGCTCAAAATTGGCAGTTAATAACCCAGGACAAGAGGGTACTAAACATCGTATCACAGGGATACAGATTCCATTTCCACACTCTGCCAATGGCAAATGGTTGGCCAGATCTGCCAAAAAATCAGTGGGCAGAGGCACAAAAACAGGTTACATCTGTCATGGATATGGGGCCATTCAGACAGTACCAGAACAGAAAAAAAAGACAAGGTTTTTACTCAAGACTGTTCTTGGTACCCAGGAAGGACAAGGCCTGGCAGCCAATACTGGATTTATCGATTTTGAACACATACCTGGACATTGGAAAATTCAAAATGCTGACTTTGCAGCAGCTTCTGCCCATGCTGGGCAAGAATGCTTGGCTGGTGACTTTAGACCTAAAAGAGGCATACCTGCATGTCCCAATAAGACAATCATGCAGAAGATGCCTCAGATTCAAGGCTGGCTTAATGCATTACCAGTTCTCTGCACTGCCCTTTTACTTATCTACTGCGCTCAGGGTCTTTACAAAGTGCCTGGCACCAGTAATTGTATTTTGCAGACAAAGAAGTATACAAATTTATCCTTACTTGGACGACTGTCTCATTCAAGCAGAGAACAAGGACACCCTTCTTCGACACCTGGCTTTTGTGAAAAGGCTTCTAACATGCCTAGGGTACACAATAACCAAAAAGAAATCGCAACTGGTACCCTCTCAAAAGATAACATTCCTGGGTGCAAGCTTGGATACAACTGCCCAGATGGCTTACCTCACACCAGACAAGCAAAGGCAACTGACTGCTTACTTCAAACTGATGGCAACAAAAACCCAGTCTTCTGCAAGGCAAATTCTGCAGGCTCTGGGCTTCATGGCATCCTGCATCCTACTAATTCCATATGCAAGACTGCATATGAGGAAACTTCAATAGTACCTAAAAAGTTTATGGAGTCAACATTCACACAGTCTGGAAACAATGATTCCTCTCATTCCCTGCCTGCAACAGGAGTTTCTATGGGGGACAAAGGCTTGTCACTAAAACACGGGGACTGCCCTTCACTCTACCCCCTGCCAGCCAAACCTTAACAACAGACGCATCAGATTATGCCTGGGGGGCCCACATGGCAGGAAGATGCATTCAGGGCTTATGGATACCAAAATAAATGCATCTACATATCAACCAGAAAGAGATGCTAGCTGTTCAAAATGCCATAACAGCCTTCAAAGACTTACTTCATCCAGGACAATTACTGATAAAGACGGACAACACCACAGTCATGTGGTATATAAACAAGCAAGGGGGCACGCACTCATACCCCCTTTGCAGATTAGCCATGGCACTGTGGGACACAGCTTTGACCTACCAAATACATGTTCAAGCTCAATTCCTGCCAGGAAAACAAAACACTGTGGCAGACGATTTAAGCAGAAACCTTATGGATCCTCACGAGTGGAAACTAAATCCACAAGTCTTATGATAACAGAGAAATGGGGGAGCCCAGACATAGATCTATTTGCCTCTCCTCAGAATTATTAATTGAAAAGATTCTGCACAAGGACTTACCACAGACAAGCATGGAAAGTGGACGCCCTATCCTTCAGTTGGAAAAACCTATCAATTTACGCCTTTCCTCCTCTGCCTCTTCTACCCAAGGTCCTCTTAAAAGTCAGACAAGAGAAGCCAATGATGATATTAATTGCCCCGGACTGGCCCCACCAATACTGGTACCCAATCCTAAGGAACTTGGCTCAATACCCAGCTTGGACCTTGCCTCAAAGACCACAACTACTGTCCCAGCAAAACAATCAGATCCTGAACAATCAACTACAAACTCTGAACATGGCAGCATAGCTAATTATGTAGACATACAAACACCACCTCTCAGTAAAGCTGTGATGGATGTCATTTTGGAAGCCAGAAGGCCTAGTACTAGAAAATCTTATGCTGACAAATGGAAGAGATTCTGTGCTTGGAATCGAGCACAAGGAACTGATACAGCAAAACCAAATATTCCTCAGATATTACAATGCTTAACTGAGATGCTTGACAAAGGCCTGTCTTTCTCATCAATCAAAATCCATGCCTCTGCCATTTCGGCTCATTACAATACAGAGCCACCAATCTTTTCTCATCCTTTACTAAAGCAGTATCTTAGAGGAGCCAAAAATTTAAGGCCTCCTAGAAGATCACCATTACCTGCATGGGACCTCAGTTATGTGTTGGAAAAGCTTGCCCTGCCTCCATTTGAACCAGCTGCTACCACTGATCTAAAGTTTTTATCATGGAAAACGGCTCTGCTACTAGCAATTACTTCAGCAAGAAGAGTTTCAGAGCTACAGGCCCTCATGGCTGTACAGCCTTTTATCATATTTTACCCAGACAGGGTGTCTCTGAGGACAAATCCTACTTTTATGCCTAAAGTGGTTTCCAGTGTGGCTCTTAACCAAACAATTCATCTGCCAACTTTTTATCCAAATCCGCAGAACAAGGGGGAGATAATTCTGCATTCCTTGGATGTACACAGACAGCTAAGATTCTACTTGAGCAGGACAAAAGCTGTAAGAAAAACTGAACAATTACTAGTGTCATATGCTGCAGGATCAGAAGGAAAGGCTATTTCAAAGCAGACAATTTCAAAGTAGATATGCCACTGCATCCATTTCTGCTACTTACACCATGGTAAACCTATGCCCAAGGGCATTAGATCTCATTCCACCAGAGCTGCAGCTACTTCAGCAGCCTTTCTAAGGGGAGTACCAACCAAAGACATTCTAGAGGCTGCTACTTGGAGTTCTGTTCATACTTTTACAAAGCATTACCATTTGCCTCTCTACTCTAAGTCCAGGGCAGGTTTTGCCACTGCAGTGCTGCAGGGCTTTATAGCCGCACCTAATGCTGTTTAGCTCCAGCCCCCCAACCATAGCTTTGGGATTCTACCCAAATGTAATGACTGCATCAGTGAAACACTAAGAACATAGTACAGTTGTGTTCATAGGTTCATAGGTTGGTACTAGGCTATTGGCCCTAGGGGCCTATACAAGCCTAGCCATAACAATTCCCTGGCTATTTCTTCCCGCACTATTTACTTCCCTGGACCCCTGTCTAGCAGGGTGACTGACGTGATCAGTCCCACATTGTGTACACTTACCATAAATGTAGATGTTCGAGTGTATTCACTGTTGCAGTCCAGGTTACCCTCCTGCCATCCCCCTGTCATTCTGAAGTTTATCTTTCCTTCTCTATCTTCTACAACCTATGTGGTGTATTTGCTTGTCGATGAAGGTAAAGTTTATATTGTCGCATGTGTGTATATATTGCTAAATTTTTTTGGGGCACCTGACATCGGGGGCAAGAAAAACTAAAGAAAATGGCGTTGGCTGCATGTTTTATACCCCTGACGACCTGACGTCAGACAGCAACTGACCCAGGACCCAAGACTTTGAAATTAAGGCCGACTGAGGGCAACCTGCCAGCAGATTACCCAAATATAATGACTGCAACAGTGAATACACTCGAACATCTACATTTATGGTAAGTGTACACAACTGTACTTTCTCTCTCTTCTAAGTATCAGGGCTATTCAACCTTTCCCAGCAGTAGAATGGGGGCAAGGTTTTTACTCCAGACTTTTCCTGGTACCCAGAAAAGACAACTCCTGGCATCCTATCCTGGACCTCTCTATCCTAAACACCTTTTTGGTAATTCCAAAGTTCAAAATGCTGACTCTTCATCAGCTGCTTTCCATGCTAGGCAAAAATGCCTGGTTGGCAGCATTGGATTTAAAGGAAGCTTAGTTGCACATCCCAATAAGGGAATCTTGCAGAAAATACCTATGCTTCAGAGCAGGCTACATGCATGATCAGTTCTTTGTACTGCCGTTTGGCTTATCTACTGCTCCCAGGGTATTCACAAAATGCCTAGCTCCAGTCCTTGTATTTTGCAGGCAAAGAAATATTCAAATATACCCATACCTGGATGGTTGTCTAATTCAGGCAGAAAGCCAGGACATACTATTAAATCATCTGGCATTTGTAAAGAAACTGCTAACCTCATTGGGGTACACCATAAACAAAAAGAAATCTCATCTAGTACCCTGCCAACAAATTGTATTCCTGGAAGCAAGCTTGAAAACAACTTCCCAGATGGCCTACCTCACGCCAGAGAAACAAGTTTAAATAAGTTTATCTGACAGCCTACTTCAAATTACTGGCCACAAAGATCCAGCTAACTGCAAGGAAAATACTGCAAGCTCTGGGGTTCATGGCCTCTTGAATCCTACTAATTCCGTATGCAAGACTGCATATGAGGAAACTACAATGGTATCTAAAAAGCCTATGGTGTCAACATTCTCAGGACCTGGAATCAATGAGTTCTGTCATCCCTTGTATAAAGACAGAGTTCCTTTGGTGGGCAGAGGCCTGCTACCACAACAAGGGACTGTCATCCACTCTACTCCTTGCCGCCCAAACCCTAACAAAAGACGCATCAGACTATGCATGGGGGGCTCACTTGGCAGGGCAGTGCATTCAGTGCAAATAGAACCAGAGTTAAATGCATCTGCATATTAATGAAAAAGAAATGTTAGCTGTACAGAATTCTATGACAGCCTTCAAGGACCACATTCTTCCAGGACAGTTATTGGTAAAGACAGACAACACCGCAGTTATGTGGTACATAAATAAGCAGGGGGGAACCCACTCATACCCTCTCTGCTGACTAGCCATGACTCTGTGGAACACAGCCTTGAGCTGCCAAGTGCACCTACAAGCTCAATTCCTGCCAGGCAAGCTAAATTCACTGGCAGACAACCTAAGCAGAAATCTCATGGACCCACACAAGTGGAAACTGGAACGAAAGATATTCAATATGTTGAGAAACAAATGGGGGAGCCCAGAGATAGACTGGTTTGCCTCCCCTCAGAACTACCAATTGGACAAATTCTGCACAAGGACTCCCCACAGACAAGCTTGGAATGTGGATGCCCTGTCTTTCGCCTGGGAAACCTCTCATTTTATGCCTTTCCCCCTCTGCCTCTCCTCTCCAAAGTTCTACTAAAGATCAAACAGGACAAACCAAGGACAATACTCATTGCACCAGACTGGCCACGCCAGCACTGGTACCCCCTCTTGTGCAGTGTGTCACTGCTGGAACCATGGCACCTGCCTCAGACCCCTTCCCTGCTGTCCCAACAGGAGGGCCAGATTCTGCACCCCCAGCTTCAAACCCTGAAACTTGCAGCCTGGCTAATTACCTGAGGTCTCCATTACCATCCCTCAGTAAGCAAGTGCTGGATGTCATTCTGGAGGCAAGGAGGCCTAATACTAGAAAATCCTATGCTGAAAAGTGGAAAAGATTCTGTTCCTGGAGCCAAACTCAGGGGATGGGCACAACAGTGCCCAGCTTACCGCATAGTCTTCAATACTTAACAGAGATGCTTCACAAGGGCCTTTCCTTCTCTTCTATTAAAATTCATGCCTCTGCCATTTCAGCACATTATAATACAGAGCCACCCCTCTTCTCTCACCCTCTGCTGAAGCAATTCCTCAGATCGGCCAAAAATTTAAGACCACCCAGGAGAGCCCCAATTCCAGCCTGGAACCTTAGCGTTGTATTGGAAAAGCTCACTCTACCTCCCTTTGAGCCAGCTGCAACTGCAGAGTTCAGCAAGAAGAGTGTCTGAATTACCGGCCCTCGTGGCAGTGGAGCCCTTCATCATCTTCCATGCAGACAGGGTTTCTCTCGGGAACAATCCTTCCTTTATGCCCAAGGTGGTATCCAGTGTGGCCCTTAATCAGTCCATTAATTTGCCAACCTTCTTTTCTAATCCACAGAACAAAAGACAATGAATATTGCACTCTTTGGACGTGCACAAACAACTTAGATTTTATCTGGACAGGACTAAGCCTCTACGGAAAACTGAACAGTTGCTAGTTGCCTTTTCTGCAGGGGCAGAGGGGAAGAACATTTCAAAGCAAACCATTTCTAAATGGATAGGCCATTGCATTCATTTCTGCTATAAGCACCATGGAAAACCTACCCCACAGGGGATAAGATCACATTCCACCAGGGCTGCATCTACTTCAACAGCCTTTCTCAGAGGTGGTGCTACTAGGGGCATCCTAGAAGCTGCTACCTGGAGTTCTGTTCATACCTTCATCAAGCATTACCACTTGCCTATTTTCTCTAAATCCAAAGCTGGTTTTGCCACTGCAGTCTTGCAGAGCCTAATAGCTGGTCCTAATGCTCTCTAATTGCATCCTCCCTTCCTTAGCTTTGGGAATCTACCCAAATGTAAAGACTGCAACAGTGAAACACGAAGAACATAGTACAGTTGTGTACACTTACCATAAATGTAGATGTTCGAGTGTATTCACTGTTGCAGTCCTGGTTACCCTCCCTCCAGCTCCCTGACTTCTATTTGCTATACCTCTTTTCTTGTTTACTGTATTTTAGCTTTCTGGTGTATTTGCTTATAGTTGGAGGTGTAACCTTGTATATAATTGCTTCCCACTGTGAGGGTACCTGACATCTGGGGCAAGAAAAACTGATGTAATGGCATCGGCTGCATGCTTTATACCCCTGACTACCTGACCTCATGGAAGAAGAGACAGCAACCGACGCATGACCCAAGACTTTGATAATCAGGCTGGCTGAGGGCTACCTGCAAGCAGATAACCCAAATGTAATGACTGCAACAGTGAATACACTCAAACATCTACATTTATGGTAAGTGTACACAACTGTACTTTCTTTGCATTGCCCTTTGGATTATCCACTGTACCGCTAATGATTACCAAATGCCTTGCTCTGGTAGTGGCTCACTGCAGGATTCTTGGCATTCATATTCTTCCTTATTTTCACAAGTTGCTGATCTGTGTAGAGTCAGCATTCAGGTGTAGGGAATTTGTAGAGAAGGTCTTGACCTTAATCTCTCAGCTAGAAGTAGAACCTTTGGAAATTTTTCTGACACCCTTGCAAAGACTTGTCTTACTGGGGTGCATAATTGATACTGAAAAAAGAATGGACTTTCTTCCCAGTGACAAGGTCCCAGACTATATTTCAGGAATTCTCTAGTAAGAATGTCTCCTCGGCAAGAGATTTCCTAAGAATTCTAGGATTAATGATGTCCCTGATTCTCATGGTACTATTGACCCATCTCCACATGACGAAAACTCAATGGTATGTATGAAATTGTTGGATCCCAGCACCTACATTCACTGAAGTCACAGTTGCCAGTGCAGCCCTTCTTAAGACAAGCATTACAGTGGTAGAGAGTACTGTTGAGTATCAATCCAGATCCCCACTTCTTCCCACCTGTTCTGGCTCAATTTGTCCAGACAGGTTTGTCCAACTTTGCTTGGGGAGATGTGTCTGTGGGAGTACAAGTGCGGTACTTCATACCTTGGATGTGTATGTGCACCAACAGCTCAGCTATTACCTTGACAGAATAAACCTCTTCTGGAAGGCCGAAAAGCTTTTTATTTCCTACACGAGCAAAGAAGGGTCAACCTGTCTTTAAGCGAATCATTGCATGATGGTTGTCCTCTGGTATTTTGTTTTTACACATCAGGTAAGGCAGATCCAAGCAAGATAAAGGTGAATTCCACTAGGGCCTTTCCCTTTTCAGTGGTGTATAGGAATGGAATGTACTCATGAAGTATTCTAGCAGCAACAACTTGGTCCTCTGTCCATACATTTATGAAGCACTTCAAGCTGGATGCTCTTTCTAGGTCCAGAGCAGGCTTTACTAGGACCATTCTTCAGGGGCTAACTGACCATCCTCCTTTTTGGATGTGTATGTAGTTTGGTGTTTGGGTTGCTGTTGAACTCTGCTCCACAGCCTGTACTGTTGTGTGTGGTTTGATTTTGTTGGTATTAAAACAGTAGGTGCTTGCAAAGCTTGTGTTTCCATCGTGTCTTCCTGCTGGTCCCCAGAAAACTTAAAAGGTCCTATTTGTGGGTTTGTAAGGCAGTCCCTATTCTGCCAGGTAATTGGTCCCTCACACCTACAGACAGGCAGTAGGATGGATTCTGAGCTTCAGTAGCCTGCCAGAGGGAGGGTAGCAGAACACTACTGCCCATATGCCAGTAAGGCAGTATGTTCTATGAACATCTACTGTTACAGGTAAGTAGGACATACACAACTGTACTTTTCACCTTATGCTCAAATGGATTTTGGACAAATATGTATCTGAGTGTTAGTGGGCTAGAAAGAAAAGCAGCACCTGCAAATCAGAGGTCTCAGTTTTGCTCTGGAAAATATGAGAGATCATTGTCTGTAAATGAGGTGGAAACAGCCTACTCCTATTAAAGGAGGTCAAGTATCTTGTTTGTGAATGGCTGTAGAAGGGATTGGTATAGTGACCAAGGTGTAGGTGCAGTAATGCAAGTACTGAATGCTTTTTTGAGATGGTGAAGTGCCTTGTATAAACACCTATACAAGTGTACAGACTCAGCTGTACCTGATAGATCAAAACAAGGTCCTCACAAAAAGGCAAGCCACCCTGGTAGACATTAGGCATAAATGTTTTATACAACAAGAGGAAGAAATTAATTCCCAAGAACAAGAGGGAACTGACTCAGCAGAGGAAGGACACCCTCCACAGCTTGAACAAGCAAATTAAATATCTTGTAAAGTCCTCTAAAGCCAATTACAACGCTAAACTAGCATCCCTAGCTAAGGATAACCGCAAGGTATTCTTTAGCTACTTCAGAAATCTAAAAGGGAAGGCCCAGCTTTGTGCCAAACTAGTAGTGAACGGTACCACTCATACTGACCTTGAGGACATCACCAACCTGCTAGCAGGCAGGCTTTGTGCAAACTTCACCCCCATCCCCAGCAGACATACCCCAAACCATACCGCTACCTAGTATTCTCAAAGAGCAGGTCATAACCACACTCCTCATGGCAAAAAAAACACAGCCTCTATGGGACCAGATAACATTCCATGCCGCTTACTAAATGGTCTAAACACGGCCTAGCTGAAGCACTTGGCATTCTCTTCAACCGCAGTCTAAGTACTGGGTTTGTCCCAGCAGAGCGGAGTACAGCAGCAGCAATTCCCTTGCACAAAGGTCATTAACCGACCCTGGGAACTATAGGCCCATAAGCCTAACCAGTTTTATCTGCAAGGCCATGGAGAGAATCATCATGGACCTTATCAACAAAGACACAGGTGACCTTCAAACTCTTTACCCGATCCAATATGGCTTTGTTAAGGGAAGATCATGCTTATTAAACCTGGTGGAGTTCTTTGAAAATGTATCCAAAGCACTGGATGAAGGCAAAACATACATACAGCCTATCTTGACTTAGCAGAGGCTTTTGGAATGATTCTCCACTCAGGCATCATTGAGAAACTCACCCAGCTGGGAATTAACCCATATGTCACTAGATGGGTAGCCAACTGGCAGACTAACAGCATGCATGCAGTCAAAGTTGGAGATTCCACCTTTACCAGCAAACCAGTTTGGTTACCAATGGTGTACCGCAAGGATCTGCTCTGGGCCCCCTACTGATTGGAATCTATTTCTCTGAATTCTAGGTGAAAATAGATAGCCCGTAGCTTACCAAGTTTGCCGATGACTGTAAAGTTGGTGCAATCATTGAGTCCCCAATGATGTTGACATACTACAAAAAGGGCTTATACAGACAAATGATTGGTGCCAAGGCCATGGACTTGACACATTTTTTTTTTTTGCATTTAGTTTATCATCCCTTTAGGCAAAGGAGCAGTCCCTGCAAATTGCAATATTAACAGTAACCCCCTTAGCTCAAACCCTGTGGTGAGAGATTTGAGAACATAGGTTAACAGCAACCTTAATTTCGATCACCATATGTCCACAGTGGTAAGGAAGGCCTTCTGCATTGCACACCTCATAAGTAAGTGCATCACATCCAGAGTTAAGGATATTATAACTTTCTTGTACTCATCCCTCATCAGACCACTAATAGAGTACAACATTGCCTTCTGTATATACTTCACCAAACTCCTGCAGCAACTCGAGAGACCTCAGAGGTTTCTCACCAAGAAATTTCAGGGCCTTCAACACATGACCTATATGGCAGACTGAAGGTCCTGTCACTGAACTCTGTATCTTATAGGCTGCTGACAAGTGACTTGAGTTTGGCCTTCTGAGCAGTCTCAGAGCCTGCCCTAATGGAAATGCTGCACATCCGCAAGTTAAATGGGACAGCATTCACTTGCTGTAGGGATCTTAACCTAGCCTGCAACATTAACAGGACATGCTGGAGAGACAGATACATCTCCCAGAGAATGCCACACCACTGGAACAAATTGCCAATTCACGTAAAACAGAGCTCCTCAATGACCCTATTAAAGTGTAACTTAGACAACTGGATCGGAGATTGTAAATTTATACTGGGGGTGTCACCTATGTCCCTCTTGGATAAGGGCAGTTGGTGCTGACCATAGACTTGCGCTGTAAATATAGACCATACAACTTGGTCAATAAAGGAACAAGGGTATAATGTGGCTAGGCTTATAAATGCCTTAGGGCCAATAGCCTAGTAACCTCCTATGAACGTTTGAACTAGATTATAGGATGAAGCTCCAAATTAACCTTTCAAACTCAGTCACAGTCTTTACCGTTCATCATGACTTTTTGGGTAATGACAGTAAATATGAGGTCACCGATACAAGATGTTGAAAAAGGAGAGCCTTTGCAAGGTAGCTGGCTTAGTCCTTCATGACAAAGTGAAGGTCTTGGTAATGTAGGAAGTTAAGAGTCCAGTCATTACTACTGCTGGTTGAGAAGTGGTGGTTTGGGTATAGGGCGCTTCCTATGTGCCTCCCACAGAAGGTGTACAGGCCATGGCCCCCTGAGAAGTAGCACTGGGTCAGAACCAGAGCACATTGGATGGATTATATTGCTGCTCTTTCAGAAATTGGAGAATGTTGCTGTGTAAGGGAAGTCTGGGCTGCCCTGCACAGTTTTCCTGTGCTGCAGCGCTTATCAGGCAAATAGACTTTGTTAAATAATAAATCATCTTATTCATTTTCATGAAAAGCGAGTTCAACATTTTACATACATCCGATTGTTGAAACATTTATATTGCATGGCTTTAACATTAAAGACTACATATGACTGGTGTACAGTCATCCTGGAATAAAAAGGTGGACACGCCATTGCATTACTGCATTCAGATTAAAATAATGATCATGTTTGTTACAGTGGTGCTTAAAGTAAAAACATATGCCAACCTGTTTTGATAATTCTTAAATTAGTCCATCAGACGTATATTAATAATTAAAAACCCAGTTCCCAGCTTGCGGTCAAATCATTCCTTGTACTGTTAGCATAGATAATTCTGATGCTGAGCTGCAGTCACTCCCAGTCTCGAGATTCAAGTCAATATACACTTAATGCTTCTCATTAATTTAATGTATTGGTTGTGTAGTAACTGCTATCAAATGTTAAACATTGCTGCTACTGATGCATTTTAGCAATAGTCCACAACTGGTTATGGGTATCACAGAATGTACCTACAGTGTGTGTTATTTGACCATTAGGGTGGAGTGGTAAATCCACTGATGACAACCCACAGGGCTGGATTGTTACTGTTATACTATATTAACAAAACAACAAAGTAGGAACCGTAAAAGTAAAGTGAAAATGCTTTTTTATTTGTAAAATACTACTCCCTTTCTTAAATGTTTTTGTATAATGCCAATCACGTCTTCCACTTTTTTTCCTGCATACCAATATACTGTGTATGCATACAGGGCTTGCATGGTCATGCCTGCACAGTATATCAGTGCAGTGCAAAAGACGCAATGTTCCATTTTGTTTTTGAAACTTTAATGTCTGGCATTCTTAACTAAAACAAATCTTCAATTATTCCAAGAAAATCAAACATTTCACGAGAGTGCAAAAATAGGAAGGAAATCATGGATATTTTGCAAAACTGTGGACAGCTGAGAGCTATAAATAGCAGTAGTGCAATTGATTATATTTGTAACTATTCCTCAGAACTTTCAGAATGTCCCTAATTTCTTTCATATTTGCTCTGTCTCTCATAAAATAGGTTTGAATGGTGTTATGCTGCATATGCCAGTAAAAAGTTGGGATGCTCAGCAATGTGTCAGTAAATGGACTTCTTTCTAAGGGTATGTGCTTGATTTATAATGGCACACTGATTGGGCTGTCCAATTAGCAGTCACATTTTTGAATGGTAATAACCCATTATTGTATATTGTCTTTATATTATGATAGCCATTGTGTCTAGTTTGAAGGTAATATATCTGTTATCACTCATCATTTGCAGTACTGAATGAATCTAAGAAAAAAATACAGGGTTATTCAAGGGTAAAGTAAATTATCTTCATGAAGGAGTTACCACTAAATTAACTCAGTTCTACTCGTACTCAACAGGGGTAAATAAAATGATCTGATGTTGTAAATTTTCATTCATTCCTCAACCACTGGGTTTGGATCCGACTCAACTGATACTATAGCTCGTGGCCAACTGAAACTCTTGAGCTCTTCCCTACCCATAATGAACCAACCCCTAACATACCTCAGATCTCATTTGCCGCTTTTTGCGTATAGATGTGGTCAGCTTGCTCTTGAGCATTTCTAGGGATAAGTGACATATTTTTTGTTTCTTAAGGCTTTTCTTCCTTAAATTATTTATTAGATAGTTGTATACTTGAGTACTGTTGTTACCATTGCTGGTATTCTCTTTCCTGTATCTGTAAAAACTTCTCTAATACCATTGTTGGTATTTCTTGCCCTTTTATCTTTTCTTCCTTACCCTAAAAAAAAAAAAAAAAAAAAAAATATATATATATATATATATATATATATATATATGTGTGTGTGCGTGTATGTGTGTGTGTATTTTTTATATCTTTTTTCTTTACCGATTAGTTGGATATTCTTTTTTGCAAAATGTCTGAGAAAGGATGTAAGCAGTGTAAAAAGTGCAGCCTTGTACTAACCTCCATGACCTTTGTGTTTATTGTTTGAACCCCGACCATCTTAATACTGATTGTGACATATGCAACAGCTTTATACAAGTGCTTTAGCAGACAGGCAAAACAAATTAATTTTGAAAGGGTTACTGCTGACCTCCTTTTCAGAAGCCATATCTTGAACTCAAACCTCCAAAACATCACCAAAAAACACTCCTAAAAAGTCCCTAAAGGAGTTAGGTTCTTCCACTTTATCCACGGAGCCTCCCCTCAAAAAAGCAAGATCAGATCTGAAGCAGTCTGGATCCAAGATATCTGTTACACTTCCCAAGATGCCATTGAATCAGAGTTCTTTGGCTCTGAAGATTCTTCCTAGCATCCAAAATTCTCCATCGATTGACTCTGTTTCTTCAAGACTTCCATCTCCCTTCCTCGAGAGATGGCAGTCCAAGTCACCATCCAGTCCATCTTGTTTTTCCAGAAGTTTCACAGAAGCCGACGTGGGGAGAATGATGAAGTTGTTCCTCTCACTGCAAATACAGATGGGGTTCTTCTGGCTCCGACCCCTTTAGGTCAGGAAGCCTTTGCTAGATCTAACCCTTCAGTAATTACTCCTTCTCCGATCTGACGCGTCATTTCAGAATCCTTGGATCTGAGTCTGTAGAGACAATCTGGTTCAGATCCAAGAGTACTGATGTCCTCGGATCCGAAGGTTTTTCTGAGTGGACCGGTTCCAATGAGTTCGGAACCAAGTGGTTCTCAGATCCGAAGTGTTGGGGTCGACTCAGAAGTTTTCGGAGCCATCTGTGCCCCTCAGAGCTTCAGCCCTGGACAGCTTGGCTCCGGCCTCTGCCTTGGGTAGGTTGCCTTTGGGGCAGACATAGCTGGTGGGACAGAAGCTTGGTTTTTCAGTTCCATCGGCTTCCTTCTCCCCGGGACAATCTGCCTTCGAGGTAGTGGAGAGAGAGTTCTCTGCTTAGGCAGGACAAAGGGTCTCTTCCCCCCTCGATCTACCTTCTGTGTCCCAGGAGTGTTTGCGCCAAGAGCATATCCACAGGGGCAGCCAGTCCTTACCCTCCAGACCACCCACTAGGGCCTTACCCTCTCTTCCGATACTTCCCTGGAGCATCCCACTGAGGAAGTACCCAGGAAGAAGAAGTGGAAAAGGAGGCACTTGGATTCCCCTCAGGAATCTATCATGGAAGACACAGGTTTTGATGAATAGGAAGGGTCCTCAGATCACCACCTGAAGACATCTGGAGATCCTAAAGCAATGGGGTGGTTGTTACTTCGAAAATCCTTCCCCAGAGGAATCTGTGTTTCTGGAGACATTTGGATCTGGCCCGTCTACCTCCTGGGTAACTCTGCCCACTGATTAGCTCATTGATTTGATCTCTCAGCAGGTGTGGAAGGAACCTGATGTGGATGAACTCATCCCCAAAAGACCAGGCCGAATTCTGGCACCCCCTGACAGAAAGGGAACACTGGAGCAAGGTAGTGCCTGTAGATGCCATGGTCGTGGCGGTGGCCACAGAGAAGGAACCTGCGGAGCAAAGTTCCACTCTTCATGCCCCTAATAGAGAGTTCAGGACATTAAACAGTTCAGAAGTGTCTATGCTTCAGCGACCTTTGCTCTTAGATCACTGAATTACCTGACACACTTTACAAGGTTACCAAGGAGTTGTCAAATACTCTGTCAGGGTCCACTACTGTAGAGGCTCAAGCTATGGTAGCCTCACAGTTGGCAACCCTTCAATCCATCTCCAACTCATCCATGAGGCATATCTCCCATGCAGCTGAGGGTACCTCAAGGGCAGCAGATTCGGGCATCTCAATGAGGAGACATGCCTGGAAGTGCTTGTGGGACTTTGTGGAGTCCTTCAAGTCTTCTTTCATCAATGCTTCTATTGACAGATCTTCCCTGTTTGGTCCAAAAGTGAAGGATACTTTCTCCAGGTGCAAGAAGCATGGAAAGACTCTCTCTGCTGTAAGAATATGTTTTTTGACCCCCCCCCCCCCCAGGACCTTTTCTAGGAACCAACGCAGGGGACAAAAGATGTGGTATAAAAAATCCCAGGGATGTCCTTCATGGATGCATCTGCAGTCATAACAAGTGGGTTGTCCTGTCGTCAGGCAGCCCTGCAGTCGGCCGGATTCCAAAGTCCGGGTCCGGCTTCGGCTGATGTCGCACTCCTCCCGACGTCATCTCTGTTGGTCTTCGGGTATAAAAGCATCAGCCGACGCCATTTTCCTCAGTCTTTCTTGCCGCGTGGCGCCCGAAGCAGAAGCTGTTCGCAAGTGCCGGTCGGTCGGATCCAGAGATTACTTCTACCGAATACTACTTCGAAGACTTCTAAAGCTAAGTACCCCGTTGGGGACTCTTTCTTGCCTCAGCCGATGTCAGAAAAAGTTAACAACTGTTTAACCTGTGGGAAACAAATACCTCATAAAGATTTCCACTCATACTGTCTGCCTTGTTTAGGCCCAGCCCACGACGTAGCTGCCTGTTCGGCCTGTGCTTCTTTTAACCGACGAACGCTTAGGCGTCGGTCGGAGTTTGCAGAACAGTTTTTCGGTACTGATTTTGCGTACATTATGCCGTCGGATCCTCCGACTACCCCCAAAAAACGCAAAGATAAAGACCGACACTTTCGCGGTCCGCGGTTTCGGCGAAACCACGGTAAAGCAAACCGAGTGTCTCGGTTTCGGCGAAACCGAAAACTGCTCAAAGTACAGCTGAACCTATTCTAACAACTGAGGCCCCTGCTACAACTCTTGAATCGACCTCAGAAATTTTACCCACTACGGTGGTTGACTTATCAGACACCATCCCCTTGGATGTCTCTACCCCAGCACGTGGTGCTGCTAGGCCTCCAGCTGCCATGTCCATTAAGGCCTTCGCCAGGGCTAAAGCAGCCAAGACTACTAAATCAGTGCCTGTTAAACCCCCCACATCCAGGCCCTCTTCCAGTTCTCAAATGCTTTCTTTGGCAGAAGATTTAATTTCCTTAATTAGAGGATCTCTACCTCACCCAGACAGGGCCTCTCAGCCCCCTGAGAAGAGACCTAGGGCAGAGCCCCCTGAGCCAGTTTCTACTGATGATTCTGCTGATGAATCAGACATAACTGATCAGCCTGAGGCTCCCTTCTCCAATTTTGAAGATTCGGATGCTGAAGAATCCATTCCAGCTGCTTCCCCACCAGAAGAATTCTCCTTTGGGGAAACCTTGCATGCCATGCGAGAACAGTTCCAATGGCAGCAACAGGATTTTTCAGACTCCAGAAAAAGACTTAGGACCTTTCTGCACCTCCCACAGCACAGGCCCTTAGCTATACCTCCTGTTCTTTCTGTGGTGGATGATGCTTTCAATGATGTTTGCTCCGCTCCAGATTCTTTACCCCCAGCCCCTGCCAAACCAGACAGATTTTACAGGGTGCCAGATACTCATCACCACCTTTACAAGGCCCCACTTGCAGACCCAGAAACTATATCCCAGGGTCCCAAGGCAGTAGCCGCGACCACAGCTAAAAACCCTATTCCTTCTGAAAGGGAAGCAAGGTCACTAGACAGATGGGGTAAAAAGGTCTACACTTCAGCTACTCTCTCAGCTAGAGCTTTAAACTGTCAGTTTCACATGATTCAATACCAAGAGTTTATGCTTGATCAGTTAACTAAAAAACTAACCACTGATGAATCTCTTGATAAGAAATATATATTAGAGATGGTAAATAACATACAACAGGTTAGCAACCATCCCTTAAAATGTGGCTATGATGCACTGGAGGCTTCATTTAGATCAGCCATGACAGGCACAGTGATAAGAAGGCATGCATGGCTAAAGGAACAAGCTCTACCGGATCATGTTAAAGCTAAGTTGCTAGATGCTCCTATGGACAAGACAAGTCTGTTTGGTACACCTGCCCAGCAGGTTATGAAGAAAATGGAAGAAAAGGCAAAATCTGTTCAAACTGTTAAAGATTTCTTGCAGGTTCAACCCCCAAGGTTTAGCAGGAACTGGCCTGCCAAAAATTGGTCCTTTCCTGACTCCACAAAATTTCAAAGGGTTAGAAATAGACGTTCCAGAGGCAGAAACCAATCCAGAGGAGGTGCCTACAGAGGACGACAGTGGCAAGGTAACAACAGAGGCACAGACACAGCCACTGCCACTACATCAGCACAACCGCAGTGACTTAATCCTAAATCCGCCTACCAGGGAACAAATAGCAGCCCTCTAGGCGGAAAGTTAACCTTATTTTCAAAGAACTGGCACTACATAACAAAAGACAAGTGGATTTTACAAACCATAGATCAAGGTTACCGGTTTCACTTCCACACTTTACCAGTCAAAAGAGGAATGCCAAATCTACCTCCAAATCAAAAACAGAGGCTCTACGCCAGATAATGGAGTTAGCAAACATGAGAGCTGTGGAAAGAGTGCCAACAACAGAACAAGGAAAGGGTTCTACTCCAGACTATTCCTAGTTCCAAGAAAGGAAAAAGTTGGAGACCAATTCTCGACCTGTCCACCTTAAATACATACATCATTGTCCCAAAATTCAAAATGCTGACCCTACAGCAACTTCTTCCCATGCTGGGCAAGGAGTCTTGGCTGGTAACTCTAGATCTCAAGGAGGCATACCTGCACGTCCCCATTCGACCAATCTGCAGAAGATACCTCAGATTTCTTGCAGGATCAGAGCACTATCAATTCTCAGCATTGCCCTTTGGCTTATCTACTGCCCAGAGTATTCACAAAATGCCTGGCATCAGTAATCGCCATTGCAGACTACAGGGAATTCAAATTTACCCATACCTGGACGACTGCCTGCTACAAGGGGACAACAAAAGCAAGCTGACAACAGATTTACAAAGGGTCATTTACTTGCTACAAGGACTGGGATACACAGTCAACTTACAAAAGTCAAGACTGATACCATCCCAAACAAGGACTTTCTTGGGCGCGGAATTGGACACAGTACAACAAATGGCATTCCTGACTACAGAAAAACAAAAAGAACTTCCTCTTTACTTCTTGGCACTAACAAAACTGAACAAGTTAACAGCAAGAAAAGTTCTACAGGCCTTGGGCTACATGGCATCATGCATAATCTTGGTCCCATTTGCCAGACTACATATGAGGAAACTACAGTGGTACCTAAAGAATTTATGGTCCCAACACAGACACAGTCTAGAAACAGAAATCCCACTAATTCCATGCTTAAAACAGGAGTTCCTATGGTGGGCTCAGGCATGCCAGTCAAACCCAGGCCTACCCTTTCGCAGATGTCAACCAAGCCAGACCATCACAACAGGCGCTTCAGACCTAGGATGGGGGCCCACATGCTGGACAAATGCGTGCAAGGATTGTGGACACAGGATCAACTTCACCTGCACATCAATCTAAAAGAAATGCTGGCAGTAAAAATGGCAATCCAAAAGTTCAAACCATTTCTCAAAGAGGGCCAGTTGATGATAAGGACAGACAACACCACGGTCATGTGGTACATCAACAAACAGGGAGGCACTCATTCATACCCCCTATGCAGAATGACCTTGGAGCTGTGGACCCTGGCACTCAGCTACAACATTCAGTTGCAGGCAATATTTGTACCAGGGAAAGACAATACTCTGGCAGACATATTAAGCAGAACCACTTCGGATGCCCACGAATGGAAGCTGCACCCGGACATCTTCAAGACCATCTCGAAGAAATGGGGAATGCCACAGATAGACCTATTTGCATCACCTCTCAATTGCCAGCTCAAAAAATTCTGCACAAGGACATTCCACCCACTAGCATGGAAAGTGGACTCACTCTCCTTCAACTGGAAAGGCCTAACAGCATATGCATTCCCACCTCTTCCTTTGATACACAAGGTACTGCTAAAAATAAGGGAAGAACGTCCAAGGATAATCCTGATAGCTCCAAACTGGCCAAGACAACACTGGTACCCACTACTGAAGAGCATGTCTCGGAACAATATGTGGCCAATACCACTGATGCCTTTGATGTTAACTCAGAACAACTACAACATCATACATCCAAACCTAAAAACGCTGCAACTGACTGCATGGAACATCACATAGCAACAGCTAATCCAGAACTTTCCCAGAGAGTTAAAGACATTATTCTTGAAGCACGCAGACCTTCAACAAGAAGGAACTATGCTGGAAAATGGAAAAGGTTTGTCATTTGGAGTACGGAAAGAGGAAAGATGTGTCAAACATAGATATGCCTAACATTCTGGAGTATCTGGCCGAACTTCTTCATTCAGGCCTGTCCTACTCCTCCATCAAGATACATGCATCAGCTATTTCAGCAGAATACAGCTTTGATCCACCTGTTTTTTCGCACCCTTTGCTCAGGCAGTTCCTCAGAGGAATCAAGAATGTAAAACCTCCAAGGAAACCACCATTACCAGCTTGGGATTTAAACTTTGTGCTAGAAAAGTTGACACTACCACCCTTTGAACCAGCAGCAACAGCAGACCTACAACACCTGTCATGGAAAACTGTTTTCCTACTGGCAATTACTTCAGCAAGGAGGGTTTCAGAACTACAGGCCTTAATGGCAGTGCAACCCTTCCTAATCTTCCACCAAGATAGAGTGTCCTTGAGGACTAATCCTACATTTATGCCCAAGGTGGTATCCAGAGTGTCTTTAAACCAGGCAATCCACCTACCTACCTTCTTTCCCAACCCACAAAACAGAGGGGAAAGAATACTGCATACCTTGGATGTACATAGACAGCTACGCTACTACTTGGACAGAACAAAAAATAGCAGAAAGACTGACCAACTCTTTGTAGCCTATGCAACAGCAAGGGAAGGAAAAGCTATTTCCAAACAGACAATCTCCAAATGGATAGGAAATTGCATACGATACTGTTACTCCTTCCATGGAAAACCAATTCCACAGAACATAAGACCTCATTCTACAAGGGCAACAGCCACTACCACAGCCTTCTTACGAGGAGTGGCAACCAAAGACATTATTGAGGCGGCTACTTGGACCTCCGTGCATACATTTGCCAAGCATTATAATTTGCCTCTTTATTCCAGATCCCGAGCAGGGTTTGCCACTGCTGTACTACAAGGGATCCTAAACACACCATAATCTACTTTTATCCTCCTCCCCTAGTTGGCTATGGTATTCTACCCACTTGTTATGACTGCAGATGCATCCATGAAGGACATAGTACAGTTTTGTACCTACCATAAATGTAGATGTCCGAACTGGATAGCATCTGCAGTCAGGATTACCCTCCCTCCTTCCCCTCTGTGGTACTCCTAGGGTGTTTACCCTCCTAATAGCTAGCTTTTGGGGGGGAGTCTTTTATGGTGTATTTGTTTGTATATATGTACATATATGCTTATTGCTGTGTTTACCTCCATCTATTTGGAAACTTTGGCATCTATCCAAATTTTTAGCCTGCAAGAGGGCTACTGGCATCTGGGGCAAGAAACACTGAGGAAAATGGCGTCGGCTGATGCTTTTATACCCGAAGACCAACAGAGATGACGTCGGGAGGAGTGCGACATCAGCCGAAGCCGGACCCGGACTTTGGAATCCGGCCGACTGCAGGGCTGCCTGACGACAGGACAACCCACTTGTTATGACTGCAGATGCTATCCAGTTCGGACATCTACATTTATGGTAGGTACAAAACTGTACTTTCTTTCCAGGATCCATGTGGAGATGGTTCCCCAGAGGCAGAGGGAGGAGCACTAATGGAAGATGCCTCCCAAGTGTCAGAGATGGCCCGCAAAACCAGGGGTCTAGAAACGCTTTCTGTGATGGGCCATACTAGCACTCCTAAAAGGAGGTCTGATTGTCCCCCTCTGAAGGCAATCAGCGGTCACTTGTCCTGGCATCAGAGACCCTGGCTAGATATCACAAAAGACACTTGGGTGCTGAGGATTATTAAGAGGTTATATAATTCCATTTTCCCTTCCATCTGAAATTCTACAAAAAATTCCCAGCATTCCACCCAGTCAGAGAAAGAAATTCAAATACAAAAGCTGCTAGAAAAAATAGTCATCCAAGATGTCCTGTCAGACCAGACAGAATCCGGAACTTACTCAAGATTATTTTTTGTGCCAAAGAAACAGGGAACTGGAGACCAATGTTGGATCTCAGCAACTTGAAGTAGTCAGTTTGCTTGTCAAAGTTTTGGATAGTAATGGTTTAGTCCATACTGTCCTTTCTTGACAAGGACAATTGGATGTGCTCAGTAGACCTTCAGGATGTATACTATCACATAAAAGTGAACAGATGGTCCAGAAGATTCTTATCCTTCTGGCTCGGAGCCAGTCATAACCAGTTCAGAACTCTGCCTTTGGTCTCACCACAGCCCCCAGGGTCTTCACCAAATGCATGACTGGTTGCAGCTCACTTGAGGCTGCAGGGATTCCAGGTGTTTCTGTATTTACATAACTGGCTCGTTACTGCCCTGACCAGGCATCTACTCTTAATAGCAAGAAAGCAGGTACTCCAAACTTGCTGCATTCTAGGGATCACAATAAACTACAAAAAATCTCAGCTGCATCCGTCACAAACACTGAGATTCATAGGAGCACATTTCAGTACAGTATTTGCGTCAGCTTCACTTCCCTTAAACAGAGTTCAAACTTGAAGATTCCATGTCGCAAAAATTATTCACATCACCAAAATTTTAGCCAGACTATTTTTTCAAGCCTTGGGTCAATATTGGTAGTCATAATTCTTGTTCCTCTGGCATATCATATGAGAATTCTTCAGCTGATTCTGGCATCCCAATGGTCAAGTCTTTATCAGAAGATGTCAGTTCAAATAAGGGTCACACAGACGTGCAAGAAATACCTTTGGAGGTGGATAAGGTCAGACCAGCTTTTACAAGGCTGTCTGTTCATTCTCCCTCAACCCAAAGCCATAGTCACGATGGATGCTTCCCTGGTTGTGTGGGTGGGGGGCACTTCTGGGAAAAGCAGTCCAAGGCAGTTGGTCCCCGGAAGAGGCCAATGTGCATGTAAATGTCCTGGAGATGAGCGCAGTGCTTCTAGCATTGCAAGCCTTTCAGGATGCTTTCCCTCTGGGAGCAATTGCGATCCAAATGGAAAATATGTTAGTAGTTTAGTACATCAACAAACAAGGAAGAACCAGGTTTTACCTCTTGTGTAGAGAATCCCTCAGAGTGTGGCAGTGGGTGATCTCATCCAACAGCTTTCTGATAGCAACACACATTCCAAAGAAGTCCAGCGTGATAGCAGACAAATTGAGCAGGTCCATTTTTCTATCTCACGAGTGGTCTCTCAACAGAAAAAAATGATGGAGGCGATTTTCAGTCATTGGGGCTAGCCATGCTGCGATCTTCTTGCATCTCCCCTCAACAGCAAATGCAGCAGGTTCTTTGCCCTTATCCTACCTCAGGGACAGTCGCTGAGAGACTCTCTAGTCCATGTTTGGTCCTCTGGTCTCCATTATGCTTTTCTTCCTCTTCCTCACATCCCCAGGTTTCTTCAGAAAGCACTTAAGACCACAGTGATCCTCATTGCTCCCTTCTGGCCTCATCAAGTGTGTTTGCCTTTCCTTTCGTCTCTCCTAACATGCCCTCCTTGGAATCTGGATCTCAGTCCAGACATCCTATCGCATCCATCAGGGCAGATTCACCAGAACATTGCAGACCTCGTGCTAACCACATGGCTTCTCCAATTTCAGTGATGGTTAGACTCACCAGGCTTTCCTCCCCAGTCTGAAAAATCCTAATCTCATCTCAAACCTTCGACTAGGAAGATTTTTTTCTTTTTGGGCTAATCAGAGGAAGTTAGATTCTTTCACTGCCCCATTTCCAGCTATCCTAGATTTCCTTGCCTTGATTTTTCAAGAAATGGCAAGTTTTTCCACTATTGAAGTTCAGTCAGCAGCTATATCCAACTTTCACATTGGAGATAATACTTCCCCTTTAGCATCATTTAAATTATGCAAGGTTTTTCTTAAGGGTACCTTTCTACTTAGACCTCCCATAAAGGACACTACTTCTTGAGACCTTACTATGGTTTTGAAAACTTTAGTGCATTCTCCCTTTGAACCATCAACTAAAGTAGATCTCCAGTTTCTTTCCTGGAAAACTGTCTTTCTGGTAGCTATTACTTCCGCAAGATGAGTATTTGAATTCCAAACACCATCTTCCAAACCACAGTATCTGATCTTTCATAAAGACAGAGTTATTTTATTCACAAATCCTTCCTTTTTACCAAAAGTTGCCTGTGGATCCAGTATCAGTCAAGTAATCAGTTTGCCAGTTTTCTTCCCCAAATTTGAAAATAAAGGGGAATACACCCTTCATCTTCTAGATGTACATAGAGAACTTAATTTTTACCTTCACAGGACCAAGGAGTTTCGGAAGTCTGATCAATTATTTGTCTCCTTCACTAATAAAGTGGGAAAACCACACTGGCTAAATGGATAACAGATTGTATCTCCTGTGTGTATTCTTTGGGAGGCATTACTTTACCAAGACAGTCAGAGGCATATTCAGGCAGGCCAATGTCAACGTAGTCTACCTTTTAGGCTAGAGCTTCAACTGATATTTGTGCAGCTTCCACATGGTCTAATTCCTGTACTTTCATTATTCATTACAAATTGGACAACATTTCCAGAAACAGCTGCCTTTGGTTCCGTGGTTCTCCGGAACATCCTTCCATGAGGACCACCCAGGGTTACCATAGCTGGAGACTCTGTCCCACATGTTGGGGAATGAATGAAAATGACAACATCAGATAAAGAAGTTCTGTACTCACCATAATGTTCCATCTTTGTTGTCCATTTTCATTCTTCCTCAACCCCCTCCCCCGTCCATGTCTTTGGCAGAGACGTAATGGAATTTTCATAAGGACCATAGTTCCTATTTGAGCTCCTGATCTTTCAGGTGCCACTTTTCTTTCATAGCTTTGTTGTTGTACTTATGGTTAGAATATATATAAGAGCAGCAAACTCAGTCTGAGGCGTTGCAGTGGTCAGGGACATTATGGGTATGGAAGTATCTTGAGAGTGGTGTCCTAGAATGTATAGAAGATGGACAGGTTGGATCCAAACCCACAAGTTGAGGAGAATGAAAATGGACAACACAGATGAATAGTTATAGTGAGTACATAAATTCTTTTTTTCTCTCTCCTAGACTGGGTCCTTTACATCTGTTCTTGATTTACCTTACCAATTATCTATCCTTCCTCAGCTGGATTCCTATATGGTACACTTAGCTTGCCTTGACTGGGGAAGGAGGGATCAAACTGCCACAGAATTGGTGACCAGGCTTTTTAGGAAGGCAGCCTGTGCAGTGACGAGCAGTGGTTGCTTGCCTCTGTGGTGTCATCACTTTGTGTTCTGTATGGGATTTTGTGTGTGTGTGTGTGTGTGTGTGTGTGTGTGTGTGTGTGTGTGTGTGTGTGTGTGTGTGTGTGTGTGTGTGTGTGTGTATATCTTGTTAGCAGTATCTCATGGAGCAATTGTCATTGGTTCAGCCATTCTTTGAGGTAAATAAGTGGTCATCTGATGCTCAAGACTTTTTATACCTGGGCCGTAATCGTTTGGGAGTGTAGATGCTATGCCATTATGCCATTCTGGCACAAAAATGGTGTTACAATTATGGATGAATGAATGTAAAAAGAACTGTGAAAGTATGATAACTTTATGAATCTAGCTTCTTCTGTGAGTTTATTTTGTCATTTGAACATCATCAAAATACCTGATGAATTTTAATTACATTTACACAGCTTTTTAAGACTAAAGTAGCTGTTACTTTCAGATTTTGCTTTTGTTAGTGTTACAGAAGTAGTAATGAGAAAGTACAGTTGTGTAAAATCTTACCATAATGGTAGATGTCCTTGCCTTCACTGCTGCAATATTCATTACATATGGGATTCCCTGCTGAGGAAGTCCAACGTCCGGCCAGTCTACTAAAGCCTACCATTGCTTTAAGGTATGCTGAATATCAGCCAAATGCTCCTCGCGTAGGATAGGGCATAAAGGTGACATTCAGGCATACCATCCTCAGAATTGATTGCCCCAGTAGGAATACCAGTCCAAGGAAAACCAAAGAGGACCTACACATCCAGGAAGGAAAAAGACTAGGGGGATGGAGGGAGGGAGTGAATACTGCAGCGGTGAAAGCAAGGACATCTAGCATTATGGTAAGAGTTTACACAACTGTACTATGTCCTTACAATCACTGCAGCACTATTCTTAACATATGGGAGAGTGCCAAAGCTCAAGAAGAAACTTTGGAGGAGGAAGCAGCAGTAGAGCCCTCTAAGAAGCCATAAAGAATGGCATTAGCAAACCCAGCTTTAGCTGTGGAGATACCATCCAGCTTGTAGTGTTTGGTAACAGTATGCACAGAAGTTCATGTAGCTGCTTTTAAGAACAGATTAGTGTCTAAGCCCTTGAAAAAGGCACCAAAAGAAGCCATAGCTGTAGTGGATTGAGCTTTTACAGAAGAAGGAAGGCTCTTGCCATGAGAAGTGTAACAAAAAGAAAGAGCCTTTGAAATCCAAGTAGAAATAGTTTGCTTAGAAACAGCCAATCTTAAAAGTCTAGTATGAAAGGAAACAAACAACTGATCAGATTTTCTGATAACTTTAGTCTTATCCAAATAAAATGTGAGCTACCTATGCACATCCAAAGTATGCAGCACCCTCTCACTGTCAGATTGCGGCGAGGGAAAAAAGTAGGCAAATTAATAGACTGATTAACTGACAACTCATTAACCACCTTAGGCATAAAAGAAGGATTAATACGCGAGGACCCCCTGTCCTCATGGAATAAAAAAAAAGGCAGACAAGCCATAAGGGCTTGCAGCTCAGATACCCTTCTATCAGAAATAAGAGCTAACAAAAAAACTGTCTTCCAAGAACAATGTTGCAAGGAAGCTGAAACAGCAGGCTCGAAAAGAGCCTGAGTCACTTTCTTCAGGACAAAAATTAAGATCCCAGGGAGGAGGAACAGGCTTCCTGGAAGGTCTAATATTAAGGACATCTTTAAAAAATTGCTTACCCTCAAATCTAGAAGTTAAAGGAGGAGTTAAAGGCAGACAAGCACAAAGAGGTGATGAGTGGTCCTTAACAGAAGAATAGCGCAAACCAGCATTGAGCAACTCACACAAATAAGAAAGAACCAAAGGAACATCCACAGTAAGTGGGTCCATGTTATGAGAGACACACCAAATAGAATACCTCTTCCATTTAGATAAGTAGGATTTCCTAATAGTAGGTTTCTTGGCCTGCTGCAGGACCTGCACCACATCCTCAGAAAAAAGGTGTCTATGAGGAATCAAAGCTCTGTCACCCAAAGTGTCAGACAAAGCGTGGACAGGTGGGGATGGATGAGAGATCCCTTGTCTTGTGTGAATAGATCCACCCTGTAAGGTAACTTGTGATGATTGCCTTTGGCTAGATGCAGAAGTAGAGGGGAGCAGTGCTGTCGTGGCCAAAAGGGAGTTACCAACAAGATTTTGGGAGCATCCTGTTGAATGTTGAACAGGACTTTCAGAATGAGAGGAAGGGGAGGAAATGCATAAAGAAACATCCCTCTCCAAGAAAATGAGAGGGCATCCACCTTCCAAACCAGAGGACCTAGGGCCGAAAACAGAAGAAGTTGATTGTTCACTAGTGTGGTACTCCTCAAGTAAATCTATTTGCCTCCCCTCTGAACAATGTCCAGAAACACATCCCTGTGAAGCATGTAGTCATGGGATTGAGTGAAGGACCTGCACAGAGTATCTGCCACAATGTTCTGATCTGAAGGAATATAAACTGCCTGAAGAGTCACTTGATACTTGACAGCCATATCCCATACCAGAAGTGCCAGCTGGCAAAGAAGTTAAGATCTTGCTCCCCCCTGTTTGTTGATATACCACATAATTGTGGTATTGTCTGTGAATAGCTTGAGAGGCCCCGGAGAGAAAAGAGGATAAAAGGCCTGAAGAGCCAGCATAAGAGGTTTCATATCATTGATGTGCTCCTTCTGCTGATGAGGCAACCACACTCCCTGTACCTTCAGGAAACCAAAAGTTATTCCCCATCCCACATTTGAAGTGTCTGTGAACAGAGGGAAGTGGGGGATGAAAAGTGAGCCCTGGATTCAGAGACAACTGCTGAATCCACCAGAGAAGTTCCTTCTTGAGACAAGGAAGAAGAGGAACTGTAAAGTGTAGAGGATGAGCATGTTGAAGCCAGGCTGACTTCAGAAACCACTGGAACTTCTTTGTGTGGAGTTTGGGCAGAGGGAGTATTGGACTGGTGGAAGCCATGAAACCCAGAGTTCTGAGAAACTCCTTGGCTGTAATGGACGCAAGAAGGAAGAAGAGTTTGAAAGTAAGAAATTAGAGTTAAGGCCTTTGTAAGAGGCAGGGATGCTAGCTTTGGCACCGTCTGAATCTTGCAACCCAGAAAGACATGATCCTGAGAAGGAGTCGGGGAAGACTTTTTGAAGTTTATCATGAACCCCAGGCTCTGTAGAAGAGAAATGGCAAAAGAAAGATTTTGCAAAAGGACCTCCGGTGAGGATGCTTGAATCAGCAGATCGTCCAAGTAAGGAAATATTTGGATCCCTTGAAGCCTGCAAAAAGGAATCACAGGAGTGAGGCATTTGCTGAACACCCTAGGGGCAGTAGAAAGGCCAGAGGGCAAAGCACAGAACAGAAAATGCCAGGAAGCAACAGAGAAACATAAAAACTTCCTGAAAACAAGATGAATTGGAATATGGAGATAAGCATCCTTGATATACAGAGACAGCAGAAAAGCCCGCGGGAGCAAGAGAGGAAACAGAATCTGAAGGGACAACATCCAAAAGGGAAGACACCTTCAGAAAAGTGTTTAGATAAAAGAGGTCTAGAGTTGGTCTCCAAGTACCCTCTTATCTGGGCACTAGTAAAATCCTTGAATAAAACCCTTTCCCCTTTTGGGACATAGGCACCTCTTGAATAGTACCCTGAGACGAGATCTCTAATTACCTCTGGGGGAAAAAAGTTATTGTTCCCGAGGAGGCTGAGGAATGCCCATAAAAGGAGGATGGCTTATCTACACCATGAATTACCCGTGACAAATGATTGACAGAACCCAAGAATCCTGAGTGATTTGAAGCCAAATAGGAAGAGAAAGAAAAAGGCGAAGAGAAAGAGGGATGTGGCTGGGAACAGGAAGGTAGTCAGACACCACCTTGTTTGTCAGGAAAGGAAGGCTTCTGAATCCCTGCAGTCTGCGTGGTCTTTGCAAGAGGAGCTCATTTACCACCCTTTTTACCTTTAGCAGGAGGGTGAGATTGCCTATGAACAAAGGCTGGCTTAGAAGGGTAGTTTCTCTGAAATTTAGGCACAGGAGAAACAAACACATTTAAGCTTCTGTAAGGCTTTCTCCTTGTCCTGTAGAGACTTGAGCAGCAGCCACTTCCTGAAACCCAAGTTTATTATCCAGAGGAGCATCCATTAATTTAGCTGTAATATTATCAGGTAAAGAAGAATACCTTGTCATTACTGAACCAAAAGCAGCAGCCCTAGAAGAGGCATCTGCTGCATCATAACTACATTTGATCGAATTACAAATTATTGAGAGGAAGTCACTAGCAAGGAAAGAGCAGAAGGTTTACTCTGAGTCTGGAAGATCAGGAAAAAAGCTGACAGGTCTGAGAAAGAAGAGCCAACACATACCTAGATGTATGGCTTTGATAATTAATTGCCATAAAGGCTAAGGTCGCTGAAGTATAAACCTTCTTATCCAGCCTGTCCATGGTTCTGCTGCCCTTATCAGAAGGCAGTAACTTGGATGAAGGAAGCAATTGAGATGGCTTATCAGAGGCTACAGACACCACAGAGGGATCAGCAGCAGGGCATTTGAGCAAAAAGCAATAATCCTCAGGCACCCTATAAAACCTATCGGGCTTGGGAGCTCAGTGCAGAGAATCAAGTACTTAAAGGCATTGGAAAAAACATCCAGTAAAGCAGCCAAAACAGGATATCTGCAGGTTTAGGAGATTCCATTTGCAGTAACTCCTAGTACCTCTTATGGATATCAGAGACCTGAGCACAGTCCCACTTAAATTCTGTCATCCTAGAGATTGTGTCCCCAAAGAAAATTTCCTCATAAGGAGTATCAGGACTATTCGATTCCTCTTCTCTGACCCATAGTCCAAAGGAGAAGGAATCTTATTAGAATAGGTAAGGGATTCTTCATCAGAATCTAACTCTTCCTCGGAAGAATTGAGTTCCCTACCCCTTTTAAGTGAAGGAGAAGAGGACCAAGGAGGAGCAGGAACTGAAACCCCTTGAAGAGAGGCCTTAATAACATTAAAGCATTAAATAATGAGTAAAGGCCTGCCACTCAGTTTGTGGATCCCTAGGAGCAGAAGAAACTTTTTTAGTTTTCTGTTCCTTTCTTAAGGGAATAGCCATCCTAGAAAACTAGGAAGGCTCTGACTCAGGACAGCATTTGACAACCATAGTAGGAACTTCTTCCCTAATGAGAATCTGCGGAACTCCCTTGGCCCCTTGGAAACGATCAACCCTGGTTCCCCCTGAACGTCCAAAATGGATGCCTGCAAAGCCTCGTCGGATGTGCTGCCCACCAGATTCTCGCCAGCCTCCAACCTGGCAAGACAAAGAAATCTGCCTGGCAAAGGCTGGACAGCAGAAAATTCCTGCCTTAACTTTTTCACCTTCTTCCCTGATGGCTGACCCTCTGGGTGGGAAGTTCCTTCCATTGTATCTTTAGCAAGATGCTTAAGACACTGGTTCTCAATATACAATGAAAGGGAAGAAAGCTTACTATGAAGAGTTTTCAGAATGAACACCTGACAAATCGAACAAGATGTATGGTCGTGAGAAGCTGCTAGGCAAAAGAAAAACACTTATAGTGGAATCTGTCTTCCACACTGGCATTTACCCTTCCTAGATGGCATTAACCCCAAACAGCACCAAAAATTCAAGAAAAACTAAAACAATCCCAGCTGGGTACTTGTCTGCAATGGTGAGGACTTCAGCAAACAGGAGTAATCACAAAAATCCAGTAAAAATGGCAGAAAACTGATGTAGGCAAACAGATCGATGGTTTGAAACTGTGTTTGGAATGGCAGCAAAGAAGTTCTGAGGATGATGTGCTTGAAAGTCACCTTTATACCCTACGCTATGTGAGGAGCGTTTGGCTGACATTCAGCATACCTTAAAGCAGTGGTAAGCTTTGGCAGACTGGCCGGACGTCGGGCTTCCACAGCAGGGAGTCCCATACGTAATGAATACTAGAGCGGTGAATGTAAGGACATCTGCAGTTGATGTTTCATATCTTAGTTTTATCACTAGTGTGAGGGACACATGGAAATATAACTTTTCAATTCTTAAATTAAGAATTGTCATCTCGGTGGTTCAAATTGTGGCAGTAAATATATTTTTCTTCCAAGTTGCAGTGACTTTTGGTTAAAAATTTCTGTAAAACTAAAGCCTTTTTGAGAAGATAGCTTTAGTTTTCGCAGTTAGTGAATGGTACTCTGGGTTCAGAATTCCTTGTTTTGAAACTCTAGGTTTATTGGATAGTAACTCCATGTCCTTGCTCTACTACAGTAGTATTAAGCATTTTATTCTATCGGTTACTGCTCTCTGTTAGAGGGAAGAAGGTTATTGATTTCCAGTGATCATTAGTTTGTAAACACACAGTTTTATACCATTGGATGTAAACAAAATTTGTTGAACATTCAGGACATTTTCCAAATGTTGGACTGGACTAGTTGGAAGGAGCTTACTTAGCTTTATCTCGCTTTATATCACATCTTTTACTTTTTTTTTTTTTTTTAGGTTCAGGTGCACTAGAAAAGTGGATGTAGCAGGAGAGCTGGCCAGAGTTAGTCCCCTTCTTCATATCAGAAGGAAAACTTTTTTCTTTTTCTTTCTGAAACCTATTGCCAGTAGTGTTGGTCCTGCTGTTCCTGTAATAGTTCAGGTAGGTATCTGACCCTGTTTTTTTTCCTGGAATGCTATTACAGTCACTTTTACTGGCAGATTGTAAAGTTTTTAGGGTTAGGACTATAGAACCAGAAAATTAACAAGTCACTTAATATACATGTGAGTGAATATGAATAAAAATCCTAGAGTAAGCAAATGCTGTTAATTGTGACATTGTGACTTAGGAAAAGTTTTTATGTATATTAGGCAAGCAAAAGTATACACAGTCATATATGCAGTGTATAAAAACGACATAACTTTATGCAGTCTGTTGTATACTACAGCTATTATCTGTAAATAACTGGAGGTGAAACATTTTATAACAACGTATTTTGTATTGTGCATACTGGGGGAAGGTTATTTCAGATGTTAGCAATATAATTTGGAAACATTACATTACTCTGTTGAAGGTTTGCTGTTGGTCTTCTGTATGAGCTACATTACTTTGGAGTATAGATGCCTTGATTAAGAGTACCAGAAGAGAATTGGATGGGGGGGGGGGGGGTCGAGTCTGATGGATTAAAGCAAGTATGTGAGAAAAATAATAGTAGAAGGTTGAGTTTGTGAGAGAATGATAACCATCCTGGTTTCTTGTGTCCTTCACAGTGGTGGGTCTTGGTGGGATTAAGAGGGTGACTCTAGTACATTGGTTGCGTATCTTTTGTAGTGTGGATGAGTTTGTGGACGAAAGATAACCAGCTTAGATTCTTTTTTTTTTTTAACCTTGTTACTTCGTTTTTTTGTTACCATTCAGTTGATCCATTCATTACTCCCGTAGGGGTGAAAACCTGGCCCATTCCTTTCACATGTGAGGCAAGATCTTTATAGCCCATTTGTTTCTTGCTCAGAGTGATAGCCCTGTCTTCAGGAGGTAAGACTCCAGGCAACTGACATGAGCTATGATTATACAGACTAACCAGCACTTAGCTCCCTCCCTGTAGGTGGCTGTAACTTCACAGTTGTTGCTAACAGATGTGTGTATGTGTGTGTGTATATATATATATATATATATATATATATATATATATATATATATATATATATATATATATAAAACCACACTTGTCAGCCCCAATCAATTTAAGATATCACTGTGTAGAATATAATCATGCCTACTCCAAGGATGGGCAACCTGACATCAGCAGTTTACTCCCATTTCCCTCACCTGGCTTCTGCAGTGTCTGTGTTGCTAATGAACATAGGTTTCTGGCTTATAGTTAGAGCTTTACCACTGTTTGCCATGGAGTCTGGTCTAACCAGCTTAGGTTCTTGCGTATTTCCCAGTGGTGAGTCTTGGAAGAGACTAAGAAGGTGACTCTGATGCATTGTTGTACATACAGTTTGTAGTGTGGAGGTTTTACTGCCAACTTCTTGAGGAATCTTTATTTTAGATTGCTTTGTTTTATGATAAATGTACTAGAGTCTAAATGATGTGGGTTCTGGAACTGGATAAGCCAGTCCAGGAGAGGTAGTGAGTGGCCATCATTTGCTTATATATTCTGGGGGAGGGATTGGTACATAGCGTCTGATGGAACAACAGCTGCGGTTTAGATTGCAGGTGTATATTTCATGTGAGAAGGTAGGATGTGGGGGGCATGAGCCTGCTAAGGAAAGCTTTGCTGTCAACATCAGCAGTCTGGAAGTGCACATTTCTGCAGGAGCTGAGTGTAACCGGAATTGTGCTGCACCTGCCATCCAAGAAGGTGGAGAGGGTATGAGCAGTAAAAGTCTCCTGACTCTCTATAGGTTGACAGCCCATGATCCCTGATTCTTTCTTCCTGTGCACGGTGTGTTTGGATGCTGGGAAATGGCAAGTGAATAAAAAAGGACATGGGGCTTAGTGATTGCAGAAAGAAAACCATGGTACAAAGGCGGGTTAAAAAATCTTGAATAAGAAACTGAGTTATAAATCATAGGTAATAGTAACTGAAATTCCCCACCAGGAACTGAGGAAGATACAAAACTGCAGGATGATGATTAAGGCTGTTCAGTGTTCTCATGTGTAATACTTGGAGCTAGAATTGGTAGTGGTCGTTTTTTTGACACGAGACAATGTCTGCAGCTGGTCTGAGGAGGACTTGGCAAGCGTCTGCATCTTACTCTGTGTGATGGAGTGAGTTCACCTTTACATCAAATGAAGTTTAGAAGAGAAAAGTGCAAAAGGAAATATGTACGGCAAAAAAAATGAATTGGAAACAGTAGCATTTGCTGGTGAGGGAAGAGGGGATTATGTGTTTTTTTAATTCCTGTAATTTGAATGATCACTTAAGACATAGGTAAAGATGCATTTATATAAAAGAAAACAAGTCACGTTAACATCACATACATTCTTTTATACAATTATCATCAATCCAGCATTACATAATTTGCTCAATTCCTGCCTTCTCTTAAACCTCACTCCTCTTCTAAAGTATTATTCTGCATGTCTTGTTCCCACAATTTCAATTTTTTTCTATGCAATTTGTTCCTACCCTTTTCTAAAGATGCCACTTCCAGTTCTTTTATCTCTGTTACAATATTCACTACTTTAAGTGCAGTTGGTTCAGACTTTGATTTCAATGTTCTAGTAATTACTTTAACAGCCACCAGAATTAAACGTAACAAGGCCTTAATATGTGTAGGCAAGTCAGATCCTGTATCCCAGCTCAAAAAAAAATCAGTTCCTTAGTTACACCCATTTGCTCACTGAATATTTCTGACAGTGTACTCTGTAGGGAATTCTTAAAGTCTGGCAGCTCATTACACTCCCAAAACATAGGTTTCCACTTACCTCTTTCTTCCCTATCACATTTCCAGCATTTGCCATGTACCTGAGAAAAAAAACTTTGTAATCTGCTTGGGGTGTGAAAATACCTATTAAAACACTTCAAGCAAAATTCCTAAGTCTTCCAAACTTTTACATATTTGGAAGTTGTACTTATGTTCTTCTATTGTTTCCCCGTGAATTGCTTGTCCATTCTGTCTTCCCAATCTTTTCTTTCTGTGATCGATTTTTGTAGTTATCGTATACTACTTTATATGCCCTACTAATTATCCCTTTTTCAACAACTTCTGTTCTAGATTCAACTAAACTGTCTACCAGAGCAGGTCTTTCACTTAAGATTCCCTATCCCTTTCTGTTTGCCTATACTTTGATATCAGTCCCTGTGTTTTCTTGACCACTGCCAGTCTATTACTTTACCTTTCCCCCTCTAGTTATTTCTTCCCATTATCTTGGGTCCTTTGCCAGTTTTCTCCAGTAAATTTCAGCCCTGTTTTGCCTATTCTCTGTGGCCTAATTGCAGTTGTTCCTATCATCAGAATCTCCTTTCTCCAGTCTTGTGTTGACTTAGTTGTTAGAATACTTTCTGCTAGTTTATGAATATGATAATCTGTGCAACTGCTGTTATTCTCCTTGTATATATATATATATATATATATATATATATATATATATATATATACATTTGTGTATGTGTGTGTGTATGTATGTGTGTGTGTGTGTGTGTGTGTGTGTGTGTGTGTGTATATATATATATATATATATATTATATATAAAATGGGTCTACTTCATTTGATCGAAATTTCATTTGATCGAAAACCAGTATTCAAGGCATAAAACTGGGATTTGTCCCCCTCCCCAATGTCGTGCGACCCTGGAATTGGTATATATAGTTGGGGGGGTGCAACCCCCACATTGGGGGTGTGTGGGGGATGAAGCCCCCCACCTAGTTTCCTTTAAAAGAAGAAAATAACACAAAAAGTATAGATTTTAAACAAAAATAGTTGGGGGACTGAACCCCTTACACCCCCCTAACTATATATACACCAACTTCAGGGTTGCACGACATTGTGGAGGGAGACAAATCCCTGTTATTTGCCTTGAATACTGGATGTTATGTGATCCTATCTCGCCTACATTCTGACTGATGGGCTCGGAGCCGATCCCTCGGCTCCGACTCGGCACGCTTATGCTATAGAGCGAGGCCTCTAATTGGCTGAGCTATCTTTATCCCAGGATGCATCACCACTAATCCCCCAGATCTCGTTTGCCGCTTACAGAGCTTGGACGTGGTCTCAACATTGGCTGGGCTAAGTACTATATTTATAGTCTCTTTTCCTGTCAGTAGTTCACTCTTTTCAACCCAAAAGCTGTTTTAACGGCTATTTTTGTGTACGAGTGTGTTTCTTGTTATTTCATTGAGTTTAGCTTAAATTTTCCTGTCAGAGAAGGTTCCGTTTAAGTTACAGGGGCCTTCCCCTGTACTAACTACTTTAGTGGTTGTGTGTGGGTCAAGTACCCGTTTGAGTTAGAGGGTCTTGACCCTCCTTGCTTTTTTCCCTTTCTCTTTCTGTGTGTAAAAAAAAAAAAAACGTTTTTTTCAGTTTAAAATATTCTGAGTTTCTGGCATACTTTGTACCTGTGTCTTAAAGTTTACTGTTGTGGTCTGTGTTTTCTTGTAGAACTATGTCTAAGGAACATAAACCCTCCGGGTTTAAAAAGTGCACGAGGTGTGGGTTCAAAATGTCCATAACGGACGACCACTCATCGTGCGTCTATTGTCTTGGCGCCAAACATCTCCAGGAATCGTGCAGTGTATGCCATGCGTTTTCCTCCCGAGTCCTCCAGGAGAGGAAAAACAAATTAATCCTCAAAGGATTAATCAAGCCTTCTTTCGAGGAGGCTTTATCTTCCTCTCCGTCTCCTTCTAAGAAGAGGAAAGCGCCGGCTCCGACCAGTCAGTCGGAACCGACGGCTAAAAAGGCAAAGCAGACTTCTCCATCGGCTCCACGGATTTCGGAGCCGAGGTCGGAACGGTCTGCCTCGATGCCTCCAGCCTCGACCCCTCTGGTTTCGGAGCCGAGGTCTGGGGCATCGAGAGGCGGGTCACCCTCATCGGCTCCACTGATATTGGAGCCGATAAGGGTCATCGGCTCAGACACTTCCCCCTCGGAGCCGAAGTCCTTATCGGCGCCGAGGGAAATTTCCTTGAAGGTTTCCTCGGGCCGATAATTGTTGAGTCCTTCGAGCCGGTCCCGAGCCCTTGGAGACGATGGAGAAATCGGTTCGGGCCCGATCGGTATCCTCGAGATCTTCCAGGATGTCTGATTCGGACATCGACAGGGTGCTCCTTCGACTCTTCCAGTCTCCGGTGTTCCAAAAGATGGTTTCGGCTCCAGCCCATTCGGCCGGAGCCGATGGTCCACTCCCTTACTGTACTTCCTCCTCCAACAGCTTGGCACCGTTGGAGCAGGTGTTGGTGGAACCAGTGGAGGTGTAAGGGTCAGGCCCGACCCTTGCTCCGACTCCGGCTCCTGGGTCGGAGTTCAGTGCACGGACTTCTTCCTTCGGCCCTGGGGGGGGGGCTTCGAGATTGATACCTTCGGTCCCAAGTCTCCCTCTTCGTGCGTCGGCGGGAGTACCGTCCACTGTCGTGGCCACGGAGGGGGGACCTTCCCAGGATTCTGGTGGTCCCGCCTTCAGGGCTATGAGGAGTGCTCTAGCCAAATCTTCTTTGGCTACCTCCACAGTTTCCCCAGCTCCTTCCCTACATTTGGAGACTGGGTGGTTGGCAGTAGCCCTGTCCGCAGACAGTGGAGCCCCTGGGCCTCAGGTTACCCCCGCTGGGGTTTCTCCCCCTCCTGGAGGTCCTTCTGAAGCCTCTTCGGAAGAACCTCCCAGGAAGAAAACGTGCAAGAGGAAGCACGTTGACTCCCCTGACGAGTCTTTGACATCTGACACCGATCTCGATGATGCAGAGGGGTCCCCCAAGTCGTCCTCGGATGATGTCTCCTTTGCGGACATCCTGGAAGCCCTAAAACAACGAGGCGGCTGGCAGTCCAAACCTCCCTCTGCTGATGAGTCGGTGTTCCTGAAGGCCTTCGGGGCTCAGCCCTCCGCCTCCTGGGTGTCTCCGCCCTTCGACGAGCTCTTGGATTTGATCTGTCGAAGGGCGTGGGAACACCCGGACTCTGTGGAACCGGTGCCCGCTTGTCCAAACAAATTTCTTTCGGCGCCCCCAGATAGAGTTCTCCTTACGAAAGGTGTGGCTGTGGATGCTATGGTGGTGGCATCTGCTACACAGCAGGATGTAGCAGAGGCTTCTACGTCCGTCCATCCCCCTAATAAGGAGTCTAGGAGCATGGATCGGTACGGCAAGCGCACCCTAAGTTCAGCGGCCTTTACCCTGAGGTCTTTGAACTACCTGACGCACTTTACGAGATTCCAGAGGGATCTGATTAAGGAGCTATCAGATACCCTCTTAGGTAACCTGCCTGAGGAGCTGGCCCAGACGGTTGGATCTCAGCTGGCTACAATGTCATCCATTTCGAACTCGTCCATGAGGCTCATTTCGTATGCGGCCGAAGGCGGTAGAGCGCAGGTACAGGCATTGCTCTCGGAGACAAGCCTGGCTCCGCCTGTGTCATTCGCGGAGGCCTTCAAGTCTTCATTCGCGACGCCCCTTTGATGGGTCCTCCTGTTTGGGCCCAAGGTGAAAGACACACTTACCGCTGTGAACAGGAGGGTAAGACTCTGACTGCCGTGGGCACGATTTTCCACTCCCTTTCGGCCTTATCCCAAGGCTAAAAGAGGAGGGAAGATGTGGTTCCGGAGATCGCAGAAGTCTTAACCCTCTCAGCAGGAAGGTTCCCCCTCCAGAGGCAGAGGAGGGGGAAATTCATCAGGAAGACGCCGTCCCAGAGGTGGCAGAGGCCCCCGCAACACTGGAGACCGCGAGTCCTTTCGTGGCTCTTCAGCTTTTCATAGTCCCTGAGGGATTGCCCGACTGTGCTGCTCCGGAGCCAGTCGGGGTCGTCAAGCACCTAAAGGCCTGGGAAGGGATCACTCAGGACCGATGGGTGCTTCGAATTATCGCCGGAGGTTACTCCATCCCATTCTGTTGTCCCCTCTCTCAGTCCAAAAGAATCCCGGACCCGTCACCCAGTCAACGGGATACCGCAGCCATAGAAATTTCAAAACTGCTGCAAAAAGGAGCCATCCAACCGGTCCCCGCAGACCAGATCGGATTAGGGACTTACTCAGGATTCTTTTTGGTGCCAAAAAAGACCGGGGACTTGAGGCCCATTTTGGACCTAAGCAACCTAAACCGTTCAGTCAAGAAGTCCAAGTTCCGAAAGGTCACTTTACAAACCATTCTCCCATTGTTGGAGAAAGGTGTTTGGATGTGCTCCATAGACCTCAAGGACGCGTATTACCATATCAAAATACATCAAATGTCCAGGAGACACTTGCGCTTCAGCCTAGGAGTCAGTCATTTTCAGTTCCGTGCGCTGCCCTTTGGTCTCACCACAGCCCCCAGGGTGTTCACCAAATGCTTGGCAGTAGTGACTGCTCACTTGAGGAGTCTAGGATTCCAGCTGTTTCCGTACCTAGACGACTGGCTTCTAACTGCCACCTCCAAGCATCTACTTCTACGGAGCCTGCAAGCCACAACATCACTGGGCAATTCCTCGGAATCACCTTCAATTGGCCAAAGTCTGTGTTACGGCCATCTCAAAGAATAAGATTCATAGGGGCAGAGATAGATTCAAACCAGATGCGGGTCTATCTACCTGCAGACAGAATTCAGATCATACAAAATCAGGTTCGAGCCTTACTCCCCAGGTCCAAAGCCCCAGCCAGAATGGTCATGCAGCTATTGGGATCGATGTCTGCCACAGTTCTGCTAGTTCCCTTGGCAAGGTTACACATGAGAATCCTCCAGTGGCTTCTTTCAACTCAGTGGTCCTTTCAGGAACTCCCTCTCAATCATCTAATATGGATCACAGAATCTTGCAGGCGGGACCTTCGCTGGTGGCTAGTGTCCTCCAATTTGGATCAGGGACGACCCTTTGTTCTTCCTCCTCCGGCGGTCACTTTGACCACGGACGCCTCCCAGACGGGGTGGGGGGGGCATTCCCTGGGCAGGTCAGTCCAGGGCAAATGGCATCCGGAAGAGACCTCTCTCCACATCAACATCCTAGAAATGAGGGCAGTACTCCTGTCCCTTCAAGCCCTTCACTATTACCTCCCTCAGGGCGTAATTGCTGTTCACTCAGACAACATGTCAGTTGTCTGGTACCTGAACAAACAGGGAGGGACCAGATCCTATCCTCTTTGCAGGGATGCGATGAGGGTCTGGGAATGGGCAGTCTCGACCAAACGCTTCCTAGTGGCTACTCACATACCGGGCAAATCCAATGTCATAGCCGACAGGTTGAGCAGAACCATCCTCTCTCGTCACGAATGGTCTCTGAACATGACTATTACAAGATAGATTTTCAGCGAATGGGGAGTTCCGTGCTGCGACCTCTTCGCGACTCCTCTGAATGCGAAGTGCAAAGATTTTTTCTCCCTAACCCCGGCTCCGGGGAAGAGCCCTATGGACGCGTTAGTCCATCCTTGGCCCACCGGCCTGCTTTATGCCTTCCCTCCAGTTCCTCTCCTACCCAGGGTAATTCAGAAGGCGTCTCTCTTAGGGAGCAAGATGATCTTAATTGCTCCTTACTGGCCTCGTCAAGTCTGGTTTCCCTATCTTCGGAAACATGCTCTGGAAGGTCCATGGTTCCTGGACCAGGTCCCAGACCTACTGATTCATCAGTCGGGACTACTACACCAGTCCCTACACACATTAAAATTGACGGCCTGGCTCCTCCTCTTCCGACCATAGTCAGGAGACATGCACTAGACCCAGATGTAGTGCACATATTGTCTTCAGCCCACAAGTCTACTACGAAGAAACTGTATTCTAGCAAATGGAAAAGGTTTGCTATCTGGGCTCAACTCCGGGGCCTGGACCCCATTTCTACTCCCGTGGCAGAAGTACTCAAGTTCCTGACCTCTCTTTTCAACCAAGGCTCTTCTGTCTCTATCATCAAAGTACAATTGGCAGCGATTTCTAATTTTCATGAATCCATAGACCCACCCTTAATGAGCAACAGGTTGTGTAAGACCTTCTTGGAAGGTGCTGCTCTATTAAGACCTCCGGTTTCTCATCCTGCACCTCCATGGGATCTCGATATAGTATTACGTGCCTTGACTTCTTCCCGCTTTGAACCGGCAGCTACCTGTGATTTAAAGTTTCTATCATGGAAGACAGCTTTTCTAGTGGCAATTACTTCAGCCAGAAGGGTTTCAGAACTTCAAGCTTTGTCAGTGAAACCCCGTGCTTGGTTTTTCATACAGACAGGGTTTCCCTCAGACCAAATCCTTCTTTTGTTCCTAAAGTCTGTTCTACTTTATGCTTGCAACAGTCATTAGAGCTCCCAGTTTTTTTCCCAAAATACTCCAATAAAGCGGAATTTATTTTCCATACACTAGATGTCCACAGGCAGTTACGTTTTTATTTGGATAGGACCAAACAATCAAGGAAGACAGATCAGTTGTTTGTGTCCTTTGCAGAAAACAAATTGGGCAACGCGGTCACAAAGGTCACTATTGCCAAATGGATCAGGGACTGTATTACTCAAGCTTATATTTATTCTAACAAAGAGCTTTCCACCTCTGTCAAGGCTCATTCTACAAGGGCTATGGCTACTTCGGTAGCATTTCATTCTAACCTTGCTATTAGTGACATTTGTGCTGCGGCTACATGGTCTTCCCCGCATGCCTTCATTTCTCACTACAAATTAGATGTGTCATCTAGAGGACGAGCTTCATTTGGTTCCACAGTGCTCAGGAGTGTTTTCCAATGAGCCACCCGGGATTTAGGTGCTAGGGACGCTGTCCCATCAGTCAGAATGTAGGCGAGATAGGATCACATAACATCTTTTAGTTATGTACTCACCATAACTTCAGATGTTTGGGATCCATCTGCCTACATTCCTAATAACCCACCCTCCTTCCCCCTTCCTTGGAGATCAGAGGATATCAGAAGGTCCGAATCCTGTTGTTTCATCTGAAACATCTAACAATGTTATATAATCAAGCTGTGCATGTGTGCATGAATGCGGACAAACAAGATCTGGGGGATTAGTGGTGGTGCATCCTGGAATAAAGATAGCTCAGCCAATTAGAGGCCTCGCTCTATAGCATAAGCGTGCCGAGTCGGAGCCGAGGGATCGGCTCCGAGCCCATCAGTCAGAATGTAGGCGAGATGGATCCCAAACATCTGAAGTTATGGTGAGTACATAACTAAAAGTTTTCGATCAAATGAAATTTTGATCAAATGGGTTTAGGTCAAATGGTCTTTCGATCAAATGAAGTAGACCCATACATATATATATATAAATATATATATATATATATATATATATATATATATATATATATATATGTATATGTATGTGTGTGTGTATAAATACATTTGTATAATGTGTGTGTATATAAATACGTTTATATAATATGCATGTGTGTGTATATATACATATATATATATATATATATATATATATATATATATATATATATATATATATATATATATATATATATGTATATATACACACACACACACACACACACACATACACACACACACACATATATATATATATATATATATATATATATATATATATATATATATATATATATATAGATATATATATAGATATATATATATATATCTATATATATATAGATATATATATATATATCTATATATATAGATATATATATAGATATATATATATAGATATATATATATATATATATAGATATATATATATAGATATATATATATATATATATATATAGATATAGATAAATATATATATATAGATAGATATATATATATACACACACATACATGCACAAGTAGATGACGTTACGACTGCCTTGTTTTGGTCATATTGTCAGAAGAGAGCGATCACTGGAGAAGGGTATTATATTTGGTAAGACTGAAGGAACCAGGTGAAGAAGGTGACCTGCAATCAGATGGCTGGACACATTAATGACAACCATAGGGATGATGCTAAAGGAACTTGCTGGACTAGCATGGAACCAACCTCTTTTGGATTTTTAATTCAAGTCACTAGGACTTGAACCCGAGACTATGACACCTAGAGAGAGACTGTTTCTCAGCATTATATTAGTTAACTGGTGTGTGGGCAAGTCTAGACCTTGTTTTGCCATGACTTTGGCCATAGGGATGTTTGGATACAACAAAGTAATTTGCAAAAGCATAAAATATTTCTCAACATTTGATAGCAAATTAATAGGTGATTTTTGATTAAAGAAATTCACATTGGTAATTCAAGCAATGAAATTATGATCAGCCAATATCGTGTACATTAAAATAAGTGTTATAGTTTGTGTGTATTTGAACTGAGAACCCCACTAGGGTCACATATGGAGCTCTAATCCTGGCTGTCTAGGTGCAAAAATTGTACCACGAAAGTAATGATCCAGTGCTTTTTTTTTAAAGAACTTAAGCTATTTAATAATTTGATCATAGTGTTGATTCTTATTCCATGCTGTTCCTATTCAAATATAGAAGTAATTCTTTAAACTTGCATTATAACCAGCAATTTTCAACATCAAGTTGTTTTTGCTAGTTTGTATTGTGACTTTCTACCTCCATACCAACGATATTTCTGAGTTTTTCTTTTTCTGTGTCTGTCTGTCTTTTTATTAATCATACATACCAATAGCAAAGCTTCAGTAAATATTCTGTATTATACTGAACATAATTTTACCTCAGATAACCGTTCTTTGTATGACATTTTCTTCACTAAATAGATACTTTAGGTATAGTACTTATGCACCTTTTCCATCTTATCTCTATCTGCCGTAATTAATTAGCAAGATAACATTCTAACAAAAGTCTCACCATAGTCTTGTACTGTGGTATCACTGTTTTTGCAGTTCTTGATAGAAATGTTCTAAGTATCTGTTTCAGTAGAGTAACATTTGCATACATTCAATTTAATATGAGATTCGATGTCCATTTTGACAGTAGCACACCTTAATCTTTATATTTGTATATTACATGAGTTGAGATCCCAAAATCCAAAGCCTTTTCAGCTCTGTATAAAACATTACAAAGTAATGCAGTATTTTCCTTGACAGAACACATGCTGGAGCATAACTCTTCTGTAGTATCCTTCGACATTAGTACTAACAGAACCCTTTTCAAGTACTTTACCAAGTGTACATGTAAGGCTAATTGGCCTGTAGTTAGTAGTATCACTGACATCATCCCCCTTAAAAAGAGGCACATTTATTATCCACCTTCAGTATGTGCAGGATGTAAGCAAATTTTAACATTTCCTGATGTGCAGATGTTAGACTGGGTGCTAACTGCCTACCTATGTTCTTTATAAAGAAACCATTCAGGCCATCTGGACTGCTGCAAAGTCTGGTCTGGTTCTTTGCAGTGCTTATTTGACTGTATGTTTTTCTTAATCAAGAACTGTGAGGTTTCTAATTCAGTGTTCTTCCTTTCCCTTCAGTGTACCCTTTTACTTTTTGATTCAAAGAATTATGCAGATATACTGGCCATTTATTGTATGTCAGTTATTGCCTTATTATTGTCCATTATAGTGACATATTTACATTTTATGTTATAATTTATATGTTTATAAAATGCCATTTTTTGTCCTCTGTATTTTTCATTTCTTTTTACCTTTTGTAGTCTTTCTCAGACCTCCTCATGACCATAGAATATGTTATTTCATTTTTGTTCAGTAGGAAACATCCTTTTCTATTCTCATTGATACTTTTTCCTTTTCTCTAAGTTATGCAGGCTAGTTGACCAACAAAATGTCTTTTTGTTACCCATGCTTTTATTTACCTGCAGTTTATTTTCTTATCTAGCCATCTTAGCTTAAAATTCAGGATATCTCACCATTTGTCTACTGACATTATGAAATTTAATTTCCATTTCCTTGTTACTACTTCAGTAATTCCCTTTTATAGAACAAATGTTTGCTGACAATTTACACTGTTCTGGCACCTGAAATATTTTTTTAATGACACTGACATGGTCTGAGATGCCAGTGGATTTTCCCGGGACAATATGCACCATCATTCTATCGGTTTTGTGAAGACTACATCCAGTGTGTTGTCCATTCTAGTTTTAAAGTCAGATAGATGCAAGAGTGAGAACAAAACACCACGAAAAGTGCCTTCAATATGATTAAAATCTCTTCAGCATAAAAAAGCTCTCTTCAGCATAAAAAAGTTCCAATCCACAATATCATAAAAACGAAGACCATTTATTGCAGAAAATAGGATAAGCGCTTTCACGTAGTGCAAGCTACGCTTCATCAGATACAGTCATATAAATCCACTCACTCTTAAATACAAAATGTAAAATATTTTGGCGGGCTCATTAGTATACTCATTATTCAATGTATCAATTACTCAAAAGCAATAATTGATTAATTAATGTTGAACTGCAAACACTCCATTGTAACTTAATGACAGATCACAACATTAAGTATTGTTTGCGATGCATAAAAAACGCTCATCACAAAACAGTAAGCATAAATATTTAAAAGATATTTAAAAAATATTTAAAAAATAAACAGTTCACATTGTTCGAAAGAACGCAACATCCTACCACAATGATAAGCCCCTGAACTAGCAATTCAACTCTCAAAAATAACAACTATGCATAGAAACTAACATATCTACATCCATTAGAAGTCTCCAATGTTCCGATTAACGGAACATAACATCATTCATAATTCTGCTAAAGATCTTACCTGCTTCTGGCACAAATGAAGCATCAGCCTATAGGCTGATGCTTCATTTGTGCCAGCTGAGCAGAATTATGAATGATGTTATGTTCGTTAATCGGAGACTTCTAATGGATGTAGATATGTTAGTTTCTATGCATAGTTGATTTTTGAGAGTTGAATTGCTAGTTCAGGGCTTATCATTGTGGTAGGATCTTTCTAACAATGAACTGTTTATTTTAAATATTTTTAAATATCTTTAAATATTTATGCTTACTGTTTTGTGATGAGCGTTTTATGCATCGCAAACAATACTTAATGTTGTGATCTGTCATTAAGTTACAATGGCGTGTTTGCAGTTCAACATTAATTAATCAATTATTGCTTTTGAGTAATTGATACATTGAATAATGAGTATACTAATGAGCCCGCCAAAATATTTTACATTTTGTATTTAAGAGTGAGATTTATATGACTGTATCTGATGAAGCGTAGCTTGCACTGCGATGGCGCTATCCTATTTTCTGCAATAAATGGTCTTCGTTTTTATGATATTGTGGATTGGAACTTTTTTATGCTGAAGAGAGCTTTTTTATGCTGAAGAGATTTTAATCATATTGAAGGCACTTTTTGTGGTGTTTTGTTCTCACTCTTGCATCTATTTTACATTTTGGTTTTGGTGAGAGCACCTTTGGCTGAGAGTTGTGCTCCTCGTTTGTATAGTTTTAAAGTCAGTATGCTGTGTAAACCCAAGCAGTATGTAGTAGCTTAAGAATTATCCCCAGCTCGATTTGTTTACAAGCGGTAAAGTGTCCTAATTGTATCCCTTCCTCAGTTTGTTTACAAGAGGTAAAAGTGTCCTAATTGTATCCCCTGCTCAGTTTGTTTACAAGAGGTAAAAGTGTCCTAATTGTATCCCCTGCTCAGTTACTTTACAAGTGGTAAAAGTGTCCTAATTGTATACCTTTCTCAGTTTGTTTACAAGAGGTAAAAGTGTCTTAGTGTGCAGACTGCATATGTAGTTTTCCAGTTATTACTGTCTTATCTATTTGCCAGCATAGTAAGCTCCTTTGTGAAAACCTCTCTTCCTAAACATTCAAATTTTAGCTTTTATATGTAATAAGTATTAAAAATTACATTTTATATTTAATTGTGATTAATTTATTTTTTGTTAATATATCTTTAAAATTAATCTATTTTTTGTTGAGCACTGAAGCCATGCACTAGTAGTGATATATTTTGTGAAGGTCCATCATTATCTGTATTTCAAAGACATATCTCTTCTTGTAATTCTTCTTTTGCAAAACAGTCTTCAGATTTATTTATGTTTTATTTCAGTCAAGCATAATGTAAAACCAGTCTATGTAGCATAACTTCTCTGCTATTGTTTTCAACGTTTCCATTGCATGCAATTTAATCAGATATTTAAATTTTTTAGAAGTTTTACAATATTCATGCATTTTTTCATCATAATAACTTTACTTATTGAATATCCTGTAACCTTACGATGTATTATTTTCATAAGTATAGTTTCTTGTTATGTCACATAAGAAGTCTTGTTCTTGAATTTATTGAATATTATTAACAAGCTGATCCACTGCAGAAAACAAACAGATATATTTAACAAAGACCTTTTTTAATTTTACAACATGAAGATAGTGGGGTAGAAAATGGAGATAAATTTCCAGTTATTTAAATAACTTGATGTGTCAGATTAATTTTATGTTTATAATGAGTTATACATTTATTAATATGTATTGCATTTAATCTCTTAAATCAACAAAAACTAAAACAAACAAAAAAAAATTAACAAAACTATACTTATAGGAAGTTAATTAGTATTTATCAGATTGTAGTTAGCAACTGCAGTTTCCAAAACCATATGCATCTTATTTAATATTCAAGATTTTACATAATAAAAACTTACTATGTTGATGATTAATATAGCGTTTTTAGACTGTACAAATTATAACTCGCTTAATTTTACATTCTTTTTTTTTCACATTCCCAGTTTTCTGCAAGTCCCTCTTTTGAGTACATTACTTGAATACATTGTCCTAAAGTGTAGAATTTTAAGTAAAGCTTCTTTTTCTTTCAGATGAACACAGCCCTTTCTGCCTGTTAAGCGTGTTACAGAAAGATGCACTTTGCACATTTTTTTCATTTTTATATCGCAGTGAAGCTGCAGAAGCTTGGTAAGGGCTGTGCTTTTAAACCGCTTAGCAAGTGTGATACAGTACACCACCACTAGGGTCTTCCCCCTGCACAGCTTGATTTATTAAACAAAAGTAAAATAAATAAAACTTCACAATGATCTGTCCTTTTTTTCTTGGTTGCACTAATGCCATGCACAAGCAGTTAATTTGTCACACTAAGACCACATTCACTCCTCAGCAGTTTGTTATTCGAAAATGTTTTTTTTTTTTTTTGATGGAAATAAATTCATGGCCAGATGTTTAGGGGCGAAGAAGTGATAATTTGGATCATATCTTGCAGCTTGAAGGCAGGCGGTTTCAGGGAATATTTTACAGAATGCTGTTTCCTCTGCAGACAAACCAAAAGAAGTACAACAGACTTCCTTTCCATTTGCAAAGTGCTAGAAACTCTTATCTTAAACACAGATTAGAGAAGTTTGTGAAATTGACTGGTAATAATGAAGATCATTATTAAAATATAAGTGAAGAATTATTATGACAGCATATAGCAGTTTGCTCTACCAAACCCATTGCAAAGAAGAACTTGTCTAGAAATCAGTGGATTAAAAGAGCTTACTCAAATTCAGAAGATTCTGTAGTTGGCTACGAAAGAATTACCTCACTAAAATGGGTCACCCACCTTTGACCTTCTTAAGACTCTTAATAAAGGGCTTTGATACATTAAGCGAATGTTCAGAATGTTGGTCCATTGACTAACTGTTCAAAATGATTACCAGTGGGTTTATTTTGAGGGAGATTGTCAACAACAAATTTCAGTTACTGCTGGATTCTTGTCCCTGACTACCATGGCATGTTTATATTTTATGAGTCTTATTTTACAACTTATCATATGGGTGCATGTTCCTTTTTATCTGACCTGGAGGCTTGCTATAAATAGAAGGTTCATTAGAAGAAAAAAATATTTATTTTATTTTATGCATTTATGTATTTGTTTATTTATTGATTGGTTGTTTACCAGTTTGCCAGCTTCTGTTTGGTCACTTGAAGGAGCAGAGTTGAGCTCCTTTCTTGCCTTGCTACATGAAAACTGTCGGTGGATGAAGATGCCAGTGAAGGTATCAGCAGAAATATAGAGCATCTAAACCCAAGCATGTGAGCCTGTTGTAGGTGATCTGATGATTATTGGGCCAACTATTCTTCTTGTATAAAAAGAGCTCAAGTATGTGCCCATCTTCTAGTTGTATAGATGCCAGAGAGACACTGACAAATCCATCCATGGCAACCATATTGGTGGTATGCATCCCATTATTTAAGTTCTGTCCAATGCCTTGTCAAATGGCTGGGGCTCAGTGATGATAGACCTGTGGACTCTAGTATGTCCCAACCTGACAGTGGTGGTATAATTAGAAACCTGGATTTCTTCACCCCAGACTTACCTCTAGGTCTGTTAAGGCCTGATGGCCCACAGTGAAGATGGTGTACCAGGTCCTTTATACAAATTTTTCTTGTATCTTGACCTTATAAAGTTATGTGAAGCCTGGTGAGGCCTATGTTTGTTGTTGCAGGAGTACATCCCTAAGCATCACAGTGATGCTAGCAGAAGCCCCAGCAGAGGCCTGTCTTTTTTCAACACTGCCTTTGTTAGGTGCATCCTCATCTACTATTGTCTGATACCTTGGGTGTTTCTTTGAAGGTTTGATCTCATGTATTCTGCTCAGGCATGTCCAAGTTGGAGCTGGAGATGGGTGGGACGTACTGGGTGGAGTCAGGTAATCCAGAGACTTTTATCTCTGAGACTGATATGGGTAATGAAACCTTCACACTTTGCAGCTTCCAACCAGAAGGACTCCCCTTTATTTGGGGAAATGTTACTTTAGGGCTTGTTTGTAGGCTCAAATCCCCCTTGTAGAGCCTTTGACCATCCTTTTTACTGAGCCTGTTAGCAAAAATATTACATATGCAGCTTGAAAGCACTCAGATACTGCTTTCTCGGTGCTCAGGTCCCAAAATGGCCAATTCCCTCTACAGTTCCCTGGCTTTGTGAACAGTGATCCTGAATGGACGTTCTAGACTGAACTTCTCTGTCTTTGGTTCAGTAAAGGTCAGAGTGACCCCAACGTTATGCTGCTTTTGTACCTGTCAATGAGTCTAAAATTTTCCAGAAAGGATGTGCAAAAGTATCTTCTACTTGCCATGCTGGGCTTATACTGCTTAGTTGTCAATGTTATCTATTAGGTTGCAGTCCTTCCTTGTGGATCAGAAGCTGGAAAAGCTTTTGGTCCTTCATGCACCTGGGATAAAGGAAGAAATGGCCTACACTGTCTTTTTTAAAAACACCTTTATTAAACTACCACTTAAGATGTAGATAAACACACATTGACAAAGCAAACCATTTTAACATTTTTTCCATTTAAATACAATATACATCACATGCATTTTCTTTGCTGCTATCATCAGTTCAACATTACAGAAAAAATGCTGAATTCCTGCCTTCCCATAAACCTCACTCCTCCTGCTCCTGAGCATTATTATGCATGTATTGTTCCCACAATTCCCATTTACTTCTATGTAATTTGCTCTTTCCCTTTTCTAAAGATCCCTCTGCCAGTTCTTTTATCTCTTTTTTTATAATATTCAATATCTCAAATATAGTTGATGTAGGCTTTGATTTCCATTTTCTAATAATTGCTTTTTTGGCAATCGGCAGAATTACAATTAAGGCCTTACTATGTCTAGACAGTTCAGATCCTGTATCCCAGCTAAAAAGTATAATTTCCTTACTAGCAGCCATTTACTCACTCAATATTTTTGTTAGGGTATTCTGTAGGGAATTTTAAAAAACTGCCATTTTATTACACTCCCAAAGCATATGTTCCTAGTTACCTCTTACTTTTCCAATCACACCATCAATATTTCCTATCTACCCAAGGAAAAATTCTTTGAAGTCTACTAGGGGTATAAACATATCTATACAATTAATTCCAAGCAAAGATGCTAAACCTTGGTCTAAACTATTTTTTGAGTTCACTAAAATGGTGACAAGGACAGCTGAATCAGGAATGTCTTCCCAAAGGAAAGACTGTAGAAGGCTGTCCTTTATGAAATCCTTTGTGGGGGGGGGGATTCTATTTGGACAGCTCTCAAAGCTTTTAATTGCTTCCATAAGAGGAAGAAAGGCCTCATAGTCTTCTGTGACCCATCCTTAGACCTCCTCTTTGGCTTGGCCACTTTTTAAGTAGTAGGATACCTTGATTGCAAAGTGAGTAAAGTCCTCAAGCATCAGACTGTCCTACCTAACTGGCTGTGCCTTCCAAGTCACCCAGGGTGCCAGCCCTACTATTCAAGCATCAGCAATCATGACCATTATCTAGAGCTGTTTGTTGGGGAGGGTGGTTTTCATAGCTTTTTTTGTTTTGTAGAGTTATTACAAATTGTGTACACCACACAAACACACACACACACACGCACCATTCGTATCTTAGAGTTTTTCGGTTCACCTCTCCATTCAGAGATTGACCTTTCTCAGAAGAGTTCCTTTATGAACCTGTACTGTACTCTGCATGGTAATAGAGGCATAGAGGATGTCCTTTTCTTTTTGAATGAAGGGTTCTACTTTCTTTTTCTATTTTTTTAAATAACTTTATTTATTTATCACTTGTGACATAGACAGTCTTACATTTATATAAAAGTAATCAATCACTATCAATAAGTTCACATTTATAAACATAATTCACATATGTTGTTATATAGCATATAAGCTAATCAACATTACATAAGTTATTCATTTCCTGCCTTCTCTTAAACCTGGTTCTTCCTCCAAAACATTTTTCTGCATGTATTGTTCTCACAATTTGCATTTTTTCCTTGTAATTTACTCCTGTGCTTTTCTAAAGTTACCACTTCCTTTTTTTTATTGCTGTAGCAATATATACCGCTTCATTTATAGTTGGTTTAGATTTTGATTTCCATTTTCTAGTAATAATTGCTTTTTAACATCAACTAGAATTAAACTTAACTAGGCCTTACTATATCTGGGCAATTCAGATCCTGTATCCCAGCTCCAAAAATAATTTCCTTAGTTCCACTCATTTGCTCACCCAGTGTTCATGACAGAGTGATTTGTAGGGATTTGTTAAAGTATGACAACTCCATTACATGCCCAAAACATATGTTCCCATTTACTGCTGTCTTCCTCATCACACTTCCAATGTTTGCCATCCACCTGAGGAAAAATTCTTTGGAGTCTGCTTCAGGTATAAAAGTATCTATGCAAAAACTTCCAGACAGAATTTCTAACTCTGATAGATTTAGTTGCATATCTGGGAGCCATATGTGTGTCTTCCCATTGTTTCTTTGAGAATTGCATATCTAATCTTTCTTCCCAATCTTTTCTGACCTCTTCTGATTGATTTCTATAGTGAAAATGCAATATTTTATATGCCTTGCTAATTATCCCTCTGTTAATAGAAGCCTCTGTTTTGGATTCAATTAAAAACTCAAAACAGCGCAGTTCCTTCATTTAGGATTCCCATACCCCATTCTCTTCATCAGTACTCTGATATCATTCCCTGATAGGGAAGGCAACCACTAGCCTGCAATCCAAATGTCTTCTTGGCCTCTTCCCATTGTATGACCTTTCCTTCTCTAATTATTTCTTGCCAATATATTGGTTCCTTTGTCATTTTCCTCCATAAATTCCAGCCCCTTCTTGTCTATCCTCCTTACCCCTAATTGCAGTCATCCCTATTGGCAGAATCTCCTTTCTCCATTCCTGTGTTGGCTTAGTTTTTAGTATTCTTCTGCTACTTTGTGAACATGATATTTTCTATGACTGCTGTTGCTCTCCTGAAGGATCTGCATCCAAAATCACACTTTTCTTATTTCCTGAACTAACCCCCATTTCATCATTATCCCTTTCTACACTGAATTGTAGTTTTCTGCTTGTGTAATGTATAAGAGTCTTAACTGTGTGGCTCTAAAATATCCTGCCAGATCACAGGTAGGTGGGGAACTGCTGGTGTCTCATCTTTATTTCATTACCCTGCATTTTTATCTTAGTAATTACAGGTATATAATCTGAAATAGTTACTCCGAACAAAGAACCAAGCAAGAGGGTTCTGAAGAAGTCTGTTCATTAAAGACGAAACCTAGGTAAACTTGTCGTCAGCGTTTCTGTGTTTTGTGAAATTTGTGGTTCCTGGTAACGAGCTGGTCTTGCTTGGTTCTTTGTTCAGAGTAACAGTTTGGAGTGTGTTTGTAATCTGAAATAGTTATTGGAAGTGTATCAAAATTCTCATTTAAATGCTCACAGTCCTGTGAAATATAATTTCTTTCAAGCCTAGCCCAGTTATTGATTGTACCTTTGGGAATAATATCCAAATTTCTTTCAGAGTTCCTGTTACTGAAATCGTGTCTTTCATACCACATATTTTCATAAGTTTCTTCAGAAGTCTACAGTTTTGTTATATTTTTACTTCTATGCCCTCCAGATACATCCTCATTGTTGCAAATCAAATTCCAGCCCCCATCCACGAGTAATATTTCTTGTTGAAAGATGATTATTTCTCCCTATTTTCCTAACTCCAAAATAGCAGTTTTTGGTGGAAAATAAATACATGCCAATGTAATCCTCATCTCTTCCCAATAGCACCTTAGCACTACAAATCTGCAGTTAAGTTTTTTCCTCTTCTGTGACTGCTGAAGCTCCTCTACCTTTTCATATAACTGCTCCTCTTTTCCTTTGCCTCTGATGTTCTGCAGAATATCCATCCTGAAATCCTTTCTTTATGAAATTCACGTGCGCATTTCTTTCCAAAAGTGTCTCCTGTAGCATTATTTGCACTCTGCATTTCTTAATATTTAAGTATTCTTTCTTTTTTTGTCTATACCTGTGAGACCATTGACATTCCAAGATGATATACAACGTGTCACCATTATGGTAAGAAGTCATTATTGCTACCAATTATATATAGCAGCTTTTTTAAATGTCTTATTTCCAGCTTTTGTAAATGCACCCATTAATGTTTGTCACATTAATCCTTTATACAGTTTTTCCTTATCAACATTAGAACCTATGTCACATTTTAGAAGACTTTTTGTTTTAGTAAATACCCTCAAAAAAGCACCTCCAGAACACCCCATAACCTGTTAACTTAATGCAAATATGCATAACTGTGTATAACTTCAAATAATGAAGTTTAACTCTCTTAATAGGAACATTTGTGCCACCCTGAAGAAACCAATGTTCTTTGCCTCCATGAGAATGTAAGAGAAAAAAGAAAAATGCAGTCCTCTGCTGCAGCCTGATAGACAAGCTGAAACATTTGTTGCTAAAAGAAAACGTTTCATTATAGTTAGTGTTCCCATACTTGTTTCCACTTTAAAATGTATTATATTAAGCCAAGGGTCTTAATCCAGAAGTGCACCTAAACAAAACTAAGTTAAAACATATCAGCTGTACATATGTTATGATCTGTGTACTTTTGCCTGCATCCATCACCTCAATAGCCCAAGAGTGCAGCCTATTAACTGAAACATGCTTTAGTCTAGCTTTTCTTCTCTTTTTGCAATCCAATGCCTACATTTCTTAATATTGTAAAAACATTCATAGAAAAGACTATGTTTTAATTACCCTTTTTTTTTCTTGTACCCCTGCCCTCAGAGTCCATCCAAATATTAATGACAAAGTGAGACAGATGCTTTATAGTTCTTCACCACTGTTACAAATTCAACACAAGTCCACTCTTTCCACTTTTTCTTATACATAACTTATTTCACAAGTGAGATCGATGCTTTGCAGTCATACATTTATTCACTGATTTCTGTGTTGCTGGTCTCATTCCTGTTCATCTTCATCTCCCGATTCTGGGTCAATTTCATGGAACTCCTGATTCTTCTGGTCAACTCCTCTGCTTTTATCTGTCTCTATTATTAGAGGAATGAGACACAGAGTCTCCTTTGACTCAATGGCTCATTTATTTATTTATTTATTGTCAGCCAAACTTTTGCATTTCCTCTTTATCTATCCTGTTGTGCACGAAAAATAACTTTGATCCTCCAGGAAAAAAAATCTTATGAAGACAGCTGGGTACAACAGCTTGAATCTCACACCTTTCTTTCAACATTCCTGAATTAGTGGAATAAGTTTATTCCTCTTCTGCGTAGTGTACAGTACGTAATTATGTTCCACAAAAACTGTACTGTCTTCAACTTTTAGTACTTTGTCCTTTGGCCACAGCTGTGTTAGAATCAGCTTTTTCTGCTGGTAGCATTGCATCTTTAATATAAGAGGTCTTGGCTGCTTTCTCATGTCCAGATTTGGAGCATGCACACAGTGCACCCTTTTAATTAACTCCTGCTGTGCAAATAGCAGTCCATTTGCTTATTTGTGCTTTCAAAAAAGTAATAGTCTGTTCCTTCCAGTTTGTCTGGTATAGCAGAATATCTCAGGTTTCCCCCTACATGTCCTCTAATTCTACCATTATTTGAAACCTCTTTTCTTGAGCAGTCTCTTACTTAGCCAGCCTTTTCTTCATTTTGACCTCTGATTGCTGCAGTTTTATCAGTATATCTGAATATCCTTTTAATGCAGCTTCCAGTTTTTATAGTCTTTTTTTATTTGAGTTGATATACTCCTTCAGTGTAATCAGCTCTTAACACAATTGACTTATTATTTTCCTCTAGACTACTGGAAGCCATGTCTTGCACCAACGCTGGAGCCTGAACTGCTCTTTGCTAAGCAGCTGCAGGACTCTTCCCAGTCAATGTTTTCTCTTCACATTTTCTACTTGATTTTCTTTTAGGTTCTCTTAGTTTCTTATTTGCAGGCATCCAGGCAGTGTACTTACTAGCCAGTAACTGAATTTTACTCAAGTTTACATTGCCACTAGCTGTTGTCTCAGTTTGTATTTTAAGTTGGGGAGAGCTGAAGTTAAGCTGTTGATCAGTGTGCAGCCATTTTGGAAGTCCTCTACTCTGTCCTTTTCTTAATTCCAAAGGAAAGCCTTGTATCTCATCCTGGACTTGTACTACTTCAGTAAGGAGATTCGGTACATCATGCTCAGTATGGTAACTTTCCTTAAGCTGTACTTCTGCTACAATGAGCACATGAATGGTGTCAGTGGATATGATGGATAACTTCTGACACATCCTTTTTAAGGTCTCCATAGAAGGGTCCTTCCACTCACTTATGGTGGGCTATACATTAACTTTAAAGTGCAGTAGTATAGTTTCTCATCTTTACTTAGAGTGTTTATCAAGTTGCCAGTTGTGTTTTCAGAGTCATTGTAAGTGAAGAAGTGGCATGATTTTCTCTATTTGGGCAATAAGTTCTTGGTGGCTTCTACAAGAGAGTGCTTGGTAGCATGTGTAAATTTGGAATTTCCCTTGACTTTGGTCCCTGTGGATCTGGATAAGTTAGGAAAGGTCCTTTTTAATTTTAGCTCAGAGGATTTTCTTCATCAGTGAGGACTTGCTGTCCATTGTCAGTCAATCCAGTGTTGTCAGTTTTTTTCTGATTCAGTTTTGGGTTACCAGATCCAACTTGATCTGACCTCAGCACTAATCTTAAAGCTTTTCAATTCCAGGGCTCTGACTCCTCCCCTACCCATATGTCCCTGGTACCTCGAATTTTGTTTGCCACCTGAAGTGTATGGTTGTGTTTACGAGAGTTCCACTGTTTGATATCCCATGTGGTACTTTTTGTCCAACTCCTTCCTTACAAAGCGAGTTTGTAACTGTCTCTAGTTATTATTATAAAACCTTGTAAACATTTCTTGGGTAACTTAGATGTGTTTTACGTGCAGTTACCTTTTTCTTGTTAGTATAGGTATTTAATATAAATATAGTATCTCTGTTTGGAAAATAGTTTCTAGATCATGGATATGAGTTTTTCATAGAAGTGCTATTTAACTTAGCAAAGTTGTATTCGGTATCTAGTTAGGTAGATAACTTCAGCCAACCAATAATTACTTTGTGTGTGTGTGTTATTTTTCATGGCTGATTGTCAAGGATTCAAAAAGTGCACAGAGTGTGGTCACATGCCCCCCCAGGACCCATACACCATCTGCATGTATTGTTTAGGTGCAGCCATTTAGATGGTTCATGTCAAGCCTATGATTCCTTTAGTGCTTGAGTGTTACAAACTAGATGTGAAAAACTAATTGTCAAGGGACTCCTTCCTTCTGAGACAGAGTCTGCCACCTCTACTTCTTCCTCGTCCACTTCTTTTCCCAAAACTAAGACAAGAAATTTAGGGAGAAACCATATGCAGACAAGGATAAGGAAAAATCCAAGTCAAAAGAAAAAGGGGACTCAGAAGTTCCTTAAGAGGTCTCCAGATACTTCCCTGTCTTCAGAATTGTATCTAAAAGTACTGGGGCATTCATAGCTGACAGTCTCTTGGCACCATACATCTCCAACTTGGCTCTGTTCTCTTCAAGACCATACTTCATTCTCCAGTACTTTAGGAGAAGCACTACTCCAGACCATGGTTGGTGGTGGCATCGTCATCCCTAACTTTGAGGAGTTTGACCGAACAGGACATCAACAAAATGATGAAAAAAATTCTCAGGACATAGATACAGCTTGTGGTTCACTTTGTACCGTCTTCTTGGAACGTGATGAGTGCTAGTCCATCTACACCTCCTCTGTGCTCTTTTCTGGTAATGGTTTCCTCACTGGCATTACGAGCTTTGGGCCAATCTTCCCCACAGCATCTTAGTCCAAGATGATAACTCAGATAATATTGATGCAGACTGGTTCCCTTCTTCTTTTGGGTCAGACTTGATTAGATCTAGAAGAGTCTTGGAGCTGAAACTTCGGCGTAAAGGCTTGGGGAGAAGATTCGACACAGAAACTGTCAGAGCCATCTCTTCCCCTCAGTGTTTCAATGCTAGATACCTGGATACTGAGATCAGCCTGGGGGTTGAGGCCCATCAGTTCCAAGGCAGGAGAGAGCCTATGGAGTCAGTGGCAGCTTTGGCCTTCAAGGCTTTCCATCGGTACTGTCATTGCTGGAGGAAAGGAGGCTGTCTTCATGGTTGACGCTGTCTGAATCCCAACTTGGATCAGCTTCTGCTTCTTATCCTTCTGTTAGACAGGGACATTCGGTCCCACAGGCTTCCAAGATTTCCTGCAGTATTAGCTCCCAGTCTGAGTTTGTCGCTTCGGATGTTTCCCCTCCAACGGTTCATAGGAAACCGATGTGTAAATGGAAGCACTTGGACTCTTCACCTGAATATGTCACCAACGATACAGACTTGGATGAGGAAGAAGGCTTCCCAAAATCCCCCTCTTAGGATGTTGCATTTTGTGAGATTCTGGAACTGATGAAACAGAGAGAGTTGATGGTCCACATTTAGCCCTTCTCCTGATGAGTCTGTACTACTGGAAGCTTTTGAGTCCAGTTCATCCTCCTGCTTGGTGATGCTGCCTGTTGATCCACTCGTTTATTTGATTGCTCAACAGGCATGGAAGAACCCTGATGTAGTGAAGCCTATCCCCAAAAAGTCAGACAAAATTTTCTCTAACCCCACAGACATGAAAAATATTGGAGCAAGGGTCTTCTGGTATATGTGATGGCTGCAGCAGCAGCCACAGAAAAGGAACTATCCAAAGATAGTTCCTCGACCTGTCTCCCTAACAGAGTGTCTAGGACAATGGACCACTTTGGAAAATAGACACTTTTCACAACCTTTGCTTTCAGGGAGCTGAACTATCTAACTCATTTCACCAGATTTCAGACATCCGACAAAGGAAGTTTCCAAGTCTCTGTTGAGGGGTATTACCAGCAGATGTCCAGAAGCCCATGAATTCCTAGCTGTCCACCCTCCAATCTTCAACCATTGTAGCCACGTAACTGCTTTCAAATGCAGCTGATAGTACAGCTAGGGCTTCAGGCACCGGCATTTCCATTCGCTGGCATGCCTGGGTGCACCTCTGTGAGTTTGTGGAAAGCTTCAGGACATTCTTCATTAATGTCCCCTTTGACGGGTCCACTCTGTTTGGACCTAAAGCTTAAAGAAATGCTCACCAGGATGGTAAGATTCTATCTGCAGTAGGCATCCACTTCTCTACACCCCAGGGATCCTACTCTAGGAATCGTCAAGCTGGAAAGTGTCTACGGCTCATGAAATCAGTGATCTTATCTCGAGTCATCCTGCCCCCTTGTGGCAGTGGGGAAAGCAACAATAATGGATGTTGCTCCAGGGACAGGGGCAGACTGCAGAATCAGAGCTTTTGTGGACCATTCTCCAAAAAAAACTTTTCAATGTCCCTGAAGAGTTGCCCGACTGCTGCACTCTGGAGGTGTTCTGGGGATGCTTATTTCTGCACCTCCAAGCCTGGCAAAACATAACTACAAATTCATGGGTGCTAAACATGATCTCCAGAGGTTATTATATACCATTTTTCCTTTCTCCTGTCAAATAAAAGAGTTCCTGATATTCCACCCAATCAGTGAAAACTTGCAGCAGTAGAGATTTCCAAGCTGCTAGGAAAAAAGTATTATCTGACCATTTCCTACAAACCAGATAGAATCCAAAGTCTGCTAGCAGTTCTTTTTAGTACTCAAACAAAAAAAAAAAAAAAAAAAAAACAGGAGACCTCTGGCCCATTCTAGACCCTAGTCATTTGAATCAGTATGTCAGTCAGAAAAAATTCTTGATGGTCAAACTGCTCTCCATTTTGTCTCTACTGAGACAGGATGACTGGATGTTCCTGATAGACATCAGGGACACGTATTATCATGTGACGATAGAGATGCATTCATTGTCAGTTCAGAGCTCTGCATTTTTGGACTCATCGCAGCCCCCCCCCAGGTGTTCACCAAAGTCATGGCAGTGGAAGCAGTGCTCTTGCATTTACAGGGGATCTACTTTTCCTATACCTTGATGATGGGCTCCTCACAAAAGCTATGACCAACAGTGTCTCATTGCAACACCGGGACCTGTTGCTGTAGTAGGAGCTGGGGATCAATATCGGCATTTCCAACAGCCAGCTTATGCCTTCTCAACAGATAGAATTTGTTGGATGCCACCTGTCCAGGGTTATTTTTCTTCATCTGACAGCTACGCAAATTCTTCACCACCCCTGTCCTGCCAACAAGGTTGGTCCTTTGAGTATTGAGTCTTATGGTGTCCACAAACTTCATGATCTCACTCAGTATATATTTATGAGAGTTCTCAAATGGACTTTAGCGGTACAGTGGTGTCAGAGTCTGTCCACTCCATGCCAAAATAAAACTATCTCAGATCTGCAGACAACACATATCTTGGTGAATAATGTCCCCTTTGGTGACTAAAGGATGACCAGTTTGACCAAATTCCATAGTGTCAGTTGTGACAAAGGATGCTTCCCTTCTAGGGTGGGTGGGGTCGCATTTCAAAGGGAGGACAATTCAGAGCACATGGTCACATAGAGGTCAATCTTCTCATCAGTGTTCTGGAGATGAGGATAATCCTTTTAACATTATCTACCCAGAGGAGGTATGATTCAGGTATGGACAGACAACAGTCGGTAGTCTGGTATGTCAACAAACAGTGAGGAACCTATTCTTACCGCTTATGCCACAAAGCCATGAGAGTCTGGCAATGGGCGATGTCTTCACTCTGCTTTCTTTTAGCAGTGCATATCCTGGGGTCATTCATTGTCCTAGCGGACAGACTGAACAGACCTATCCTAATGCCTCGCATGTGTTCCTCCGATCCACGAGTAAAAAATTTGATCTTCAGTCACTGCGGCTGTGATCTTTTTGCATCTCATCTAGATCACAACTGCAGCAGTTATTTGCAGTGGTCCCTCCACAGGAACAGACATTGAGGGATGCTCTGGTCCACAGGTGACACCTGGGTCTCCTTTGATTTTTCTCCCTTTGCCTCTAATGAACAAACAGGAAGCAAGAATGTGCAAGGCCAAGGTGATCCTCTTTGCCCTTTCTGGCCTCAGCAGACATGGTTTCTATTCCTGTGGCTTTTTCTAGTACATACATCCTGGAAACTGGATCAGTGCCCAGATGTCTTGTATCATCTGTCCAGACTAACTCCCTCAGATCAGAAAACTATGAAATTAACAGCTTGGTTCCTCAAATTCTAACATTAGCCAGAAATGCCAGACTTTCCTCCTTGGTTGTTCAGATTTTATCAGCCTCTTAAAAACATGCCACTACCAAGGTGTACTGCAACAAATGGAAAATATTTTCTATTTGGGCATTATCCAAAGGCCTAGATCCTTTTTTAACTCCCTACTTCCTCCATTTTAGAGTTTTTCAGAACTTTTTCACAATGGGTCTAGTTACCTAGCTGTCAAGGTACAGCTGGCAGCCATTTCTAGTTTTCACATAGGTCAGAACAACTCTTCTGTAGCCTTGTTGAAGACTTCCAAAACCTTTTTAAAGAAAACGTTCTAACTTCAGCCCCCAGTCACAGGCCCAACTTCTCCTTGGGACATTACTGTGGTGCTGCAAGCATTTATTCAGCTGCTGTCTGAGCCAGCAGCATGAGTGGATTTGAAATTTCTGTCTTGGAAAACAATTTTTCTGGTGGCTAGCTAAGTGTGTATCAGAGATGCAAATCTCCTTGCTTATTTTCCCATAAGAACAGGGTTACACTGAGAACTAATGCTTCTTTACTTCCTAAGGTGGCATTCAAAGCTAATCTAAATCAGGCAATAAATATTTTAGTCTTTTTTTTCCTATGGTTTTCTAATAAAGGTGAACACATGCTTCATTTGCTGGATGTCCATGACCAGCTGAGGTTCTATCTTCACAGTACTAAGCCTTTCTGGAAGTTTGAACTCCTTTTTGAGGCATTCTCCAAATAAAAATTGGACAAAGCAGTGGCTAAGATTAACTTGTCTAGATGGTTATCTAATTGTATTACACAATTAAAATGTTTTATCCTTACAGTCTAAGCCTAAAGGTCATTCTACAAAGGCTGTGGCCAGATCTGCAGTCTTTGCAAGCAGACTTCTTATTGATGATGTCTGTGTAGGTGCTACTTGGTCATCAGTTCATACGTTTGTGTCGCATTATAAACTGGATGAACAATCAAGATCTTATTCGTCCTTTGGTGCCACCTTTTGTTTGGAATGTCCTTCCTTGATACCACCCGAGACTATATGCCTGGGAATCTTTCCCAGTGTTGAACTGGATGAAAAGCGACAACACTAAATACAAAAATGATGTACTTAACCATGTTGTCTGATTTTCATCCAATTCGGTATCTTTCCCTCGTGCCTCCTGACAGATTGTCACAAATGAGACTTCAAAGACTGGTTGACTTTGGCATTCCCTGTCAGTAAGAAGTCACCACTGCTAGTGACTGGTTGACCTTGGCCATTCCCTGTCAGTAAGCAGTCACCACTGCTAGTTCTTTATAGCCATGTCGTGGCCTATTTCATACCACTTTGAAATTAGCTGTAATAACACACTTTTTAATTAGAGTAAGGTTCCTTGCTGGTACTTAATATGTATTATTCATAGGGGGCAAACTCGATTTGAGGTAGTAGGATGGAGGCCAGGGACCTTTGGGTAGGGGAAGATTCATAGCCCTGGATCCAAAAAACTTCAAGATTGATGCTGAGGTTGGATCCAGTCAGATTCGATAACCTACAGTTGAACCGAACGAAAATCAGACAACATGGATCTATCGTTATGGTAAGTACATAACTTGCTTTCTGCTCATAATGAAGGCTCTGGAAGTCATCACCTTGGCTACTTGGGTAAGGACTCGGCAAAAGGGTTAAACTTGGAGTATCCTATACCTATTGGCCTTGACGGTATTTAGTTTTTTCTTGGTACTTTCCAGACACTGTGAGGTCAGTGGCTTATGTCCCCACATGCTTTCATCCTCCTGATATCAGATCCATTTCTGGCTGCAGAGTGAGGGCGATTCCATCAGTCTTTATCAGAGTCTTTCTAACTACAGCTGAACATGTGCTAGGTTTTCATGCTGGTTGCTTTGTTGTTGGGGTGGAGCTCCCACCTTGGGTTTTCCAGGACCCAGTGGTATTTGCTCTCTCCCCACCAAAAGGGAGCTTCACATGAACCAGTCAGATTTGTGAGCAGTCTGTGTTCTATGAGTTATGTATAATAAGCAGGGTAAGGCATGGCTATGCATTGTCTGCCAAAAGCAACGTGGGTCTTACAGGAGGCTGTTGACAAAGGCATTATCCTTTCATCTCTTCACATTTCAGAAGAGAATGAACTGGCAGACTGTCTAAGCTGGTCTGCCAGTCTCTTATGGAACTGAGGATTTTGAAACTTGTGTGATGATATGGGCAAGTGCCAGCCAAGCCAAATGGAGTTTTGTAAAGAAGATTTCCTTTGAATATCAAACTGATTTATACAAGATACTTATGTTACAGCTGTATTACAAATGTATACCATTTGTATATCAAACTGAGTAGTACAGATGCTTGTGATGAAAATGTATTTGTGAGGTTTGTTTGTGTTAAAATGTATCAACAGTGGACTTTGTTGAAATGAAAAGAAATGTACATGTATTATTGTAACTGAATTAAATGTATATGCCTTAATAGAGGATACAGGGACAGCAACGGTTAACCAGTTAGCTTGCTTTAACAACAGTAAGGAGAAATGTAAATGAACTGTTAAACCATTAAAATGTCACCCCACAGTGCTGAATAGGACTGGAGACGCTAGGTGTGGGAAAAAAACTTTGTTCATTAGCTCAGTAAAAAAGGGGAAGCCACAGGCACTGCCATAAACATGTAGCCGTCTATGCTAAATTCCTGTTTCAGCTTCAAAGGGGAGTACTGTGAGAACCTAGAGTCAGGCGACCAGATTAGGTCATTCTGCCAGCCCTCTTGGAAAGTATATTTTAGATATTACAAAGAGAAATCCCAGACTACTGAGTATTCTGTTTTTGGGAAGCTGAGTAGAAAAATCCTCACCCACAGCATCTTTCCTTGTGGTAGTAAGCAACGTAACTAGGGGATTAGTCAGGAATATAATGAAGCTTAGTTTAGATATTGTTTTCTTTATTTGTCTGAATCTGTGCATCAATGTTATTTTCAATATTTCCTGTCATCTGAACTCTGTGGTTTACTGTAAATATATGTTCAATATTTTCTTGTTCCTTTGTTATTTATTATTAAATATATTTAAAACTTTTTTGGCTGGTTCTTGTAGAAAGTATCTAACCTTTGAGAATACTTGTATTTATATGGTGACACTGTATGGACCACTCCAGAAATTCTAACTTTCTTGGTCAAGTACTGTCATTTGTATTGGTATTAATGTTACACAGTATAACCCTTTGTTAAGGGCCTTAGAGTAGCTGATTGTGATGTGTCTGGTGGCAGTGATAACTACCTTATACTCTGGGCAGAAGGGGGCAAAGCTGGTGGAGTAGGTAAATCTGTGGCAGCCTTTCCCAGGTGTGAATGTGTGTGTGTGTATGTGTATGTATGTGAAACATCAAATTTCCGCATGTGTGTATGTGTGTGAGAGAGAACTACTTGGGGCAGGGACACAAAGCACTGGATTTACAGAGAGGGTGCTGGAGGACTTGGCTTGGACACTCGGCTGAGGACCTAATCCTACAGCAGTACCAGTGGGGAGTCTTACTGGGGACCTGAAGGGAGACTGATGTAGAGACATCCAGACTCTGCGCTGAGTGTGTTTCCTGTGTGCTGTTAAGGGAAATTTTACTTGATGCAGAGAGGTCTGGATCTGGAAATATTGAGTGTATCCATTTGTATTCCAAGTGCATGTCCCTCTTCAGTGTCAGTGGTGAAGATTCAGGCTTCTTGATTACTGGCCCACCATGGGGATGTCACATATTGGTGGCCATCACATATTGGTAGCAGCTGTGGGCATCACATGTTAGTGGCAAAAGTGGGACATTAATTGAACTCTTGTAGTCAGCCTGCCATAAAGCAGACATTTAGAGTTTCATATCACAGTTGTTTTATTTATTTACTTTTTGTTAGCTTAGTAGACATTTAGAGTTTCATATCACAGTTGTTTTATTTATTTACTTTTTGTTAGCTTAGTCAGGTAAAGCAGGCAAGGATGTCGGTAGAGGATTATGGTAAGCTGACAAGGAACCAGTTGGCTGAGATGTGCTATGCCAGCCCAACTAAAGGGGAAATGATTGCAGCCTTAATCACAGCTGCAGCACAGACCAGCAACCAGGAGGATAACCAGTTTGGTGATGGGAATTTGAAGCCGTCAGAATCAGGACAGTTCAGCTTTTTCTCAGAGGACTTAAAAAAAAAAAACCTGTCTGGAGTTCGACACTTGAACTGGTGGCCAAAAGTTGGAATTAGAATCCTTAGAACAAATGCGGCATTTGGAGGCTGAAGAAAAAGAGAGAGATTGAGACATCTGGAAGCCGAAGAAAATGAGAGGCAGATACAACATGAAAAGGAAATGCTAACTCTTCGCTAAGGTTATGGAGGTAATGGGGGAGTACCCTAGAAGCAATAAAGGTTCCCAAACTTCTTAGTACCAAGAAGGTGATAATTTTGATAGTTTTATTCATATATTTAAAATAGTATGCAAACAGTATAATGTTAAGCAAGGGGTCTGGGTACGGTTCTTGACCCCCTTATTCCATGGTAAAGCTGTAACTGCTGTTTCTAAGTTGCCTTATACTGACTGTAATAAACAATGCTCAACTTTATCATTATCTACACAATGTTTTAAGTTAACATCTGAAGCTTAAAGAAAAAGTTTTGTGAGCATAGACGCTAGGCAGATAAGTGTATGTGATTATATTGCTGAATTAAGCACTTATTTTCATAGATGGGTGAGCGGGTCACCAATTTTCAATTGCTGGCAGACCTTTTAATGAGGGAAGAAGCCCTTAACACTTTGCCTGAGGACATGAGAATCTAGTTGGCAGATAGGGAATGCAATTCTGCAAATGAACTGGGGAAAAAAGGGCATCTATACCTAGCAAGCAGGGTATCACTGCAAAGGAAAGGGATACACCGTGCTGCACATAGATATAAGGGAACCATGGCGGATATCCTAAACCACCCCAACAAAGTCTGCCAGTAACAGAAGAAGCCACTATTTCAGGTACACAGCCAGGATCAAGGATTAAATGCTTTAAATGTAACCAGTGGGGCCATGTAGTATGTAGATGTCCACGGAGGCAAGGTAGGAAACAAAAGGTGGAGGAAGCCAGCAAGTGGGAATAACAGAATGCCAGTGGTAGGTTGTCAGAGGCAACAGGGGTACCAAACTACCAGCAGAGTTCATAGCCGATCTTGGTGGATGGAAAACAGGCCACTGCCAAGAGAGACAGCTTCTGATAATAACCATTGTGAAGCTTGCAATGGTTAAAGAGGAGCAGTACTTGCTTGGGCAGTCCATTCCAGTCGGAGCTTTAGGGGGGATCCCATTCCATATGCCTTTGGCCAGGGCTCACCTTGACTGGGAGGGTGGCAAAGGAAGCAAGCAAGTAGGTGTATTTGAGGATATCCCTGCACATGTCTTGATAAGGAATAATTTTGATAGTGCAGTACCTTGTGTGCATGCAGTGACACACGGTCAGACTTGGAGACAGGCATGTTGGTCTGGAAGTCTGGAGGAGACCCAGACAGACCGTACACCTGAAGCCAGGACTGGTGATGTGGCTACTTCAGGGAGGAGCTACCCTATAGCAGTGAGACTGAAGGTGAGCCATGGCTGCTGGTGGGTACTGATGTTACCTTGGACAGAGTAACTGCAAATGCAGAAGTGAGTAGTAGTACTCAGGTTGACAGTGAGGCACCGCTGTCAGAAGATACCAGACTTCCTGAGGAAGCAGAGTTGGGAAAAGTTACAAAGAGAGGGTTGAGACAGGCTCAGCTCTCAGACCCTGCCCTAAGAGGCTTGAGGGAGGTGGATGATTCTCAAGGAAAAGGGGAATCTGTGTACTAGAACAAAGGGTTACTGTATAGAGAGTGGACCCCTGAGGGGAGGTCTAGAAGGTGAGGTAATACAGCAGTTGGTAGTGCCCAGACCCTACCATCTGGCACTTCCGGCCATAGCCCCTGACATTCCTTTTGCAGGTCATATGGGCATAAAGCGTACCAAGAGGCATTATTATGCAGAACTTTTATTGGCCTGGGTTTGCCAGGGATGTAACAGGGTACTACAGGACCTGTGAGCAGTGCCAAAAAGTAGGCAAGGCAGGAGACAAGGTCAAAGCTCCTTTGATGCCTTTGGTTGTGATTGAGGAGCTATTTCAGAGGGTAGCTATAGATATTGTGGGGCCTCTGAGTACCCCAAGTTCCACAGGGAGAACATATATTCTAGTGGTAGTAGATTATGCTACTAGATACCCTGAGGTGGTGGGTCTGTCCTCCATTAAGGCAGAGAAGGTGGCAAATGGTTTGCTAGAGATTTTTAGCAGGGTACGTTTCCCAAGAGGAATGCCCACTAATAGAGATGCCAATTCCGTGTCAGACCTACTGGCTTGCCTGGGGGGGGGGGGTGCTGTGGGGTGACGTTCCTAAAGGAAACTCCCTACCATCCCCAGACTAATGGTCTTGTGGAGTGGTTTAACTCTACACTAAATATCATGCTATGAGCATTTGGAGACCAGTTTAAGAGAGAGTGGGACAAATATTTGCCCCATCTGTTTGCTTACAGCGAGGTACCGCAAGAATCCACAGGTTTTCACACTTTGATTTGTTGCATGGGCATAGGGTGAGGGGACCTTTAGATTTGATTTGTGATAAGTGGGAGGGTGAGTCAGAATACCACAAGGAGTCTGTTGTGGCATATGTCCTAGATCTCAGGAGAAGGCTTAAGGAGATCATGGGCTTGGCCCAGGAGAACCTGGCAGGAGCCCATCTGCAGACAAAGGTCTGGTATGACAGGAATGCTTGAGTCAAAGAGTATACTGTGGGACAGCAGGTGATGGTGCTCATTCCTGCCAGACACAATAAGCTGCAGGCAGGTTGAGAGGGGCCCTTTAAGGTGGTAAGGAAGGTCAATGATGTTAACTACATGGTAGAACTGCTAGGCAGGAGGCAGGGGCACAAATTGTACAATGTTAACATGATGACGTCTTACCATGATAGGGAGGCCCTTGTGCTGTGCATTTGCAGTGGATGGCAGGAGGAGTCTGTGGGGGATCTGCCGTCGGATCTCTTCAGTGAGGTTCAGACAGACACCTCAGTGGAAGGGGTAGCAATGTCCCAGCAGCTATCCCATACCTAGGTTTGAGAAATCTGAGCAATGTTACAGGAGTCTGGGGAAATGTTCACTGGGAAACCAGGGTGCACCCCCCTGGTGCAGCAGCATGTAGATTCAGGGCCCCAAAGACCTATAAAGCAGGCCCCCTTACAGGGTGCCTGAGCAAGTCAGACAGACTCTGAGGGAGGAGATGTAGAAGATTTTGGAACTGTGAGTAATCCAGGAGTCCAGCATTCCCTGGGCCTCCCCAGTGATGTTGGTTCCAAAGAAGGATGGCAGCACTAGGTTCTGTGTGGATGACAGGAAATTAGTCATACAGAGTCAGATGCTTACCCCATACCCAGGACAGATGAAGCCATAGAGCAGCTGGGTGATGCTACGTATCTGACCACTACTGATCTGACCAAGGGCTACTGGCAGGTGCCCTTGTCTCCCAACACTAGAGAGAGGTCAGCCTTTGTGACTCCTTTTGGCTTGTTTGTGTTCATGAAGATGCCCTTTGGGATGAAAAATGCTTCAGAGGCTTCCCAGAGGCTGGTAGATCATTTCTTAGCATGAGCAGGAGATTATGCCCTTACTTACCTGAATGATATTTCTATCTACAGCCATTCCTTGTGTGTGTGTCTGTGTGTGCGTGTCTGTGTGCGTGTCTGTGTGCGTGTGTGCGTGTGTGTGCATGTGTGTGCGTGTGTGTGCGTGTGTGTGCGTGTGTGTGCGTGTGTGTGCGTGTGTGTGCGTGTGTGTGCGTGCGTGTGCATGTGTGTGCGTGTGTGTGTCAGCTACTTGGGGCAGAGACATGAAGCACTGGGTTTGCAGAGAGGGTGCTGGAGGACTTTGCTTGGACACTCTGCTGAGGACCTAACCCTACAGCTGTATCATTGAGGAGTCTTATTGGGGATCTGGAGGGAGACAGATATTGAGGCATCCAAACCCCGGGCTGTGTGTGTTCCCTGTGTGCTCTTATGGGAAATATTAGGGTATAACCTAACACCCTAATAATGGGTGATTTCAACTACCCCACCATTAACTGGGAAAACTATACATGTACCATCTGTTGTGCTCAACGTTTTCTGCAATTCATAAATTCCAACACCTTGGATCAACTTATCCACACCCTCACCAGGGGCAGCAATATCCTAGACCTGGTCATTACCAACATGGGCAACCGGTGTTCCACACCAGAGATCAATTCCTTGTTGGTCAGATCCGACCACAAGCTAATCACCCTAGACATCCACATCCCACTCCATTAGGGAAACCACCGTAAAAAAATTCTCCAAAGCCAACTTCATGCTTCTTAAGACAAGAAGTGGCAAAGTTCACGACAACCATGCTGATGGACAATAGAGGTACGACTGCTGAATGCTATACAAATGCACTTTATAAGCAATTACACGAGTGCATGGATCATGAAATCCCTAACAGAACCAAGATGCTATCCTCCAAAAAAAGGAAGCCAATCTGGTGGTCCCCTGCCATAAACAAACTCTACAACAAAAGAAAGAAACTATTGCAAAAAAGAGTAAAATCCCATGATTGGAGGAACTCCGTGATCAGCCTCAGTAAGAAGCTGAGATCCTTCATTAAAATCCTCCAACGCTAGTTACGAAAATAAAATCACCACTGATTCTAAAGACAGCCACAAAGCATTCTATAGCTATGTCAAGAGTCTCAATGGCAACACTCAGATCTGCTCTGAGTTGCAGCACAATGGCACTAAATATACAGAACCAACTGATATTGCCAGCATCCTGGCAGATAGGTTCAGTGCTAACTTTACCCCTCTCTCACTGCCTAAAGGACCCATCTCTATACCGGAAGAATGCAAAGTACCTGTAATCACAGCTGAACAGGTAAAAACACACTCTCCAAAGCCAAGAGCACAGCATCCATGGGACCTGACAACATCCCAGGCTGCGTTCTACACAAACTACAGAACGAACTGGCACCCCACCTAAGTACCATGTTCAATCATAGCCTCACCTCAGGCTTTGTGTCCACTGAATGGCACACAGCAACGGTTATCCCACTACACAAAGGGGAGCCACCACGGACCTGGGGAACTACCGCCCCATTAGCCTGACGAGCCTGGTCTGCAAGGCTATGGAACGTATCATCATGGAACTTATAAACAATGACATTAGTAATCTCCAAACTCTCCACCCTACCCAGTCCGGTTTCTAAAAGGCAGATAATTTCTCCTAAATCTGATAGACTTCTTTGAAGCAGTCACCAAAGTCATAGATGAGGGTAAGGTGGTTCACACAGCCTATCTAGATCTCGCCAAGGCTTTCAACACCATCCCACACTCTGGAATTATAGATAAACTCACTAAACTAGGTATAAATCCCTACATCACAAGATGGGTTGCCAACTGGCTCAGTGATAGAACCCACACTGTGAAAGTAGCAGACTCTAAATCCAACTTCAAACCAGTGACAAGTGGAGTACCACAGGGTTCAGTCCTGAGTCCTGTCCTGTTTGGTATCTACTTCTCTGAAGTACAGGCTAAGACAGAAGGTCTTTGGCTAACAAAGTTGGCAGATGATTGCAAACTAGGAGCCATAATCAAAACTCCTAACAATGTGGATATCCTACAAAAGGGCCTCACTGAGACAGATGCCTATTGTCAAAGCCATGGCCTCAAGCTCAATGCTAAAAAGTGCATTGTCATCCCTTTTGGTAAAAACCTCTCTACCCATGAACTACCACATAGGCGGTAGTCTACATAACACCGAAAGTGTGATAAGAGACCTTGGGACACAGGTGGACAGTAGTCTCTCCTTTGATAATCACATCGCCACATTAGTCAGGAAATCCTTCTACGTGGCACACCTCATTACAAAAGGTTTCTCATCCAGGAAAAAAAGAGGTCATTGTTCCCCTCTACTCATCACTTATTAGACCCATTATAGAGTTCAATGCCCCTTTTGGTATGTACCTCACAAGACATCTACAACAACTGGAAAGGCCGCAGAAATACCTCACAAAGAGGATTACCAGCCTCAAACAGATGCCGTACGCAGAGTATCTCAAAAAAGTCCAGCTTTACTCCGTCGCATATCGCCTACTCAGAGGCGATCTCTGCCTAACATACAAAGCTGTGTCAAACCCAGAGCTGTTGGACATGCTCCACTTAAATTAATCCCAATCCCTCCGAGCTACATGCTCTAGGGACCTAAACCTTGTCACCACAATAAACAGAACATGCTGCAGGGATAGATTCCTGTCCCAGAGACTTCCCATACTCTGGAACAAACTACCTACCTATCTATATCAAACAAAGCTCCTCATTAGCACTCTTCAAGAAAAATCTTGATGATTGGATGGGAGATAGGAAATTCACCCCAGGGATCACTTCTGTGGCTCTGCTTGACAGGGGCACAGGAAAATAATTTTCTTGGGTGGCGAAAGCCAGGGTACTGTTTGGCTATGCTTATATAGGCCCTAGGGCCAATAGCCTAGTACCTGCCTATGAAATTGTATTTGATGCAGAGAGGTCTGGATCTGAAAATACTGTGCCCATTTGTATTTCAAGTGCATGTCCCTCCCTAGTGTCAGTGGTGAGGATTCAGGCTCCTTGATTACTGGCCCAGCATGAGGACATCACATATTGGTGGCCATCACATATTGGTAGCAGTGGTGGGTGTCGCACCTTGTCTAATCAGAATCTACCAGGAGTGGCATACCCCAGAGATCTGTTTTATGCTCTGGAGCATATTGTCCGCTCCACATTTGCTCCTTACAGCACAATAAGGTAGTAGTAGTGGATGCAGTTTTCTTTATATAGCAGGGGATATTACAGTATTTCTTCCAAGTGCTTCATTTGATTTCACACCTCAGTATAAAATTCAGAAAGGAGATCAAAGCTTATTTTTATTGCCTCTTGATGGCCAAGAATTGTGTGGTTGGACAGATGTGCTCTGTGGTGCTGCATCTGATCAACATTCAGATAAAACTTCATAATTTATAGGTTCATTTGTCCCCTCTTCATGCCAGTTGGCTAGACAGAGTAGAAGTTAATCTGTTGGAATGAGCTTTTTTGGTGGCAATCACCTCTTCTCATAGCATTCTTAGAGCTTCTGGCTGTCTTGCATAGGGAATCGTATGTGGGCTTTATCAGTGATCAGGGGTCCCAGAGGACTAGTGCACATTTACATCAGAAACATTTCAGATATGTCCTTAAAACTGTCCGTTTGTGTCGTGTTTTCTTTACTGGATTAAGAACAATGAAAGCTGGAGCCTTTTATACCCTGGACATGCATGGCTGGCTCAGGTTGTGTGTGACATTCCAGAAGACAGAGTAGATATTCTTTGATTTGGGGAGATAATTCACTAGGTAATCAAATCCTCACCAGATGAATTGTAAACTGTGGTATCTTTGTCAATCAGCTGGTGAACTTTCATTTTGGAAAATGCTGTCAGTAGCCACCACTAGAGTTGTGTCTGCTCTGAGAGCTTGATTCAAGAATGTTTCCTGTTTGGCATTTGTACCAAAGACACCTGCGCAATGATTCCCACATTCACCAAGCATTATTGCTTAGTCTGTGACTCAAGATGTCCTACATCCTTTGTACTTCTCCGCATCAGGAGACAACTTTTAGCGGCATAGTCAGGAGTTCAGGAACTGTACAGCAGCTATGAAAATGTAGTCCCACCCTTTCGATGGCACCCTATTTCCTTACTCCCAAATAAAGAGGCTTAAGCAAAATATCCATTTAACAAAGTACTCAAGGTAAATATGCCAGGGCATTTTGTAAATGCTTAAATGCTAAATTATAGTCCTTATCTTCCAGCCATCCTATTGTTTCTGAAAGACATTTCTTTTCAGTGGTTGCTTTTGGAGTCCCATGTAACTTTAGCAATATATTTACATATTATTAAATCTTCACTTTTTCTTTTGATTTGCAGGAAATTTGCTGTCTCTGTGGTTGATCTGAACTGTCTTCCAGAGAGGGTAGTCATTTTACATTATGTGACATCTCAGCATATGTGTGCACCCAGAAGGTGGGAGGTAGAGAGAGAGAGAGAGAAATAGTAGAACTGAAAGTGAAAGGAGGGCTATACTGATCACTTGGTGAAAAATATTCCTTTTCAAATCCCGATATAGTAAGAATGCATGTGCTGTAGTTTACTACTTTTGTCATGGCCAGACATTGTTTAGTTTCTCTGTGACACATTGTGACTTGGATCTGGGCTGATCCATCAATAGGATGCAGTCTTCAGTCTTCAGGCACATCAGCCTTGCGTGATCGGGCTAAATAAAATACTGCTATTGCAAGGTAGTATGGCCAAGCAAGATGTTCCTAAAGGTATGCTGTGTCACTTCTGCAGGGTTCCTGCAGTCAGTTTTACTGCTGCAGACACAGGGTCAGGAATAAATCTTGTGCCATTAAAGGATCATGGGGTGGGATGGGGTGAGACAAGAGTATTAAAAATCTGATGGGATGGCTCTACAACCAGGGGAAATATATGGGGATTTACTGACACCAGGTTGTTAGTTGATATTGGTCTGTTGTAGATGCATGGTACAGGCATAAGTTGGGAGGGTGGGGGCTACTGAAGACTTTCTTCTGTGGTATCACTTCTGAAACATCCAGTGCACCAGGAGCAGTCAAGATGAGTAAAATACAATTCCACTACTTTTTCCCATCCTTATATGGGCATAAGTGGTTGTGTTTATTTCTCTCTGTCTGTCATACCACTTTTCAACCATCTAGGTTAAACACCAATGCAAGTGATCACTTGGGGATATTAAGGCCAGTGTTAATAGCTTACACTCAGTCAAGCTGTCAAGTCTTTAGGGGAATTATGAGGTGACGTATGTTTTTCATTGGAAACCTTATATTAATGAACTAGATGCAGATATAGGCCCAAGAGACTTTTTATCTCTCCTACCCCACCCCACTTTGTGCCATTACTTTTTATGGCTGTCTCACTTTTTTTCTTGTTAAACCTTTTTTTTTTTTTTTTTTTTTTTTGCAGTTTCCCATCCTGGTCAAAGAGAATCATAGAACTGTAACTCGCAGCTGTCCAGATTTTTGCAGAATGTGCAGATTTTTGAGTCATATTTTTGATCTGTTTTTCATAAAATTTGTGGCTCTTATTCATTCAGTCGATCCAGTCTGGCATGGCTTCTCGAGCCGCTTGTCGGATCCAGCTCTGTAGTATGAGTGCTACAGCCTTAAGCCTCATTAAGAATTCTCCCTACTATAATGCACCACTTCTCTTAGTTACCTCAGATCTTGTTTGCTGCCTTAGTGAAAGGACTTGATCACTTGCAGACAAGTGCTCCACCTCAATATTTCTATTGTATATTGAGTCTGCTTTGCCCTGTGTGCTTTCTGTAGTTGTTAATACATATTTTGATTAGCACTATCTAATAATTTCTTTTTTCTCTCTTTCTTTGAAATAGTCCCTTTCTCATGGTGAACCTTTCCTTGGTGTTATAATTATAGTTGGTTGTTTAACAGTTTACGTAGTTAAATAGGTAGGTAGATAAAACTTTTCAGTGCTTCTGGAGTTTATAGATGGCTGTAATTGTTACAGCTAGTGGTTTGAATTTTAGGATTGCTGTGTTAGTGTTGTTCAAATTTTTTTGATAGTTTTGGATATTGAAACTTTTCCTATAGATGCTGTTACGGAAAAGCAAAAAAGTGTACTATGTGTGGTCTCAAATTTCTGTCACAAAATCTCCACGGTCTCTGTAGTGTTTGTTTGGAGGTTCCTCACCTGTCATTTAACTGCGATATTTATGCTGCATTTGGGCCTAAAGCACTGGAGGATAGGTGAAACAAACTTATTCTGAAAGGCATCCTATCGCCTGATCCAGAAGTAGCTAAAACAAAGAAAGCTTTGGAGAAGTCTAATAAGCACAAAGATTCAGATTCGATGAAGAAATGCTGAATCCTGTGCTCCACACTCTTCTTTAGAAGTTCCATGGTTTGAGGAGCACAGGGCCTGCACATAGACTTATGCGCCACCATTGGGTCTGGAATCTTTGGATCCCATTACTTTTCATGACTCACTAAAAAAATTGCCTTCTGCAGAAAAATTAGATGAACACCCTCCATTTAGAACTTTTTCTGTGCTTTCTGTCTAGTCTTTTAGTTCTTACTGGAGTACTTCTGAAGCAGAGATTTTTGAAGACATGGGTAGAGATGGGGGTCATTCTGTTACCTTCAACTTTGAAGGTGATGGAACTGTGCCAGATGCCCTCAATTCTGGGTCCTTCACTGGTGTGTCTTTCAGCCCCCATTACTTCAGAACCAATATTCTACACAGATCCCATGGTTTTGGGGCAGATCTAGCCTATAACTTTATTTTCATGGATATTGGCACTGACTGATTTGACCCTGACTATGTAGAAGTCGATGAAGTCTCAGACCTGAGAATTTGGAATGCGACTTTGACTTCATTTTTGGGACTGTTGGCCTCTGCTCCATTGATGGTGTTAGAGTCATTTGCCTTTGAATCCTCTGCTGATTCCCTCATCAGGGCCTTCTTCCTTCACAGCTTTGGGGATCCCTGCAGCAGCTGTATCTGCTACTCTGTAGGAAGAACTTGATCTCAGATCTGAAAGATGTTGGTTTCACGTGTTGAGAAGGATAATCACCTCTCCAAATAGAGTGAATCCACAAGCATCAAAAGATGTGGTTCCACCCATTTCACCCACCCCTCTCTCTCTCTCTGTCCCTTGATCTGAGTTATTTGTTACATTTCAAGCCATCTACACAAAACTACCTTCAGTCCTCTGAGGAATCATGTGACTCCCTTTTTATATACCCTTGAAGAGGAGGTGTAAGAGGAAGCACTTGGGTTCCTCATCAGAGTCCCCCACCTCCAACACCAACTTGGAGGATCAAGAGGGATCTCCCGAGTACCCTAGATCTAATGTGCCCATTAACCCCCCTATCAGGATGTATCCTTGAAGTTCTGCCCAATTGCTCCACTCTGGAGGCAGTTGGGGGTCATCTTTCCCTCCTCCCAGCAGTGTGTCAGGCCATCACGTGAGAGAAATGGGTAAGAAAGATAATATCCACAGGCTATTCCATTCCATTTTTGGTAACCCCTTCTCAGCCAAGCACTCCATTGCCAGACAGGCTACCCAGTCAGACAAAAGCCACAGAAAAAGAGAGAGAACTTCTCACCAAAACAGCCATCCAGGAGGTCCCATCAGACCAGAGAGGGTATAAATTTTATATCAGGTTCTTTATGGTTCATAAGACTCAAGACCTCAGCCTCCTGGGCAAATATGTATTCAAGACCTTATTCCAAATGGTCATGGTATAGTCGATTTTAACCTGTCCCATGTTGAACTAATTTAGGTCCTGTCTAGATCTTCAAGATGCTTAACTTCACATAGAGATTACAGAATAATCTAGGAGATTCCTGTGCTTCCATATAGGAGCAAGTCATCACTAGTTCAGACTCTTACCATTTAGCCTGACTAGAGCCCCCAGGATGTTCACCAAATGTGTATGGCTGTCATGGCAGCCCATGTATGACTTCTGGGTTAAAAGATTTTGCTGTATCTAGATGGCTGGCTGTTGACTGCCCCCTTAATGGAATTTGTGCTGCAGGCCAGGGACTCTGTTTTTCATCTTTGTCTGTTCCTGGATTTTTCTAGGGTTACTGATATCCGCAATCTTCAGGGAGGCCACGGTGGTGCAGTGATTAGCATTGTCGCCTCACAGCAAGAGGTTCTCCGGTTCAATCCTCGGCTGGGGTGCCTTCTGTGCGGAGTCTGCATGTCCTCCCTGTGGCTGCGTGGGTTTCCTCCGGGTGCTACGGTTTCCTCTCACATCCCAAAGACATGCTGTAGTGTGCACTCTAGGCATGAGTGCGTGCGTTTGCCTTCCGTGGAAGGTTGGGTGCTGGGCTGGCAACTCAACACCATAAAACTCCACTACCAATCATGAGCGGACAGATGATCCACTGTGGCGACCCCTAACCTGGAAAAGCCAAAAGACGAAGATTACTGATATCCACAATATTCAACCTGAGCAGAAAGTCATTTTCATACCGTGTCATCTTGATACCACTGTATCAATAAATCTCTTTCACCAGACAGAGTTCAAACCTTATTTGCAATCCAGCCCCTACTTCTGAGTCACTCCCCTCCTGCTGCCTTGATTGAGTGCGCTGGGCCTAATAATATCATCGATCCTAATGGTCTACTTTGCTCACTTCCACAGGAAGATTTTACAATGGCTGTATCAAGCAGAGTTGTCATAGCTCTTTCAGAAATAATGGAGAACACTGGACTGTACCAGTGTTTTTCCGTAGCATTCAGAATGTTATGGCAGTTGCGTAACATCTACGAGCCGCTGCATAACATTTTGGCCACTGCTCTCAACTTCTTTGTTCAATAAACAGGGGCAAAGCTAAAAATAGTGGGTAGAAAGCCCATTATTGTTACTCATGCCTCTCAACTTACCTCAAAATAAGGAATGATCTGGAGTAGGGACTTCATTTGTCAGCAGCCTGTGGGTCTTGGATCCGATATCGGATCCGAGCCGGCAACTTGTAGCATAGCTATGGATCTGAGCTCCTAGCTCCTCCCCTCACCCATAATCCCCTGCCAACCTCCTATGACCCCAGATCTAGTTTGCCGCGCTTGAGTGTGTAGCTAGATTTTAGAGCTCCTAGCGTTTTCTTAACAGATAAGTGAATTCTTCATTTTTTTATCAAACCTTGTATTTGTAATTTGTGTGAGTGGTTAGGTTCCTATCTAGTTTAATTTTTTTTTTGGTTTTCACCCTCCCCTCGCTGGTCGTTAGTGTGTGTCTGTGTGTGTTTGTGTTTGGGGCCTGGTATGCTTGTGTAGTGTACTTTAGTTTTGGGTATGGCAGAGGCCCCAAAACCTATTTTTTCTAAATTCACCGAGTGTGGCCATAAGCTATCTCCGGCTGATGGCCACACTCGGTGTGTTCGGTGCCTTGGGGTTGAACACCTCTGTTCAGGATGTACCATTTGTGCAGCGTTCAACCCCAGGGCACTGAAAGAGCGGAGGTCAAAGCTTGTCCTGGCGGGTCTTTTGCCACTGGATTCGGCTTCGGCCTTGGCCTCCGCTCCTCCCGTGGCACCTCCTCAGCCTGTGGTGGTAGCCACTCCTGCCCCCTTCCCCCGGCCGGGATTCAAACTCCCATTAAAGCGCCGGAGGACAGGGAGGCCAGGAGGGAGATACGGAGGGAGAAGCACCACAAGCGGTGGGCCGAGGCCTCTGCTTCGGCCCCCCCCGGCTAAGCGGGCTTCTCCCTCCACGGCTTCCAGGTCTCCTCCTCCTCGGCTCCGATCTCCTTGCTTCTCCACGGGACCCGAGGAGGAGGAGACCTGATCTCCATCGAGGTCATCAAGGTGGCACGCCAGGCCTGCCTCGGTGGCCTCCTCGAGATCTACATACAGCCTGTCAGATGCAGACTTGGACTGGATGATGCGAAGGTTCATCCAGGCCCAGCTGCAGATGGGAGTGCTCTTGCCCCCCCCCCCCCTTCAGGGGGGAGCTCGACCCCTTTCTTTGCTCCGATTGCTCCTTCTCCGACCCGCTTTCCGGGTTCGGAGCATTTGGAGCCGGGCAGCATCGGAGCCGGGGGTGGGTCGGCGCCGACAGTACCGGGTACTTCGGATCCGACCCTGCCCTCGAGTTTGTCGGTTCCATCGTCAGATCTGACCTCTCGGAGCTGTGGGCTGAGCTTCAGATCCGAGGGTTTCAGTGTGCCTTCGGCTCCGTCCAGGTCGGAGCACACTGGTCCCTCGGATCCGACGGTCTCGGCGCCGGTTCCGATCCCTTCAGTCGACTTTCGGAGCCCAGGGAGAGCGGCTCCCCCTCGGCCTTCGATGCAGTGGTGAGGGCTCTGTCGAGAGCATCCAGACCCTTGGCCCTTGCCTCGGCTCCACCCTGCACTCCCTCTCTGCTGGGTCAGGCTTCCATCACCCGGCCACAGGGACAGCCTGCTTCGATGTCCCAGGTTGTTCCATTGGAACAAGATATTGCTGGCGAGACTTCCTCGGACAGCCCCCCCGCGGAAGTGCCTCGCAAGCACAAGTGTAAGAGGAGGCACGTGGACTCCCCCGAGTCCTTAACAGAGGACACGGACTTGGATGAAGGGGAAGGCTCCTCAAGGTCACCCCCGGAGGATGTCTCCTTTGGAGACATCATGGAAATGCTTAGGATCAGAGGTGGGTGGTCTGCCCCCAAGACTTCCTCTGACGAGTCTGTGTTCCTGAAGGTATTCGAAGCAGGCCCGTCTACCTCTTGGGTGTCCCCTCTGGCCGACCCCCTGGTGGACCTTATTACCACCAGGGCGTGGAAGGAGCCGTACACTGTGGAGCCAGTCCCTAAATGCCCGGACAGGATACTGAGCCCCCCCGCAGACCGGTCCCACTGGAGCAAGGGTCCCCCCATAGATGTCTTGTTGACGGCGGCAGCCATGAAGAGGGAACTAGCTCAGGAGAGCCCCTCGGTCCATCCACCGAGCAAGGAGTCCCGCTCGATGGATCGTCTTGGGAAGCGGGTTTTTAGTTCAGCGACCTTCTCGGTAAGGTCTCTGAACTATATGGCACATGTCGTCAGGATGCAGCGGGATCTTATCAAAGAATATGCTGCTTCCCCCCCTGAGTCCATGTCAGCGGAGGACAAGCAGTTGTACTCCACTCGAATGGCCACTCTAAGGTCTATCTCCAATACCTCTATGCGGCTTTTGTCCCACGCTACTGAGGGAGCCGCTAGAGCCAGCGGAGCGGGCCTAGTCATGAGACGTCAGGCCTGGCTCCGGCATTGTAACTTCGCGGAGCCCTTTAAGGCGTCCTTTGCGAACGCCCCCTTTGATGGTTCTGCCTTGTTTGGCAAGACCGTTCGCGAAACACTGGTCCAGAGCGAGAAGAACGGGAAGATGTTGTTTGCCGTCGGAGTCCGCTTCTCTGCTGCCCAGAGGTCCTTCTCAAAGAACCAAAAGGGACAGAAGAAGATGTGGTTCCGGAAATCGCAACATTCCCAACCTGCTCCTGACAACCAGTCCTTCCGTGGCAGAGGAGGACAGGGAGGATGCCGCCCTAGGGGCAGAGGGGCCCCGAAGAACTTTGGGTCCAGAGAATCCTTCTCTGATCGGCCCACGCAGCAGCCCTGAAGGGTTGACCGACTGCTCTGCTCTGGAGGCAGTTGGGGGGCGTTTCTTGAGGCATCTGGTGGCATGGGAGTCCATCACGTCAGACCGCTGGGTGCTTCATATCATATCCAGAGGCTACAAAATTCCAATGTATCATGTCCCCAAACTCAGGAGCCTCCCCGATGTTCCACTCGATCAGAGGGAGGCTGCAGCCGCAGAAATCCAGCAGCTGTTAAAAAAAAGAGCCATCCAACCTGTCCCCCAAGACCAGCTCCGATTAGGGTTCTACTCTAGGTTCTTTCTGGTGCCAAAAAAGACGGGGGACTTGAGACCAATTCTAGATCTTTCCCTCTTGAACCTGTCGGTAACCAAGGAAAAATTCCGAATGGTCACTCTTCAATCCATTCTCCCCCTCTTACGGGAGAACGATTGGATGTGCTCTGTAGACCTCAAGGATGCGTACTACCACATTCTAATGGACAGACGATCCAGGAGGTTTCTCTGCTTCCGGCTAGGAGCCAGTCATTATCAGTTCAGGGTCCTTCCCTTTGGCCTCACCACAGCCCCCAGGGTGTTCACCAAAGTTTTAGCAGTGATAGCGGCCCACCTGAGACTCCAGGGAATGCAGGTCTTTCCGTACCTGGATGACTGGCTTCTAACCGCTCCAACAAGGCATCTACTCTGCTCAGCCAGAGATTACTTTCTCCGCCTAGCCCCCCAGTTAGGCATCACAATCAATGCGGACAAATCTTCCCTTGCTCCGACACAAGTAATAGAGTTTATAGGGGCCAGATTAGATACCAGGGATCTATGAGTCTTTCTGACTTCAGAACGACTACAGAATCTGAGATTGCATGTGCGGGCCATCCTACAATCGGAAGCTCCACCGGCGGAATTGGTCCTGAGGGCGCTGGGCTCCATGGCGGCTGCAATAACGCTTCTTCCATGTGCTCGCCTAAATATGAGGGTACTGCAGTGGACCCTTCAAGTGCAATGGTCCTTCCAATCTCTTCTTCTCTGCCACCCTATCTCTATTAGCAAGGTTTGCAGGAGGGCCCTGTTATGGTGGCTCCAATCCCCGGACCTCCATATAGGCCGGCCCTTCTGCACTCCTCCCCCTCTCGCCACGGTGACCACGGACGCCTCTCGCCTCGGGTGGGGGGGGCATTACATGGGCAGGACAGTCCAAGGCACGTGGAACGACACAAAGACCTCCTTGCATATCAACGTTCTGGAGATGAGAGCGGTGATGTTGGCGTTGCAGGCACTTCAGAATCTCCTCCCCGTAGGAACGATTGCAATTCAGTCAGACAACATGTCTGTTGTTTGGTACATCAACAAACAGGGGGGAACCAGATCCTATCCCTTATGCCAAGAAGCCATGAGAGTGTGGGAATGAGCGATTTCCACCAACCGCTTTCTGATCGCAATGCACATTCCGGGGCGGGCCAACATTCTGGTGGACAAACTCAGCCGCACCATTCTTTCCCCTTACGAGTGGTCTCTCAACCCACTAGTAGCGAAGCAGATATTTGCAAAATGGGGGCAACCCTGCTGCGATCTCTTTGCCTCTCCCTTAAATACGAAATGCGACAGCTTCTTTGCTCTGATTCTTCCACCAGGGGAAGCGACGAGAGACGCTCTGGTGCATGTTTGGCCGCCCAGTCTATTCTATGCCTACCCTCCTTTACCCCTGATGCTAAAGCTCTTCCAGAAAGCCTAGCGGTTGGGGAGCAGAATGATACTCATTGCCCCATTCTGGCCTCGGCAAACTTGGTTCCCTTACCTGTGGTCTCATCTAGTGAATCCTCCTTGGATTTTGGATCCCAATCCGGATCTAATCTCCCATCCATCGGAATTACAGACCCCGAATCTGGTCAACCTGAAGCTGACAGCTTGGTTGCTCCAGTTCCACTCTTATTCAGGACTCCCGGCATCTCTTCACCAGTCAAAGCCATCCTGGTGGCAGCACATAAGCCTTCCACCAGAAAAATGTACCGCAGTAAATGGAGACGCTTTTCCGTCTGGGCATAACATCATAATCTGGATTCCTTCACTGCCCCTCTACCGTCCGTACTAGATTTTCTAACCGGACTCTTTCAGCAAGGAGCTAGTTGTTCGACAGTCAAGGTACAGTTGGCAGCCATCTCCCATTACCATGTGGGACATGAGACAGGTCCTTTGATGTCAGCTAAATTGTGCAAAACATTTCTCAAGGGCACCTTTCTACTCAGGCCCCCTATCAAAGAAGCCGTACCCCCTTGGGATCTTACTCTAGTCCTTCAAGCCTTGACCGCTTCTCCCTTTGAACCAGCCGCATCGGTCGATCTCAAATATTTGTCCTGGAAAACAGCATTCCTGGTAGCCATCACTTCAGCCAAGAGAGTTTCGGAACTCCAAGCCCTTTCTGTAAAGCCTCCTTACTTGTTCTTCCATCCAGACAGAGTGTATCTCAGGACCAATCCCTCCTTTCTTCCCAAGGTGGTATCGGAAGTAAATATCAATCAGTCCATCAACTTACCGGTTTTCTTCCCTAAGTATCAAAATAAAGGAAAGTACAAGCTGCATTCATTAGATGTACACAGGCAGCTGCGTTTCTATATTCATAGGACAGCTAGTCACAGACAATCTGATCAGCTGTTTGTCTCCTTTGCTAAATTCAGTTTAGGTAAAGCCATTTCAAAGGTCACCTTGTCACGTTGGATTTCTCAATGTATTCTTCTGGCCTACCAAGCTTCCGGGAGGCCCGCACCTGCGGGAGTCCGTGCGCATTCCACTCGCTCCTTCTCTACTTCTGCTGCCTTTAAATCTAGAGTGCCATTGGATGATATTTGTTCGGCAGCTACTTGGGCCTCATCTCATACTTTTATTAGCCACTACAAACTGGATGTAATTTCTAGAGGGAGAGCATCCTTTGGCTCCACAGTGCTGCGGAACATCCTTCCATGATGGCCGCCCAAGATTCAGGTAGCTGGGGACTCTGTCCCACAGGTTGCTGACAAATGAAGTCCCTACTCCAGATTAAGAAGTTATGTACTCACCATAACGTTCCATCTGAGTAGGTGGCTTCATTTGTTTGCAACCACCCCTCCCCCCCCTCCTTCCCCCTGGCCTTCAGAACTTGGTCCTGTTATATTATTCTATCTATTATGCTTGTTGGAATACCTTTCCAGGTATCCATAGAGGGGCAAACTTGATCTGAGGTCATAGGAGGTTGGCAGGGGATTATGGGTGAGGGGAGGAGCTAGGAGCTTGGATCCATAGCTATGCTACAAGTTGCCGGCTCGGATCTGATATCGGATCCAAGACCCACACATTGCAGACAAATGAAGCCACCTACTCAGATGGAACGTTATAGTGAGTACATAACTTCTTATTCCTCATTTTGAGTCTTAAAATGTCCATTTTCCTCACTGTTCCACATTTGAAGGGCATGTAATGCTTTCAGTGTTATGACTTTTTTAATTAATGTCTTGGACAGCTGAGAGATATGCTCAGCAATAATAAAAAATATTTTGACTTTGATCATATTTAGTGGCAGTGACAGTTTTAGGTGATACGGAAAACACTGGACATTGCGTAACCACATCACTTGTTATTCTGAATTTGTACTTGCACACAGTCCAGTGTTCTTCATTATTGCCGCACTTCCATCCCCCTATCCAAGACTGTCATAATTACAGATCCATGGTGAGAGTGTCTACAGTGGTAGTTGCAATCTGTAGTGGCACAGGCAGGCAGAACATTCCATCCTTCATCCCCCCAGTAGTGACAGTGACCACAGATGCAGTCTTCTAGAGTGAGTGAAAGATTATGAAGGAAGAATGGTCCAAGGTCTAACAGACAATCGGGTCAATATTCACATAAATGTCTTAGAGGTGAAGGCAGTTCCCCTAGTGCTGAAGGAGTTTCAGGACTGCGTTCCACAGACCGTGATATCTTTCAAATGGACAACTTGACAGCAGTTTGCTACTTCAGCAAGCAAAGAGGAGTCAGATCTTACTCCTTATGTCTGAAAGCAATGAGGTTTGGATAATGAGTACCACTTTCTAGAAGCGGCACACTTCTGGGGTACTCAGTAGCATTGTGGCCAGGCTCAGCAGAGAGGATCTCGTGCCTCACTAGTGAACCTTCAGTCCAGCACTGGTCCGACAGATGTTCAGTCATTGGGCACTGCTTGTTGTGATCTGTTTGCCACCCCATACCCCATCAAATGCAGCAACTATTTTGCTATGATTCTCCCTCCAGGACAGTCACTAAGGGACACATTGTCACATCAGTGCCCCCCTCCCACTTGGGGTCTGATACGTATACATGCTTCTTCCTTTAATATCTGGATTTCTGCAGAAAGAAATGAGGTATGTGTTAACAGTAATCCTCATAACCCCCCTTTATTGCAGACAGATATGTTTCCCCTTTTAAGGCCTTACCTTGAATCTCCCTGGCTGTTGGATCCCACTCAGGATCTAATTCACAGTGGTCTGTGAAGCCTCACCTGAACTTGCACAATCTGAAACCAACCGCTTGGTTTCTTCATTTACAACGATGGCCAGTGGTAAGCCTCTTCCCACAGTGGTAGTCAGGCTTCTACCCATAGGATCTATTGTAGCATATGGAAAAGATTTGTATCCTGGGCTTGTCTACAAAACATTGACCCAGTTTCTGCTCTGATTTCAGACATCGTGTCTTCTTGCCTTTCGTTTTGATTCATACTCTACTTTTTATTCAGGCTGTAATTTTTCTGTGATTAAGATGCAGAATTATAAAAAACAAAGGTGTGTACATATTACAATGATACTGCTTTTCAGCCATTTTGAAAAGACACATAGCTGTTTATCTCCTTTGGCCGTAAAAAACTGGATGAGAAGGTTTCTAAAATGTCCCATCTGAGATGGCTCTCAGACTGCATTTCCTTTATTTACATGGTCAACAATAAGACTGTTCCAAGCAAGTCAAGGACTCATTCTACGAAAGCTGTTGTAACTTCTTCTGCCTTCTGCAGGGCTGATTCAGTAGATGACATTTGTAAGGCTGCACCTTGTCTTCCAGGCATACCTTCATCAAGCATTAAAACTAGGCTGTCTCCCCATCATGAATCCACCCGGAATGCATCATAGCTTGGGATTCTGATCCACATGTTAGACCATGAAGGACTGAATAAATAGGATACAAAAGCTATCTATTTACCATAAAGATAGGTCTTCATTCATGCCCATGCAATACAGCAACCCTCCCTTTGTCTCCCTTTCCTATTCTGTAAGATCTATAGGATCCTTTGGTTTTAGGCTGTTTTGTCTCTATTTAGGCAAGGCTATCCATATCTAGGTCTTAGAACACTAAACAAGATCTGAGATAACCAGGGAAAGCGGTGCATTATAGACTGAACAATTCTAAAGGGGCTCGAGACACTGATATTCTGCTGAGTCAGATTGACAAGTGGCTCAAGGACCCACATGTATTGGATGGATATGAATGAAAGGATCTAGTGTATGCTAAATACATAACTTTTGTTTTTCTGACAAATCTTTGAAGATTGAACCCACTAAATAATGACATATAGTTGTGTTTCAGACTTCAGTCCTTCAGAAAATGCCTGCTAATTCAATACATGTTGTTGCAGCAACTTTCTAAGTTTATAAGAGTGGTGTTTAACATTTGTTCCTGATTTTTCACCTTTGCTCCCCCCAATTATTTTTGTCTTGTCCAGATTTCCTGGCACTTGTCCCCCTGTGTGGTATACTTGCAATTCCAGGCTGTTAGCATTTAGTGAGACCAATTTAGTTCTCTTTATAGTAAGGTTTTCCTTAGGATAAAGTCTCATCTCCTTAGAAAATGTGGTTTGTAAGATGTTCATAGTGTTACCCTGCTGCAGTCATCACACTTGGGTTATCCTGTCATCAGGCGGTCCCACAGTCGGCCGGAAATCCAAAGTCTTGGTACGGCATCGGTTGCTGTCGCCTCTTCCCTGACGTCAGTGCGCCAGTGGTATATATAATGCAACCGATGCCATTTTCTTCAGTCTTTCTTGCCACGCGGTGCCTGAAGCAGATGTTCATCGTGTTTCACTGTTGCAGTCATGACTGTAGGGTTCTCCCCTGCCGGCAGGCAGTCCTCGGTCGGCCAGAATCCCAAAGTCTGGGTCTGGCGTCGGCTGTTCAGCCATGCTCCCTGACGTCAGAGCGCCAGGAGTATAAAGCTGACAGCCGACGCCATGTTCTCCAGTCTTTCTTGCCGTGCGGTGATAGCAGTTCGCATTTGCCGGTCGGCTGACTCCTGAGAAATTCAGCTAAACGCACTTCAGTCCGAAGACTTTCTTCTCCTACTCAAAGCTAAGTACCCCGTTGGGGAAACTTTTTTCTTGCTCCAGTCCGATGTCAGAAAAAGTTAATAATTGTATTTCATGTGGGATGCAAATACCTCATAAGGATTTTCATTCTTACTGTATTCCTTGCTTAGGCCCTGACCACGATGTAGCTAGTTGTCGGTTTTGTGCTAGATTCAATCAACGTACCATTAAACAAAGGTACGATTTTGCATTTCATTACTTCGGTAGGCACTTTAATTACAAAATGTTGTCGGATTCGGTTCCGGCTACCAGAGTTCACAAACGACGCAAGGATAAAGGCAGGCCTCTGAGGTCCAAATCGGACGATATTGTACAAGCAGAGCCAGCTTCAGGTTCGGCCGTCGTCAGTGAGGTGCTTTTGCAGCCCCTGTCATCGGCCATTTCGGAACCGATGGCCGAAACGGACTCCCACGAGGAGCCAACAAGGCCTTTGAATATTTCTGTTGCAGGACCTTCGGACAATGCTCCTTCGGATGGGTCCGGAGCCGCTGTGCAGGTACCGGCTTCCGAAGGGGTTTTTAGGCCTACTCAGCTTCTAATAAAGGCAAAGCCAAAGACAAAGGCAAAGACTCCTTCAAAATCAAAGACTACAGCTCAGGCCTCTTCTGATCCGGCACCCAAGTCCCAGAAGCAGTTACTTAAGATGGCGGAGGACTTATGATTAGGGGTTCACATCCCCCTCCAGATAAAAGGCCAAGGCAGGAAGTGTATTATGACTCCTCTGATCAGGCTTCTGTTTCTTCAGTTTCTTCTTCTGACCAGGAATATTCTTTCCCTCCTTATGAGGATTCTGATGCTGAGGAATCCATTCCTTCAGCTTCCCCCCCCTGAGGATTTCTCTTTTGGGGAAATTTTACATGAAATGAGGGAACATTTTCACTGGGAAGGACAGGAGTACTCAGAATCTAAGAAAAGACTTGGGGATTTTCTTGTTCTTCCCCAACATAGACCCCTGGATATCCCTCCTATTTTGGATATTGTGGATGATGCTTTTTCGGAGGCTAACTTAACTCCAGACTCTTTTCCTCCAGCTCCTACTAAGTCAGACAGATATTATAGGGTTCCTGATTCCCACCAGTTTTTGTACAAGAATCCTACTGCTGATCCTGAAACCATTTCTCAAGGTCCTAAGGGGGTTAAGGCCGCTACTGCTAAAAATCCCATTCCCACTGAGAAGGACTCCAGATCTTTAGAAAGGTGGGGCAAAAAAGTATACACTTCTGCTACTTTATCTATTAGGGCTCTAAACTGTCAGTTTCATATGCTGAAATACCAGCAATTTCTTCTGTCTGTTTTGAAACAAAAGCTTACTTCCATTTCTACTTGTGCAGATGATAAGGAATTAGATGACTTAATGCATGCCACTGAACAAGTTGGGAAACATGGTTTACGCTGTGGATTTGATGCCTTGGAGGCTTCTTGTAGGGCTGCGGCCTCTGGTATAGTCATTAGAAGGCATGCTTGGTTAAAGGAACAAAGCTTGCCAGATCAAGTAAAAGCTAAGTTATTGGATGCTCCTGTCGAGCATAATGTTTTATTTGGACCTAAGGCTGAAGAGGTGATAAAGAAGATGGAGGACAAGGCAAAATCCATGCAAATGGTTAAAGATTTCTTACAAGTTCAGCCACCAAGATTTAGTAGGAATTGGCCTACAAAAAACTGGTCCTTTCCCAATTCAGACAGGCCTCAGAGGGGTAGATACAGACGCTCCCGAGGAAGGCCTCAAACGCAAGCCTCTTATAGACCAAGACAGTGGACTGCTTCCACCCCTAGGGGAGGAGAGGACAAGTCACAAGCTCATAGAAAACAGGCTCAATAACTCCCTCTGTTGGGCTGCAGGAACTTCTTGCCTGGAAGCCCCTCTCGGAGGAAAACTTTCTCTTTTTCACCTAAATTGGACTCGTATAACCCAAGACAAGTGGGTTCTGGATGTGGTTTTAAGAGGTTACAAATTCCATTTTCATACCCTACCAAGACCATGCGGATGGCCGGAACTTCCAAAACACCAATGGTTAGAGGCCTTAAACCAGGGGGAGGCTCTCTTGGCTATAAAAGCCATAGAACTGGTTCCACTTTCAGAGATAGGCCAAGATTTTTTACTCAAGGCTCTTTCTAGTCCCCAGAAAGCAAAATTCATGGAGACCCATTCTGGATCTGTCAGTCTTGAACACTTTTCTCGAGATACCAAAATTCAAGATGCTTACCCTACAGCAGCTACTTCCATTGCTGACCAAAAATGCATGGATGGTAACTTTGGATTTAAAGGAGGCATATTTACACATTCCCATCAGGCAGGAATGCAGAAAATACCTCAGGTTCAGGGCCGGATCGAGGCACTATCAATTCTCTGCGCTGCCCTTTGGATTGTCTACTGCGCCCAGGGTCTTCACCAAATGCCTGGCTCCAGTAGTAGCTTATTGCAGACTCAAGGGAATTCAAATTTACCCTTATCTGGATGATTGTCTAATTCAGGTAGACAGCAAGGATGTCTTACTCCAGCATCTAGAATTTGTTCAGAACCTTCTCAAGTTCCTGGGATTCTCTGTAAACATAAAAAAGTCAAATTTGACACCCTCACAACAGATAACTTTTCTGGGTGCTCTTCTAAACACCACAACTCAGATGGCATTTCTGATATCCGAAAAACAATTACAGCTGGCTTCAACTTTCAAAACCTTGGCAACTTTAACTCAGCTTTCTGCAAGGAAATTCCTGCAGGCTTTGGGTTACATGGCCTCCTGCATCCTTCTCGTACCATATGCAAGACTACATATGAGGAAAATTCAGTGGTACCTAAAAAGTGTATGGTCTCAGCATTGCCACAGTTTAGACATACAGATCACCGTCCTGCCTTGTCTCCCAACAGTAATTCCTTTGGTGGTCCAAGGCATGCACTCTAAACATAGGAAAAGCCTTCAGTCTGCCTCCAGCCACTCAGATACTAACCACAGATGCTTCAGATTATGCATGGGGAGCCCATTTTCAGGGCAACTGTCTGCAGGGCCTTTGGACAAAGGATCAGAATCTCCTGCATATCAATTTAAAGGAAATGTTAGCCGTACAGAACGCTCTATTGGCTTTCAAGAATCTTCTACAACCAGGACAGCTGCTAATACGGACAGACAACACCACAATTATGTGGTACATAAACAAGCAAGGGGGATCTCATTCCTATCCCCTTTGCAGACTAGCCATGAATCTATGGAACACAGCTCTAGCTTGCAAACTGGAACTTCAAGCTCAGTTTCTACCAGGGAAGCAAAACTTCCTGGCAGACAGTCTGAGCAGAAACCTGTCGGATCCACACGAATGGATGCTGGACACCAAAATATTCAGGATGATTACAGCAGTCTGAGGATGTCCTCACGTAGACCTCTTTGCATCCCATCTCAATCATCAACTACAGATTTTTTGCACCAGGACTTTCCACAAACTAGCTTGGAAAGTGGATGCACTATCATTCAGTTGGAGAAACCACTCGGGGTATGCCTTCCCGCCTCTACCTCTTCTTCCACGGGTGTTATTAAAGATCAAACAGGACAAGCCCAAGATGATAATTTTGCTGGCCCCAAATTGGCCTCGACAATTTTGGTACCCAACTCTGAAAAACCTTTGTCTGGCGCCCCCTTGGGTATTACCTCAGACTCCGAACCTTCTGTCCCAGCACCAGGGTCAGGCTCTGCACTCCCAGGTCAAAACTCTCAGCCTGGCGGCCTGGTTAATCCAGTGCCCTTGATTCATTCTCTCCTATCCAAGCAGGTTATGGATGTCATTATAGAAGCCAGACGTCCTAGCACTAGAAAATCTTATGCAGGAAAATGGGAAAGATTTTGCACCTGGATGCAGGCTCAGGATTCAGATCCTCTTCTTCCTAACATTACTCTGATTTTACTTTACCTGACAGACCTCTTACATAAGGGTCTTTCTTTCTCTTCCATAAAGATCCATGCTTCTGCTATTTCTGCTCATTATAATACAGACCCTCCTATCTTTTCCCATCAGCTCATGAGACAGTTTCTCAGAGGAGCTAAGAACTTAAGGCCCCCTAGATCTCCTCCCATTCCTGCTTGGGATCTCAACTATGTTTTGGAAAAACTCACTTTACCTCCTTTTGAGCCTGCTGCCACTTCGGACATCAAGTTTTTATCTTGGAAGACAGCCATTCTGTTAGCTCTGACCTCTGCCAGGAGAGTTTCGGAGTTGCAAGCTCTCATGGCTGTGGAACCTTATATTATTTTTCATCAAGACAGGGTGTCTTTAAGGACTAATCCTTCTTTCATGCCTAAGGTAGTTTCCAAAGTGGCTTTAAATCAAACTATTCACGTGCCAACTTTTTTCCCCAGTCCTCAAAATAAGGGGGAAAGGATATTGCATTCCCTGGATGTACACAGACAACTACGTTTTTACCTGGACAGAACCAAGGACAACAGAAAATGAGAGCAATTGTTTGATGTTCTTCATCTCACATTGCTGCAGTCCTAACACTTGGGTAGTCCGCTGTCCCTCGGTCGGCCCGAATATCAGAGTATAAGTCTGACGTCGGTCAAGGCGCATTTGACTGACATCAGAACGTCAGGGTACAAATGCGCATGACCGACGTCATATCCTCAGTCTTTTTTGCCGCATGGTCCGATGCAGAAGCAGTGTTGCAAGTGCCGTTCGGCGTTCTGAAATTTTTCGAATTCGTAGTTTCAGACCGAAGTCTGAGTTGGTTAAGTACCCCGTTGGGGAATATTTTGGTTTTTTTCTTGCCTCAGTGGTTTACCGGATGTCAGAAAAAGTGAATAACTGTATTTCTTGTGGGAAACAGATTCCGCATAGGGACTACCATAATTTGTGTATACCTTGTTTGGGACCTGAGCACGACGTTGTTGGGTGTCGCTTTTGTGCTAGGTTTAATAAACGCACTATAAAGCGAAGATTGGATTGTGCCAGGTTGGTCTTTGGGAAGCGGTGCAATTACAATATGCCGTCGGATGCTCCGGCGCCGGCTTCCTCAAAGAAGCGCAAGGACAGGGCAGCTAAACCTAGGTTAGAGGAGTCGTCCGAACCGGACGCCGGTTCTTTAGAGGCGTCAGGGGAACCGGTGGTTCCGACGGAGGCCTCTCTGGAGTCCCAGGGAGAAACTTTGATTTTACAGGATGTGGCCTCCCAGGAGGCAGGTCAGGCTATAGGGGCTTCTCAGATTACTTTACTCCCCTCCCTTCCTAAGGTGTCTAGGCCCTCTCTTTCTGCTTCCAAGGCTTCTCCTAGAGGCAGGTCCAGTTTAGCTACTGTGGGTGTCACTCCTAGTTCTTCAGGTTCTGTGCCCAAGAAGCACATGCTTAAAATGGCAGAAGATTTAATTACTTTAATTAGAGGCTCTATGCCCCCTCCTGATAAGAGGCCTAGGTTGGAGCCAGTGTTGGGGGATTATGAGCAGGCTTCGGATGTGTCTGAGTCTTCGGCTGAAGACTTGCAGGAGTATTCTCATTATTCTGATACTGATGTTGATGATTCTACTCCTTCTGCTTCTCCTCCTGAGGATTTTTCTTTTTCAGAGACCCTTCACTCCATGAGAGAGCACTTTAAATGGGAAGGTCAGGACTTCTCTGACTCCAGGAAAAGGCTTAGGGAATTTTTGTTTTTACCCCAGCATAGGCCTTTGGCTATACCTCCTGTTTTGAATGTGGTGGATGATGTGTTTGCAGAGGCTTCTCTTAATCCTGATTCTTTGCCTCCTGCTCCTGTTAAACCAGATAGGTATTACAGGGTGCCTGAATCTCATAAGTATCTTTTTAAGAGTCCTAGGGCAGACCCTGAAACTGTTAGCCAGGGGCCTAAGGGTGTTAAGGCTTCTGTTGTCAAGAATCCGGTTCCTGCAGATAAAGAGGCCAGGGACTTGGATAGATGGGGAAAGAAAGTTTATACTTCTTCCTCTCTAGCCATGAGAGCTTTGAATTGCCAGTTTCACATGTTAAAATATCAAAATTATCTCCTTTCACAGTTGAAATCTAAGGTTGATGCTCTGGCGGAAGGTATTGATTGTAAAGAGTTACAGGATTTAGTGCATGTTTCTGAACAGGTGGGTAAGCATTCTTTGCAATGTGGTTTTGATGCTGTACAGGCCTCCTCTAGGGTGGCTGCCACTGGGTCAGTTCTTCGCAGGCATGCCTGGCTGAGGGATCAAAATTTATCTGACCATGTTAAAACTAGGATTTTGGATGCCCCTTTGCAATCTGATGTCTTGTTTGGTTCTCCTGTTGAGGCACTTTTAAAGAAAATGGAAGACAAGGCTAAGTCTATGCAGACTGTAAAAGATTTTTTGCGGGTTCAACCTCCAAAGTTTAGTAGAAATTGGCCTACTAAGGGGTGGACGTATCCTTCTTATGATTCCCAGTCTAGGGGTAGATCTAGACGTGGCAGGGGCAGAGGTCAGGGCTCTTTCAGGCCTAGAACTGGGGGTTCTCCTGCACAGTCTTCGGGTGAGGGCAGGGGTCAGTCCTTTCGTAAACAGACCCAATGACCTACCTTTTCAGCTGCCAGAACCTTCTCGCCTGGCAGCACCTTTGGGAGGAAGGTTGGCACTTTTCAAAGAAAATTGGAGTTTGATTACCCAAGACAGATGGGTGTTGGATATCATACATCACGGTTACAGGTTTTATTTCCATACCTTGCCTCCTTTCAAAGGCATGCCAGACATTCCTCCTCAACAAAGAATAGAGACTCACAAGCAAGTTTCTCTGTTACTCCAAATAGGGGCCATACAGCCGGTTCCTATGCCAGAAAGGGGCCTAGGATTTTATTCTCGCCTGTTCCTTGTACCAAAAAAGGGGAACACGTGGAGACCAGTTTTGGATTTGTCTATCCTCAACACTTATCTGGACATTCCCAAATTCAAAATGTTGACGTTACAACAACTTTTACCTCTGCTGGGCAAGGATCACTGGATGGTAACTTTGGATCTCAAGGAGGCTTACCTTCATGTTCCTATCAGACTAAGTTGCAGGAAATATCTGCGTTTTCGGACTGGGACTTCTCACTATCAGTTCTCTGCATTGCCCTTTGGCTTATCTACTGCCCAGAGTATTTACGAAAGTTCTGGCTCCAGTGATAGCTTTCTTCAGGCTAAAAGGAATACAAATCTATCCTTATTTGGACGATTGCCTGATTCTGGCTCAAGGAAAGGAAGAGCTTCTTCGTCATTTGGAATATGTGATAGCAGTGCTAAGATGCCTGGGGTATTCTGTGAACGAAATAAAGTCCAGTCTAGTACCCTCTCAAGACATGTGCTTTCTGGGTGTAAGACTGAATACAGCATCCCAGATGGCCTTTCTAACCCCGGACAAACAAAAGAATCTTTCCCTTTACTTCCATCATCTTTCTCTTCAGTCCGGGCTGACTGCAAGGACAGTCCTTCAAGCTTTAGGGTTCATGGCATCTTGTATTCTGGTGCTTCCCAATGCCAAACTGCATATGAGGAAGTTGCAATGGTATCTCAAAAATGTATGGACACAGCACTGCCAGGATCTGGACACTGTCATTCAAATAATACCTTGCATTCAAAAGGAATTTTTGTGGTGGGCTCAGGAATGTCACCTAAACAAGGGACTCTCTGTGACCCGGCCAGAGGCGAGTCAGATTCTAACAACAGATGCCTCAGACAAAGCTTGGGAGCTCATCTAAGCGGAAAGTGGATACAAGACAAGTGGCCTGTCAGACTACTGCATCTGCATATCAATTTGAAGGAGATGTTAGCAGTCCAGTTTGCATTAATAGCTTTCAAGGATTTACTTCTTCCAGGGCAGGTGTTGATTCTAACAGACAACACAACTGTCATGTGGTACATCAACAAGCAAGGGGAAACACATTCTTATCCTCTATGCAGGCAAGCAGTGATTTTGTGGGAGACTGCTCTCAGTTTACAACTAAGTCTTCAGGCAAGGTTTCTGCCGGGAGCACAGAACTCCTTAGCAGATGTGTTAAGCAGACAAATCATGGATCCCCACGAGTGGAAACTGGATCTTCATGTATTTCAAAAATTGACAGTGTCCTGGGGAACTCCAGACATAGATCTGTTCGCTTCTCCACTAAACCACCAGCTGCCAAAGTTTTGCACGAAGAGGTTTCATCCCACAGCTTGGAAAGTGGATGCTCTTTCTTTCAGTTGGAAAAATCTTCATGTGTATGCCTTTCCACCTCTGCCTCTCCTCCCAAAGGTACTTCTGAAGGTCAGACAGGACAAGCCAAGGATGATTTTGATAGCTCCAGATTGGCCTCAACAGCACTGGTACCCATTACTGAGAAGTCTAGTACGGAAGCCTCCATGGCCTTTACCTTTGATACCACATCTGTTGACCCAGGAGGACAGCCATCTGCTCAATGTCAAACTTCACTCTCTTCACCTAACAGCCTGGCATATTCTGTTTTAAACCATAGAGGGTCTCAACTTCCACAACAAGTTTTGAATGTGATTTTGGAAGCTAGAAGGCCTAGTACAAGGAAAGTGTACGCAGATAAATGGAAGAGATTTTTGTTTTGGAGTGCAGCTAAGGATTTGGATGTTTCTGAGCCTGATTTAAGTGTGGCTCTTCAATATCTTACTGAGTTATTGGACAAAGGTTTGTCCTTCTCTTCTATTAAGATTCATGCTGCAGCAATTTCAGCTCACTATGACTGTGACCCACCATTGTTTTCTCATCCTTTGTTCAAGCAATTTCTTAGAGGGCAAAGAATATAAGACCCCACGAAGAGCTCCTACTCCTGCTTGGGATCTCAATTTTGTGTTGGAGAAACTCACTCTACAACCTTTTGAGCCTGCAGCTACTGCTGAGTTGAAATATTTGTCATGGAAAACTGCTTTTTGTTGGCCATTACCTCTGCAAGAAGGGTTTCTGAATTGCAGGCCCTTATGGCAGTTGAGCCTTTCTTAATTTTTCATAAGGACAGGGTATCTTTACGTACTAATCCTTCCTTTATGCCTAAAGTGGTTTCTAGTGTGGCTTTAAACCAAACTATTCATTTGCCTACTTTTATGCAAATCCCCAAAATAAAGGGGAAAAGATTTTGCACACTTTAGATGTACACAGGCAGTTGCGATATTATTTGGACAGAACTAAAGGATTCAGACAATCTCAGCAGTTATTGGTTTCTTTTGCTTTGTGCTCTCAGGGCAAGCCCGTGTCAAAACAAACTATTTCTAAGTGGATTGGATTTTGCATTGCTTTCTGTTATTCCCATCATGGCAAAGAGATTCCAGCTGGGATTAGGCCTCATTCCACTAGGGCTACTGCCACTTCAACAGCTTTTTTGAGGGGGGTGGCAACTAAGGATATTTTGGAGGCAGCCACTTGGAGTTCAGTGCATACCTTTTCTAGGCATTACCACCTTCCACTGTACTCTAGATCCAGGGCTGGTTTTGCCACTGCTGTGTTGCAGGGCATTTTGGCAGCTCCTGCTTCTATATAATTTAGCTATCCTCCCTTACCTCTGCTTTGGGATTCTACCCAAGTGTTAGGACTGCAGCAATGTGAGATGAAGAACATAGTACAGTTTTGTACCTACCATAAATGTAGATGTTCGAAGATCCACATTGCTGCAGTCCAATTTACCCTCCCTCCTTCCCCTCTGTAGTTTGAGGTGGTTGTGTGGGTTGAGTTATCCATCTGAGGTATATTGTGTATTTTGTATATATATGGTGTGTATTGTACATATTTTTGATATTAGGCTGGTTGGTTGTTTAGTTGTTGTTTTTGGGTTTGGACCTTTCTTTTTAGGGTCTTCTGACATCTGGGGCAAGAAAAGACTGAGGATATGACGTCGGTCATGCGCATTTGTACCCTGACGTTCTGATGTCAGTCAAATGCGCCTTGACCGACGTCAGCCTTATACTCTGATATTCGGGCCGACCGAGGGACAGCGGACTACCCAAGTGTTAGGACTGCAGCAATGTGGATCTTCGAACATCTACATTTATGGTAGGTACAAAACTGTACTTTTCTTATGCTTCAAGTTCCCAAGGTAAAGCTATTTCAAAACAGACCATTTCTAAATGGATTGCTCATGGAATCAGATTTTGTTATTCACATCATGGAAAGCAAATCCCAGGGAGTATAAGGACTCACTCTACCAGAGCTGCTGCCACTTCAGCTGCCTTCCTCAGAGGTGTTCCTACCAAAGACATTTTGGAAGCTGCAACTTGGAGTTCAGTGCATACTTTTTCCAAGCACTATAATCTACCTCTTTACTCTAAGTCTAGGGCAGGCTTTGCTTCTGCTGTCTTGCAGGGCCTTTTAGCTGCCCCCTCTTCTTTATGACCACCTCCCTTTTTATTCTGCTTTGGGATTTTCAACGCTACAGTCATGACTGCAACAGTGAAACACGATGAACATAGTACAGTTGTGTACACCTACCATAAATGTAGATGTTCGAGTGTCTTCACTGTTGCAGTCTGGGTTTCCCTCCCTCCTGTCCCCTCTTATTTTTTTCTTTTGTGTGGTTCCCTTTTCACCCTTTTTTTGAGGTGTATTTGCAAAGGGTATGGGATCTTTCTTATTTTGGAGCACCTGACATCTGGGGCAAGAAAAACTGGAGAACATGGCGTCGGCTGTCAGCTTTATATTCCTGGCGCTCTGACGTCAGGGAGTATGGCTGAACAGCCGACGCCGGACCCAGACTTTGGGATTCTGGCCGACCGAGGACTGCCTGCCGGCAGGGGAGAACCCTACAATCATGACTGCAACAGTGAAGACACTCGAACATCTACATTTATGGTAGGTGTACACAACTGTACTTTCGCAAGTGCCGGTCGGCCAACTCCTGAGATTTTCAAATTCGAATTTCAGACCGAAGTCTTCTATAAAGCTAAGTACCTTGTTGGGGAAACTTTTCTTGCCTCAGACCGATGTCAGAAAAAGTTAACAATTGTATTTCTTGTGGGAAGCAAATACCTCATAAGGATTTTCATTCTTTTTGCATACCTTGCCTAGGCCCAGAGCACGACGTCACTACTTGTCAGTTTTGTGCTATGTTTAATAAGCGTACTATTAAAAGACGCTTTGATTTCGCATGACACTACTTCGGTAGGAAATTTAACTACACCATGCCGTCAGCGCAACCGACTACCAGTGTGCACAAAAAACGCAAGGATAAGGACAGACAGCCCAGGCCTAAGCCAGATTCCGAGGCCTTGGCTGATCCGGTCTCCGGTTCTCCGGTCCTCAGTGAGGCTCCGACGCAGCCCCTGACTACCGCAGATCTGGAACCCGAGACCGCTATGGAACTTTTGGCGGAATGCACCAGGCCGACGCAGCCATTTAGTTCAGGCCCGTCCAACGACATTGCTACAAAAGACGTCGGTGCTGCAGAAACGCCATCGGTTTCTGAAGACGTTTTCAGACCGACGACTCTCACCATTAAAACGTTTTCTAAGTCGAAGACTCCTACTAAATCTAAAAGGACTGCACTTCAGTCTCCTGTTCAAGGCCCTATGCCTAAGAAACAGATGCTTAAAATGGCTGAAGATTTGATTTCTCTAATCAGGGGTTCCCAGCCCCCTCCTGACAAAAGGCCTAGACAAGAGGAAGATTATGCATCCTCTGAACAAGTGTCCATTTCTTCAGACTCCTCTGAGGACCAAGATTACTCCTTCTCTCCTTATGAAGATTCTGATGCTGAGGACTCTATTCCCTCAGCTTCTCCTCCTGAGGACTACTCCTTTGGGGAAACTTTACACACTATGAGGGAACATTTTCACTGGGAAGGTCAGGATTACTCTGACTCGAAGAAAAGGCTCAGAGAGTTTCTTTTACTCCCCCAACACAGACCACTAGCCATCCCACCAGTTTTGGACATTGTGGATGATGTTTATTTAGAATCCAGTTTCAACCCAGACTCTCTACCTCCTGCTCCGGCTAAGCCTGACAGATACTATAGAGTGCCTGATTCCCACAAATTTCTTTACAAAAGCCCTGTAGCTGACCCAGAGACTATCTCCCAGGGTCCCAAGGGGGCTAAGGCTTCTATGGCTAAAAACCCAGTACCTTCTGAGAGGGATTCCAGAGCACAAGACAGGTGGGGGAAAAAGGTTTACACCTCCGCCACACTAGCTATGAGGACACTGAATTGCCAATTTCACATGCTTAAGTATCAGCAATTCCTAATCTCTCAGTTAAAGCAAAGAATAACCACTCTCCCTCAACAATCTGAATTGAAAGAAGTACAGGATCTGTTGCACGCCACTGAGCAGGTGGGCAAACATACCTTACAATGTGGGTTTGATTCTTTGGAGGCCTCCTGCAGAGCAGCTGTCACTGGGTCTGTTATACGCAGGCATGCTTGGTTAAAGGAACAAACTCTGCCTGATCATGTTAAAGCAAAACTACTGGATGCTCCCTTACAGCAGGATGTTCTTTTTGGAGTTAAAGCAGAAGTTGTTTTAAAGAAAATGCAGACAGTCAAAGATTTCCTACAGGTACAACCCCCTTGCTTCAACAGAAACTGGCCAACAAAAAATTGGTCCTTTTCAGCTACTGACAGACCACAGAGGGGTAAATACAGACGCCCAAGGGGCAGAGGACAACCACAAGCCCAGTATAAACCTCGCCAATGGGGCACTACAACACTAAAGAGAGGAGAAGACAGGTCGCAATCCACCAGAAGGCAAACTCAATGACTTGCACCTCATCTGGCCAAGCAATACACTCTTGGCAGCCCCCTTGGGGGGAAAACTTGCACTTTTTGCAGACAACTGGCACATTGTCACAAAGGACAAATGGGTCCTAGACATAATTTTACGAGGATACAGATTCCACTTTCACACCTTGCCAATGAAAAGTGGAATGCCAAACCTGCCACAAAATCAATGGGCAGAGGCACAAAAAACAAATTACAGCTCTCATGGACATGAGAGCCATTCAACTGGTACCTACTCGAAAGCAAGCCCAAGGATTTTACTCAAGACTCTTTCTAGTGCCCAGAAAGGACAATGCCTGGAGACCAATTCTGGACCTTTCAATTCTAAACGCTTACTTACAAGTACCCAAATTCAAGATGCTAACACTACAGCAGCTACTTCCCATGTTGGGCAAGGAAGCATGGCTAGTAACGTTGGACCTCAAGGAGGCATACCTATGTCCCTATAAGACAAAGTTGCAGAAGATACCTCCGTTTCATTGCAGGTTCAACCCATTACCAATTCTCTGCACTGCCCTTTGGCTTATCTACTGCCCCCAGAGTCTTTACAAAATGCCTGGCACCAGTAATTGCATACTGCAGACAAAAAGGAATTCAAATATATCCATACCTGGATGACTGCCTCATCCAAGCAGAAAGCAAAGACATTCTCTTACATCTTCTGGCCTTTGTAAAGCAAGTACTAAACTGCATGGGGGTACACAGTAAACGAAAAGAAGTCAAAATTAAGTACCCTCACAAATAATGACATTCCTGGGTGCCAGCTTGAATACAACGGCCCAGAAGACTTATCTTACACCAGACAAACAACTACAACTGACTCAGTGTTTCAAGACAATGGCAACAAAGACCCAATTAACTGCAAGAAAAATTCTGCAGGCCTTGGGCTTCATGGCATCTTGCATACTAATAATACCATTTGCAAAGCTGCATATGAGGAAATTACAGTGGTACCTAAAAAGCGTATGGTCTCAACACAGCCACAGCTTGGACACAATGATATCTCTCATTCCCTGCCTACAACAGAAATTTCTGTGGTGGTCACAGGCATGTCACCTCAACAAGGGTCAGCCTTTCACCTTGCCCCCAGCCAGGCAAACTTATCACAACAGATGCTTCAGATTACGCCTGGGGGCACGCATGGCAGGACAATGCATTCAAGGCCTATGGACTGCAGATCAAAGAAATCTGCACATAAATCAAAAAGAGATGCTAGCTGTACAGAAAGCTCTGACAGCCTTCAAGGATCTATTAAATCCAGGACAACTTGCAATAAAGACGGACAACACCACAGTAATGTGGTACATAAACAAACAAGGGGGTACACATTCCTACCCTCTATGCAGGCAAGCAATGATCTTATGGAACACAGCTCTGGCTTACCAAGTTCAGTTACAAGCTCAATTCCTGCCAGGACAGAAAAACACATTGGCAGATGACCTCAGCAGAAACATCAAGGATCCCCACGAGTGGAAACTAGATCCACAGATATTTGCAATGATAACTCAAAAATGGGGCCTTCCAGACATAGACCTGTTTGCCAGTCCTCAAAACTATCAACTAACAAAATTTTGTACAAGGACATTTCACCATCAAGCTTGGAAAGTAGACGCACTCACTTTCATTTGGAAAAACCTGACAGTATATGCCTTCCCTCCATTGCCTCTCCTCACAAAGGTTCTTCTGAAAGTCAAAAAGGAGAGACCACGAATGATTTTCATAGCCCCAGACTGACCACGCCAGCACTGGTACCCGCTATTGAGAAATATGGCCCACAGCCCACCATGGATATTGCCTCAAATCCCCCATTTGCTCACACAACAAAACAATCAGATTCTTCACAGCCAGCTCAAAACTTTAAATCTGGCTGCATGGCAAATCAACTAAACATCCAACCAGCTCCTCTTTCCCAAGCAGTTCTGGATGTTATTCTGGAAGCCAGAAGGCCAAGCACCAGGAAGGCTTATTCGGACAAATGGAAAAGGTTTTGTGCCTGGAACCAAGCTAAAGGCCAAGACACAATTCAGCCTCACATGCCTCACATTCTATAGTATTTAGCTGAGATGTTGCACAAAGGACTTTCTTTTTCCTCCATTAAAATCCATGCTTCAGCTATTTCAGCTCACTACAACACGGATCCACCTTTATTTTCACATCCTCTTCTAAGGCAGTTCCTCAGAGGGGCAAAAAACATTAGACCACCCAGGAGAGCTCCTACACCAACATGGGACCTCAATTTTGTTCTGGAAAAACTAACGCTGCCTCCCTTTGAACCAGCTTTCTCTGCAGATCTTCAGTTCCTATCATGGAAGACTGCCCTGCTCCTAGCAATAACTTCAGCTAGAAGAGTCTCAGAGCTACAGGCACTAATGGCAGTGGAACCTTTCCTCATTTTTCATCAAGACAGAGTTTCTCTATGAACTTAATCCTTCCTTTATGCCTAAGGTGGTTTCCAGTGTGGCTTTAAATCAGACCATCCACTTACCCACCTTCTTCCCAAATCCACAGAACAAAGGTGAGAGACTCCTGCATTCCTTGGACATTCACAGGCAACTTCGTTACTACTTGGACAAAACTAAGGCTTTCAGAAAATCTGACCAACTCTCTGTATCCTATGCTACAGCTTCTCAAGGGAAGGCTATATCAAAGCAAACCATTTCTAAATGGATAGGTCATTGCATACGTTTCTGCTATACCCATCATGGGAAACCAGTCCCTGCTAACATTAGGTCCCACTCTACCAGAGCAACAGCTACCTCTACAGCCTTTCTCAGGGGGGTTCCAACCAAGGAGATTTTAGAAGCTGCAACTTGGAGTTCAGTATACCCCTTTACCAAACACTATCACTTGCCTCTTTACTCTAAGACCAGGGCGGGCTTTGCCACTGCAGTTCTGCAGGGCCTTATAGCCTGCACTAACCCTCTGTGATACCTCCCCCCTTCCTTAGCTTTGGGATTCAACCCAAGTGTGATGACTGCAGCAGGGTAACACGATGAACATAGTACAGTTTTGTACCTACCATAAATGTAGATGTTCGAGTGTTCACCCTGCTGCAGTCCAGGTTACCTTCACTCCATCCCCTCTGACCTACTGGCTAAATCTCTTCTATACCTTACTGATGTATTTGCATATAGCTGAAGGGATTTTGTGTTTGTGCAGAGGTTACTCCATTTGGTTCTAAATTCTGACCACCTTTTTGGGGGCCACCTGACATCTGGGGCAAGAAAAACTGAAGAAAATGGTGTTGGTTGCATTATATATATACCCCTGGCGCACTGACGTCAGGGAAGAGGCGACAGCAACCAACGCCGGACCAAGACTTTGGAATTCCGGCCGACTGCGGGACCGCCTGATGACAGGATAACCCAAGTGTGATGACTGCAGCAGGGTGAACACTCTAACATCTACATTTATGGTAGGTACAAAACTGTACTTTTTGTTATAGCTCATTAAGCTGTAGTAATAGCTTCAGGTGTTTTACCAGGATCATCTTAGTGAAGGGGTCAATATTGCTTCTTCATATTTACATGAATATTTAGAAAAACACGGTGCATATAAACTAACAAAACATTATTTTTTAAAATGTACATGATGAGCAGTACAGCTATATTGATGTATAACCCCAGACTAGTATAGCTGGAGAAGATACTAAATGTTCATTCTTCCATTGTGTGTGTTGCCATACTTTGCATATTTCAGCAATCAACAGCATAATATTTCTTCTCCTACAAATCCACACAGCAGTATGAACAAAAATGCTACTAATTAATATATGTGTAGCTTTAGTTGTTACTGCCATGTAGTAAATTATTTACAAAATATAAACATTAATATTTTCTGTGCCTGTTGTGACTAACAGAATCCATTTTAAAATTTGCAGTCTAATGACCGCAGAGATGAACTTGTTTTGATTAGATTGCTGTTTATATTTCTAACATAGTTCTAGAGAGGTGAGCATTTGTTTTGCACTGAATTAATAACTTGATCTTATCAGCTAGCTGTGGTGGAGTTCAGTTCTTCACCTGACCATCTTTATCCCAGAGGCTCAAAGTGCAGGTTATCATTTGAGTAACTTCTAATGTTCCATATAGGTTCTGATTCTGTTTTCCAGTGTGCACAGAACTGACTATAATTTTTATCTGTTTGCTTCAAATTGAGAGGGAAAACTAGTTCAAGACAGAAAATTGTTCAAGCGTTTGGTTACGTGTTATTTTCTACAGCTGACAGGCCTTCTTGGCTCATTGTTGCTGTTGTATAAGGACATTACACTAGAGGGCAGCTGCTTGTAGTCAGGCTTCAGGAATTCCCCTACATTAGGCACTTGACACTGCAACACTTTGGTCATCCATCCTAACCTTCACCAAGTGCTGCCACTTGGGTTTGTAATCCATGAATAACCTATTTACTTGGCTGGGTTATCCTGCAAGTTGTCATGCAAAGATTTTTCTTTCCTTCCTTACCTCCTTGTTAAATGGGATAGGATCTGTTCCATTTATGAACTCATTTCAGATGCTCAAATAATATTGACTTGCAAGAACTTCTTTATTTGTAAATTTTTGAGAATTTCTGATGTGGGTTTCTTATTAATCCTCCCTTAGTTCCCATGTGAACATTGCTGTATATCTTGTATTTTAGACCCTTTTAGTTGTTGAATGCAAAGCATTTGTGTGGAAGGTTTATTTATTACAGCCATTTGTTTAACAGGAAGGTCAAGGGTGCCCATTTTCAGTGGAGGCCCAGAGAGAAAAGCTCCAGAAAAAATAGCAGTTAAGCATATCAACAAGAAACAAGGTTTAAACAATCAACAGAAATACATCAGAGTAGGAAAGGTGTATACAGCAATGTTAGAGAATAAATAATTTGCACAGAAGGAAAAATAAGAGTTATAAATTCAAATGGTGTACAGCATGGAATTCTATACAGTTGTGTATTACACACAGTATTTTTAGGATGGGTCTATGCTTATAGTTTTGATAGAGAGCAGGCAGTGCTTACATATTCAATATGTAGGAAGGATAGGTTGTAGGATGAAAATATGGAGGGAGGTTAAAAGACATAGAGGAAGATTAGATTATGCCTTAATAAACATTATTCAGATTTTGTTTTACAGAAAAGTCACTTGGCTTGAATAGAGGAGAACTTTGACAATGAAAGCATCTTTTAACATAGGCATTGGGGTATACTTGCATGGATCAAGGGTGTTGTGGTTCCCCAGTGCAGATGCTGAGATTGTTTACATTGGGTGCACAGCATAGCATATTGATATTGTTGGACACATTTTCACAAATTGCTCTCACTTTCTTACCTGTTAATATTTGACAGTCATACCTTCCTCCTCATGGATGCTCAGTTAATCTGATTTGCTCCTCAAAGGGTGAGGGCATTATGGCCTATTGTCTCCCTGGGGGAGTAAGATTCAAGCAGTGGGAGTTGTCATCCATGTAGGGATTAGGATTTTATTCTTAAGGCACTAACATTTCCCCCACATGCTGATTGACATCAAGAGATGGACATGCAATGCAAATTTATGAGGGGTGTTAATTACTTCAAAATTGGCATGATCCTTAGAAATCCCTTCTCCCTTTTGCTTGCAAGCACTCTCTGTGGCCACTTGTCTTCACGTGAAATTCTGGTCTTAGATTGTGTACCCTCAGGCAGGTGTGCTCATTTCTCATCCATAAGAAAGGACAACAGGCACAACCTTGTCACTCTTTTTCCTTCCCCCTCTAACACCTCTTGTCTTCATTAAAGCTGAGAATATATGGTGCAGTCGAGGCTTTATTCTTTTGTGCCAGACTACTGGTTTAGTTTCTCTAAATTATGTGGTTGTGAGAGTCCTGTTGTATTATTTTTTGGTTGACACTGTTCCATATATTCAAGTGCAGAACAGTGTCCTCAAATGCCTCATTCAGTGGGTACATTACTTAGTAATTCCTTTACTTTTATTTGAAGTTGAGCTCATTCATTGAGTTTTGGAATGTTAAGTTATACTTGTGCTCCTCTTCTAGATTGTAGAAGTTGTGCTATTGGTTATGTGTGCTGTTTATTCTGTTACAGGTGCCTTCCAGACTAAAGTGGCATCCCTGCTTTTGCCTAGAGAGACATTACCTTGTTACCACTGTGCGTGTTTCTAGATTAAAGTCCTGTGATCAGAAGGTATTTGTGGTGACTGATTCTTCAGAGTTGCATGTCTACAAGCAAGATTCTGTAAGGGAGCAAGGACTGAATGAATTAATATGCACAGGTGGACTGCAGAGGCTTGACATTTGTACAGATGTGGCAGATGGTTCGCTAGATTGCAGCCATTCAGAATGGTCAAGTTTGGAAACCATTGAGGAAGACAGTAAAACTGAAACAAGAGTCTCAAAATTGTTATCTTACAGAGTAAGTACTTCTTAACTACTTATACAGCCTTGCTCACTAGTAGAGATTCTCACATTTCAATTAATGCAGTATCAGCAGCAAACTAAATGAGCTTTCAAGACAGAGTTTATTCTTTTGCTACCACACACACATGCACCAAAGTCCAAACTGCTGTAAAAGCACATAATTATTGCCAGCCAGATGTTGCATCTGAAACTGGCTGACTGGCAAATTACTTTAAGGTATATTCTTCTATATCTACAGGTATTTTGCTGTCCTCAGTTATTTTAGCTTGTTCACCTTTGGATGGTCTTTAGCCGTGTGGTAGATGGAGCCATATATAGCTCATTTGGACTTCCTAATATACTTTTGTAACGTATTCTTACCCAACAGTCACACTGAGCTTCTTTTGTTCACTCAACTTGCTACTTCATTTCAGCTTTGTGAAATATGCTGAGCCCTGAGTTGTGTTAATACCTATTGCAATGCCTGATGCCTTTTCTCTGAAACTGCACTTTAATGATGACTTCATTGAAGAAAAAGTTAGTTCACTACATTCTGTTAATGCTAACTGGTTGTCTTCTACAATTAAGCATGCAGTATCTAACAGCGTCAAAGCAAGCACAGTGTTTGGGATAAACATGTTTCATTTACTCATCTGATTATATCTTTGCTCAAAATCAATTATGTAGACTACCATAGAAACTGCACTGTCTGAAAACTCAATCAGAAATAAGAGACTGCCTCAATAGATCTGATATTTGTGTTTGTTCAAGAGCTTAACATAAATTCTGGCTATTAAAATGGCCACACCTTCATCGTGGTTTATATTCTGTACTGAAATGTCCACTGCAATATCTGTTTCTCTTCTAGTAAGCTACACTGCAGCTGCAGGGAGATGCTTTAATCTTTCTGTCTCGGTACAAATCATATCTTAATTTTTTCCATCTGTCATATGAGTAATTTGATCAAACACAGGTAGGATTCTGTAGTTGGTACCCAACCGCTACCAGATGTGGGACTTTATTCTTTTGAATATAGAAGCACATAGATGAAACAAAGGACACATGCACTCACAGTTCTCAGTCTAAGGTGTGGAAGAAATAAGTACTCATTGCTACAGAGGCATGTAGGTTCTGAAAAACTGGCCTAAAGAAGGGTGTGAAGCAGATACTGTAGTAATATGATCCCAGTAAACCGATGCTGCTTTAAAAGTTCCAAACAAAGGAAGTAACTTTAGACCTAACACAGGATAGGCTCGAGTAAGAAGACTTGTGCAGTCCCGTGTCAGCACTTCCACTCAGGATAGAGTGTCATGTTCCATCAAGATAAGGCCCATTTTGATGACTAGAAGAGCCAAACTTATGATCTTGAGGCCGTCAAGAAGCTTAATTGCTGTAACCCTATGTTGACATTTATTTTCCATGTACATACCAAAACTGTTTTGAAAGAAGTTAACAATGACTTCTGATTGTAAGGGAAGGCTTATTCCATAGGCTTGGAAGATATTGTCTAATGTAATTGACACCTTTTTTTTCATTATTGATATTTATTCATAGGATTATAGGAAGTTACTAGGCCATTGGCACTGAGTCCTTTACAAGCCTAGCCAGGAATTTAGCACATGTTCTGACAAGCCAGCACCCGATGCCCCCTGTCCAACAAGGACACAGGTGGAATCCCAGGGTTGTATTTTCTGTTCCCCATCTTGTCATCCAGGTTGTGCTTAAAAAGGGTTAATGAGGTACTCTGCTTGACGTGAAGAGGGAGTCTGTTCCACAGAAGGGGGAGTCTCTTGGACACAAATGTGTCCCACCAACAGGTCCTGTTGATGTCACAGACCAGGTTATGTTCACTTGTGTGAGTTGCTGTTAAATAAAATCAAGAGATCAATAAATCAATACACAGGAGGTTCAGGTTCAAAAGTTTACTAGTGTACACCAGGAGGCAAAAAACGTACAAGTACAGAATTTTGGCTGACATGAAACAGGAAGTACACAATTCTTATAGTTTCTTACATTTAAGTTGTGCCCACCTTACTGACGTGGTTAGTCACAGGGCATCTACATCACTTTAGCTTACAGTATTCTATTCATAAAATACTGCTGATGCTGTATATTTTAAAAAAGTTTTCCTCTGGTAACAATACGGCCTTGCTTACCACCTGGTCAGACATAATGTCTTTCTGTAAAGTTACTTCCTCAAGGTTTCAGATCAGTTCAAATACAACAGCAGATTCAGTCTTTTAATACTCTTCTTTGTTCCCTGTAACACTTTCCCAACAGCTGCGTGTTTTTAATACTCTTCTTTGTTCCCTGTAACACTTTCCCAACAGCTGCGTGTTATCTATACACAGGGCCAAATCATCCCAGCAGGAAAGAGCAGAAGATTTCATTATTTCACATATTTAATTTCCTGACCCAGCAGATAATCACTTGTGAAAAGCATAAACATTAAAACTTGCTAAGCTAGCAACTGCCAGGGTCAGAGGTCAACTTGCTACAAGCCACACTGCAGTTTCAAAACTTCTTGCATTTACACATGAATTTATCCTTTTTGTTATATCATTAATAGAATAAAATGCATTACATACTACTTTGCTTTTTAAACTAGCACTTCACATATATTCAAATACATATTTTTTTAACATTTTCCCTCCTATTAATACTTTGTATTCTATTTTGAAGTATGCATAATGTCATTTTCGTCCCCTAACCTCTTCCACTAGGGATTTTCAGCCAGGTGTGTCATTTGATCTATACTTCAGAAAAAGTTTCATCTGAGATTAGCTTTTCAATCTCAATATCTTGGTACAAAGTTTCAGTAACAGATACATCAATAAAATCTTTGATTAATCTTTTCATGCAGGGAATTCCACAACAAACACATGCTCCTATTAGGAGTATACCCACACAAATAGCAATCAGAATATTCATTAGGATGGAACCCCACCCTCCAAATAGATTCTGGAAAAAGTCCGTCAGTGGGTTTGGGCCTGGTTCAGTCATGGCTGATACTTGCTGAATTACCTCTAGGTGATTGTTAATTTCATGCCTATTGTCTGGTATGTATGCACAGCATTCCTCTTTGATAAGCGCGCACGTACCACCTCTCGCCGCTAGGGTGAAGTCAAGAGCCATTCGATTTTGTAGCACAGCAGTTCTCATTGCATTCAGTTCATCAGTCACCAGTTCTAGGGCAGAGAGAGTTGCATTGCTCATTACTTCGAGAAGTTTCGACAGTTTCCTCAACTCCCAGATTGATTTGACTGCTCCATATGCTGGGAATATTCCTGCCCAAGATATAACACTGTCACTGAAGTCCATATGAGTCAATTTGCTTTTATCCTTTATGGTATTATGGTCTTTCCAGCCAGCTTCGATCCGTCCTACTAGATTTACAGGTTTCTCGACTGGACCTTCAGGTTTTCATGCTGCTTCTCTCACGTTTCATATCTTACCCAAAGGTAATTCTGTAGTATGCCTTATAGCCGGAACCAGATAACCCAAAAAACAACTGCCGGACCAATTCTCAGGTAGTCATTTGTATGCTTTTTTCCCACAAATAAAATAACAATTTTCTACTTTAGTACTAATACGCATTAACCCCGCATGAAACATTTTCTGGTCTATAACTGACAATTGTTTAAATAAAACAGGATTCTTGCGAATTTCATTCATGGTTGTTTTCACTGAGTTCAAATATGAGTCATAATTAGTATTGCAAAAAGTATTGCCATTACTAGTCTTAATATATCACCGATAAGATATTGTTATGTTACAATTGCTCCAGCCCACCTGGAGAGTATCATTTTTATAAAAACATACAATTCCCTTTTGTGTGACGGGTAAAAATAAAGCTATTTTGTCCTGTGATCTCACAGTTCCTGTATCAAAAAGTAAATTTTCCCAAGTCTCATTTATCCCCAGAGGGACAGCGGACATTATCAGTCCTCCATATGCTGTTGGTATAGCTGTACAAACCCAGCAATTTGAAATGTTCATAGTCTCTGCATATACACGCTTCATGGCTAAGTATGTGTTAAAATTTGGATGCCAGTCTATAGATGTTTCATCACGCCTTCCCACTTTCACTTGTGTGGTTGAGTGTAGGAAAAACCACAACAAGAGGAAAATTGTCACAATTATAGTCAATAAATGTATACTCAACAAAATGATTATGCAACATCTCTGGGGTTGATCTACATTTCTGTTCGCTTTGTTCTTGGCCATTTTGCCCTTGTATATCAGTCACAAAGTTTTTATCAAGTTGAAAGTTCTTTATCGGTTTGCAGTGTGTCAAATGGACCCAGGACGTCCTCTCAGCCACTCTGACTGCAGTAGGCATTGCCAACAGTACCTGGTATGGTCCTTCCCACTTTGGACTCGCCCAATTCTTCCTCTTCGTCACTTTTAGCCACACCCACGTTCTGGGAGCCAAAACTGCTTCCACCGGTCTGGTCTGTTCCTTATCTGAAAAAGAGTTAAACTGCAAAACAGATTTATTTGTTAACAGTTTCCTCATATAACTAGCTAATGAACTGTCAGCCTCTTGCTCTGCAGGCATGAAGCTTTCCACTGAGGCACATAATATGCTCTCCCAAAAAACATTTTGAAGGGAGTCAAACCCTTCACATTTGGAACCGTTCTCATACTCAGCAGCGCTAAAGGCAAACAGTATATCCAGTTCTTCTGAGTTTCGTCAACTAACTTCCTAAGTTTTTTTTTAAGGGTTCCATTGTACCTTTCCACCAATCCTGCTGACTGTGGGTGGTAGGCACAATGGTTTTTCAAGGAGATTCCAAAAAATCTTCCAAGTTGTTGGATTGTCTGATTGACAAAATGTGTGCCATTGTCACTATAAATCCTTTCCGGAATGCCAAATCTAGGGATTACTTCTTTTATCAGGGCTTTCGCCACTGTTGCTGCATCCGGATTTTTGGTTGGAAAAGCTTCTACCCATTTAGAAAACGTATCTACAATGACTAGACAATATTTTTTCCCTTCGCACTTATTCAATTCTATGAAATCCATACAGATAGTATGGAACGGATACGGTGGTATAGGAAAACTTCCTTGCTTAGGTTTGAATGCCTCTTGTGCATGGTGCTTGTTACAAGTATGACAAGCTGCACAAAATTTTTTTGTGTAGTTTGTGAATCCATATGTTTGGAATATTTGATTTACTAACTGTACCACCCCCCCTGTTGAGACATGGCACTGCCCATGGCTCAACAAAGCTGCATATCTAAATAAATTAGACAGCAATATCGTTTTTTTTTTTCTTTGGAAATGTACAGTCCATTTTCAAGGATTGCGCCTTGTTTTTTCCATTTTTGTTTTTCTGCTTTTGTAGTAAGCGTCTGCATTGTTTTCAACATGTCTAAATCTAAAATCTCAGAGGGTTGCAATTCCTCATTCGAAAGTAAAGTTTCTGAGTCTGAGGCCGCTTGCTTTGCAGCTGCATCAGCTCTCGCATTGCCTTTCGAAATCTTATCCTGTTGTTTTGTATGAGCTACACATTTACAAATAGCTACTTTGGTAGGTAACTGAATAGATTCTAATAATTCCAAAATAAATTGCGCATGATTAATTGATTTTCCACTAGATGTTGTCATTCCCCTATTTTTCCATTGTTGCGCAAATACATGTACTGTAGAGAAAGCATACTGACTATCAGTATATATGTTTACACATTTGCTTTTGCTAAAGTACATGCTTGTGTCAAAGCTATCAGTTCTGCTGCTTGTGCAGATAAGTTATGTGGCAAGGGTTGGGCTTCTAAAATTTCAGTGTCTGTAACTACTGCATACCCCACTAGATTCTTTCCTGTAGGGCCATTTCTGCATGAGCCGTCCACGTAATATGTCACCTCGGCATTATCCAAGGGCATATCTGTGAGATCTTGTCTAGGCAAGGCTAACTGTTCAATTTCCTGCAGGCAGCTGTGCGGTGTGCCATCTGCAGGAGTTGGGAATAATGTTGATGGATTTAATGTCGTACATCGTTCAATTGTCATATGAGGTTGGCTCAGCAGTATAGTCATACATGAAAGATGTCTAGCAGGAGAAAGATATGCTACTTTTTCTTGCAGTAAAATTATTGCAACTGCATGAGGCACTCTCAATGTGAGAGGGTGGAATAATACCACTGAGGCAGAGGCCTCTACTACCATTGCAGCTACAACTACTGCTTGTACACAGTGAGGCAAAGATCGCTCCACTGGGTCTAACTGTGATGAATAATAGGCTATGGGGGGGTTGCTTATCCCCATGTTGTTGCGTCAGTACTGACGTCATATATTCTTGCTTGCAATCTACAGTCTGAAAGAACCATTTGTGATAATTCGGGAGTCCTAAAACTAATGAAGAAGCTATCAACTGCTTCAACCTGCAGAAAGCCGTTTCCGCTTTGGGTGTCCACTGTAATAAATCTTGTGCTGCCATTGGTGTTTTATATATCAAGTCAGTCAGTGGAGAAGATTCCAAAGCATAATTTGGTATCCAACTCCAACAAAAATTAGTTGTTCCCAAGAAGGACATCATTTCCTTCTTGGTTGCTGGTTTGGGTGCTTGTAAAATTGCTGTCTTTCTATCCTCGTCTAATATCCTACCTTCTTTGGATATCACATATCCTAGGTATCTAACTTGCTTTTTCCAGAGTTGTAACTTATTTTTGTTCACTTTGTGTCCTTGTGTTGCTAAGAATTTCAATAGCGCTACAGTATCTTCCCTGCATTGCTGCTGGGTGGGGGCTGCTAGCAAGATGTCATCTACGTAAAGTAGAATTTGACTACCTCCTGGTGGGGTAAACCCTGCCAGGTTGCTAGCCATTTCTTGTGCAAATATTGTTGGGCTCTCACAATATCCCTTTGGTAGTCGAGTATAGGTATACCTTTTACCCTGAAATGTAAATGCAAACCAGTATTGACTATCAGGATGTATAGGTATTGAAAAGAAAGCATTACTGATATCTACCACAGAGAAATACTTTCGTTGCGGTTTTAAGTCATTTAACAAAGTATGTGGGTCAGGCACCGTGGGTGCTCTGGGTATCACTGCATTGTTTACATCTTGTAAATCTTGAACCATCCGCCATTCCCCGTTTGCTTTTTTAACAGGAAATAGGGGTGTATTACATGGTGAATCTGGAAATTCTACTAGTACTCCTTCTTTGAGTAATGCTGCTATTATAGGCTTAATTCCTATTTCTGCATCTTTCCTCAAAGGGTATTGTCTTTTCTGTGGCCTAAATGCCGACTTTGGTATAATTGTAACTGGTCCTGCTGTTCGAATAAGTCCTACATCTGACTTGCCTGTTGTCCAAAGAGTTGTTGGTATTTCACATAAAGCTTTCTCTTCTTCTTCTAATAAAAATACTAATCAGCTGTCCTCGCTAGATTGCAAGTGTACAGCCGGGTGTGTCTGCGTCAACCAATTCAACTTTTGTTTCTGTATTCCTTGTTCTGACAATTCTAAGTCGGTCTGTTTTTCCCATCTTGTTACCTTCTTTCCTAAGTCTGCCCATTTTACATTTTTATTCTCAGTCAAGCTGATATGTGGTAATCGATTTGATCTATATAATGCAAGGAATTCTTGAGGTAATGAACAGCTAACTACACTGTTCCCCTCCGTATCCCAATGCAAAGTACGTAATACTAATCTAGTTGCACGATTTCTGAACAATTCCTGCTCATATTCTCTATCAGGTCCTGGCATATTACAGTAGTATAGAGTACAGTGTAACAAATGCTGTCGATCAGTGTCAAGGGAGGGGGCTTTACTGATGGCTACGTTCATCAGTTCCTCGGTTACCGCCCCTGGACCAGTCGTAACTAGGTCCTGGCTGTACCAGTAAAAAGTTTCACCCTCCGATCGCACCACAGAAGTATCCATTTGTCTCTGTGCCTCCATACCCTGTACAGTTGGAACTACTGCTATGCCAAATATCTGCATAAGGTCCCTACCCAATAGGTTCACTGGACACTTTGCAGAAACAACAATCTTACTTCTTTGGGTCATTCCTGAAACAGGGTCAGTTATTGCTATATCATGGGAGAGTGGTTCCCTGTATAGCTGTCCATTTGCAGCTTTCACTAATATATAATCAGGTGATTCAGAATGTTCTGGTAACTTGGAGGGATGTATCAGGGTCCGTGACACTCCTGAATCACACAGGAATTTGACTTCCCTTGCCTCCACCAGAAGTGTAACTTCCGGTTTTGTATCTGCTAAGTAGAGCTCTAGGCTCAATAATGCTAAATCCAAAATTTCACTTTCTTCATCCTGCATATCTACTTGCACTTCCTCTATTCCTTCTATCACATTTACATCTGTTTTCTGTTTATTAACTTCTCCTGATGATTTCTGACTTCTGCATGACGTATCTTCACTATCATATAGTCAGTCCTCATCTCCCTTGTCTTCTGTGATTACCTTTTTGTTCCGTTTACAATCCCTTGCTAGATGTCCCTTCTTCCCACATTTAAAACATTCACCTCTCTTTTTTCTTTCTTCAAAATCTTCTGACCATTTGTCAGACTGTTTATTTCCCTGGGCATTTTTCTTTCCCTTTTTACCTGACTGTAACACAAATACTTCAGCTCTGTCTTCAGCAGTGAAGACTTGCGCCTTCTTTTTCTTTTTGCTATTAAAATGTCTTTCAGCATGCCTAGCATATTCAAGTAAGGCTTGTAGCCTACCTGTTCGATGGTCTATCATGTGCTTCGTAATGAAGCTACTGATAGGTGCAATGCAACCTTTTAAAAACGCATTTTTCAATTGTTGTTCATACGGGGAATCATTCGTTTGGTTTTCAGGAACCGTCATACCGCTATGATTATTAAAACACTCCAATAATCTAGCATAGTACCCATCTGTTGTCTCATTTTCCTGTTGTATGCATTGATTAATGCAAGTCCAGTCTGCTCTAGGTTTCTATTTCTCAGAGATTCGGTCTGTAAGACCTTTCACTCTGTTGTCTAATTCTGCATCACTATGTGGGAGTGGTTTAAGCTCCGCATTACGAGGATTCCAGGTGCCACAAATCATGTGCCAATCTGGACCTATAATTTGTCTTACTACTTTTTCTACTTCTTCCTCATTCAAGTGGTAACTCAATCTCATGCCTTGCAAATCTTCTAAAAATTTCGTAAAATTAACTTTCGGATGGGGGATTCCCTGAGTAGCTTTCCGGATACCTTCCGGTGTCCATGGTCTGTATACCAAGAGTGTTGGGTCTTGCCCTGCCTGTCCTGCCTGAGGATTTGGGACCTCTATAAGTGGACATATTTCTTCCTCACTCTCATCCTGTAGGTTTCTCTCTATTTTATATGATTCTGCGTCCCCATATATTTTACGTGCTCGGGACCTAGTTTCAATAGGATCTCTAACAAATGGTTGTGGTCTCACTGAGACTTCAGGATAACGCGGAGGCGGACCAGCCTGTCCACTCGCTTCATATCCTGAAAAAGGCAACAGAGGGAGCAGGGGAGGAGGAGCTGTTGCTATTACTATGTTATTATCTACTTTGTCTAAAAATAATGTTTTTGAATTTTTAGTCTTCCGTTCCCTACGGTTTGCTTCCTCAATCCACCTGTGTGCCTGAGGAATGCCTAATTGGCGTTGCTTTTTTGCCTGTCCTCCCGCATCAGATTTAAGTTGCTTAAGGAGTTTAACCAGCGAAGTTTTATGTAATTTACCATCAAATTCATATTTGTTAACCCATTTCGTATAATACCTAACATTATCAGAACGCTGTGATTGCATATATTTTGCGTCTTCGGTTAGGGACGGATCTCGCGATGTTTTAGTGCACTGACTTCCCATGGTAAAAGAAAATGTTACGTAACCCTTCTTATCACGTGATATCAAAAATTTCAGTTCCTTGTCACAGTTTATCTAGAATAACTGCCTACCTTATTCTGTTACCCTGATCTATGACCAAATATACAGTAATTCCCTTTGTCCCTGATCTGCATAACAAATCTTGACAACAATATTTACTGTAACCTAGTCCCTGATCTAAAACAGAAAAAAAAGCAAAATCTTCCTACCTGAGCCTCCGGTATTGAGTCGTCCAGGATCCGCTCTTCGGCCGCAGATCAGAAAGTGGCCAGCCTCTTTAAACGACAATTCAGTCGGAGGTCTTTTCACCCAAGAAGAACCATTTTGGTAACTTCTCCTGCGCAGTATTCGACCACCGGTAGACTCTGATCTGCAGCTGTCCGAGGGATTTCCGGCTAAGAAGGACCAAACTGTTAAATAAAATCAAGAGATCAATAAATCAATACACAGGAGGTTCAGGTTCAAAAGTTTACTAGTGTACACCAGGAGGCAAAAAACATACAAGTACAGAATTTTGTCTGACATGAAACAGGAAGTACACAATTCTTATAGTTTCTTACATTCAAGTTGTGCCCACCTTACTGACGTGGTTAGTCACAGGGCATCTACATCACTTTAGCTTACAGTATTCTATTCATAAAATACTGCTGATGCTGTATATTTAAAAAAAGTTTTCCTCTGGTAACAATACGGCCTTGCTTACCACCTGGTCAGACATAATGTCTTTCTGTAAAGTTCGAATACAATAGCAGATTCAGTCTTTTAATACTCTTCTTTGTTCCCTGTAACACTTTCCCAACAGCTGCTTGTTATCTATACACAAGGCCAAATCATCACAGCCGGAAAGAGCAGAAGATTTCATTATTTCACATATTTAATTTCCTGACCCAGCAGATACTCACTTGTGAAAAGCATAAACATTAAAACTTGCTAAGCTAGCAACTGCCAGGGTCAGAGGTCAACTTGCTACAAGCCACACTGCAGTTTCAAAACTTCTTGCATTTACACATGAATTTATCCTTTTTGTTATATCATTAATAGAATAAAATGCATTACATACTACTTTGCTTTTTAAACTAGCAATTCACATATATTCAAATACATATTTTTCTAACAGTTACTCAAGTGGAGCTTGACTTGAGGATATGCAGCAGTCCCGTTAAGGCAGGGCTTGAGATTGCGTTGTATGCCAGATAGAGGTCATCTCTGAGGAGTCTGTATGAGACTGAGTTGAGGGACAGGGCTTTTAGCCTGTTTGTGTAGGGTAGATGTTTGAGGTCCTGAATTTTCCTGGTCAGGAACCACTGTGGTCTCAGGAACCTCTGTGGTGTCTCCAGCTGCTGCATGTGCTTTATGAGGTACATGGCGAAGGTGGTGATAGGGATATTATGATCTCCTTGTCCCTGGATGAGATACCCTTCCTAATGAGGTGGGCCATGTAGAAAGCTTTCTGTACAATGGAGACAATATGGTGGTCAAAAGTCAGTTTATCAGCCTGGATGCCCAAGTCCCTCACAATTGATTGCATACTTAGACCTTGTTATTAATGTGATAATTTGTGGGGATATCACTCTCCCTAAAGGGGTTGATGATGTATTTTTTGGCATTCAGTTTGAGGCAGTGTTTCTGGCACCAGTCATTTGTTTGCATGAGACCCTCTTGGAGGATGTCCACTTCACTAGGGGAATTGATGACAATACCCGGCTTGCAGTCATCTGCAAACTTTGTCAGCCATAGCCCACTGGTTTTGGCCTGCACTTCAGAAAAGTATTTCCCAAACAACGGAGGACCCAAGAGCATTCCCTGGGGTACACTGCTCATTACGGGTCTACTGCTTGAGGTGGCTTTCCCTGTTTTGACTAGGTGCATTCTATCAGTGAGCCAGTTTGCTACCCATCTGATAACATATGGATTGATGCTTAGTTGAGAGAGTTTATCTGTTATACCTGAGTAGGGAATAGAATCCAAGACATTGGCCAGGTCATGGTAGGCAGTGTGCACCGTCTTCCCCTCATCCATGGCTTTGGTGATTGTCTCAAAGAAGTCAAACTAAATTTAACAGCCTTGATCTCCCCTTGATGGAACCAAACTGTGTGGGATTGAGTGTTTGGAGGTTGCTAATGTCCTTGTTAATGAAGTTGATGTTAATCCTTTCCATGGTCTTTCAGATCAGGCTAGTTAGGCTGATGGGTCTATAATTTCCTTGTTTGGTGAATACTCCACCTTTGTGCAGAGGGATGCTAGTTGCTGTCCTCTATTTGGCTGAGATGAAGCCGGTACTCAGGCTTTGGTTGAGTAGGGTGCCTAATAGTGATGCAAGTTCCTGCCTGAGTTCATGTAGGATGCAGCCTGGGATGTTATCGGGTCCCATGGAGGCTGTATTTTTTGCTTTGAGAGGGGAGTGATGACTTGCTCCCTAGAGATAAGGGGAGGGGGCAGGTGCTGGGGATGTTCTTATTTACTGATGGGGGAGACAGAAGAGTGAAATTTTCGCTGAACCTGTCTGCCAGCAGGTTGGATATATCTACGGCATTTGTGTATGTGGCGTACTTGACCACCACCACTTCTGAGCAGATATGAGTGCTTCCTTTGACATATGTGAAAAAGGCCGTATGATCGTCTTTAGCAGATGTGGCCAGTTTGGACTCGGTTTGCTTTGGAGGATTTCACTAGTGCTCTTACTTGCTTGTTCAGGCTAAGGAGAGATTGCTTCCAATTAGTCACCTGCTCCTTCTTGGTCCTGGTCCTGGTCAGCAATTTGTTCCTTTTGCTGTAGAGTTTATTTATTGCAGCTGTCCACCAGACAGGTTTACTCTTCCTTGAGGAGGAGGATTTTGTCCTGTTGGATATTTCTGATTCCATGCAGCTATATAAATGCTCGTATAGTACTTTGGTATAGGTTTGTACATTTGTGTCAGTTCCTATGGAGGGGAGGGAGCTGTGAAGCTGTTTATGCATTCCCTCAGGAGGTTGTAATCAGCTTTGGAGACCCTAGCAAGGGGGTGGGGTCGGGGCAGATTGTCACTTTGAAAGTGACCGCCTTGTGGTCAGATCTTGCCAGGGAGGATGACGCTGTAGGGATGCTGCAGTGGTTACTCATGGTGGTTAATACCAAGTCCAATGTGGGGATGTCAACCAGCTGGTCCAAGGCATTTGCATTGGCAAAATCGAGGAATCTCTGGGCATTTGTGTTTTGGCATGAGTAGTTCTTCCAATCTGTGGTTGGATAGTTAAAGTCACCCAGAATCAGGGTAAAGGGTTGAATCTTGATAGATTCTAAGAGGTCCAAATAGGTGGAGTGGGCATCTTGAATCAAAGTTGGGGGCCTGTAGCTAGCTATGATTTGAAATAGGGGTCTTGTCAACAGTTAAATGCACCTGGAGTGTCTCCTGTGCATCATACTGTTTGACCAGCCTGGAGGTGTGTATGTCTTTAATATATATTGAAACTCCACCTCCTTTTCTGTGCTGCCTATGGTTTGGGGCCTGAATGTATAATAGGATGAGTAACCTGATATGGCTGGGATGCTCTCCACAGCTTTGGAACAGGTTTCTGTGACTGCAGAAATGTCAGCATCTTCCAGGGTTAAGAATGCTTGCAGTTAGTACAGTTTCATGTGTAGACTCCTAAGGTTTAGCAGCATGACCTTTAATTTGTGTTTTGATGAAATTTTCATGTTGGTAGTTTTGACCTTATGGCATTGCCTAAAAAAGGCACTGTGGGGGAGGCAGAAACCTTTGCCAGAAGCCTGAAGCCCAAGAGAGACAGATGTAGGCCATCTCTGGCAAAGCATTTTGGTCTGTCAGTCATGTCCTCTCAGGTTGTCATGTACTGGATCCCCTTGGAATGATACCAGAACCTAAGACAATTGTTAGTCAGTCATCATTTTCTGTTTGTATTGAGGCATCATTCTTGGTGATGGCAGAATGGTGCTTAAGGCAGCACTTGTTTCCTTATCTGATGTTGACTTCCTCAGTGGTGTATTTTAAATACAGACTTTCATATAGAGCTGTACCAGACATTGCCTTATAGACCTGACAGAAGTAACCTCATAATGATGGTTAAGAAAAAGTGTAATAGATCACATTTCCAACATTTATATTTCTAGAAAGTAGTCATATCCTTTTTCATTTTCTTTCAGGTAGTTTTATAATATTATTTTTTGCAAGTCTGGTAGGATGCGTGTAGTGACATTAAAATTGTGGTTATTGCTACTGTATAAGATGTGTATTCTTTATAGTCTCTCTTGAAGAACTTCAGTACCTTACCCCTTTTCCAGGTCTTGTATCTTAGAAGATTTGTCTGAAAAAAGAACTACCCTTTTACAGAGCCCTGTTAGACACCACTGTTTGCCGTTCTTGTGCTAAATAGCTAACCTTCACTCTACATGTCACGTCCTGTCACCTAACTAGTGTTTAACTCATTGAATTGCCTGCCTGCTAACATTTAGTTCTTGTAATTTAATAGTTATTCCATTATGTGGGATAGTATCAGGACCCTTAGTAAGGCTGAGAGAAACAATATGTACTGTTACTGTCAGCTGTTCTTCAAAAAATGCTATTAGATTCAGAAGGCAAGTGTTCATCTTAACAAGTGTAGCTAATCAAAGTAGGACTCCTGTGTTGTTCGGGTAAAGCTCCGTTATGTCTCTGACTTTGCATACCGTATTGGTCAGCCTAATGAGTACCCCTAAGATGTTCTTTGTTTCACTGTTGCAGTCATCACACTTGGGTTATCTGCCTGCAAGTAGCCTTCAAGTCGGCCCGAATACCAGAGACTTGTTATTTCTGTGCCTGTTGCTGTCACTTCAGGACTGACATCAGGTCGTCAGGGGTATAAAAACAGGCAGTCGACGCCATTACATCAGTCTTTCTTGCCGAGGAGCCCAAAGCAGAAGCATTTCACACGAGTGCCGGTCGGCCGCAACCTGAGTTTTCATTTCCGAGCTGAATCAAACTGAAGTTTTCTAAAGCTAAGTACCCTGTTGGGGATCCTTTTTTCTTGCTCTAACCGATGTCAGAAAAAAGTTAACTGTCTCACCTGTGGAAAGCAAGTACCACACCGAGATTTCTATTCTTACTGCATCACCTGTTTAGGCCCAGACCACGACATACCTCGCTGTCTGTTTTGTGCTTTGTTCAGTGCCCGAACTATTCATCGTCAGACCCTTATTGTTGCTAAATACTTTCGCTCTCAATCTCCGTATTCAGAAATGGCTTCGGTAAGCTATCCGACTACTGATCTTCCAAAAAAATGTAAGGATAAAGACAGCGGCAGACATTACAGGTCCAAAACTGCCGACGATGCTTCCGTTAAGCTAGTTGCTAGTTCACCGGTACTTGGTGAGGGGCTTTCGCAGCCCCTGATGCCCACTTCGATGGATTCGCAGGCCACTACCGTGACCCGTTCAGAGTCTGGTATGCTGCGAGACTCTTCTTTGGCTACGGAATCTGCAGATGTCTCTACCTTGGATGGGTCCAGAGCTGCTGTGCAGGCACCGGCTCCCGAGGAAGTTCTTCACACTACCAATATTCAACACAAAGAGGCGACTTCTTTCTCGTCTTCAGTTCTGTCTATAACTGCTGAGTTTCTAAGGTCAAGAGTATGAGTTATGCCTAAAAAAACGACGACCCAAACTCAAGCACCTGCTTCTTTGCCACAACATCAAATGCTTAAAATGGCAGAAGACCTGATTATGCTGATTAGGGGAAGCCAGCCTCCTCCTGCTAAGAGAAAAAGAGATCTGTCCCCAGTAGCTTTAGCAGACCAAGAGTTTGATGACTCTGAGGTTTCTGAATATGAAGATATGCCTTTATCTGCTTATGAGGATTCAGAGGAATCCATTCCTTCTGCTTCCCCACCAGATGATTTTTCTTTTGGTGAAACCCTAAATACTTTAAGAGAGCATTTCCACTGCAAATGCCAAGACTATCCTCAGTCCAAAAAGAGACTCAGAGAATTTTTCGATTTGCCACAACATAGACCTTTAGCAATACCTCCAGTTCTGGATATTGTGGATGATGTCTTTATGGAATCCAGTCTAACTCCTGATACTTTACCCCCTGCTCCAAGGAAACCAGGCAGGTACTACAGAGTCCCTGACTCTCACAAATTTATTTTCAAAAATCCTACTGCTGACCTAGAGGTCATTTCCCAGGAGCCTAAAGGTATAAAAGAAACTATAGCTAAGAATCCCACTCCTTCAGACAGGGATTCCCGAGCTTTAGACAGATGGGGTAAAAAAGTATGCACCTCTACAACTCTCGCCATTAGGGCATTGAATTGCCAGTTTCACATGCTGAAATACCAGCAACATATTATGGAACTTATTAAGCAAAAATTATCTACCTTTACAGACTGTGCAGAAAATAAAGAATTACAAGATCTTATGCTTTCAACAAGCCAAGTCAGCAAGCATACTTTGCAATGTGGCATTGACGCCCTAGAAGGATCTTGCAGGGCAGCAGTCACTGGTTACGTACTGAGAAGACATGCTTGGCTTGAGGAGCAGACCTTGCAAGACCATGTCAAATCAAAATTACTAGATGCTCCTTTGAACAAGGACAGTCTGTTTGGCACCAAAGCAGAAGAGGTTCTAAAAAAGATGGAAGAAAAAGCTAAATTTATGCAGACTGTCAAATATTTTTTGCAAGTGCAGCCTCCTAGATTCAGTAGGCATTGCACTTCAAAGCATTGGTCCTTTCTAGCACCCTCAAGGCCAACTCAGATTAGACCCAGGGGAAACAGACCCCCAGATTACAGTCTCAGGGTATGCAGAGAGCTAAGCAATGGAGTGCTTCCACTTCAAAAACAGGGAGTGCCAAGCCACCCCCTTACGGAAAGAATTCACAATGATTTCTCAAATCCCCACCTCTGCCCAACTGCTCGTGCCCCTAGGAGGAAAACTTGCCCATCATGCAAAAACTGGACCTCCATCACCAAAGACCAATGGGTCCTCAACATTGTATCCCAGGGGTACAAATTTTACTTCCACTTACTGCCAACCCCAAAAGAGTTCCCAGACCTTCCTCCAAACCAGTGGGCAGAGGCACAAAACCAAGTTCAATCCCTGCTGTCCATAAGGGCAATTCAGCCTGTTCCTGCAGAACAGATAGGTCAAGGGCTCTATTCCGGACTTTTCCTGGTACCCAGAAAAGAGGGCACTTGGCACCCAATACTAGATATTTCCATTCTAAACACCTTCCTGGTGGTACCAAAATTCAGAATGCTCACCCTTCAGCAGCTTCTTCTATGCTGTCCAGAGATGCTTGGTTAGCCACCCTAGACCTAAAAGAAGCCTATCTGCACATCCCTATCAGGGACACATGCAGGAAATACCTATGTTTCAGGGTCTGATCTTTGCATTATCACTTCTCTGCACTTCCCTTTGGTTTATCCACTGCTCCCAGAGTAATCGCAAAATGCCTGGCTCCAGCCATTGCCTATTGCAGACAGAAAAAAATTCAAATTTACCCGTACTTGGACGATTGCCTGATTCAGGCAGACAGTCAGGAAAAGGTGTTGCAGTACCTGACATTTGTAAAGAACCTTCTAACCTCCCTGGGGTACACTATCAACAAAAATAAATCAAAACTAGTCCCCAGTCAAAAGATTGTATTCCTGGGAGCAAGCTTGGACACAGCATCCCAAATGGTATTCCTTACTCCAGAAAAACAAGCCTGTCTGACAGGCTACTTCACTCAAACGGCCACCAGAACCCAGCTATCCGCAAGGAGAATCCTGCAGGCCCTAGGGTTCATAGCCTCTTGCATTCTACTAATTCCATATCCCAGACTGCGTATGAGGAAACTTCACTGGTACTTAAAAAGTCTTTGGTGCCAACATTCTCAGGACCTGGAAACAGTCATACCTATCATACCTTGTTTAAGGAGAGAGTGTTTCTTTGGTGGGCAGCAGCATGCAACCACAACAAGGGACTTCCCTTTACTCAACCCCACACCGCCCAGACCCAAACCACAAACGCATCAGACTATGCTTGGGGGACACACCTGGATGACAAGTGCATTCAGGGCCACTGCAGCCCAAGTCAAATTCATCTGCACATCAACCAAAAAGAGATGCTAGCTGTTCAGCACGCTCTGACAGCTTTTCAAATCCCTACTCTCATCAGGACCCCTGCTAATAAAAACAGACAACACCACAGTTGTGTGGTACATCAACAAGCAGGGGGGGACCCACTCTTACCCACTCAGTAAGAGGCCCTGTGGAACACAGCCTTGGACATGCATATTCATCTGCAAGCTCAGTTCCTGCCAGGCAAACAAAACTCTATGGCAGATGACTTAAGCAGAAATCTCCTAGACCCACACGAGTGGCAATTAGACCCCAGCACTTTCAGCCTTCTAACCCAGAAATGGGGGACCCTGGAGGTGGACCTTTTTGCCTCCCCCTATAATCACCAGCTCAGCAAATTCTGCACCAGGACACCTCACAGAAGAGCCTGGAAAGTGGATGCCCTATCTTCCAGTGGGTAAACCTCTCAATCTACGCATTTCTCCCTCCGCCTCTTCTCACAAGAATACTACTCAAGGTAAGACAGGACAGACCAAGGGCAGTCCTGATTGCCCGAGACTGGTCACTCCAGCACTGGTACCCCCACTACTGGGCAGCGTGTCACCGGTGCCACCCTGGCACCTACCCCAGATCCCAACCCTCCTCACTTAGCAGAAGGGACAGATCTTGCATCCGCAACTCCAAACCCTGAATCTTGCAGCCTGGTTTATTCCTTGAATTCTCCCCCAGTGACCAGCCTAAGTAAGCTTGTGCTGGATGTCATTCTTGAAGCCAGAAGACCTAGTACAAGGAAATCCTCTGCTGATAAGTGGAAACGGTATTGTTCCTGGATTCAGTCTAAAGGAGAGGACATAGCACTGCCCTCCTTACGTCTAATCCTGAATTACCTAGCGGATTTACTCCACAGAGGCCTATCCTTCTCCTCCAATAAGATCCATGCCTCTGCCATCTATGCTCATTACCACACTGAGCCACCTCTCTTCTCTCACCCTCTCATGAAACAGTTCCTGAGAGGGGCAAACAACTTAAGACCACCAAGGAGAGCCCCCACCCCTGCTTGGGACTTTAACTTTGTACTGGAAAAGCTCACGCTACCCCCTTTGAGCTTGCAGCTTCAGCAGAGTTAAAATTCCTCTCTTGGAAAACAGCCTTGCTTCTGGCCATCACTTCAGCTAGAAGAGTGTCTGAGCTACAAGCACTTGTGGCTGTGGAGCCCTTCATTATTTTTCATGCTGACAGGGTCTCCATCAGGACTTACCCTTCCTTTATGCCTAAAGTGGTGTTCAGTGTGGCTCTCAACCAATCTATCCATTTGCCAACCTTCTTCCCTAATCCTCAAAATAAAGGGGAAAGGATCCTGCACTCCTTAGACATGCACAGATAGCTCAGATTCTACCTGGATAGAACTAAGCCCTTCAGGAAATCTGACCAGTTGCTAGTCAGTTTTGCACCAGGGGCAGAGGGCAAGGCCATTTCAAAACAAACAATTTCCAAATGGATAGCATATGGTATCCATCTGCTACAAACACCATGGGAAACCAACCCCTCAGGGGGTCAGACCGCATTCCACTAGGGCAACTTCTACCTCTACAGCATTCCTCAGAGTAGTCCCTACCAGGGACATTCTGGAAGCTGCTACCTGGAGTTCTGTTCACACTTTCACCAAGCATTACCACCTGCCTATCTTTTCCAAATCCAGGGCGGGTTTTGCAACAGCAGTCCTGCAGGGCATACTAGCCAGTCCCAACTCTTCTTGACTGCCTCCACCCATTCTTCAGCTTTGGGAATCAACCCAAGTGTGATGACTTCAGCAGTGAAACACGAAGAACATAGTACAGTTGTGTACACTTACCATAAATGTAGATGTTCGAGTGTATTCACTGTTGCGGTCCTGGTCTCCCACCCTCCAGCCCCCTTGTCTCTCTCTCTCTCTCTCTCTCTCAACTTACAGGGCTATTGGTATTTACTTTCTACTGGTGGTGTTTTTCCCACCATAACTTAGCTCCCTGTTTGGGAGGCTCGTGACATTTGGGGCAAGAAAAACTGATGTAATGGCATTGGCTGCCTGTGTTTATACCCCTGACGACCTGACGTCAGTCCTGAAGCGACAGCAACTGACACAGAAATACTAGGTCTCTGGTATTCAGGTGTGATGACTGCAACAGTGAATACACTCGAACATCTGCATTTATAGTAAGTGTACACAACTGTACTTTTTTTCCATCTGTTTTGACCCTCCCCATTTTTTTGTGAATTGGTAGCACTAGTGTCCGACACTGTAGATCGAGGATGTTGTCCAAGTGCTAAGATGTTTGTTGAACATGACTGGTGGAAGTTCACTTAAGTTTTCCTTGTTTTTGTATAGTTAAAAATAGAAAAAAAAACAGCTATGTTGTCTGCTGCTGTGGAACAAAGTATTTTAGTATTACCTGTGGTAGCTGTTTATATAATTATATGAGGGAATTCTCCTTTTTATGTTTTGCACCTCAGCATATTTCTTTGCTTATTAGAGTATGCACAGTTCTTCTGCAAGCAAAATTTCTGTATTCTGTGGCTTGATGATCACTTCAGTGTTTATTAATAAAATGTTATATTTGCAATTTTTTGCTTTCCTGTAGCTGGAATATTTAAATAATACATTATCACTGCTGTCAGCCTTTGAGACAAAATTATAAATTCATAGTTTGATCAGGAAGGTTTGATAAATTTGAGTATTTTCTCACTTTTGTTTAATTAAAGATTGTTGTTATGACTATGGTATTTTAAAAGATAAGTAGTACCCCCTATTTTCTATTGCATACTTTATTAACTTTGTTATTCCACAAAAGGCTGTCCTTTTGAATTTGCATGTAAATTTTTCTTAATCATGTTTGCATGTGAGTTTGGAAGTTAGCTGCATCATTAATTGAAACTATTCTCCATGACTCGTAGGATACTATCCGTCTGTTTTCATGTGTATGTCATTTACTGCATCATGGTGTTTCATTGGTAAGGTCCAGGAAGGATGATTTATTTATGGTTGAGTTTGATTGTACTCTTTGGTTAAAGTTAATTGTTTCACAGTCTGTTTTAATTACAGAAGATGTAACCATAGATGGAGAGCAGAAAGTATCCTAGGTTTGTTAGTATGATATACAGTATATTGGAATTCCTACTTGGATTTCCTACTCTTCCAAATTGTTTTAATTAATGTAGTCAGTTAATATTTGGTCATATTTATTTGACATTGAGTTACCTAGTCAAAGTTTGGGTAAAATCACCCGTAAGGATTCCATCCCATTCCATTGATTTTAACATCATAGAGTTGCGGCAGGACATTCTTGTGCTTTCAAGGGGATATAGATTACGTAAAGTAGATTCATAGGTAGGTACTAGGCTATCGGCCCAAGGGCCTACGTAAGCCTAGCCAGCAAAGTTCCATAGCTTACGCCACTCAAGAAAGTTATTTTCCTGTGCCACTGTCCAGCAGAGACACAGAAGTGATCCCCGGGGTGTATTTCCTATTTCCCACCCACTCATCAAGATTTTTTGTGAAGAGTGCTAATGAAGAACTTTGCTTGACATAGATGGGTAGCTTGTTCCAGAGTATAGGAAGTCTCTGGGACAGGAATATATCCCTCCATCGTGTCTTGTTTATTGTGGTGACAAGGTTTATATCCATAGAGCGTGTAGCCTTGAGGGATTGGGATTTCTTTGGGTGTAGCATGTCCATCAGCTCTGGGTTTGACATAACTTTATATGTTAGGCAGAAATCACCTCTGAGTAGGCGATATGCTACGGAGTAAAGCTGGAGTTTTTTGAGGCGGTCAGTGTAGGTATTTGTTTGAGGCTAGTAATCCTCTTTGTGAGGTACTTCTGTGGCCTTTCCAGCTGCTGCAGATGTCTTGTGAGGTACATTCCAAAAGGGGTGCTGTACTCTATAATGGGTCTAATGAGTGACGAGTAGAGGGGAACAATGACCTCTTTTTCCTATAACATTTTCGGGAACACAAATATTATTAGTTGTACAACCAATTTCTATGCCTAAGTGATTGTTTTGGGTTTTTGTATACTGTTTTAGAGAGTTTGTGATACCACCACCACCTTCCATACTGGATCTATAATAATTGAAAGGAAACATGATCTAAAATTTTTGATATGATTTTATAATGTTTGGATCTTAAAACCAAGATTTTGCTAAGGGCACAAATACCGGCATACTAAAGTAGAGGAAAACTTAAGTCTGTATGCTGTTGAGAATTTTGAAGTTTAGCAAACACACCTTCCCCTCTGATTTTTATCTTCTGTATTTTTCATTTTCTTTGTCATGGAATTTGAACAGGTCTATAAAAGTCATTCTGGGGGTGGAAAATGTGTTTAATACTTGTACTCTGTAGGGTGAGAGGCGAGAGGTGAAACCTAATGGGTGCACAGTAGTCTGGGTGGCTATTCCATTCCAGGCTGGCAAGTACGATGTCCTCATCCACTGATTAGCATGAGAAAATCTTGGCATTCATTGTGCTGTATGTGGTGATGGGGCAACTTTGCTAGACACATGTGTTTTCCCCTTGCTTGTTAAGATGTTTGATACTGTCAATGTATCCTAGGGTGGACTTATTATTGTAAAAAAAAAAAATGCTTTAATTAATTTTAGTCTGTTTTAAAATAGTTGAGTAGTCCCTAAGTTTGGTTCCTAGCAAGCATAACAATGTCACAAGTTCTTTAAGTGCATTGAAATGCGTCTGTTTTATACATAGTGTAGTGCCAATTACAGGGACTTATTTTGTTTGGAATGACAGGCAGCATGTCTGACTTGGGAGGTTTTGCGTTTGGCGTTGTTCATTTGTTAACGACAGATGTTTTGTTGTTATGGACAGTTGGTTTTGTGAGTGCTTTTACTGTGATCACTGGGAAGCTTGGGTGATATATTATGCTTTAGATTCTGCATTTGTTTAGCTTATGGCTTACTGAGTTACATTGTGGGGCTTTCGTGGGTGAAGCCTTCAGAAACTGGATGCATAGTAGCAGATTTGTAAGTATTTATGCAGGGTGAGACTGTTGCTGAAAGTATAGCTTCAGTGGTCTGGATATATTTAACACTGTGCTAAAACTGAGTATTTTCTGTGAGCATGGCATTTCTTACATAGTTATTTACAAAGTTTCTGAAAACTAGCTCACAAAGTACCGTCATACCTAATCTAAAGTATGAGAATTTCTATGTAAAATGTAATTTAGATAGCCTTCAGGTAAGGTAACCAGCTCTGATGGCTTAGAGGTTAAAGCCCAAACTACAAACCAGGTGACCAGATTTTGACTAGTAGCTTGGATGTCTGTTAGAGCTGTCATGGGGGAGAAGATCATTAGGCTTACATCTGTTTACCTTTCTTTGTGGATATAGAAGATGTGCTTTGGGGCACATGCTTTATGGTAGAATCCTGAGTAGAGATCAAGGATTGCACGTAGCGTACCTGTCTGCAAGGGATGGCAGGGACAGTTCATCACAGCACATGGAGGAGTGATTGTGCATTACAAAAGCTCATTATATGCCAAACCCTTGAATACAAGTGAGCATAGGGAATGAGGGAGTGAAAGAAAAATCCCAGTCCTCCTGTTGGATTATATTGCAGTTTATGGTCTGCTCACCCCTCTCACTTAGAGAGTGAATGAGTTTTGGGGCTCTCACTGAGGAAGAATAAATGGGTCAGTACAGTAGATGGAGGGTAAACATTTTGGCCAGTGGTGAACTAGAGCAGCTGCGAAGAGAACCTGAGCAAAAAAAATATTGTAAGGTTTCTTTTTAAGCAAACTGTGTGCTCTGATTTATCTTTTTAAAGCTGCTTTCCAGTACAAGGCACTGGTGCTAATTAAAAATGTTAAATGTAAGCTGAAAGGATGGTTAAAAGTATGAGTACTGTGCAAATCATGGTCGAGAAGCTAGTGAAAAGGAGAGTAACTGAAATTTACTTGGTTAGTAGCTGCTTCTTGTAAGGAACAAATGCAATAAGACAGAGAGAGCCTTCTGATGCTGAATTTATAAAAAATTCAGATATGTTGAGTCACTGGGCTTAACAGGATATGGATCAGTAATGGTGTGGTGGGGAAAATCCAAAATACTCAGAACCATCTTTACTGGCATCTTGTAAAAGTAAACCGTGACTTTTCATTCATACCATAAATAAGAAATTTTATTTTCATTTCCTCCTATGATTCAGCAGTAGTTAATACCTTTGGCTTCACAGAAAGAAACACAAGATTTGCTTTCTGTCCTAACCTACAACTTCTAAGATGCCAAGAAAGCATTCTTTTGCAAGAGTGACAAGTCAACTGGTATGAATAAGTTAGGGTTAGTCAGCATGTAGCTGATGAGCTGATAAGTCTGTGAATTCCTGCAGGAATGTCCTCAAACTGTCGAGTAGATGGTATTCCAGAAGGAGCCCACCATTTGCTCCTTTCTCCATAGCATAGCTGATGTGGAACTGGTAGCCACAATTATTTGTAGTGTTGAGCAATAACCATAGCAAATCCCCTCCCCCAATTTGGCCTGCAAAAGAATGCTGGATAATGGAAAAAGCCAGGGTCACTGCAACAGCTAGAGTTGGGAGCAAAGGGTTTCAGAAAGACATTTTCCATTATGAGCACCAATCCTTGTAACTGAAGCAGGTCCAGTATAATCCATGTGTTGTTCTTAACAGGGCTGGCACTGGAATACAGCACTTAGATCCAGACATTAGGAGGCAGGATCCCCCTACTTGTCCCTGAATATAACTGTGGTCCAAGGGTACAACCCTAGAACAGACAAAGGTGGCATCACATGATGTTTCACTAACGATGCATAAAAGATAGCTTAACCAGAGCATCTCCCTGAGCAGGAGCATCCTCCTGCTGCAGTTGAAACATCAAGCACCCCCTGTGTCTCTTTAAAATCAGAAGTGTATTGCAGGTGATAGAAGTATCATTTGGCATGTAAAGTGCAAGTAGGTGGTCCTTTTCATACTCTCTTGAGTAATAGAAATAGACATATCCTAAGTGGCAATTGGCTGAAGTAAAACAACAGGGAACAGTACTAATACCATTGATTTGTAACCCTGGTGTGGGGAGGGGGAGACAAAAACAGTCTGCAGACTGAGGAAGCTTAATTTCAAATAACAGCAGGTCTTATGAAAACTGTAAGTTGAAAGCCAAGAATTAGATCAAGTAGGAATTAACATGACCCCATAACAAAAGATTGTGTTTTGCAGAATAATATAGCTTTACTAAAGGCAGGTGTATGCCAGTCTAAACATGTAGCCAGAGTTCACCATGCTCACAGTAACCACATTTTTTGTGTTTTGGTGCAAAAGTCCTTGGTGAGTGGCCACCATCACACTTTTCACCTGCAGTTCTGATCAGGGTTTATTGGAGAGGCACCAGTCTCCTATTTCCTCACCCCCACCGGGTACATCGTCCTAAGTATCAAGGTCATTGTTTAGCAGCTGCTGCTTCTTGCTCAGTGATGTAAGCTTTAGTCCCACAGCTGAGCAAGGAATGAACTCTCAGGTCACCAGGATGTCACTATGAGTTTGAACTTGAGCGTGAGATACCCGTTTCATTCCTAAGTGGTTGGTTTATTCCTTAGGGTTGAGAAAATACCAAAAATGCATACATGCCTGTCATTGGACCTTCTTCCTATTTTTCCATGTTAGAGTTTGACAGTGTACTCAAGCACATTGTGGAAAATATCTGTGTGTGTGTGTGTGTGTGTGTGTGTGTGTGTGTGTGTGTGTGTGTGTGTGTGTGTGTGTGTGTGTGTGAAGTAGTGCCCTGTGTAGCAGTTAGGTCTAATAACAGCACTGCATCTATACCAGATCATTAGACATCACTACTTTGAGCTTCTCCTTGACTTGTTTATTTGACTTATAATACCTTCATACCATGTGTTTAGGAGTGGGTGAAAGAGCACCCTTGCCAGAAGTAGCAGGTGGAACCTTTCTCTTAATCATCAACTTTTGCCCACTCTGAAAGGGGGTTGAGGTTGCTGTGCTAACAACAGAAACATTGAGTTTTCCTTCCATGGTAACTTCTCAGGATTCTTCCTTTGCAGAAGCAGTTTGGTACATGACATCAAACTTACAATGTCATCATTTCCATGGTTCTTCCTCACACGCAGTTATTGCAAGAAATGAACTTCTGGGTTTAACCCACTTGTTTTTGTTGTTGTTTAATCTGTCAGTCTTCCTAGGATTGGCCCGTTCTCAGGGAAATCCCAAGGTTGTACTCAAATTGTCTTGGAAAAAGTATGACAGAAATACTGAGCAAATGCTCTTACTGTATTTCAAAGAGGTCCTATCTATCATCTTCTAGAAAAAGGGGAAGGCTGTGGGTAACAGGATGGAAAAGCCTGCAAGGGCTTATTTGAGCAATTTGCAAAACAAAGTGGTGTTAGAAGCATTACAGATGGTTAGAGTTGTGTAATTTGGTGTAGCTGGAATGGTGACCCAAACGATGTTGTAATTAGATACGCTTTGACTTGGTGGTATTTATTTTTAGGTTAGTGCTATGTGTAGAGTGTAGTATTAGTATGGATAGACCATATTCTAGTTTTAAAATTAGTACATTTTTTTTGCTATTGCTCATATGGCTTCTGAGCTGAGGTGGTTAGAGTTCAAATAAGTGGCTTTATGTTTGATGATAACTTTTTAACTATTGGTCACTGTACGAGTCATAAGGGAAAGGGTGGGGTTTGATGTTAGATCAAGATATTTATGCCATTAAACAGATTACAAGGGGTGTTATTTTTTAGGTAACTGGGGGATTTAAATTTATTTGGAGTTTGAATCTCATGATGGTACTTTTGATTCTGGTGATTACTAGGTTTATAGTTAACCAGAGGGATAGATAGAGTGGTGTTGTCTTCCTCTAGGGATTGCTTTAGTTCTTGAGTATTGGATATTGACTTGTAGAGTAAATCATCATTATGAATGTGTTAATGTCATGAATAAAATGTGAGACTAAAATATTTTAAACAAGAAACATCTTTATTGAATTATCACTTATGACATAGGCAATCATCTATTTGTATAAATGAAAATAAACCATATTGACATATTTCAGCTGCAAGCATTATAAGTCACATATAGGTTCATAGGTAGGTACTAGGCTATTGGCCCTAGGGCCTATACAAGCCTAGTCAAAAATGTACCCTGGCTTTCGCCACCCCAAAAAATTATTTTCCTGTGCCCCTGTCAAGCAGAACCACAGAAGTGATCCCGGAGTGAATTTCCTATTACCCATCCAATCATCAAGGTTTTTCTTGAAGAGTGCTAATGAGGAGCTCTGTTTGACATAGATAGGTAGTCTGTTCCAGAGTATGGGAAGTCTCTGGGACAGGAATCTATCCCTCCAGCTTGTTCTGTTTATTGTGGTGACAAGGTTTAGGTCCCTAGAGCGTGTAGCTCAGAGGGATTGGGATTTCTTTAAGTGGAGCATGTCCAACAGCTCTGGGTTTGATATAGCTTTGTATGTTAGGCAGAGATCGCCTCTGAGTAGGCGATATGCGATGGAGTAAAGCTGGAGTTTTTTGAGACGGTCTGCGTAAGGCATCTGTTTGAGGCCAGTAATCCTCTTTGTGAGGTATTTTTGCGGCCTTTCCAGTTGTTGTAGATGTCTTGTGAGGCACATACCAAAAGGAGAATTGTACTCTATAATGTGTCTAATGAGTGATGAGTAGAGGGGAACAATGACCTCTTTTTTTCTGGAGGAGAAACCTTTTGTGATGAGGTGTGCCACGTAGAAGGATTTCCTGACCACTTTGGCGATGTGGTTATCAAAGGAAAGACTACTGTCCACCTGTGTCCCACGGTCTCATCACACTTTCAGTGTTAAGTAGACTACCGCCTATGTGGTAGTTCATCGGTACAGAATTTTTACCAAAGGGGATGACAATATACTTTTTGGCATTGAGCTTGAGATCATGTCTTTGACACCAGTCATCTGTCTCGGTGAGGCCCTTTTGTAGGATGTCCACATCGTTAGGAGTTTCAATTATGGCTCCTAGTTTGCAGTCATCTGCGAATTTAGTTAGCCAAAGACCTTCTTTGTTAGCCTGAAGTAGATACTAAGCAGGAGAGGACCCAGGACTGAACCCCGTGGTACTCCACTTGTCACTGATCTGCAGTCTGATTTGGAGTCTGCTACTTTCACAGTGTGGGTTCTTTCAGTAAGCCAGTTGGAAACCCAACTTGTGACATAGGGATTTATACCTAGTTTAGTGAGTTTATCTATAATTCCAGAGTGGGGGATGGTGTTGAATGCCTTGGCGAGATCTAGATAGGCTGTGTGAACCACCTTACCCTCATCTATGGCTTTGGTGACTACTTCAAAGAAGTCTATCAGGTTTAGGAGACATGATCTGCCTTTTACAAACCCAAACTGTGTGGGGTCCAGGGTTTGGAGATCTCCAATGTCTTTGTTTATGAGATTCATGATGTTACGTTCCATGGCCTTGCAGACGAGGCTCGTCAGGCTAATGGGGAGGTAGTTCCCTGGGTCTGGTGTGGCCCCCCCTTTTGTAGAGTGGGATAACTGTTGCGGTGCGCCATTCGGTGGGCACAAATCCTGAGGTGAGGCTATGATTGAACATGGTACTTAGGTGGGGTGCCAGTTCATTCTGTAGTTCATGTAGAAGGCAGCCTGGGATGTTGTCAGGTCCCATGGATGCTGTGTTCTTGGCTTTGGAGAGTGAAGTTTTTACCTGTGCAGCTGTGATTACAGGAACTTTGCATTCTTCCGGTATAAAGATGGGCCCTTTAGGGGGTGAGAGGGGGGTAAAGTTAGCACTGAACCTATCTGCCAGGATGTTGGCAATATCAGATGGTTGTGTATATTTAGTGTCATTGTGCTGTAACTCGGAGCAGATCTGAGTGTTGCCATTGAGATTTTTGACATAGCTATAGAATGCTTTGTGGTTATCTTTAGAATCAGTGACAATTTTATTTTCATAACTAGCTTTGGAGGATTTTATGAGGGATCTCAGCTTCTTACTGAGGCTGACCAGGGAGTTCCTCCAATCGTGGGATTTTACACTCTTTTGCAACAGTTTCTTTCTTCTGTTGTAGAGTTTGTTTATGGCAGAAGACCACCAGATTGGCTTCCTTTTTTTGGAGGATAGCATCTTGGTTCTGTTAGGGATAGCACGATCCATGCACTTGTGCAAGTACTTATAAAGTGCATTTGTGTAGGATTCAGCAGTCGTACCTCTATTGTCCATCTGCATGGGTGTCATGAAGTTTGCCACTTCTGTCTTAAGGAGCGTGAAGTTGGCTTTGGAGAATATTTTTACGGTTGTTTTCCTAATGGGGGGTGGGAGCGGGATGTGGATGTCTACGGTGATTAGCTTGTGGTCGGATCTGACCAACGAGGAGCTGACCTCTGGTGTGGAACACCGGGATATTGCTGCCTCTGGTGGGGGTGCGGATAAGTTGATCCAAAGCACTGGAATTGATGATTTCCGGAAAACGTTGAGAAAAAGAGTTGGTACACGAGTAGTTTTCCCAGTTAATTGTAGGGTAGTTGAAATCACCCATTATTAGAGTGTTGGGTTGTACCGCAATATTTTCCAGTGTATCAAGAAAAGAGGAGTGGGGATCCTGGAGCATGGTGGGATGTCTGTAGCAAGCTACAATCTGGATTGTGGTTTTGCCCAGAGTTAGTTGTACTTGGATAATCTCGGATGCATTATGCTGAGCAACTAGCTTGGAGGTGTGGATATCCTTAATGAATATGGACACGCCTCCACCTTTAGTGTTTCGGTCCGGGTTTGGTGGCCGAAAGGTGTGGTATGAATTATAGCCTGGTAATGCAGGGGTGCTCTCTGGAGCTTTGAACCAGGTCTCTGTCACTGCACAGAGATCAATAGGTTACTCTTCTATACAGTTATTGTCAAGCGAACATTACATAGCGCTTTCAGTTCCTGACTTCTCTTAAACCTCATTCCACCTCCAAAAAATTATTTTGCATGTATTATTCCCACAATTCCCTTTTTTCTATGGAATTTGCTCTTACCATTTTCTAAACATCTCATTTCCAGTTCTTTTATCTCTGTTACTATATTCACTACTTCTAGTACAGTTGGTTTAGACCAGTGATGGCGAATCTATGACGTGTGCCAAAGATGACAAACCAGCATTCATCAACACCCAAGTTACCAAAGAAACTGAACAAAAATACCAGAAATATGTGACCCTGCACTTATTTATTAAAACTCAGCAACAACAAAAAATCATTAATTGATGTTAATGAAATCAAATGCAATGTGTTGCACATTTGTTCAGTTCAATTCAACATTACTATTAAAAGGAGGGTAATTTTTGGTGCACTATTTTAAGCCCAGTTACCAGTCCACATACTGTTTTCTGTATTGTAAGTCATTGATTTTTCTTTAACTTTTTGATGCATAGCAGCACACGTGGATGGACTGTTTTTTTTTTTTTAAATAAATGAATATGTAAAGAATTGTTTCTCTTTTGTTGGGGGGGGGGGGGGGTGACACGCCAGCACAGTCAAGATAAGCATTTTCTGAAATTTTGACACGACGAGTCCAAAGGTTCACAATCACTGATTTAGACTTTAATTTCCATTTTCTAGTAATTGCTTTTTCTGGCGGCCACCATAATTAAACTTGGCAAGGCCTTACTATGTCTAGGCAATTCCAATTCTGTATCACAGCCAAAAAAAATTATTTCCTTAGTTATACCAATTTGCTGAGACTAAAATAGGGTTGAGAGTCAACCTTTGTGGGGGCCCTGCAGTAAAGATATTCAGAGGTAGTAAGATTGCCTGTTTTGGCTTTGAATTTTTTGTTTTGTAGGTATCAGAGTAACAGCTAAGATTTATATATAGCATTAAAACAAGGGAAATAAGTGAGATAAGAAAATCACAAAGACAGTTGTATAAGAGAAGAAATGCTATACGTAGTTGATATGTAACATTATTTCCACTTTCTGGGGAAATGAGCAGGCATTGCTCTTGTGTGAAAACAAGAACAGCGAGAGAGAGAGAGAGAGGTAAGAAATAGATGACAGAATTAGAAAACAATGAAGGAAGAATAATATTAGATTTAATGGATTGATGAAATATTTATTTTAACAATATTTAAAAAATTAAAATGTTTGGAGGCAGAAGGGAAAACAGTTGTAGGAGTTAGATATGTTGAAGAAATAAAAGACTGATTTCTGATTTAAAAATGAATAAAAATTACATGCTGTGAAAAGATGATATGAAACAAAATTTAATAAAAATACAAAAAAGTAATCTATTACAAATATCAGGTGTTTAATGAATGGCTTAGGAAAAAGGAATTCAAATAGACAAATGCCCTCTGTTTGATGTCTTTTGATACTTGAATTGAGGCGAGTTTGCATTCAGTGTTGGCCCTTTGATCTGTTTACCTTCTTGGTGCTCCTTTGAGACGTCAGTTAAAATCTTTGTAAAGTGGCCAATCAGAATTTTAAAAGTTAATGCTTTGATTCCGTTTACTGGTGACATTATTGTCATCACTCCTCTTGGATTTTAGAAAACCAGAGTAGGCTGTATCTTCCCTGTACACCTTTTCATCCCTTAGTAACATTTCTTTTCTCTTACAGTGGCATCTTATTTTTTGTTTATCAAATACCAAATCATAGTCACTGAGAGCCAACATTTAACCTTTATCTTATATAATTTGGTTGTTAATAGACTCAGATTCTGTATTTGATATACAAAGCTTAAAATCATTGTGTTTCATTAAAATAGAAATAAATTATAATTTGATCTTCCTAACTTGTACATATAAGTTGTTATATCATCTCCTTTTACACCACTGGAAATGGCTCCCATCCTTCAACCTTTTGGCACTCTCTGTAATATCATGAATATTAACTGGATGACTATATTTCTCTATGTGCTGGAAAAAGTCAGGACAGAGCAAGTATGGAGTGATAAGACTAAAATTCCTACAGTGGACAAGTTTTTTGTCAGCAGCTTGCACTTGGAATAGCTAGACCTCATGGTGACCGATTCCATCTCTAAATCAAATATGGAACATTTAAAGTATGCTGATCTTTGTGGCTAGACGAGGCAACAACCTGAGCAAGACCAAATCCATTCATAGCAGGTTCCATAGGTTCAGGAGCCCAGCTTATAATTTATTAACCTTCTAGGAACTGGGATGCTAATGGAGGCTTATTCCCTAATCTTAGAAGGTGTTGTGTAATGTAACTGACAGTTTTTACTTTATTGCCATTTATTTTTAGTGTTTAGTTTCTGATTAGGTGTTGGCTTCTCCATTGGTGTAACTGCGAAAGGGACATATCTGGTATTTGAGGATCTTGTAGATTAGCCATGTGTTGGTTAATAAACTTCTTAGTCAGGCTTTGAAGGCTTGGTAGTTTTCTAGTTGCCTGAGTGTCAGTGGAATTCTCTTTCATAATTTGGCCACAAGAAGTTTGTGATTTTTAGCATATGGATAAACATGTTTTCTTTGTACTGAAGACATGTGGAGGGTGTGTACCTTTGGAGGAGTGATCTTAAAGATGGGCATAATAGGTCGAGAATTTTGCGGGCAATTTTTAGCTGGCTGAAATGAAATATGGTCTTCTTAGAAGTTTCCAAGGCCTTTGCACAGACAGATGCCAAGAAAACAGGAGGGTTGGGGGTAGGATTATGGCTAAAGGATTAGAGTGCTGTATTGTTGAATTGTAGGATACAAAAGGATGCATTATGAGGGACATTGTCAGGAATAAGGCAAATGATTAGTGACAATTGTTGGTCCTGGGTCCAGTACTCATCACTGTGTTTTCCTTATATGTATAAAGGACAAGAGAACAGGGTCACCTGTTTCACTAATGACTCACAGTTGTGTGCAGCAGTGGAGTCTGAATAAATGGGCTACAGATTGGCAGTTGAGGCCTATTGCAGCTGGATACAAAGCACTGCACCTTGGCCATAGCAGCCCTAGTGTAAATAGCAGCTGTGGGAGTAGACTTTTTTTTTTGCTGCTGTGTCATAATCTGATTATGTTGATTTCAACTCGATTAGACAACTGAGAATAAATTATAAGGGCAGTAGCAGCAGCTAGCAGAATTCAGGGGGTGTCATCTTCTTGGGGAAGTTTGCAGATCAGAAGGATTAAGAGGTATTCAAAGAGACTGGTGGAGAAAGAGTTTGGGGGAAGGCAGAGAGAGGGGAAATAGAATGCAGAATGCACTTTTAGGCCAGATTGTGACTGGATAAGATTATGTTCTCCATCTGCCATTAAGCAAATATAATCTACAGTTAGAGTGAGTGACCCTCAGACTATAGTACTTGGATGCTATAATAAGTAGAGTCGCATCAATTGTGGGTGTAGAGCTAAGTTAGGACTCGGCAGGAAGGGGTTAAAATGCAGTAAATGGTATATAGTGCTCCACAGTAAAATGGAAGCTATGATAACCAATTTATTGTTCATGCTTGCAGTGGTCCTAACTTGTCTGTTAGCCATTCTACACAATGTTCAATCTTTTTTTTTCTGAAACAGAAAAATTAAACTGCTGCAGACTCTGGGTGTGCACAATGCAGCTTGGGTATTTTTTTGGAACACACCAAAGACAGATGAACAGACAAATAGAAAAAAAAAACACAAGACCTACGTGTATCCAAGCAAACTTGTGTAGCATATATGTTGTGCTGATTTTTGTTATAAAAAGTACAGCCAAATTTTCACACACTCCCCGATTAAACTCTGATAGAGGTGTAAAAATTTTGCTGCATATTTTAATTACTGAGCTCTGGACTTGTATGAAGTTACAGTTTGGTAAATTACACATGTGCTTGTAGAACACTGCAAAGTCCAGAAACTGAGGGTAGGCCTTTTAAGTTAATACCGCCAAGGGTCCCTGTATTAGTTGTTTACCTGTTGGAATTGTGTGCAAACTACTTGGGGTTAAGTCTGGAAGTAAATTTTACTGCTATAGGAATCCTCTTCAATAAAGTTATTGAAGAAACTCTGTACAATAGTAAATATTAGAAAAAGATACTCTTCTAGCAACATAAGTATCTGAATTTGAATTCAGATTTGTATGTTAACCACATTGATGATCTACAGCTTATCTTTTGTATTTAGTTATGTAATATTTGGAGCTCTTTTAAGTATAGCATTTCTCATGAGAAGAGGGTGAAGTTGATTTTATATGTTGCTTAATCTGCAGTGCATCTGATGGGATGCTTTTCAGTAAATTATATCACAAATACCTGGGTTTGAGATTGGCAGCCTCGGCAGCATATTGTGCAGTTTTAAGCAATCCATTTAACTAGAACATATCTGGATTGCATAAGAAAAAAAATATTGAACTCTTCCAGGACAACTAATGAATGCTTTTTTCTATGTACTTTTTTAACTTGACTGCTGACTGTCCGTTATTCCTCCGGGACCTGATCAGAGGGGAGCCATCTTCCAGGCAGTCATGTAGGTTTCTTTTGTTGTTGCTTGCACTGGGTGACATGAACACTGAAAGGGTTTCTGACTTGGTCTCTAATCCTTCCCCTTATGTTTGAAATGAGCACTTGCATCCCTATGAAAGTCTACCATGCCCTCACCATGTGTAGGAATGCTTCCCTCACTTGCTTGATAAGCCAAGCCCCATTCCTAGTTAACAGCTACATCCTTATTGTCTACAAGCTTTGACCTACATGCAGGGAAGCAGCCAACTGGATCCATATGCCCTCTCTCAAGGTCTGACAAACCTGTGCTAGGCACTCACTCCTCCCTTCCCCACCCAGCTATTCCAATACCCGTACTGCTGTTGACCTGAGTTGGCTGGTGATAATCAGGGCATTATCCTTTTACATCAAAGAGCCAGGCTGCCAATCAATACATCATGATACATAAATTGAAACTCAAGTGTGTGGTAGCCGATAAGAATGTGCTTTTGTATCTGGATTTCATTGTTCACATTACTTGTTTTTAGTGTCGTATTCATTTCTGACTACCTTGTACAGCCTAAATGCAGTGCTACCTTGAATATTTTATATCAACTCACATTTATGCCCAGTGTGTGTATACATTATTATTAAAGTGGCACTGTTCTTTTCCAGATTTGATGCCACTTTCTGCACACTTTTAACTGCACATGTATAACAAATGTACTGTAATCCCACAAATTGCATTTGCAGTTTTGTTTTGACCAATGCATATTTAGACTTACCATGAAACAGCAAAAAAGTAATGTATCTCTATCTTAGGGGAGAATCACCAAGGTACTGAATCTTGAAGCTGGACTTTATGAATTGGATGGTAAAGTTGGTTTGTGTGTTTCTTACCAGCCAATGCTGAATGGTGGACGTGGATTGCGGCCTGGAGCTTCTTTAGAGGTATGGAATCTTGTTTATTGCATTTTTTTTTAACATTTATACATTGAATGCATATGAAAACCATTTTAACGAGCTTTAATTGATCGCAGATTTTAAACTTGTGCATTGAATAATCCGAATAACAAATTCTATAACAAAAGTAAGAAAACCATGGCCAAAGCTAGGACGTGCAATGCCAGCAAAGCAAGAAACTCCTTATCAACCTAAATAAGCAATTCGGGAGTCTTATCAAGTTCTCCAAAGCCAAATTTAAGCTAAATGTAACTTCACAGGCAAAGGACAACCACAAGACCTTCTTCAGCTATGTTTGCAACCTCAGAGGTAATACATAACTGTATGTCGAATTGTAAATGGAACCACGTATAATGAGCTGGAGAATATAGCAAACCTACAAGCCTGTAAATTTAACTCCAGCTTCATCTTGCTTTCTGTCCCTGACCCCTCCCAAGTGATGCCCTCAACTATAACTCCTCTGGCTATCACTAGTGAACAGATCTTCAATATGCTGTCCAAGTGAAAAACTACTGTATGTATGGGCTGTGCTAATGTCCACAAGACTAACAGCATTAGAAATACCTGATCAAAGGACGTAAACCTCATTTGCAATATAACTAGAACATGTTGGAGGGACAGATAGGTATTATATCAGGGACTGTCCCTACTCTGGAACAGGCTTCTCATTCATGTGAAGCAGCATTCATCCATGACCCAATTCAACTGCAACCTGGACCGGTGGATGGAGGATCGGAAACTTAGCCATGGACTGGTACACATGCCCTTATTGGACAGAGGTAGCTTGTAAATGCACTGCCACCTAAACACAAGTATGTACTCCTGGGTAATTTATCCCGTTATTTACAAATGTGAAAACATGACTAGGCTTAAACAGACTATCTAGGACCGTTAGCCTAGTAATTGCCTGTGAACCTATGTATTTTATTAGAGTGGCTCAGTGATGTACTAATTGCCACTGCTCACAGTGATTGGTTCTCTTTTTGTTCTCAGTTGTAGTGCCTTCTGTGTGGAGTCTACATTAGACTACATGTCCATTCTTTGTTGATATGTTTTTACTGGGTGCTTGCTCTGGTGACTTATCACATCCAAAGATGTGAGGTTTGTAAATTGGCAATCTTCCAAATTGCAAAAAAGATGTGCACGTTGTATTTGTGTGTGTGTGTGTGTGCATCATGGAATGGGTGTGTCACCCTACTCATGACTAGTTTCATTGCCTTACACCCTTTTGAGTGCTGGAATAGGCTTCAGCTGCCCTGTGACCCTCAGATTAAGTGGGTTATTAGAGAATGAATGTTTTATTATTTGCTTAGCATGTTGGGACACAGAAATATGTAAGCATCTCACTAAATACAATTATATTGTGATATCATTTTCATTATGATTATGTAAACTGCTGAAATGTGGCAGTTTCGATGTTGATAATACCACACTGATTTGGTGGCTTTTATTGTGGACAATGCACAAAGGTTTTCTCTTCTGTCACTCTTAGTCTATTGGCTTGCATGTAGATATGTATTTTTTTAAGTTGTTTGCTAGAGTAGTGCAGTAATCTCAGTGGACCAATGACAGGCACAGCCCAGTTCAGTGTATCAGAACGTTAGAAATACAAGAGAAGAAATTATATACAAAACTTTTAAGGATGAGACATTGAATGACCAGTTGGAAACTATATTCCAGCATTCATTTCTTCATTATTGTATCCGCAAATAAATTGGTACCACTTTTAACTTTGAATAGATTTGTGAGAGAGAGGAGAGAGAGGGATAGAGAAAGGAGGATGTAGGTGGGGGAGTAGGGTGGAAGATAAGACTTCAGCAGATACCACAGTTAAGTGTTTGTAGGAGAGACGCTAGTTAGAGAGGTGTAATATTAGGGTTGTTTATGTGATGTGGTCTGTTTGGTGACGTATCAGTGGTGACAAGCTGTACCAGCAATCTCAGTGATGCAAAACACTAATGCTACTGTGGACTACAGGCAAAGTAATCTCTGACCTCATCACATTGTTATTCTGATCTCTCCACTCACTTCTAGAGTTGCTTCTACACTCAGTATAAACCTTGCCTGGCACTGACACTACTTGGTGCCAATTTGGCTTCAGCCAGGAAGTGGGGGAAGGAGCAATTATAAACATATACACACAAATGCACACATACATAATGTATGTATATGATTATTGATCCATGTCTTTTAGCATTTTTGATGTTGAAGATTCTGTGGGTGAATCTGACTGTTAACCTCATTGCAGACGTAGTATATCAGCTAGATGTTCTTCGTGTTTCACTGTTGCAGTCGTTACATTTGGGTAATCTGCTGGCAGGTTGCCCTCAGTCGGCCTGAATTTCAAAGTCTTGGGTCCTGCATCGGTTGCTGTCTTCTCTTCCATGATGTCAGGTTGTAAGGGGTATAAAACATGCAGCTGACACCATTTTCTTTAGTCTTTCTTGCTGTGCAGTGCCTGAAGCAGAAGCATTTCACAAGTGCCGGTCGGCCGACTACTGAAATATTCGAGTTTAAGTTTCAGAACTGAAGTCTTCACTAAAGCTCAGTACCCCATTGGGGAAACTTTTTTCTTGCTTTTTACCAATGTCAGAGTGAGTTAATAATTGTATTACTTGTGGGAAGCAAATACCTCAAAAGGATTTCCATTTATACTGTATTCCTTGCCTAGGCCCTGATCACAGTGTGCCTGGCTGTCGGTTTTGTGCTAGATGCCGCAAGATGCTCAAGGTATTGGACCGACGGATGTATTTCCCTCGGATGGGTCTGGAGCCGCTGAGCAGGTACCGGCTTCTGAGGGTGTATTCAGACCTTAACATTTGTACATCAAACCGACGACAGCTGCAAAACCAAAGACAAAAGCAACTTCTAAACCTAAAAAACTGATGCATGAGCCACGTGCACAGGCCTCTATGCCTAAAAAACAGATGATCAAAATGGCTGAAGACCTTATTACCTTGATCAGGGGTACCCATCTCCCTCCAGATAAGAGGCCTAGGCAAGACACTGATTATGAATTTTCAGATCAGTTTTCTATTTCTTCTGATTCCTCTTCTGATCAGGAATTATCTATACCTCCCTATGAGGATTCTGATGCTGAGGAGTCTATTCCATCTGCATCTCCTCCTGAGGATTATTCATTTGAAGAAGCCTTGTATACTTTGAGGGAGCATTTTCACTGGGAGAATCAAGACTTCTCAGAATCAAAAAAGAGGCTCAGGGATTTCCTTCTTCTCCCTCAGCACAAGCCTTTAGCCATTCCCCCTGTTTTAGACATTGTGGATGATGTGTTTTCGGAGTCAAGCTTGAACCCTGACTCCTTACCACCGGCTCCCAGTAAGCCTGACAGATATTACAGAGTCCCCAACTCACATAAATTTTTATTTAGAAACCCTGCTGCTGATCCTGAAACTATTTCACAGGGTCCAAAGGGAGTTAAGGTCTCAACAGCAAAAAACCCTACCCCCTCTGACAGAGATTCTAGGGCACTGGACAGATGGGGAAAAAAGGTTTATACATCTGCAACTTTGGCAATCAGGGCCTTAAATTGTCAATTTCATATGCTTAAATACCAGCAACATATTATGGGATTGCTGAAACAGAAAATGATGTTGATTTCAGAATGTGCAGAAAATAAAGAATTGCAGGAATTATTGCATGCAGCTGAACAAGATGGAAAGCATACTTTGCAATGTGGTTTTTATTCTTTAGAGGCCTCCTGCAGAGCCGTAGTTACTGGATCTGTGATTAGGAGGCATGCCTGGTTAAAGGAACAAAATTTACCTGATCATGTTAAAGCTAAATTGCTAGATGTACCTTTACAGTATGATTCTCTGTTTGGTATTAAGGCAGAAGAGGTTTTAAAAAAAATGGAAGACAAAGCTAAGTCTATGCAAACTGTTAAAGACTTCTTACAAGTGCAGCCACCAAGATTCAGTAGACACTGGCCTACAAAAAATTGGTCCTTTCCTGTGTCAGACAGAGCTCAAAGGGGAAAATGCAGACGCCCTAAGGGTTCCAGGTACCAGGCTCACGACTCATACAGGTCAAAGCAAAGCAATGGGGCGCATCCACCTCCAAATCTGGAGGAGATAAAGCGCAAACCTACAGAATGCAATCCTAATGACTTCCCTCTGCCTACACCAAGCACCCGTAGGGGGAAAATTAGCACTTTTTGCTCAAAATTGGCAGTTAATAACCCAGGACAAGTGGGTACTAAACATCGTATCACAGGGATACAAATTCCATTTCCACACTCTGCCAGTGACAAATGGTTGGCCAGATCTGCCAAAAAATCAATGGGCAGAGGCACAGAAACAGGTTACGTCCCTCATGGATATGGGGGCCATTCAGACAGTACCAGAGCAGGAAAAAGGACAAGGTTTTTACTCAAGACTGTTCTTGGTACCCAGAAAGGACAAGGCCTGGCGGCCAATACTGGATTTATCGATTTTGAACACATACCTGGACATTCCAAAATTCAAAATGCTCACTTTGCAGCAGCTTCTGCCCATGCTGGGCAAGAAGGCTTGGCTAGTGACTTTAGATCTAAAAGAGGCATACCTGCATGTCCCAATAAGACAGTCGTGCAGAAGATACCTCAGATTCAAGGCTGGCTTAATGCATTACCAATTCTCTGCACTGCCCTTTGGCTTATCTACTGCGCCCAGGGTCTTTATAAAGTGCCTGGCACCAGTAATTGCATTTTGCAGACAAAGAAGTATTCAAATATATCCTTACTTGGATGACTGTCTCATTCAAGCAGAGAACAAGGACACTCTTCTATGACACCTGGCATTTGTGAAAAGGCTTCTAACATGCCTAGGGTACACACTAAACGAAAATAAATCACAACTGGTACCCTCTCAAAAGATAATAATCCTGGGTGCAAGCTTGAATAAAACTGCCCAGATGGCTTACTTCATGCCAGACAAACAAAGACAACTGACTACTTACTTCAAACTGATGGCAACAAAAACCCAGTCTTCTGCAAGACAAATTCTGCAGGCTCTGGGCTTCATGGTTTCCTGCATCCTCCTAATTCCATGTGCAAGACTGCATATGAGGAAATTTCAATGGTACCTAAAAAGTTTATGGAGTCAACATTCACATGGTCTGGAAACAATGATTCCTCTCATTCCCTGCCTGCAACAGGAGTTTCTATGGTGGGCAAAGGCCTGTCACCAAAACATGGGAAGGTCCTTCACTCTACCCCCTGCCAGCCAAACCTTAACAACAGACACATCAGATTATGCCTGGGGGGGCCCACATGGCAGGAAGCTTCATTCAGGGCATATGGGCACCAAATCAAATACATCTACATATCAACCAGAAAGAGATGCTAGCTGTTCAAAATGCCCTAACAGTCTTCAAGGACTTACTTCATCTAGGACAACTACTGATAAAGACGGACAACACCACAGTCGTGGTATATAAACAAGCAAGGGGGCACACACTCATACCCCCTTTGCAGATTAGCCATGGCACTGTGGGACACAGCTTTGACCTACCAAATACATCTTCAAGCTCAGTTTCTGCCAGGAAAACCAAACACTCTGGCAGATGATTTAAGCAGAAACCTTATGGATCCTCACGAGTGGAAACTAAACCCACAAGTCTTCAGCATGATAACAGAGAAATGGGGGAGCCCAGACATAGATCTGTTTGCCTCTCCTCAAAATTATCAACTGAAAAGATTCTGCACAAGGACTTATCACAAACAAGCATGGAAAGTGGACGCCGTATCCTTCAGTTGGAAAAACCTGTCAGTTTACACCTTTCCTTCTCTGCCTCTTCTACCCAAGGTCCTCCTAAAAGTCAGACGAGAAGCCAAAGATGATATTAATTGCCCCAGACTGGTCCCACCAATACTGGTACCCAATCCTAAGGAACTTGCCTCAATACTCAGCTTGGACCTTGCCTCAAAAACCACAACTACTGTCCCAGCAAAACAATCGGATCCTGCACAATCAACTACAGACTCTGAACCTGGCAGCATGGCTAATCCTGTAATCATACAAACGACATCACTCAGTAAAGCTGTGATGGATGTCATTTTGGAAGCCAGAAGGCCTAGTACTAGAAAATCTTACGCTGACAAATGGAAGAGATTCTGTGCTTGGAATCAAGCACAAGGAACTGATGCAGCAGAACCACATATTCCTCTGATGTTACAATATGTAATTGAGATGCTTGACGAAGGCGTATCTTTCGCATCAATCAAAATCCATGCCTCTGCCATTTTGGCTCATTACAATACAGAGCCACCAATCGTTTCTCATCCATTACTAAAGCAGTATCTTAGAGGAGCCAAAAATTTAAGGCCTCCTAGAAGATCACCATTACCTGCATGGGACCTCAATTATGTGTTGGAAAAGCTCACCCTGCCTCCATTTGAACCTGCTGCTACCGCTGATATAAAGTTCTTATCATGGAAGACAGCTCTGCTACTAGCAATTACTTCAACAAGAAGAGTTTCAGAGCTACAGGCCGTCATGGCTGTAGAGCCTTTTGTCATATTTTACCTAGACAGGGTGTCTCTGAGGACAAATCCTACTTTTATGCCTAAGGTGGTTTCCAGTGTGGCTCCTTAACCAAACAATTCATCTGCCAACTTTTTATCCAAATCCGCAGAACAAAGGGGAGAGAATTCTGCATTCCTTGGACGTACACAGACAGCTAAGATTCTACTTGAGCAGGACTAAAGCTCTAAGAAAAACTGAGCAATTACTAGTGTCATATGCTGCAGGATCAGAAGGAAAAACTATTTCAAAGCAGACAATTTCAAAGTGGATAAGCCATTGCATCCATTTCTGCTACTTACACCATGGCAGATCGGTGCCCAAGGGCATTAGATCTCACTCCACCAGAGCTGCAGCTACTTCAGCAGCCTTTCTCAGAGGAGTACCAACCAAGGACATTCTTGAGGCTGCTACTTGGAGCTCTGTTCACACCTTTACAGAGCATTACCATTTGCCTCTCTACTCTAAGTCCAGGGCAGGCTTTGCCACTGCAGTGCTGCAGGGCCTTATAGCCTCACCTAATGCTGTTTAGCTGCAGCCTCCCAACCATAGCTTTGGGATTCTACCCAAATGTAATGACTGCAACAGTAAAACACGAAGAACATAGTACAATTGTGTACACTTACCATAAATGTAGATGTTCGAGTGTATTCACTGTTGCAGTCCAGGTTACCCTCCCGCCATCCCCCTGTCATTCTACAGTTTATCTTTCCTTCTCTATCTTCTACAACCTATGTAGTATATTTGCTTGTAGATGAAGGTAAAGTTTATATTGATGCATGTATATATATAAATATATATAATATTGCTACCTTTTTAGGGGCACCTGACATCGGGGGCAAGAAAAACTAAGGAAAATGGCATCGGCTGCATGTTTTATACCCCTGACGACCTGACGTCATGGAAGAGAAGACAGCAACCGACGCAGGACCCAAGACTTTGGAATACTGTCCGACTGAGGGCAATCTGCCAGCAGATTACCCAAATGTAATGACTGCAACAGTGAATACACTCTAACATCTACATTTATGGTAAGTGTACAGAACTGTACTTTATGGAGCTGCCAAGGTAAAGTTTGTGCATGCAGTAGCTGCTTGGGGAGGGGTGTCTGTGTCTTAAGACACCTATTGCAGGCTATAATAAGCAAGTCTGTTTTGAAGGGCTCAGCAGTTACACTGACAGTCCAATACAAGTGACACTGTTAGTGGATAAGATATTGCAAAGTTGGCATAATAGTGATGTTTCTGGGACACAACATTCCAGTGATGTCTTGAATGGCTATAATGTTTATCTGACCGCCTATGTCTGTCTCCACAAATGGCAACCCGTTTGATGGGCAAACTGAACCCAGTATGGAGCTGGACTTCACTGCAAAGGTGGCACACCGAGTCCAAGTTATATACATCTCTGTTGGCTAACATGAAAGCTTGTGTCTTGGCCTGTGAAACACTGAATTCATTCTAGACCTCTGGTACTCATCATTTGCAGTTGAGTAATGAGGTATGCTGTCTAGCACAGTTGAATAGCAGTGGCGGGCTGACATTTGTTCACTTTTAGACTTCACCTTGGTGTCCAAGAATTGCTTCTGGCTATGTTTGAAAGTTTATGTGCAAATATTATATTACATGGCAGGTTGCAGCCATCTGCTGGCATTTTGTGGAACTGCTGTTTGCTAGAATAGTTGTAGCACTAACAGCCAGTAGGCACATAGGTTTCTGTTAAGCTGTTGCTTGGAGAGATCATTTGTAGTCAAGCCTTGAGATCCCAATTAGTAAACTTCTAGAAGAGTAACTGCCAACTAGTTTCTTACCCTTTCCAAGAAGGTTTGAGGGTGAGATCTAGGTTGAATTTATGGTTTCTCCTTCAACCTTCCAGGTTGTATTTGAAGAGGGTTGGTGAGATACATTGCTTAACAAGTAGTGGAAGTCTTTCCCATAGGTGGGGGAATATCTCTGTATCTCCAGGTCCTGTTTATTATGGTGAAAGTTTAGGTCTTCAGTCTGGGTACTTGTGTTTGTTATACACACACACACACACACACACACACACACACACACACACACACACACACACACACACACGCGCACACACACACATACCCCCGCACACACACACACACACACACACACACACAGGAAACTGGCCCATATTCTTGATTTTCTTGGTGACAAAACTGAGTTTTTTGAGTTCTGATATATTTGGACAGATGCACAATGAAAGGGGCATCCTATTCTATTACAATTCTGATAAGAGTAAAGTGGAGATAACCACTTTATTTGACCTACAAGATATACCCCTGGTAACTAATTTGGCTAGGTAGAAGACTTCATAATACAGTAAATACATGGTGGTCAAAGAATAGTTAATTTTCTATGAAAGTGATCATATCCGTTATGATGTCCGTTTTCAGTGGGATATCACCTATATGATGGTGTACATTCTTACTAAAGGAAACAGTACTGTATTAATTGACATTTAGCATAAGGTTGTGTTTCATGTACCAATTATTTGTACATGTCAGGACATTCCTGACAAATCTGTTTGTCAAATGGAAAGTTTATAACAGAGAGTAACTCACTGCATTGCTGGACATTATTCATTAATTTCCTGACGATTTGTAGCTTGTTTTGGTATCTGTAGTTACCTTAATCTTGTATTCTGCTTTACATCTTCTAATAGTACTCAAGGTCTGTGATATGATCCTGAGATAAGGGAATGGGAATTTATTATACCTTTTCGTCATTTTCCCTGTTTTGTTAGATGTTTATTCCTGAAATTACCATTATATTTAGAGCAGAGAGTACTGATTTTTCTATGCTGCTGTTTAGGTGCTGGTAAAATTCAGAAGTTAATGTAACAGCCTTCTGAATTAGTGTCATTTGCAGTGGATTGTTTAGAATTTTGCATAGGTCTTCCACAAGCTTCAGTAGACTTGCTTTATTCTTCTTCTCCTTTCGGCTTTTCCCGGTTAGGGGTTGCCACAGCGGATCACCTGTCCGCTCATGATTGGCAGTGGAGTTTTACAGTGTCGAGTTGCCAGCCCGGCGCCCAACCTTCCACAGAAGGCACACACACACACACACACACACACACACACACACACACACACACACACACACACACACACACACACATACGCACTCACACCTAGGGCCAATTTAGAGTGTCCAATCCACCTACTGCATGTCTTTGGGATGTGGGAGGAAACTGGAGCACCCTGAGGAAACCCACACGACCACAGGGAGGACATGCAGACTCCACACAGAAGGCACCCCAGCCGAGGATCGAACCGGAGAACCTCTTCCTGTGAGGCGACAGTGCTAACCACTGCACCACTGTGGCCGCCAATAGTAGATTTGCTTTACTGAAGTCCCTAAAAGACTGTCTGAGTCGGTGGTATTTAGTCAGGCATGATGAGAGGTATGGTGGCTACAGGCAGATGCTAGGTTGGTAAGGACCAGCTCAAGGATTTTTAAAGCTTCTAGTGGGTGGTAGTATAACATGCTGTAGCACTTTGTAATGCCAAAATCTAGGGAACACTGAGCATATCTGTTTTTAGAGGTGTGTCATTTAATGTTTGCTTAATTGAAATCCCCTAGCGAGAAGGTACTTGGTTTAATATTTTGCTCTCAATAGTGTTAATAGGATTCCCTTGATCATTGGGGAACATTAATGTGGATCTGTAGTTGACGGTGAAGTGATAGTTGGATTTGTTAATGGTGATTTTGATCTTCAGGAGCTTCAAATTAGGGTCATGGGTAATTTCATGTGATGTGATGGTAGTTCTGATAAATGTAGATACTCTTCCCTCAGTTAACCAAAGGTCTGAAGGCATGATAGATATTACACATTGGTAACGAGGGAGTGCTATTACAGCAGTGAAGCTTTGTGTAAGTTGCTGCATAAAAATGAATGTCTTTTAGTTGCAGGAGAGCCTTGCATTCAGCATAGTTCTGTTTAGACTTGTAACACTGAGTAGTGCCTCCTTGATGTTTTCTGAATTCAAGTTAGACTTTGTGCTGTAGGAATGTCAAGTTAGTGGGAGTCTATATAAAAAGGCACTATTGGGGCAGCATGCCGTGAGAGGTGGAATCCATCCCTGGTGAAACAAGAAGACTGTTGCAGTCCTTACAAATGGGTTATCCAGTTCCCGGTAGACCACAGTCGGCCAGAATACCAAAGTCCTCGGTATATGACATTGGCTGCCCTCGGTTTAAGCCTGACGTCAGATGTCGGGTACAAAGGAAGGCAGCCAACGCATTTCCTCAGTCTTTCTTGCAGCGGAGCCCGAAGCAGAAGCATTTTGCAAGAGTGCCAGTCGGCCGAGTACCTTCTTGTTGTACTCTGACTGTTTAGTTGAAGACTTCCTTAGATAAGTACCCCATTGGGGACCCTCTTTTCTTGCTTTAACAAATGTCAGAGAAAGTTAATAACTGTCCTGCCTGTGGAAAACAGAGTCCGCACCGTGATTTTCACTCCTATTGTATCACTTGTTTAGGTCTTGAGCACAACGTCCCTAACTGTGTTCTCTGTGCTTCTTTCAACCCGTGTACCATTCACCGTAGAGCTAGGATCTTGTTCAGGCATTTCGGAGTTTGCTCTAAGTTCGTCGGTATGGTGTCTTCTGGTCTCCCGACTTCGGATGTTCCTAAGAGCACAAGGATAAGGACCACAACAGGCTTAAGCTCAAATTAACTGACGACGTCCCTGCTAAGTTGGTTGTCGGTCCAGCGGTAGCCAGTGAGGCGCTTTCTTTGCCCCTGCAGTCCACAAATGTTCAACAGCAGGTGTCTGCGGAGACCTTTTCTGAGTCCTCCATTCCGCAGGCTTCTACCTTGTCTTCGGATCCTCCGCCAGTCGCCGTCTCTGATGGATGCGGAGCCGCTAAGCAGGCGCTGGCTTCTGAGGCCTCTTTTCTCCGACCAGAGACCAGATCCAGACCCACGACCTCAGTTCACACTTCTGCGGTGGCTAGACCTCCCAAGTCCCTCTGACTTTCTAGCAGGCCTTCCAGCTGAAAATCCACTCCCAAGCAGGTGCCAGCCTCCCCTCAAATGCCTCAGGCTCAGATGGCTAGTGACCTATTAACTCTTATCAGGGGCTCTCAGCCACCTCCTTCTAAGAGGGCCAGGGAATTGTCCCCAGAAGTTTTGTCTGCCTCAGACTCAGAGGTTTCCAGCACCTCTGCTGATGAAGAAGGAAACTCTCGGCTTTTTTCTGGTTTTGAGGATTCTGATGCAGAAGACTCCATCCCTTTTGCCTCCCCTCCAGAAGATTTTTCTTTTGGGGTTACTCTGAATTCTCTTAGGGAGCATTTCAAATGGGAAAGTCAGGACTACCCTCAGTCTAAGAAGCGGATTAGGGAGTTCTTGGATTAGCCTCAGCATAAGCCTTTGGCTATCCCTCCGGTTTTGGAAGTTGTTGATGGTGTTTTCATGGAGAATTCTTTGACTCCTAATTCTGTTCCTCTTGCTCCCAGAAAGCATGATAGGTATTATAGAGTTCCTGATTCTCATCAGTTCCTTTTCAAGAATCCTACTGCTGATCCAGAGATTATTTTTCAGGACCCTAAGGGTGTTAAAGCCACGATTGCTAAAAATCCTGTTCCTTCTGACAGGGAATCTAGGGCCTTGGATAGATGGGATAAAAAGGTTTATACTTTTTCTGGCTATTAGGTCTGTTAATTGTCTCTTTCATATGCTTAAGTATCAGCAGCATACCTTGGAGGCCATTAAGGCTAAAATTGCTGGCGTTCCTTCCCTGATGGAGAGTCAGGGACATGCAAGATGTATTGAATTCTGCCACTCGTGTTACTAAACATTCTCTACATTGTGGTTTTGACACATTGGAGGCTTTTTGCAGGGCAGCGGCCACTGGTTCTGTTATTAGAAGACCTGCTTGGCTCAGGGAACAGCCCCTTTTTGAACCTGTCAAATCTAAATTACTGGGTGTGCCCTTGCACAAGGACAATTTTTTGGGAGCAAAGCAGAGGAGGTGTTGAAATAGTTGGAGGATAAGGCTAAATCTATGCAAACTGTTAAGGATTTTCTGCAAGTTCAGCCTCCTCGTTTTAGTAGGCATTACCCTTCTAAAGAATTGGACTTTTTCTGACCCTAGTAAACAGGGTTGCACTAGGTCTACAGGTTACAGGTCTGCCAGGGGACAGACTTCCATCCCTCAAAAGGCTAAGCACTGGCAGGCTTCATCTTCAAAATCGGGGAGTTCTAAGCAGACTTCCCAAAGCAAGCATTCTCAATGACTCCGGCCTTTCACTGCTTGCTTCTGCGGGCCCAGGGTTTCCTTTGGGGGGAAGGTTAGCCATTTTTGCAGATGTCTGGCACACTATCACGTACGACAAATGGGTGCTCAAAATAGTATCCCAAGGCTACAAATTCTCCTTTCACACCTTCCCGGTCCTCCAAGGATACCCAGATATTCCCCCACTTCAAAGGGCAGAAGCAGAAAAACAAGTTTCTTTGCTAAACCTGGGAGCAATAGAGCCAGTTCCTGCGCTACAGATAGGCCAGGGTTTTTACTGAAGACTTTTCCTGGTTCCCAAAAAAGGGGCCCCTGGCGCCCTATTCTGGATTTGTCCATTCTAAATACTTTTCTGGTGATTCCCAAGTTCTAAATGCTCACTCTTCAGCAGTTGCTGCCAATGCTGGCCAAGGATTCCTGGCTGGTGACTTTGGATCTCAAAGAAACTTACCTGCACATCCCAGTAAGGGAAAGCTGCAGGCAGTTCCTTTGCTTCAGGACGAGGAACAGGCACTTCCAATTCTCTGCACTGCCCCTTGGCTTCTCTACTGCTCCCAGAGTTTTTACAAAATGCCTGGCTCCAGTCATTGCCTTTTGCAGGCAAAGAAACATTCAAATGTACCCTTACGTGGACGATTGTCTTCAGACAAACACTGCAGAGCAACTTCTAAAGGATTTGGACTTTGTAAATAACCTTCTCACATCTTTGGGCTACACAGTCAACGAAAAGAAGTCAAAATTGGTACCCACCAGGGAGATTGTATTCCTGGGAGCAAGTCTGAACATAGCTGCCCAGATGGTATCCCTCCCTCAAGAGAAACAAATGGATCTTTCGAATTACTTCAAGAATATGGCAAGCATGACCCAGCTCTCTGCAAGGCAATTCCTGCAAGCCCTGGGATTCATGACTTCATGTATTCTGATGATTCCATATGCCAGACTGCATATGAGGAAAATACAATGGTACCTCAGAAACCTTTGTTGTCAACACACTCCGGATTTAAACTTGATTATTCCTCTGATTCCCTGCCTGCAGACGGAGTTCCTTTGGTGGGTGACGGCCTGTGCACAGAACAAAGGCCTACCTTTCTGTCCACCTCCTGCCAGCCCGGCTCTCACCACAGATGCCTCGGACTATGCTTAGGGAGCACATCTAGAGGGCAGATGCATTCAGGGGACTTGGAGCTATCAACAAGTTCATTTGCACATACGTCTGAAGGAATTGATGGCAGTCCAGCAGGCCTTGATGGCTTTCAAGTATCTTTTCTCTCCTGGTACTCTTCTAGTCAGGACAGACAGCACTACAATCATGTGGTACATCAACAAGCAGGGAGGTACTCACTCTTACCCCCTGTGCAGGCAAAGCATGATACTATGGTGGCAGCTTTCATGGGCATTCATCTGATAGCTCAGTTTATTCCAGGAAGGCTCAACACCTTGGCAGACCAGTTGAGCAGTCAGGTCCTGGATCCTCACGAGTGGCAACTAAACAAGACCATCTTCTATCGCGTCATTCAGCATTGGAGCACTCCACAGGTGAATCTCTTCTCATCTCCAACCAACCACCTTCTTCCAACCTTTTGCACCAGGGATCATCACAACAAAGCTTGGAAAGTGGATGCTCTGTCCTTCCCCTTGACACAGCTGTCGATCTATGCATTCTCTCCTCTGCCTATTCTTCCCAGAGTGCTGTTAAAGATAAGGGACGAAAAACCAAGGGCCATCATCATAGCTCCAGACTGGCCCAGACAGCATTGGTATCCACTACTTCGCAGTCTCTCCCAGTCTCAGCCTTGGCATCTTTCCCGATACTAGATCTCTTGGTTCAGGAGGGGGGAAAATTCTGCATGCTCATCTTCAGACTATGCATTTGGCAGCTTGGCTCATAATTTAAATCTTTCCCAACAGGTAGTTGAGGTCCTTCATGAGGCCAGGAAGCCTGGCACTAGGAAACCTTATGCAGATAAGTGGAAAGGATTCTCCATTTGGATGCTGACTAGAGGAGAAGATCCATTTCAACCTACTCTTCCTCTTATGCTTGACTCTCTGGCAGGCTTGTTTTCCTTCTCTTCTATCAAGATTCATGCTTCAGCTATTTCTGCTCATTGTTCCTTTGAGCAATGCTTTTTCTCTCATCCCTTGATGAAACAGTTCCTCAGGGGAGCTAGCAATTTAAAGCCTCCCAGAAGGGCACCTACTCCTGCTTGGTATCTTAATTTTGTACTTGAGAAACTTACTCTGCCTCCCTTTGAACCTGCTGCCTCAGCAGATTTGAAGTTTCTCTCCTGGAAAACTTTTTTTCTGTTGGCCATTACTTCAGCTAGAAGAATGTCTGAGCTGCAAGCCTTCCTTTTATCACCTTCCATGTGGATCGGGTTTCTCTTCGAACTAATCCCTCTTTTATGTCTAAGGTGGTTTCTCGCCTGACCCTTAACCAGTCTGTCCACCTGCCTACCTTTTTTTCCTGATCCTCAGAATAGAGGAGAAAGGTTACTGCATTCCCTGGATGCGCATGGACAACTTAGATTTTACCTGGACAGGACTAAACCTTTTTGAAAGTCAGATCAGTTGTTGGTCAGTTTTGCTCCTGGAGCTCAGGGCAAAGCTATTTCTAAATAGATTATTTCTAAGTGGATTGCTCATTGTATTCACATTTGTTACTTACAGCATGGCAAGGTTCCTCCACAGGGTATTAGGACCCATTCTACTAGAGCAACCTCTACCTCAGCAACTTTTTTAAGAGGTGTGCCTACTAAGGACATCCTTGAAGCAGCTACCTGGACTTCTGTCCACACTTTCACTAAGCATTACAATTTACCCTTGTTTTCTAAGTCCATGGCTGGTTTTGCCACTGCAGTGTTGCAGGACATCCTTACCAATCCTTAATCAGTGGGTGTTTCTCCTCCCTTTTGTTCTTTTCCTGGGCTTTGGGAATCAACCCATTTGTAAAGACTGCAACAGTGAAACACGAACATAGTACAGTTGTATACACTTACCATAAATGTAGATGTTCGATTGTATTCACTGTTGCAGTCCTGGTTTTCCCCCCTTCCACCCCCCCCCCTTTTTCCTAGGGCACAGACTGGATTTTTCTTTTCCTGGTCTAACCTGTTTTGGGGGCTACTGACAGTTAAGGCAAGAAAAACTGAGGGAATGGCGTTGGCTGCCTTCCTTGATACCTGATGTCCTGACATCAGGCTTAAACTGAGGGCAGCCGACGTCCTATACCAAGGACTTTGGTATTCTGGCCGACTGTGGGCTACCGGGAACCGGATAACCCATTTGTAAGGACTGCAACAGTGAATACACTCTAACATCTACATTTATGGTAAGTGTACACAATTGTACTTTTTATCTGTCATCTCATCCCAGGCTGACACTTACTGGATCCCCTTAGATCCTGTCTATCTATCTTTATATTTTTGCAAGCCTTGTGAGTTGTCTTCCGTATCTCTGACAGCCAAGCTCAGTCACCATTATGTTATACAAGACTTAGTAAGTTTCCCATCTCAGGTCTTTTTCACCAGCTACTACCAAGCTTCTAATCTGTAGCAGACTTTTTCTTTATTAGAAGGATGTCAAAGTCTTTAGCTATGGCAAGAGAATTTTTCTTTCCTCATTAGACACTAACGATGTTCTTCATGTTTCACTGTTGCAGTCATCACCTGTGGGGTTATCCCTGCTGTGGTAGCCCTCGGATGGCCCGAATACCAGAGTCAATGTTTTTCTGCGTTGGCTGTAGTCTGACGTCAGGTCATCAGTGCTATAAAGCAAGGCAGCCAACGTCATTACATCAGTCTTTCTTGCCGTGGAGCCCGTAGCAGAAGCAGTTCACACGATTGCCGGTCGGTCGCTACCAGAGTTTGAATTTCAGCTGAAAACATCTAAAGCCAAGTACTCCGTTGGGGACCCTTTTTTCTTGCACTAACTGATGTCCGAAAAAGTTAACAATCGTCTTGTCTGTGGAAAGCAGATCCCACATCGAGACTTCCATTCTTACTGTGTCCCCTGTTGCTGGTTCTGTACATTCTTTAATGCGAGAACCATTCACCGTAGAGCTCTTTTTGTAGACAGTTATTTTCGTGTTCCATCTTCACATTCTGATATGGCATCCGTCAGCCAACAATCCATGGACATTCTGAAAAAATACAGTGATAATGTTAGAGACAGACCATACAAGGCTAAGCCTTCCGATGACGAAAATGCTAAGCAGGTTGTCAGTTCTCTGGAATTCAGTGAGGTGCATTCTCAGCCCCTGATGCCCAATTTGATATCTACACAGGTCTCTACCGAGACCCTTTCGGAGTCCGGTATGCCGCAGAAATCTTCCTCGTCTTCTTAGCCTTTAGCTGTGTCTGCCTCGGTTGGGTCCAGAGCCGCGACGCAGGCACCAGCTTCCGAAGAGGCCTTTCGCACTTCCGAATCTAGATAAAAAAATGACATCTTCTCATCCGAATACTGTTTCTGTCAGACCGACGGATTCTCTCAAGCCTAGAAGCCAGGCCACTCCTAGAAAATCTGCTTCTAGCCACCATCTTGCTCTTGCTCCACCACCCCAAGCAAAAATGCTTAAAATGGCGGAGGATCTCATCTCCCTTTTCCGGGGTAGTCGGGCAACAACTTCTAAAAGAAAAGATCCCCTTCTCCAGAAATTATGCCAGAACAGGATTCTGAGGAATCTGACTATTCAGATTTTGAAGATGAACGGCTATCTCTGACTGCTTACGAGGATTCATATGCAGAGGAATCCATCCCTTCTGTCTCGCCTCCAGAGGACCTTTCCTTTGGGGAAACCCTTCACTACCTAGGAGAACATTTCCAGTGGGAATCTCAGGACGTCCCCCAGTCTAAGAAAAGACTTGGAGAGTTTCTGGACCTGCCCCAGCAAAGACCCTGGCCACCCCCCTTATTTTAGAAGTGATGGATGATGTTTTCCATGAATCCAGCTTAGCCTCTGACGCCCTCCCACCTGCTCCCAGTAAACCTGACAGGTATTACAGAGTACCGGTTTCTCACAAATACCTGTACAGAAATCCTGCTGCAGACCCAGAGGTCATTACTCAGGGACTTAAAGGAGCTAAGACTAGTTCTGCCAACAGTCCTATTCCTTCTGACAAGAACTCCAGAGCTCTGGACAGATGGGGTAAAAAAAGTATATACCTCTGCAACCTTAGCTATCAGAGCACTCAGTCGTCAGTTCCATATGTTAAAATATCAGCAACACACTTTGGAGCAATTAAAACAAAAGATGTTATGTAGTCCTATCTCGCCTACATTCTTACCTGTGGGGTTCAGAGCTGAATATCGGCTCCGACTCTGCCGATTATACTAGCTCGAAGTCTTTCATTGGTTGGGCTAAGCAGGTATCCCATGGTGCACTGCTCCATATCCCCAGATCTTGTTTGCCGCTCGTGTAGCTCGGACGTGGTCTCGCTTGGCTGTGGCTAAGTACCCTCTTTTTCTTGATCAAGAAAAGTTTTGATTTATATAAGAAGCTATTTTTGTAGCTATTTGTCTAGATTTGTCTAAAGTTGTCTAGTATAGGATTGTGATTGTGTAATTGTTGTGTAGTATCCCTCTTACTGTTCCCTCGGACTAGGCCCGCTTCAGTTAGAGGACCTAGTTCTCCTCTTTATCTTCTGTGTCACTTAGGTCCAAACCATTTAGATTAGAGGTTTCAGCTACCCTTCCTTGTGGTTTGCTATCCCTTGTTTTGAGTGTGCTAGTTTTGGTGTGGTTTGATCACTGTTTAGCATTGCTTACTGCTAGAGTCATTCCCGCCTTTTAGGGTGAACGCCTGTGTTTGTTCAACTTTTGTTTTTTGTGTTGTGAGAGCAGTTGCTAAGATGTCTAAGGATACCAAGGAGCACAAACCTTCCGGGTTTAAAAAGTGCTCTAAATGTGGGTATAAAATGTCCATTACCGATGGGCATTCTATATGTGTCTGCTGCTTAGGAGCCATCCATCTGCAGTAATCATGCAGTTTTTGCCATGCGTTTAGCCCTAGAGTTCTCCAAGAGAGAAAGAATAAGCTAATCTTAAAGGAACTTTTAAAACCTTCTTTTGAAGAGGCTATGGATCCGACTTCTAGCAGTAAGTCTAAATCTGGCAAGTCAAAGAAAAGATCTCCAGCTCCGTCAGCTTCATCGGAGCCTCTGGAGAAGATATCTAAAACTGCATCGACCTCCTCGGCTCCACTGTCCTCGGGGCCGCAGGAAGGGTCGGTATTCATGGAACTGGCATCGGCTCCAATAGTATTGGAACCTTCTAGGAGCCGATCGTCCAGTCTCAGACCAGTTCTTCCTGAGAGGAGATCGCATTCTCCATCCCTGTCCTCCAAATCCTCCAAGACCCTTTCGGATGTGGATGTTGATAGGGTGGTTCAGAGGCTCCTCCAGTCACCGGTTTTGGCTAAATTGTTTTCAGCTTAGACCCAGTTGACTCCGGAGCCCGTCCTGATTCTGTCTTCGATCATTCCTCCTCCAAGCGCATCTGTCTTCGGAGCCACGTGATGTATCTAGGCTGGCTCCGATGCCCCATTCGGCTCCATCGGTGCCGGCTTCGGCTCCAACCCCGTCGGCTTCGCAACTCGGGATTCTTTGGTCGGTCCCGAGGGGGACATCTCTGGGCTTACTTCGGCTCCGAGCCTCCCTCTCGGCGCATCTGCTTGGGGAACTCCGACACCCGTTATGGCCTCTGACACTGGTCGCTCCTCTGATTCGGGGGGGGGGGCTGGCCTTCGAGGCTATGCGGACTGCGCTGGCCAGATTGTCAGCTACATCATGTGGGTCGGTCGCTCTGTCCCCCACCACTCTGGTGAGAGCTTCTGTTCACCACCCATCCATGGAGAGCAGAGCACCAGGGCCTAGGGATACTCCCATGAGTGGTCCCCTACTTTCTGAGGGTCCCTCAGAGTTCGTGCCTGAGGAGCCCCTCAGAAAGAAAACATGCAAGAGGAAGCACATAGACTCCCAAGATGAGTCCCTCACCTCTGATACTGACCTTGAGAAATCTGAGGGGTCCCCCAAGTCATTCTCTGATGATGTTTCCTTCTCTGATATTCTGGAGATTCTGAAACAAAGAGGTGACTGGCCTTCCAAAGCCCCTTCCGAGGAGGAGTCAGTATTCCTTAAGGCTTTTGGTGCTCAACCCTCCGCCTCTTGGCTGTCTCCACCCTTTGACAAGCTCCTTGACCTCATTTGGCGAAGGGTGTGGGAGAACCCCGATTTTGTGGAGCCCGTGCCCAGGCATCCCAACAAATTTCTTTCCGCCCCCCAGGGCAAAGAGTTTCTATCGAAAGGAGTCCCTGTAGATGCCATGGTTGTGGCAGCAGCCACCCAGAAGGAAGTAGCAGTGTCTTCTTCATCCGTCCATCCTCCTAACAAGGAGTCTAGGACCATGGATCGGTACGGGAAGCGTACCCTCTCGTCAGCAACCTTCACATTACGGTCACTGAATTACCTATCTCACTTCACTCGGCTCCAGAGAGATCTCCTCAAAGAGTTAGGAGATACTCTTGCGGGTAACGTACCTTGAGGCGGTGGCCCAGACAGTTAACTCCCAGGTCTCTACCCTCAACTCCATTGTCAACTCTTCCATGCGGCTTATTTCTTATGCAGCCGAAGGAGTGAGTAGGGCAGCAAGCTCAGGGGTCACCCTTAGAAGGCAAGCCTGGCTGAGCCTGTGTCACTTTGCGGAGGCCTTCAAGTCTTCTTTCACTGACGCCCCCTTTGATGGTTCCTCCTTGTTTGGGACCAAAGTGAAAGAAACCCTCACCAGGTGCGAACAAGAGGGAAAGACCCTGTCTGCCATAGGGGTCCATTTTTCCATTCCTTCTAGGCCTTATCCCAAGGCCCAGCGGGGGGGGGGGGGGGAGGTGTGGTTCAAGAAATCACAAGACGTTTTTCCCTGCCACACAAGGTGAACCCCCCTCCAGAGGCAGGGGAGGGGGGTTATTCAGGGAGATGTCGCCCCAGAGGCAGAGGGGGCCCCCTGCAATTTGGGAGACCACGAATCCTTTTGTGGCTCTCCACACTCTCGTTCCTGAGGGTGTGCCCGACTGCGCTTATCCGGAGCCAATCGGGGGTCGAATTTTATTATTTCCGGAAGCATGGGATACCATTACCCAGGACCGATGGGTATTACGGATAGTGTCCAGAGGTTATCTCATTCCATTCTCATCAGAACCCCCGCCAATCAAGAAAATCCCAGACGTACCACCCAGTCAAAGGGATCAAGCAGCCACAGAGGTCTCTCTGCTGCTAGAAAAAAGAGCCATCCAGCGTGTCCCTGCAGACAAAATCGGATTAGGGACTTACTCAAGATTCTTTTTGGTGCCGAAAAGAACAGGGGACCTGAGACCCATAGTAGATCTCAGCCAACTGAATAATTACATACACAAGTCCAAGTTCCATATGGTAACACTACAATCGATTCTCCCATTGTTGGGAGAGGAGGTATGGATGTGCTCCATCAACCTCAAGGATGCTTACTACCATGTGAAGATGGACAGAGTATCCAGGAGTCACCTACGCTTCCGGATAGGAGCCAGTCATTTCCAGTTTCGAGCCCTGCCCTTTGGTCTCACCACAGTCCCCAGGGTGTTCACCAAGTGTATGGCGGTGGTAACGGCTCACTTGAGACGTCGGGGATTCCAGGTGTTTCCATATCTGGATGACTGGCTCCTTACCGCTCCCACCAAACATCAACTAGTTCAAACCAGGGACGCTACTATCAGTCTGTCACCAGTTAGGCATAACAATAAATTGGGAAAAATCTGCCTTATTGCCCTTACAGCGTGTTACCTTTATAGGAGCAGAATTAGACACCATTCGAATGAGAGCATTTGTACCGCAAGGAAGGATCACAATACTGCAACAACAGATACACGTGCTGATGCCCCTGAAACAAGCGAAGGCAAGATGGGTTCTCCAGCTCCTAGGGACCATGGCAGCAACAATTATGTTGGTTCCCCTAGCAAGATTACACATGAGAATTCTCCAATGGCTCCTCTTTGTTCAGTGGTCATTCCAAAGACTTCCACTGTCTCATCCCATCTTACTCACAGACAGATGCAAGCAGGACCTCGGTTGGTGGCTGTGCACCAACAATTTGGACGGGGGAAAGCCCTTCGTTCCGTCCAGCCTGGTTGCCAAGGTGGCCATGGACACCTTCCAGATTGGGGGGGGGGCATTATCTTGGCAGGACAGTCCAAGGCACATGGCAAGAACATGAGATACATCTGCATTTCAATGTCCTAGAGATGAGAGCAGTGCTTCTTGCGTTGCAGGCACTTCAGAATGTTCTTCCTCTAGGGACGATTGCGATACACTCAGACAACATGTCAGTAGTGTGGTATCTGAACAAGCAAGGGGGAACCAGGTCTTACCCTCTGTGCAGAGAGGCCATGAGAGTGTGGCGTTGGGCAGTAACTTCCCAACGGTTTCTGGTCGCAACGCATATTCCGGGGAAGTCCCAACGTAATTGCGGACAGACTAAGCAGAGCTATCCTGATGCCTTACGAGTGGTCCCTGAATCGCCTGGTTGCAGAGCGGATCTTCAGCAGATGGGGTCAGCCTTGCTGCGACCTTTTTACCAGCCCCCTCAATACGAAATGCAGTAACTACTTCATGCTGATCCAGGGATGCTCTGGTTCACGATTGGCACTCCGGTCTGCTTTATACTTTCCCTCCGTTTCCCTTGCTGTCAAAGGTGATTCAGAAAGCGCAATCCTTGGGAAGCAGAATGATTCTGATTGCCCCACACTGGCCTCACCAAGTTTGGTTCCCTTTTCTTCAGCAATTCACTGTGGACACTCCTCGGACTCTGGATCCTCAACCAGATTTACTGACACATGTCAGGACAGTTCCACCCCTCCCTGATGACCCTCCGGTTGACAGCCTGGCTACTCCACTTCCATCGTTAGTCAGACTTCATAATTTTTCACTGGAAGTGGTTCATATCTTATCGTCCTCTCATAAACCATCCACTAGAAAAATTTATTCTAGTAAATGGAAAAGGTTTTCTATCTGGGCACATACCAGAGGCATTGATCTTTACACAGCTCCAATAGCTTCAGTTCTTGAGTTTTTGTCCATGCTTTTCCATCAGGGTTCCGCATCAGCCACCATCAAAGTTCAACTGACTGCGATCTGTAATTTCCACGTAGCGAATGAGCCTAGTTTCATGGCACATAGACTATGTAAGGCGTTCCTGAAAGGTACTCTACTACTCCATCCACCGGTGTCCGAACCTATCATGCCTTGGGATCTCAGTTTTGTTTTACAAGCCCTTACTTTACCACCTTTTGAGCCTGCAGCTACTTGCAAATTGAAATTCTTGACTTGGAAAACAGTCTTCTTAATAGCAATGACTTCAGCAAGGTGAGTTTCAGAACTTCAAGCCCTCTCTATCAAACCTCCATATTTAATCTTCCATAAAGACAGGGTCTCTCTCAGACCAAACCCCTCGTTCCTTCCTAAAGTGGCTTCCGTGTCTAACCTAACTCAGTCCATTGAGCTGCCTGTTTTCTTTCCCCACTTTTCCAACAAGGCAGAATTTAGATTCCACCAGTTGGATGTACATAGACAATTACGCTTCTATCTACACCGAACAAAGATATCCGGAAGTTGGACTAACTTCTGGTTTATTTTTCCGAAAACCGAATGGGTTCCCCGGTGTCCAAGGTCACACTGTCTAGATGGATATCTAGCTATATCTCTTTCATCTATCAAGCAGGAAGTAAAGATCTACCATTTCCGGTCAAGGCTCACTCTACCCAGGCTGTTTCCACATTAATGGCCTACCAAGCCAGATTGTCAATGGATGATATATGTGCTGCAACTACTTGGGCTTCTCCTCACACATTTGTTTCTCATTACAAATTGGACGTGGTCTCCAGGGGCAGGTCTTCCTTGGGCTCCACAGTTCTCAGGAGTATTTTCCTATGAGCCATCCAGGATGCAGGTGCTAGGGACGCTGTCCCACGGGTAAGAATGTAGGCGAGATTGGACTACATAACATCAAGAAGTTATGTACTCACCATAACGTTCGATGTATGTAGTCCATCTCGCCTCACATTCTTACTTACCCTCCCACCTTCCCCCTGCCTGGAGGATTTGGAGGTTAGGTTGTCATCTGCAGAGTTCCCTTGCTTAGCTTATTCTTTACATTGATGTGATGTGTGCATGGAGTACAAATGAATTTCGCAGCAAACTAGATCTGGGGATATGAAGCAGTGCACCATGGGATACCTGCTTAGCTCAGCCAATGAAAGACTTCGAGCTAGTATAATTGGCCGAGTCGGAGCCGATATTCGGCTCCGAACCCCACGGGTAAGAATGTGAGGCGAGATGGACTACATACATCGAACGTTATGGTGAGTACATAACTTCTTGATTTCTACCTTTCCTGAATGTGCCAAGTCAAAAGAGCTAGCAGATTTACTGCATTCTGCTTGTCAAGTGGCAAAACACTCATTACACTGTGGATATGACACCCTAGAAGCCTCTAGCATGGCAGCAGTGACAGGATCTGTCTTTAGGAGACATGCATGGCTGAAGGAACAACCTCTCCCAGATCATGTCAAGTCTAAACTTATTGATGCACCCCTAGGTAAGGAGCGCTTGTTTGAAGTAAAAGCAGAAGAGGTGCTTAAAAAGATGGAAGAAAAGCAAAATCTATGCAAACAGTAAAAGATTTCTTTCAGGTTCAACCTCCCTGGTTCAGTAGGAACTTCCCGTCTAAGCACTGGTCCTTCCCTGCACCTAGCAGACAGGGTCAAGGTAAGCCCCGCAGGGACAGACCATCCAGGCCCCTATCCCAGGGACAGCAGAGAAGCAAACAGTGGACCACTTCCGCCCCAAAGGCAGGGAGTTCTAAGCCCCCCTTCTATGGCAAAAACTCACAATGACTCCCCCTCCCCCCTCTGCCCTCCCTTCACTCACCAAAAACAAGGAGAAAGGCTCACACTCTTCAAAGAAAATTGGCTTTTTGTAACAAAGGACCAATGGGTCTTAAAGATCATTTTTCAGGGATACAAATTCTCTTTCAGCGAACTCCCAATTCCAAGAGGGTACCCAGACTTACCTCCAAATCAGTGGGCAGAGGCATTGAAACAGGTCCAAACTCTGATATCCCAGGGGGCAGTAGAGCCTGTCCCCTCAGATCAAACAAGCAAAGGGTTTTATTCCAGACTATTCCTTGTTCCCAGAAAACAGGGCACTTGGTGCCCCATCCTGGATCTGTCCATTCTGAACACCTCCCTGGTGGTCCCCAGATTCATAATGCTGACTTTACAACAGCTGCTGCCTATGCTAACATAAAATGCCTGGCTAGTGACCCTAGACCTAAAAGATGCCTACCTCCACATCCCCATAAGGGAGTCCTGCAGGAAATTCCTGTGATTCAGAGCAGGATTACAACACTTTCAGTTCTCTGCCCTGCCCTTTGGCTTATCTACTGCACCCAGAGTATTCACCAAATGCTTTGCCCCGGCCATAGCATTTTACAGACAGAGAAATATACAGATTTACCCTTACCTGGACGACTGCCTTATTCAGGCAGAGTGCAAACAAAACCTGCTCCAGGACCTTTTCTTTGTCAAATCCCTACTAACTTCCCTAGGGTTCACCATCAACGAGAAGAAATCAAAGCAAACTCCCACTAGGAAGATCATTTTCTTGGGAGTTCTGCTAGACCCAGCACTCCAAATGGCCTTTCTATCCCCCAGAAAAACAGAGCTCCCTGCCTCTCTACTTTACCCAGATGGCTTCCAGAAGTCACCTCACAGCAAGGAATTTCCTGCAAGCCCTGAGATACATGGCATATTGCATCCTTCTAATCCCTCTGGCCAGGCTTCACATGAGAAAACTTCAATGGTATTTAAAAAACCTTTGGTGCCAGCACTCTCAGTCTCTAAAGACCTCTCTCCCTCTGATCCCATGTATAATGGCCAAGTTTCTCTAGTGGGCAGAGGCCCGTGCCAAGAACAAGGGTCTTCCCTTCATCCTCCACCCTACCGGCCAGACAGTTACCACAGATGCCTCAGACATTGCTTGGGGCACTCACTTAGCTGGCAAGTGCACCCAAGCTCTTTGAGATGCCCAGCACCTTCACTTACACATCAGTCAGAAAGAAATGATGGCAATACAAAAGGCTCTGATATCCTTCAAACCCCATCTCAGGCCAGGGGTCCTCTTTATAAAAACGGACAGCACCACAGTAATGTGGTATATCAAAAAACCCGGGGGGGGGGGGCAGTCTTACCCTCTGTGCAGACTTAGCCATGAATCTGTGGCTGACAGCCACCTCCATGGGTCTACACCCAATTCCCCAATATCTACTAGGGGACAGCTGGACCCTACGAATGGCAGCTCCACAGGGAAACCTTTCTGCAAATCACTCAGGAGTGGGGGACTCCGGCAGTGGATCACTTTGCTTCACACCTTAACCACCAGCTGCAAAAATTCTGTACCAGGGAGTATCGTCTCCTAGCGCGGAAGGTGGATGCCTTGACCTTCCCCTTGAAATCCCTCTTTGTGTACATGTTGCCTCCTCTGCCTCTTATTCCCAAGGTACTGATCAGAATAAGGGAGGAGAGACCAAAGGCCATCCTCATTGCTGCAGATTGGCCCAGACAGCGTTGGTACCCTTTACTGCGCATCTTGACCTTACAGCTCCCCCTGATCTCAGACCTCTTGACCCAGATGAGGGGGGAGATACTGCACCCAGACTTGCAAACTCTGTCTTTCAGCATGGCTTATACTATAAAAGCTAACAAGGAGTTCTTGTTAAGCAAACAGGTCCTAGACATTATCACAGAGGCCAGAAGGCCCACCACCAGGAAATCTTACGCAGGGAAATGGAAAAGATTCTGCTCCTGCAGCCAATCCAGAGGGGCCAGTACCTCACATCCTTCTATCCCTCTTATCTTGGATTACCTAGCTGAGTTGCTCAAAAGTGGCCTCTCCTTCTCTTCTATTAAAATCCATGCCTCAGCCATTTCAGCCCATTACAATTCAGACCTACCCCTCTTCTCTCATCCTTTGATTAAACAATTCCTCAGAGGGGCTTCTAATATCAGACCTCCCAGAAGGCCTCCCACACCAGCCTGGGACCTGAATTATGTTTTAGAAAAACTAACCTACCTCCTTTCAGACCTGCTGCTTCAACAGAATTGAAATACCTCTCCTGGAAGACTGCCTTGCTGCTAGCTATCACCTCATCCAGAAGGGTTTCAGAACATGAGGCAATCATAGCTGTTGAGCCCTTCATCATTTTCCATGCAGACAGGGTCTCCCTGAGGACTAACTCCTCCTTTGTGCCCAAGATGGTATCTGATGTGACCCTCAACCAGGCCAAATACCTTGCCTACTTTCTTTCCCAACCCTCAAAACAAGGGGAACAGAATTCTGCACTTGCTAGATGTGCACAGACAATTCGAATACTATCTGGCTCGTACTAAACCCTGTAGAAAAACAACCCATTTCCAAGCAAACCATTACCAAATGGATATCACACTGTATCCATTTCTACTACAAACTACATGCCCCCCCCCAAGTCTATTTGTACCCATTCCACTAGGGCAGCCTCCACTTCCATAGCCTTCCTCAGAGGAGTCCCCACCAGGGACATCTTGGAAGCTGCCACCTGGACCTCTGTCCATACCTTTACAAAGCATTGCCACCTACCTCTTTTTTCTGAGTCTAGGGCAGGGTTTGCTTCTGCAGGGCTTGCTGACCCATGCCTAGGGTCTCTAAGCTATCCTTCCACCCTTCTCATCAGCTTTGGGAATCCTCCCAGAGGTGATGACTGCAACAGTGAAACATGAAGAACATAGTACAGTTGTGTACATTTACCATAAATGTAGATGTTCGAGTGTATTCACTGTTGCAGTCCTGGTGTCCCTCCCTCCATCCCTCTTATATCCTCTTACCCCAGTGGGACATAAACTTCCCACAGTGGCTTTTAGCCACCAGGACCACTTTACCTTATTTCCTTGTGCTTCTGACAGGTTAGGGCAAGAAAAACTGATGTAATAACATTGATTGCCTTGCTTTATAGCACTGACGACCTGACGTCAGACTACAGGCGACTGCAGCCGACACAGAAAAACATTGACTCTGGTATTCAGGCCTGTTGAGGGCTACCACAGCAGGGATAACCCCACAGGTGATGACTGCAACAGTGAATACACTCGAACATCTACATTTATGGTAAGTGTACACAACTACTACGTGCAATCTTGGGTTGTCTAAGAATTTTCTCTGAAACATTACCTTCAGAAAGTGAACCTTTTTGAATGTTTTACTGCTACTTTTTCTCTAGAATTTAAACTTAATCCAAAAAGTAGTTATGATTGTGTTTCCTCTTTGTTCAAGGCTACTTTTTCATCTGTTGTGATGTTTAGTTGGGTACATTATCAGAAGTTGTCCTTCCGTATCACTGTTGCAATATTCTTTACATAAGGGATCTCTTGCCAAGGATAGCCTAACATCTAGTCAGTATACCAAAGCCTTTAGATCTTGTAGGTGCAGTATGTTACACATATGCTCCCTGCATAAGGCATAGAGCATAAAGATGACGTATGGATGCAGACACTCGGAAATTCTTTGATGCCAATCTGAATGCCATTATTGAGCATTGGTCTGAATGCCCTTCTGCTGTGCTGGATGTCCTTCAAGGATGCATCTGCAGTCCTAACATATGGGTTGTCCTGCCTCAGGCAGCCCTTCGGTCGGCCGGATTCCAAAGTCTGGGTCTGGCCTCGGCTGATGTCACACTTCACCCGACGTCATAGCTGCTGTTTATTGGGTATAAAGGCATCAGTCGACGCCATTTTCCTCAGTCTTTCTTGCCGCGTGGTGCCCGAAGCAGAAGCTGTTCGCAAGTGCCGGTCGGTCAGATCCAGAGATTTCTACTACCGAAGACTTCTAAAAAGCTAAGTACCCCGTTGGGGACTCTTTCTTGCCTCAGCCGATGTCAGAAAAAGTAAATAATTGTTTAACTTGTGGGAAACAAATACCTCATAAGGATTTCCACTCTTACTGCCTTCCTTGCTTAGGCCCAGACCACGACGTATCAGCTTGTCTAGCCTGTGCTTCCTTCAACCGACGAACGCTTAGGCATCGGTCGGAGTTTGCAGAGGAGTTTTTTGGTCCCGCTTTTGCTTACAAAATGCCGTCGGAGACTCCGACTACACAAATAGCTAAAAAGCGCAAGGAAAAGGACCGACACTCGCGGTCCGCAGTTTCGGCTGAGACCGCGGTTAGGCCAACCGCGAGTGTCTCGGTTTTGGCTGAAACCGAGTCCTCGGTTCTTCCTTCGGCCGAAAGCATGCCTCCTATAGCCGAGGCCTCACAGACAATGGTTGAATCTGCTACTGATATTACTGCTACAGAAGCAGGCTCCCAGGATTTGTCGGATACTATTCCTTTACACATATCTACCCCTGCACGTGGGGCTGCTAGACCCCCTGCTTCTATATCCATCAAGGCTTTTGCCAGGGCTAAAGCAGCTAAATCTTCTAAGGCCTTACCTGCTAAAACTACCCACATAGGCCTACCTCTAGTTCACAAATACTCAGTCTGGCTGAGGATCTCTTTTCTTTGATCAGGGGATCACAACCTCACCCAGACAGGGCCTCTCAGCCCCCTTCAGATAAGAGGCCTAGGACTGAACCCCCGGAACCTGTCTCTACAGACTATTCCTCGGAGGACTCAGACATTACTGACCCTCAGGAAGGCCCATATTCTCCTTATGAGGATTCTGATGCAGAAGACTCGATTCCTTCTGCTTCTCCTCCTGAGGAATTTTCTTTTGGCGAAACCTTACATGCTATGAGGGAGCATTTCCAATGGCAGGGCCAGGATTTTTCAGATTCAAGGAAAAGGCTAAGGACCTTCTTACACTTACCACAGCATAGGCCTTTAGCCATTCCTCCAGTACTAACAGTAGTTGACGATGCATCTAATGATGCCTGTACTGCTCCTGATTCCCTTCCTCCGGCCCCTGCCAAGCCTGACAGATATTACAGGGTCCCGGACACACACTACCATTTGTATAAGGCTCCTGTTGCAGATCCAGAAACCATTTCACAGGGCCGAAGGTGTGGCAGCTGCTTCTGCCAAAACCCTCTTCCCTCTGATAGGAATCTAGAGCATTAGAGAGATGGGGTAAAAAGGTTTATACTTCTGCTGCTCTTTCGGCTAGGGCCTTAAACTGTCAATTTCACATGATTCAATATCAGGAATTTTTGTTAGACCAGCTAAATAAAAAACTTTCCTCTCCTGAACCTATAGACCGCAAGTCTCTTCAGGATTTGGTACATAACTCTCAGCAGGTCAGTAACCATTTCTTAAAATGTGGCTATGATGCACTGGAGGCTTCCTTTAGATCAGCTATGACTGGAACAGTGATTCGAAGACATGCATGGTTAAAAGAACAGTCCTTACCAGATCATGTTAAATCAAAACTCCTAGATGCTCCCATGGAGAAACAAAGTTTGTTTGGCTCCCCTGCACAGGAGGTTCTGAAGAAGGTGGAAGAAAAAGCAAAATCTGTCCAAACAGTCAAGGATTTCTTACAGGTCCAACCTCCGAGGTTTAGCAGAAATTGTCCTTCGAAGAATTGGTCCTTTCCAGACAACTCCAGAGCACAGAGAGGCAGAAATAGACGCCCAAGAGGCAGAAATCAAGCTAGGGGTGCCTACAGGGGACGTCAGTGGCAACCTACCAACCAGAGAAGTGCCACCACAGATTCAACTACAACCACTTCCACTGGACAAACACAATGACTTGGCTCTGATACCACCTACCAGGGAACAACTGGAAGCTCCCTTGGGCGGAAAGCTAGCCTTATTTTCAGACAACTGGCATTACATTACAGGAGACAAATGGACTTTGCAAACAATAGACAGGGCTACAGGTTTCACTTCCACACACTACCAAAAAAGAGGGGAATACCAAACCTACAACCAAGCCAAAAAACAGATGCTCTAAAACAAATCAACAACTTACTAGAGATAAGAGCTATAGAAAAGGTGCCACCGATGGAACAAGGCCAAGGTTTTTACTCCAGGCTTTTCCTGGTACCAAGAAAAGAAAATCAATGGAGACCTATTCTCGACTTGTCCGCACTGAACACATACCTCATTGTTCCAAAATTCAAAATGCTGACCCTCCAGCAGCTTCTTCCCATGCTGGGCAAGGAGTCTTGGCTGGTGACTCTAGATCTCAAGGAGGCATACCTGCACGTCCCTATACGACCAGACTGCAGAAGATACCTCAGATTTCTTGCAGGATCAGAGCATTATCAATTCTCAGCATTGCCCTTTGGCTTATCTACTGCCCAGAGTATTCACGAAATGCCTGGCATCTGTAATTGGTCATTGCAGGGCCCAGGGAATTCAAATTTACCCATACCTGGACGACTGCCTATTACAAGCGGACAACAAGGCACAATTAACAAAAGATTTGAAAAATGTCATACAACTGTTGCAAGCCTTGGGATACACAGTCAACATGCAGAAGTCAAGACTAGTACCTTCCCAAAGGATAACATTCTTGGGTGCAGATCTGGACACATCAACTCAGATGGCCTTTCTCACAGAAGAAAAACAAAAGCAACTACCAGGCTATTTCATGTCATTAACAAAACAAACTCAGCTTACTGCAAGGAAAGTCCTGCAAGCCCTGGGTTACATGGCATCCTGCATAATATTGATTCCGCATGCCAGGCTACATATGAGAAAGTTACAATGGTACCTAAGGAATGTATGGTCTCAACACCAGCACAGTCTAGAAAACCAGATTCCAATAATTCCATGCCTGAAGCAAGAATTCCTGTGGTGGGCTCAGGCCTGCCAGTTGAACAGAGGCTTGCCTTTCCACAAACCACAGCCAAGCCAGACCATCACCACGGACGCCTCAGACCTAGGATGGGGGTCTCACATGGTGGACAAGTGTATACAAGGCCTATGGACCCATGACCAGCTGAATCTACACATAAATCTAAAGGAGATGCTGGCAGTGAAATATGCGATCCAGGCATTCAGACCACTCCTTCAACAGGGTCATCTGCTGATAAGGACGGACAACACCACAGTCATGTGGTACATCAACAAACAAGGAGGTACACATTCATATCCTCTATGCCGGATGGCAATGGACCTGTGGAATGTGACCCTGAACCTCAACATTCAACTTCAGGCCAGATTTGTACCAGGAAAAGAAAATTCTCTAGCAGACACCTTAAGCAGAACTACCACGGATGCTCACGAATGGATGCTGCATCCAGATATTTTCAAAGCCATAACAGAGAAATGGGGACTACCACAGATAGACCTGTTTGCCTCCCCACACAATCACCAATTGAAAAGATTCTGCACAAGAACATACCACCCACTTGCTTGGAGGGTGGACTCACTTTCCTTCAGCTGGAAAAACCTGACAGCATATGCATTTCCACCTCTTCCCTTGATGTACAAAGTTCTACTGAAGATCAAAAAGGATCAACCAAGGGTAATTCTGATAGCTCCAGACTGGCCGAGGCAACATTGGTACCCGCTACTGAGAAGCATGTCTCGGACACACGCATGGCATCTACCTCTATGTCCCTTACTACTAACACAGGACAACTACAGGATCCTACATCCAAACTTGAAAACACTGCAGCTAGCTGCTTGGAATATTGTATAAACCAAAAATAACCCTGATTTATCTCAGAGGGTTAAGGACATTATCCTGGAGGCACGCAGACCCTCCACAAGGAAGACTTATTCAGCCAAGTGGAAAAGATACCTCATTTTGGAGTGCAGCAAAGGGAGAAAATGTCTCTGTGGCAAACATAGCACTCATCCTGGAATACTTAGCAGAGCTGTTCCATATTGGCCTGTCTTACTCCTCCATTAAGATTCATGCATCAGCAATTTCAGCAGAATACAACTTGAATCCTCCTGTTTTCTCTCATCCTCTACTCAGGCAGTTCTTGAGAGGAATCAAAAATGTAAAGCCTCCAAGGAAACCACCTTTACCTACTTGGGATCTCAACTTTGTGCTGGAAAAATTAACTCTTTCCCCTTTTGAACCAGCAGCAACAGCAGAATTACAATTCCTGTCTTGGAAAACTGCTTTCCTACTAGCAATCACTTCAGCAAGTAGGGTTTCTGAGCTACAGGTATTAATGGCAGTACAACCCTTCCTTATCTTCCATCAGGACAGAGTCTCTCTGAGAACCATCCCTACCTTTCTGCCAAAAGTGGTCTCCAGAGTATCATTGAACCAAGCGATTCATTTACCTACATTCTTCCCCAACCCAGAGAACAGGGGGGAAAGACTGCTACATACCTTGGATGTGCACAGACAATTACGCTACTATCTGGACAGAAGGGAATGCAAGGAAAAGCAATTTCAAAACAGACAATCTCAAAATGGATAGGAAATTGGATTCATTTTTGTTACTCTTTTCATGGAAAGACATCTCCTGATAATATCAGACCTCACTCCACAAGAGCTACAGCCACCACTACAGCTTTCCTACGAGGAGTGGCTACCAAAGACATTTTAGAAGCTGCTACCTGGAGCTCTGTGCATACATTTGCCAAGCATTACAATCTTCCTTTATACTCTAGATCCCGAGCAGGTTTTGCAACTGCTGTTTTGCAAGGGATCTTAACTACACCATCTTTATCTTAGTACCTCCTCCCCCAGTTTGGCTATGGTATTCTACCCATATGTTAGGACTGCAGATGCATCCTTGAAGGACATAGTACAGTTTTGTACCTACCATAAATGTAGATGTCCGATAGGTATGCATCTGCAGTCAGGATTACCCACCCTCCTTCCCCTCTGTGGTACTCTTTTAGCTAGCTGGGGGAATCTGTTATGGTGTATTTGTTTGTATATATGTATATATATATCTATATTTGTTTATATTGTTTGCTCTCCACTGTTTGGAATTATTGCATTTATCCAAATTTAGCCTTACTAGAGGGCACCTGGCATCTGGGGCAAGAAACACTGAGGAAAATGGCGTCGGCTGATGCCTTTATACCCAATAAACAGCAGCTATGACGTCGGGTGAAGTGCGACATCAGCCGAGGCCAGACCCAGACTTTGGAATCCGGCCGACCGAAGGGCTGCCTGAGGCAGGACAACCAATATGTTAGGACTGCAGATGCATACCTATCGGACATCTACATTTATGGTAGGTACAAAACTGTACTTTACCAGTCCACTTTCAGATAAATGCCCTGTTGGGGTTTCTTTTCCTCTTTCTTCAGTTTTATTTTGTATTTGTGTTCATGTCATTCATGAAGGGAAAATGTCAGTGTGGGAGGCACATTCCCCATAAAGACTATCATGACCAGTGTCTCTTTGGTTTGGGAGATTTCCATAACCATATTGTCAGGTGTTTGTCTCTAAAACCATGCATAGTCATTTATCTTCCTTAACTGTATAGCTTAAGAACCAATGACTGAAGCTGTTGGATGAGGGTGGCATGGAGGAATCATCTTATCCTGATGGCCAGCTATCTGCCAAGAAGAAGGCTAGAAATTCAGGCCTGATAGGACTGCTGTCCAGCCTCCACTGAATGTCTCTCTAGAAGCCAGTGAAAAGCCCTGAAGAGACCATCTGCTGCTTGCCACTGTTTCGTCTGCCACAACCCACGTCCCCCGGAATCTTTTTTAAAGTTTTTTTTGTCTATCCTTCTAGCATGTCGAGGGATCAGTTGCTAGTGTCCTCTCCTGCTCAGCTGGTGAACCTGGGAATATTGAGGCAATGCTACAATTGCCTCATGTACACAGACAACCCTCTCCTCCTCCCACAAAACACAAATACATGCGAGAGATGCAACTATACGGCCAAACTGGAGGCTGAGCTCTCTCAACATAGGACTGGCAAGACCAGTCAGGAGGAGAAGGTTACCACACACTATAGACCCAGTCTCACATAGTACCATTACAACCTCAAATCATACACATAAACACACAAAGACATACTCGGAGGCTCTGATCAAAAATCTACCAAAACAGCAGAGGCCACCAAAGCAGACACCCAAACAACCACCACCTCAGAACACAACACCTGCAACACATAGACCTCACAGTCAGTGTGTCAAACAGTCACAGCCCTTAAGGCCAAACACAATGCCAGACACACTAATCATTGGTGACTCCATAGTCAGACACACTGGCGTCCGCTCACCAGACTGAGTAAGGAGAAGGTCACAGTAAGCTGCCTGTCGGGCGCTAGAATCCGCCACATAACGCAAGCACTCAGGTCTCTCAACAGCAGGTACAAATATGACTCAGTCATTGTCCACGCTGGTGTAAGCGACCTGAGACGTACCTCCTTGGACTACATGAAAAGAGACATTGAGGAGCTCTCTGATTATGTAGCCCAGGCAGGTATGACCCTGACCTTGAGCAGTATCCTACCTTCACCAAGAATGATGCCACAATACAGAGATAAGATGATCAGCTTTAACAATTGGCTTAAACACTGGTGTCATTCAAAGGGGATCCAGTGTCTGTCTGCCTGGGATGACATGCTGGACAAGCCACGCTGCTTCATGGGACGGCTTGCACCTGTCACCCTGGGATTCGGATATTGGCAAAGGCTCTTGCCACCCCATAGTGCCTTTTTAGGCAAGGCTCAAATTCTAAACCTACCACCCTAGAACACAAAAAGGAAAAAACTAAGGGTAATGCTGCTCAATGCCAGAAGTCTAAATCTCAAAATGCACGCACTCGAGGCCCTTCTCAGTATGGAGAACATCGATGTCTGTGCTGTGACAGAAACCTGGTTCAAGGCTCCTGAGAGCACCCCAGCGCTATCAGGTTTTACCTCATATCATGCGTTCCGGCCCCAAAATCCGGACAATACCAAGAAGGGGGGGGGTATCCATATTCATCAAGGACACCCACACCTCAAGACTGGTGGCAACGCACGATGCATCGGAGACCATCCAGGTGCAATTAACCATAGGCAAGACTGCTCTGCAAATTGTAGCATGTTACAGGCCACCCTCACAAACTCAGGAACCTCACATGGCCTTCCTGAAAACACTAGACGGGATAAATGTATCACCAAACACCATCATACTAGGTGACTTCAATTACCCTAATATAGACTGGGAACACTACTCAAGCCCAAACACCATAGCCCAAAAGTTCCTGGAATTCATAAACTCAAATGCCATGGAACAACTAGTCACCATCCCCACAAGAGGAGATAACATACTTGATCTCATCATCACGAACATGGGAGCACAATGTTCAACACCGGAAGTATACCCCTCACTGGTGAGATCAGATCACAAACTAATCTCGCTGGAGGTCCTCATCCCACCCCCACCTGAAATAAAAAGACCACAGTAAAGAACTTCTCAAAAGCCGACTTCACACTTCTAAAGACTAGTGTGGTCTCCTTTAAGGCCCCGAGCCGGCGGAAAACAGTACTCAAGCCGCTGAATCACTTACAAATGCCTTCTACCAGCACCTGCAGGACTGCATGGATAAGGCAATCCCAAGCAAAACAAAGACTCTTTGTACCAAAGGCAAGCATCCAGTCTGGTGGACCCCAGCCATAAACAAACTCTACAACAAAAGGAGGAAGCTACTACAAGATAGAGCAAAATCCTTAAAAGGTAAGACACCCTTGATCACTATAAGTAAAAACTAAGAGCTCTCATAAAATCATCCAAAGCAAATTTCGAGAGAAAAATAGCTAAAGACTCAAAAGACAATCATAAGGCCTTCTTTAGCTATGTTAGAAACCTGGGAGGAAACTCCCAGATATGCTCAGAACTAGTTCAAAATGATGTGAAGATTACTGATCCTACAGACATTGCCAACATACTGGCTGACAGGTTCAGTGCAAACTTCTACCCCAAAAGGAGAGATATCTATACCAAACGATTGCAGCCCCCAAACATCTCCAGCCCAAGTGAGAACTGCTCTCTCCAAAGCAAAAACACAGCATCCATGGGACCTGATGGTGTCCCCGGCTGTGTGCTCCACGAACTCAATGAGGAATTAAACCCACAGCTAGGACAGCTGTTTAATCAAAGTCTGACCTCTGGATACGTACCCAGGGAGTGGCGCACTGCAACTGTGGTCCCACTTCACAAAGGCGGTGCCTCCACCGACCCTGGAAATTACCCACCCATTAGCTTGACAAGCCTTATCTGCAAAGCCATGGAGAGGATCATAATGGACCTCATAAATAAAGACATAGGAATTTGCAGACTTTGGATCCAACCCAGTTTGGCTTTGTCAAAGGCAGATCATGCCTTTTAAACTTGGTTGACTTTTTGAAACAGTCACCAAAGCCATTGATGAGGAAAGGCAGTCCATACAGCCTACCTCGATCTGGCTAAGGCCTTGATACAATACCCCACTCGGGTATCATTGAAAAACTCATCAGCTTAAATGTTAACCCATACATCACAAGATGGGTTGCAAACTGGCTGAGTGACAGAACCCACAGGGTCAGAGTTGCTGGCGCCATGTCAGACTCAAAGCCTGTCACAAGTGGTGTCCCACAGGGCTCAGTCCTGGGCCCACTCTTGTTTGGCATCTACTTTTCCAAGTACAAGCAAACACAGGAGGGTTATGGCTGACAAAGTTTGCAGATGACTGCAAACTGGGCGCCATAGTAGAAAACACATCTGACACAGATATCCTTCAGAAGGGTCTCAAAGAAACGGATAACTGGTGCCAGAGCCACGGCCTAAAGTTAAATGCCAAAAAATGCATAGTCATACCCTTCGGGAAAAACAAGGTTACCCCTAGCTACCAAATAGGTGGCAATCCACTGAGCACAGAAGAAGTTATCAGGGACCTGGGGACCCAGGTTGATAGTAGTCTGTCATTCGACACCCATGTAGCTAAAGTAGTTAGGAAGACCTTCTACATTGCCCACCTTGTCATGAAGGGATTCTCATCTAGATCAAGGGAGGTCATAGTCTCCCTTTACTCATCACTCATCAGACCAATGATTGAGTACAATGCCCCATTCGGAATGTATCTGACCCGACACTTGCAGCAGCTGGAGAGGCCACAAAAGTTCCTCACCAAAAGGATAAAGGGTCTCAAAAATCTGTCCTATGCTGCCCGTCTGAAAGAACTCCAGCTCTATTCAGTCGCCACCGCTTGCTCAGAGGTGACCTTTGCCTAACATACAAGGCCATGTCAAACCCAGATTTGATGAATATGCTTCACCTCAAAAATCTAGATCCATCAGAGCCACAAGGGCGGAGACTTAAACCTCGACACGGCTATTAATAGGACGTGCTGGAGGGATAGATTCATCACCCAAAGACTCCCTATGCTGTGGAACAAAATCCCGGTACATGTGAGGCAGAGCACCTCGCTGGCCTTGTTCAAGAGAAATCTTGACCAATGGATGGGAGATCGCAGATATACCCCAGGGATTACCTCAGTGTCACTGCTCGACAGAGGCACAGCAAAATAATGGGTATAGTTCCCCATACTAAAGGGGTGGCGTAAGCCACAAAACGATGGGCTAGGCTTGTAAATGCCCTCGGGCAGATAGCCTAGTATGAACCTATGAACCTATGAACCCTGTTGGAAGATGGCATGGATCCAAACTCTCGCACATCCTTGGAGGTTTTTCCAACATTTGCATCAGATGTTGAGAGGAGAAACTCAGCTGATTATTTCTGATGAACTGAGGGGGATTTCTCATATATTAGCAAAGGAGGAGAATACTTAGGGCAGACGTCGCGCTTAAGAAAAAGCAGAAAATATCTTTCACTTGTTGCTAGGGATTCCCAGTGTGAATTGCAGGATCTTACTCAGGGGTCTGTTCACTGCTTTAATTGCCCTGAAGCTTCCTCAAGGGGTGTCAGTCCCTGCGTCTCCCTAGTCATCCACACCTATTAAGAGGCCTAGGGAATTGGATTCCTCAGACGGTGACTTGGATTCTGGGGAGGAGTCCCTTGCTTACTGCTCTAATATTCCTTCCCATCTTGATTATGGTTCAGAGGAAGAGGATTCTCTGAGTCCAGATTCTTCCTTGGGAGAATTATCCTTTGGGGATAGTATTGCCTGCGTTTTGGAGTATTTTAAGTGATATAGCTCCCAGATGTCTGACATCCAAAAAAGGTATTATGAGTTTGTACAAATGGAGTCTCCCAAGCCTCTGCTGTCCTTTTTGTTTTGGGAGCTCTCTTGGACACCTTTACTGCTGCCGCTGTAGTTCCCGATTCTCAGCCCCCAGCTCAGCTCTCTGAGGATTGCAAATTTTTGTACAAGTGCACTTCTGCTGATCCTTCAATGGTTTCAGTTTCCTCAGATAAACCATCTAAGCCTTCCCTTTGATCAGATACATCCTCTATTCTGTATAAAGTTGCAAGTCCTCTTAACTTCCAAAGTGGATGCCCTTTCTTTTCCTGGTAAGGGAATGTTTCAGTACCCCCCCCCCTGTTGCCATGAGTCCTGCACAATTTCAGGCAGGACACTTCTAAAGTCTTACTGGTGACTGTTTTGACCCAAACAGCATTGATTCCCCTTTCTATCTCACTTGGCCAGGAGCAATTACCACATGTTACCTCACCAGGTGGATCTTGTCACACAAGGCAAAGGATCTCTTATCCATCCTCACCTGTCCATTCTTGAAATTATGCTGTTGGTGATAGGGTTTTGATTCCTTTTCAGCATCTCTTTCTCTTTTCACAGGAAGTGCTCTGGGTTCTGCAGGAGGCCAGGAAACCCAATACCAGAAAATCATATTTGTCCATATGGAAAAGGTTTTCTGTCTGGTGCCTGTCTTGCCATCAGGCTCTCCTCTTTGTGGAGGTTCCTGTGGTTCTTTATTATTTGTGTGATCTTCTTCAAGCTGGGTTGGCATATTCTTCAGTTAAAGCTCAACCATTGGTAATTTCTGCTTGTCTGCCTTTAAATCCTCCTCTGGCCTCTCAGTTTGAGGTAAAGTAATGTCTTAAAGGTGTCCTTCTTATCGGGCCTCACAGGAAGCCTATTCCGTCTTCTTGGGACCTCAGTTCTGTACTTGAAAAATTAACTCTGGCCCCATTTGAACATGTTGTTCAGCTTCCTTGCAATGTTGCACTTGGGAGACTGTTCTTTTGGCTCTAACTTCAGCCAAGAGAGTGTAAGAACTTCAAGCTCTTATGGCTATTCCTGCTTTTTTTAGTTTTTCACAGAAGTAGGGTATACTAATCCTTCTTTTATGCCCAAGGTGATCAGTAAGTTGTTCCTTAATCAGTCTATTTACCATCCTTCCTTTTTTCTTCTTCGCAGTCTGCCAGTTAGAGGGTTCTTCACACCTTGGCTCTGCATAGACGGCTTCGATATTATTTAGATAAAACAAAGGCCTTTCGCAAGTCTGAACAGCTTTTTGATTCTTTTCATCCCAGGACTTTGGGTTTGGTGGCTTCCAAGCAAACCATCTCCTGGATTTTTAAAGCCATTTCCTTTTGTTTTTATTTTCATGGCAAATGTCTTTCTTCGTCTGTGGAGACACATTCTACTAGGGTGGTTGCCTCCTCTGGTGTCTTTTTCAAAGGTTTGGACACCAATTCCATCCTTGAGACTACTACTTGGTCCTCTGTTCATACTTTCACCAAACATTATGAGTTAGATGTTATTTCCAGGGCCAAGACAGGTTTTGTCAGTGCTATTCTGCATGGGTTTGTTGAGGGCTGTTCTGTGCCTTCCTTCTCCCAGTCTTCTTCTTAGTTCTTGTACTCTCCCTAATGTAAAGCATATTTCAAAAGTGGTATGGAAGGACATAGCACAGTTTTGTAAAATATAACCATAACCCTTCTTTTCACTGTTGCAGTATTCGGTCCCTCCGTCTCTCCTAGGTTTTGTCCGATGTTTTTCTTGCCCTTCTGGCTGAAGAGTCATTGTTTCCTTTTTCTTCAGCCCTTTTTCATTCTGGATGTACATGTTCTGTTTTGTCTGAGTTTATTCTGTTCCTCCTGGGGCATTTCTATTGTGAGTGCTTGCATCTGTACTTCACCTTTATGTCGTATACCTTACGTGGGGAGCATGGATGTGATGTACAATGCCTATAAGAGCAAAAGGCTTTTGTGTACTTGCCAGATGTTAGGCTAACCTTGTTGGGATCTTAAGTTGACGCTAACAAAGTTTAGTCTGTCTTTGTTTGACTCAGCTCATCTGGGTATTTTATGGTTCATTGGTTTGAAGATTGTTTTCCGTATTGTTCTGACATCTGCAAAAAAAGCATCCGAGTTGCAAAACTCTTGGTGGGTGAGCCCTATTTTGTCTTCCTTAAAGATAGTGTTATTTCTACAACAAATCCCTCATTCAGGTCATTTGAGGTTTGAGGGTTTGCTGTGAATGTAGCCATATACATTTCCTGAGCTTTTAACCCAAGGAGAAAGGATTCTCTGTAATCTGGTCATGTTGGTGCAACTCTGGTATTTTATTAGATTTTAGTCCTTTAGGAAAGCTTTGCAGTTGTATGCTTCCTACAATAGGACAGACGTAGGACAACTTTGTCTGGTCTGTCATTTACTAGTTGATTATGCATGGGCATTTTTCCTTGTTATTCCTGCCATGATATATCATTTCCATACAGGATCAAGGCACATTCTATTAGAGCCATGTTTTTTTTAATGGCATACTGGAAAAGGGTGTATTATAGAAGCTTTCTAGTGGTATGTTCTGAGTCTGCTGTTTATAGTCCTGCATAGAATTTCAAGCTGGATTCCTTCCCCACGACTACTACAGGCTTTTGTAGGATCTTTTTTCATGGACACCTGGAATCTAGCCTTCCTTCTCTCTGTTGGATTAGGTATGGTAATCTACTGGTATAGTTTAAGCTACTGCAACATACTGATATGAACATAATACAGTTGTGTAAGTTGGACTTACCATAACAATAGGGTCTATATCATATGATCGAAATTTGAAAACTTCGAACGTTAAATAATCGAATTTAAATGTTCGAAGTTTTAAACATCGAACATATGATTAAAAAAAAAAAACAAACACAGAACTAACTGTTGTAGGCAGGGGCAAGCCTCCCTGCACCCCACACCCCCCTGCTCTTTAAATATACCAACTCCGAGACCGCAGTATAACGTGGTAAAGGGAGGATTTCCCTTACTGCACTGTAGTACTGTCTCGGACTTGGTATATTTAAAGAGTGGGGGGTGTGGGAGGTGCAGGGGGGCTTGCCCCCTGCCTACAACAGTTAGTTCTGTGTTTTTTTTTTAATCGTATGTTCGATGTTTGAAACTTCAAACATTTAAATTCAATTATTTAACTTTCAAAGTTTTCAAACTTCGAACATATGATATAGACCCTAACAATAAATGTTCCAGGTCATCACTGCAGCACTGCAGCAGTAGCTATACCCTCTGTCCTACGATAACAGTAGATGTTCCAAATCATCATTGCTGCAGTAGCCACACCCTCTTTCCTCCTTTTTTCTTTTGGTATATAATTATGTTTTCAGATTGTTATGTATTTCTAACCTATCTCAAGTCTCTCAGGTTAGTGATAGTCAATTTCCCTTCAAGGTGGGGCAAGAAAGTACTTTCCCTCCCAGGCTGCTATTTTCTTCCACTGGAGATGGAGTTACAATAGCCTGGGCATGACTGTGAAGGAGAGCCCAGAGACTTTTAAAGACTGGCTGGTCATTGTATCCTGGGCAGGATATAACCCATATAGAGTTGGCTGCTGCAACAGTGATGACTTTGAACAGCAACTGTTATAAGCACAACTTATAACCCAGAAGGAATGATGAGTGAGCAGGAACAAAACGAAGAGCAGATGGCTGCCATTAAAGCTACAAATAAGAAGGACAACTGTGAACTGTACTTGAAAAGGTAATTACTGTAGGTCAGGAAGTCAAATAATTGAAACAAACAGTAGAACGGCAACAAACAGAAGTGGAAAGCTTACAAGGGAAGTTGCAAGATATGAAGGAAGATAAAGCAGCAATAAAAGCTGAGCTGTAGGAAATTCACAGAATACAGAAACTAACAGACATAAAAATTAAATAATAAGGCAAGCAAAAAACTTAAGTTATCTCATTTGCAGGGTTGTTCATAAAGCTCATTGCAGATTACTCAGAAACACTATAAGAATGAAAGCTACACCTGAGGTATTAAATGAACTAAGAATGAATGGAACAGCTGCATGGATGAAATGCCCTGCAGTTCTGAAAGTACAACAGGAAGTACAATATGAATGATGTTCAAAAGTTTAAATAAATGAATCACAGACAGTTAAACCGCCTAGGTAATGAAAATCTGAGTAGTCTTCCAGACATGGACTGAGAGCACCCTTAGATGTAGGAGAGGTGACACTGAGACAATGGGAGGACATGCAGTGACAGATGCTGAAACCCCAACAAGTGAAGAAGAGAAGACTAGGAAGCATTGAGGCAGGCTGGGAAGAGAGATGAGCAGAATATAAACAAATTACAAAGGTAGCCACAAAGAGATGAGAAAAGAAAAGATGATGGAAAGGAAAAAAAAATGGAAGAGATGTATCAAAGGGACAGAAGAATGAGAAGCCTCGCCCAAGGGAGATTTAGCACAAAAACAGAAAGAAGCAAGATACAGACAAATGAGAACTCTAAGGAGATGGGAAGATGGTGCATCAGATGGCTTGGGTGACTCAGAAGTCAACTGCTGGAAAATAAAGAACTAAAGCTGGATATAAGTATATAGGATCGATGGCAGACTCAGAAGTGGAAGTCAGGACTACAGAAGGAATGAAAAGTATCACAAAAAGAAAGAAGCAATAAATTAATAGTAAGGAATGGACAATGAAAGACAGGTAACTGCAAGACAGTGCAAGAAGAATGTGTTAAATGAAACAAAACCTTACCTTGTGAATATACCCCAGTGAATAAAACATCAAAACTGTACAAACAATGGGATGAACTGAATCAATTCCCCTGACAGTGAGGGATAACGAAGCCAAGAGGGGGCAATGGAGCAAACCTCCAAGGTAAGTGGTAACTTTTTCATAACTACTAATTAATGTACAATCAACTGCAGTAAACATAAGTTTAATGACTAAGTCTTAGAAAACATAAGTAATAGTTGCTGCTGTAACAACTGGGAGAGGGGGTGTCAGAAGAAATATATGGGAAGGGAAAGTGACCAACTTCCCAGAGACAAATGAGAAATAAAGGACCAGTGGTGTGTAAGCAGTACAGTAAACGTCTTTTAAACTGCAAATAAAAAAAAGTTGGACTGTCTCACAGATGAAAATGGCACACGAGAATGGTAACCAACATGGGGAGGGGAGACCAATGAATGTAATAAAAAGACTGACATAAGTACTGGGTTGGCATGCAAAGTGTTGGTGTGAAAGACACCGTAAATGAAGGTACAATAACAAGAGTGGTAAGATTAGGAAAAGGGAAAGGAGGAATAGGTGGGAGAAAAGACTGAGTTCTGCAAGTGCCTGGGGTTCTTTTTCAGGAACACTGTGTGAGTGAAAATCTGAGGGGAACTCAGGGAAGCTGGAAAAAAGATGAGAGATACTCTGTAGGGGTGCAATGGGATTTGTACATTGTTTGGAAGAATTACTCTTTATTCCTGCTCATTCAGATACAGTAAGGTTGGAAGAAAAGTCTTCTATGTCTCTTTTAGAGTATTCAGAATTGTCCTTTTCACAAGTCTGATCAAAACATTTACAATAGGATGTCCATTTGGTATAAAAACACTGGGTTTGTTTACACCCTGACCAGGATTATATTCCAAATTATTAAGAAATATCAACTTTAAATTCAGCTGCTTCATGAATATTCTTAAATCAGTAACAGCTTTGACGTAGTTACCCCGTGTCTCTGGAACAAAACTAAGGTCTTTATTCAGAGCATTGTACTCGCTTTCCCTTAAAAGGTAACTTAGATTATAAACGATCTGGATTAGGTGCTGAACTTGGTCTTATTTTGATTTTTGTCTAAATTTCTTTTCCTTCTGCTTTTCTTCCTTTGCTGCCATAATTGATCTCTCTTTTGTGGTAATGGATTTGTATTAACAATTTCTCTTCGTTGTTAGAAAAACAGTTGCAAATCCGTCATTCTTACATTGGTGCTTTGCTGTTTTCTTCCTGAAACTGCTTTGAAGTTAAGGTAGGTACAGGGGAAGTTGTTTCTGAATTAGTGACCTCTTACAGACCAATTGCCTGGGAAATGGGAGTCCAAAGGAAGGGGCCCAAATATTTCATCGGTATCTGAAGTTTCTCTGTGATCATGAGTGGTCAGTTGCTGTTTTTTCAATTTGTCTTTATGCGTAGCAGCATTGTTTCTTAGTTGTGAATCATCTTTTGGCCAGCTAAAACACTACCCTGGCTGAAATTATTTGTTTTGTTTCATTTTTCTTTTTTTAGTAGTTATCTTTTTTTCTGATGTAGGGAAACAGATTCATAAGTGTCATCCAAAGGGTATTTTATTGTAGAAAAATTCTTAGATTTCTTGATGCACTTCTCAGAGTTGTTAATCTCTTCACGCAGCTGCTGTTTGACATCCACAATGCAGTCATTTATCAGTAAAATGTAAGGAACAGATAATATATAATATTAATAGTGTTCCGTGAAGGTGTTTAACATGTGGTAGTGGTGAATAAAAGAGAGAGTCAGTATCAGAGGTTCTTTTTAGAAGTTTTGAAAGAAAATATGAACAGGATATAGACTTGGAACTTTGTGAAAATAAGGCAGTAAATCAATGGAAAAAGAGAAGTGTGCATGTTACTAGATATAAGGAGAAATGGTGGATGTAGAAATAAATTCCATTGAAGGAAGGAAGGAACATAAAACAGAGAATTTAAACAGAAAGATGTGTGTAGGTTAAGAGGCAGGATTGTTGGTGAGTATTCAGAAACAAATGGAGCTTACCATTATTGAAATAGTGTGGTGAGTGATGACATGCAGGAAGGGGGCAATTGAGAAAGACAAGTATGGTCATGCTACCAGAGAAATAGCTCGCTATGCATCATATGGAGATGACTGCATAATTGCATTCAGTCAACATGCTAATTGGAGCTATCACGCCTACAAATGAGGAAATCAAAGATGGCAAGCAGTTGTGGGACATGTATAATTAGCAGAAGTCACAGTGTTCATCTGTTCTGAATGCCAGGATTTTCTGTGTACAGGAGCTTTACCACATATTGATGGTAGGAGTAGCATTAGCAGACAAGCATGTGTACGTGGTCACCTTTGGAGCAAGTATCTACCATGTTGAGCTATCAGCAACACAGATGGGTCTGCCAGGAACTAACATAGCATCACCTCCGCAGCCAGGAAATTGTTGATGGCTACACCTTAAGCAAGTTATCAGACGTGTGTCACCCATGCCTATCCTAGTGGTCATGAAAGTTTATATATCATTAACCAGGTTTGCTATGGAGACATCTCAGTGTCTGACAGTGTACATATTAGGGGTACTGTGCAGGTATCAGTTTTTCAAATCCTACACCAGTTCCATGATATGATTCAGCATGAGGAGGAGCATAAATGGTGTTCGCGGCCAGCAGAGGCGAGAAGCACCACAAGGCTGCATTTTTGGACATAGCCCTTCTTCCTGAGGTCTTGTGAGCCATTAACCTCACCCAAATTGCCATCGAGGCTTCATTTGCTGTACATGATGTCCACTATATCAACCAGAGGGACTTCCGTTCCATCATTCTGTGTTGCACAACTTATAAACAAAGGTATGGCATCTAGGTCCAAGGAATTCATTGTTCCACTGTATTCAGCACTCATCAGACCTATCATTGAATGCAATGCCTCCTTTGGTACCTACCTAACTAGGCACATCCAACAGTTGGAGCATCCACAGAGGTTTCTCACTGAAAGAATACAGGGTATAAGTGACATCTCTGCAGACCACCTCAAGGCCCCTATCCTTGTATTCTGTCTCCTACAGGCTGTTGCGAGGAGATCTATGTATGGCATACAAAGAATTGTCAGACCCTACCCTGATAGATTTCCTGCATATGCGTAAAACAACACCAAAATTACTGATTCTAAAGGCTTAAACTTTGCCTGTAATATAAATAGAACCTGCTGGAGAGGCAGGTATTATCCCAAAGATTATCTTTTCTCTGGAACAGGCTCCCCATCTATGTGAAGCAGAGTTCCTCCCTAACCCCAATTTAAGTGTAACTTGGACAATTGGATGGAGAACAGAAAATTCATCCCTCATTTGGCATCTTTGTCTCTAATGGGCACAGGCAGCTTGCAAACAATTCATCTCCTAGGCCCCTGCTTGTAAATGTTTAATCTCCCAAGCCCCGGCTTACATTTATCAAGGGTTCCAGAACTTGTCTGAGATTTGAGATCCATGGCTAGGCTTAAAAAGACCCTTACTTAAGTACACACCAGTTATGGACATGATAGTAGTTGCTTCAGAGGGTTAAGACTGTGAGCACACAGGGTTTGATTCCCAGCCCTCATTAGCCTACTGTGAGACCTTGAGTATGTCACTTAATCGGACATCACTGTTGGATCGCCCATGTAAATGGACTGCTTGTCGAGTTGGCCTACCTGGATAATAAATGGCTATCATCATTTTTATTATTATTATTACTTATTTAACTGCAGGACACCTAATCACATTTTCAGATAACTGGATTGCTAAACATCACAGGTGTTTTTGACCACACATATTAAAATTCCTGGTAATCTTATCACAAGGAAGTTACCTCACACACCAAAGCCATCACTAACTGAGCAACCACATATATCACTTAATACAGTCCAACCAAAGGTCACCTGAACAGGCATTTTTGGGTGGCAAAGCAATCCATTACGGTCATCCCTTCAACTTGTATATGCTTAACTCCAAGATCACAGAAATGACTTAAGAGAAACGGTGCTGTGTATCAGAAACTATAGCTTTACCACTAAATAGTACTGCTGTGTGAAGATTTGCAGTCTGTAGCAGTCCAGAACAGTTATGGGTTTTGATAAGTGGGCCTGATAAGATAGGATTTTCCAGTCAAATACCAATAAGGTGTCCTATTTCCATTTATTTTAGTAAAAGTTAAATTGGATGCGGTGTAGCAGAATTGTTTGCTTTCCTGTGCACCGTCATGGCTAAACCAAGAGATATTCATAATTTGATCACTGCTCCAAGTATCCTTAGCAGTATGGGTTATATTCTGCAAAAGATATAGCAACACAGTTGGGTATAACAGCTGGCCACTTTCCAAGCACTCAAACCATTAAGCAGCTCAAGCAGAGTTGAAGAAAGCTCAGTTTGGGTTTTTTGTTAAAAAAATGTTAAAATTGATTTAAACTACGTTTTCCCTGACTAAAACTTGTGTTAAATTGCTTTGTGGGGCTGGGGTAAGTGCTTTACACTGTGTTTTTTTGTGGGACGGTTACTTTTTATAATACTTACTTTTTTCACCAACCAATGCTGTCATTCTTCCACAGACTTCAGGCATCATTTTTGGCTTCACCATGGAACATTATACTTGATTCTTGTTTTTCCTTTTTTCCAGTAACAAAAAAAAGAAATTTTCCAAATAGCCATTGTCCTTCCAGCAGTTTGAAATTTGTTGCAGCTGCAGGTGTGTGACTTTGTTATGGCCATTTCTTGGTTCCTCCGACCATTTGCTATTTTCCTTGGCTTCGTCTGGTGTAGTCCCTTCAGCCACCTTGGACTGGAAGTTAGACATTTACTGTCTGGCCATTGTCCTACCTTTAGCAGGCAAGGGAGGACCACTCTTGTTCATCTAGGAAGAAGGAGAAGGGAATGCTTGTCTACTTACCAGGATTGAGTTGCATTTCTCCAGGGATGATTTGCTTGTCAGGAGTCTGTGTGCATCTACAGAAATTCCTGTCAAAGAAGCAGAATGTTAAACATTTGTCTTCTGTCTCTGTTATTTTGGTCAGTAGTGATTTACAGCACTTAGATCAGGGTTTAGTTCAGGCTTGTGACCATTCTAGTTCTAGTTTTACTGGTGAGTGAAAAAGTAGTTCTTTTTTTTTTTGAAGACATTCAAGAGTTTGAACAAGAAAATGATTGTGAGGGGACAACTTTCGTTTTTTTAATCTTCTCTTGATTCTGATGCTAAGGATAGTGTTTGTCTTTTTCCTGATAGTCCTTTGGAAGGATTATTGTTTCATTGACACCATGTTGATCTGCTGTTATTTAAGAAATATTATGATTTATTTACATCTGGCATTTTCTGAACCTACTCTATTTCTTTGCTGTCCTTTCACCACTAGAAGATGTCTTCCCGTACAGCCCGTAACTTGCCTGCTAGCTTTAGATTGTAGAAAATTCCTTGATCTTAAGTGTTTTTTTTTATTTTGTAATTCCAGATCAGACCCAGCAGTGATTTCTTGGTGAACTCTGCTTCTGCTAAACATCTGATAAATGTTAATCCCTCCCTTTCTGGTAAGGGGGGGGGGGGTCTTTGATAGATTTGGGGAAAAAAGTGTATTCTTCTGCAATACGTAATCTTAAAATTCTAATTGTCAAGCCCACATGTTAAAATTTATGCTTGCTTGCTGTTGAGAATTTGAGGAACATGATGGCTTCTTTTCCCTCACATGAGGAAGAATCATCTCTGAGTAAATTTTATTGCTTTTGTGTCTCAAATGACTAAACGCTCATTGAAGTCTTTGATTCATTTGTTGCCACTTCCAGAGAGAAGGTTTTCTTGGCTACATATACAACTTCTGCAAAACTCCTTAATGTGATGAGAGAAGGAATTTGATTCAAGGTGTTCAGATTTTTCAGCCTTCCTTCTCTAAATTTACTAAAGTTTTACAGCTACCTTTGTACCTTTCTGTAAAAAGGAAAATAAGCAGACTAAACACACTGTTGATAAGCAGACTTTTAAGAAGTAATGGTAAAGGGCCTCAGAAAGAGAGGAGGAACAACCCCCCCCCCAAAAAAAAAAATAAAAAATCAAGGACAGTCTAACAAGTCTGAATAACTATCTGCAGAATATTCCTCCCCTACCTTCCACACCCTGGCAACATCCTCATTCTCTCCCAAAAATCTCTCTGTCAATTTCTTTCTTTGGCAGGAGATGGTCTTAGATAAATAGGTTTTGAGAGTTATTCATTAGGGATACAAATGACAGTAGGAATTTCTCCCTCCTTTCCAGGGGATTCCTACACATCTGCTGGATCTGTCTTCTCTTTTCCTTTGTATCATTCAGCATCTGCTGGTTCAAGGGTTGATGGAGGCAGTCCCTCCTTCTCTGGCAGGAGAAAGTTTTTATTCATAGGTTCATAGGTAGGTACTAGGCTATTGGCCCTAGGGACTATATAAGCTTAGCCAAAAAGGTACCCTGGCTTTTACCACCCAAGAAAATTATTTTTCTGTGCCCCTGTCGAGCAGAGCTACAGAAGTGATCCCCGGGGTGAATTTTCTATCTCCCATCCAATCATCAAGATTTTTCTTGAAGAGTGCTAATGAGGAGCTTTGTTTGATATAGATAGGTTGTTTGTTCCAGAGTATGGGAAATCTCTGCGACATGAATTTATCCCTCCAGCATGTGTTCTGTTTATTGTTGTGACAAGGTTTAGGTCCCTAGAGAGTGTAGCTCGGAGGGATTGGGATTTCTTTAAGTGGAGCATGTCCAACAGCTCTGGGTTTGACATAGCTTTGTATGTTAGGCAGTGATCGCCTTTGAGTAGGGGTTATGCGATGGAGTAAAGCTGGAGTTTTTTGAGATGGTCTGTGTAGGGCATCTTTTTGAGGCTGGTAATCCTCTTTGTGAGGTATTTCTGTGGCCTTTCCAGTTGTTGTAGATGTATTGTGAGGTACATACCAAAGGGGCACTGTATTCTGTAATGGTTCTAATGAGTGATGAGTAGAGGGGAACAATTACCTCTTTTTTCCTGGGTGAGAAACCTTTTGTGATGAGGTGTGCCATGTAGAAGGATTTCCTGACTACTGTGGCAATGTGATTATCAAAGTAGAGACTACTGTCCACCTGTGTCCCAAGGTCTCTCATCACACTTTCGGTGTTAAGTAGACTACTGCCTATGTGGTAGTTCATGGATACAGAGTTTTTACCAAAAGGGATGACAATGCACTTTTTGGCATTCAGCTTGAGGCCATGGCTTTGACACCAGGCATCTGTCTCAGTGAGACCCTTTTGTAGGATGTCCACATCGTTAGGAGTTTTGATTATGGCTCCTAGTTTGCAGCCATCTGCGAACTTTGTTAGCCGAAGACCTTCTGTGTTAGCCTGTACTTCAGAGAAGTAGATACCAAATAGGAGAGGACCCAAGACTGAACCCTGTGGTACTCCACTTGTCACTGGTCTGAAATCAGATTTGGACTCTGCTACTTTCACAGTGTGGGTTCTGTCAGTGAGCCAGTTGGCAACCCATCTTGTGACATAGGGATTTATACCTAGTTTAGTGAGTTTATCTATAATTCCAGAGTGGGGGATGATGTCGAAAGCCTTGGTGAGATATAAATAGGCTGTGTGAACCGCCTTACCCTCATCTATGGCTTTGACGACCACTTCAAAGAAGTCTATTAGGTTTAGGAGACATGATCTGCCTTTTACAAACCCGAACTGGGTAGGGTCCAGAGTTTGGAGATTACAATGCCATTGTTTATAAGTTCCATGATGATACGTTCCATATCCTTGCAGACCAGGCTCATTAGGCTAATAGGGCAGTAGTTCCAGGGGTTCGTGGTGGCTTCCCCATTGTGGAGTGGGATGACCGTCGCTGTGCGCCATTCAGTGGGCATAAAGCCTGAGGTAAGGCTATGATTGAACATGGTACTTAGGTGGGGTGCCAGTTTGTTCTGTAGTTCGTGTAGATCACAGCCTGGGATGTTGTCAGGTCCCATGGATGCTGTGTTCTTGGCTTGGGAGAGTGTGTTTTTTACCTGTGTAGCTGTGATTACAGGAGCTTTGCATTCCTCTGGTATAGAGATGGGCCCTTTAGGGGGTGAGAGGGGGTAGAGTTAGCACTGAACCTGTCTGCCAGGATATTGACAATATCAGTTCTGTATAATAGTGCTGTAACTCAGAGCAGATCTGACTGCTGCCACTGAGATTCTTGACATAGCTATAGAATGCTTTGTGGTTGTCTTTAGAATCAGTGGCGATTTTGTTTTCATAACTAGCTTTGGAGGATTTTATGAGGGATCTTAGCTTCTTACTGAGGCTGACCAGGGAGTTCCTCCAATCATGGGATTTTACTCTTTTTTGCAACAGTTTCTTTCTTCTGTTTTAGAGTTTGTTTATGGCATGGGACCACCAGATTGGCTTCCTTTTCTTTTTGGAGGATAACATCTTGGTTTTGTTAGGGATTTCACAATCCATGCACTTGTGCAAGTGCTTATAAAGTGCATTTGTGTAGGATTCAGCAGTCATACTTCTATTGTCCGTCTGCATGGGTTTCGTGAAGTTTGTCACTTCTGTCTTAAGAAGCATAAAGTTGGCTTTGGAGACATTTTTTACGGTGGTTTCCTTAATGGTGTGCGCTGGCGGGATCTGGATGTGTAGGGTGATTAGCTTGTGGTCGGATTTGACCAACGAAGAACTGACCTCTGGTGTGGAACATTGGTTGCACATGTTGGTAATGACCAGGTCTAGGTTATTGCTGCCCCTGGTGGGGGTGTGGATAAGTTGATCCAAGGCATTGGAATTTGTGAATTCCAGAAAACTTTGAGCAAAGAGGTGCGTGAGTAGTTTTCCTAGTTAATGGTGGGGTAGTTGAAATCACCCATTATTAGGGTGTTAGGTTGTACCCTAATATTTTCCAGTGCATCAAGAAATGAGGAGTGGGAATGCTGGGGGATCTGTAGCAAGCTACAGTTTGGATTGCGATCTTGCCCAGAGTTAGTTGCACTTTGATAATCTTGGATGCATTATGCTGTTTAACTAGTCTGGAGGTGTGGATATCCTTAATGAATATGGACACGCCTCTGCCTTTAGTATTTCGGTCCAGGTTAGGTGGCCGAAAGGTGTGGTATGAATTTATAGCCTGGTAATGCAGGGGTGCTCTCTGGAGCCTTGAACCAGGTCTCTGTCACTGCACAGATGTCGATGTTCTCCATTTTAAGGAGTGCCTCGAGTGAGTGCATTTTGAAGTTTAGACTTCTAGCATTGAGTAACGATACCCACAGATTTTTCTTGCTTGTACCTGTTCTGGTGGTGAATTTGCCATTTGAACCTTGCCTAAAAATGGCACTATAGGGGTGACAGGAGCCTTAGCCAGTATCCGGAATCCCAAGGGCGACAGGTGCAGGCCATCTCTGGCAAAGCATTGTGGTCCGTCGATCATGTCATCCCAGGCAGACAGATACTGGATCCCCTTAGAATGACACCGGAAGCTTAGCCAATTGTTGAAGTCAATCATTTTGTCCTTGTACTGTGGTATCATTCTGGGTGATGGCAGGATGCTACTCGGGACTAGGGGCGGGGTCATACCTGCCTGAGCTACAAGATCGGAAAGCTCCTCCATGTCTTTTTTCATGTAGTCTAGGGAGGTATGTCTCAGGTCATTCACACCAACATGGACAATGACAGAGTCATATTTGTACTTGTTGTGGAGTGACCTGAGTGCGTGTGTTATGTGGCGGATCCTGGCACCCGACAGGCAGCTGACAGTAACTTTCTCCTAGTTTAGCCTGGTGAGTGCAACATCAGTGTGCCTGACTATGGAGTCACCTATGACTAGAGTGTTGGGTACATTTTTATGCCTTATCGGCTGTGGTTGAGTGGCACACTGAGTTTGTGGGCTATGTGTCTTTTGTGCTGTGTTGGGGGGGGGGTGGAGGTTGCTTGCATTTCTGCTTTGGAGGTCCCTGCTGCTTCGGCAGATTTTTATTGAGGGCCTCCGCAAATGTAGGGGTGTGTGTTTTGTGTTTCAATGTCTATGTTTTGGTGGTGTAGGTTTTGAGGGACTATGTGATTAGTGTGATGTGGTGCAAGTGTTTACCTTCTCCTCTTGACTGTCTAGTCCAGTCTTGGGTGAAGAGAGCTTTGCTTCCAGTTTGGCTATGTAAGTGCATCTCTCACAGGTTGTAGTGTTGGGTGGTAGGAGGAGAGGGTTGTCTGTGTACATGAGGCAATTGCTGCATTGCCCCCAAGATGCCCAGATTCATCAGGTAGACAGGAGAAAACACCGGGAGCTGACCCATAGACATGCCTGGATAGGTGCTTATTTATTAAGTACTTAAAACTGTTTTCCTCTAGACAAGTGAGGAAAGTTAAGTGCTGTAGTAATTTGTAGCTTATTTAGTGCTTACAACGAGTTCTAAACAAGTGCTGAGCTCAAGGAAACAGATTTGATTGCTAAAACTAAAACTGACTAGTTCTAATGGAAAATTCAAAGAGCAGACATTATGGCGCCGGGAATACTTTGACTCTAGCTCAGCGGCGATGCATAAAGTGTTTTTTTTGTTGTTTTTTTGGGTTTTTTTTTAGATAAGCTACCTAGTGCTTTCCACTCCTGCTGATAAGCTAGAAGGCTTCCCTCCAACAGAGAAAGGCTTGGGGTCTCAGAAACTTACAGTCCTGGATACAGCAAATCTGTATCTGGGCTAGACTACTTGCAGGAAAGGCAGGAAACGAGCTTAGAATTTTTTTTTTTGTTTCTTGTACTAGAGAAACAAGCTTCATGGCAACCAGTTCTAGATCTTTCCTTTCTTAACCAGTTTATGAAATTTCCAAAGTTCAGAATGCTATCCCTTCTACTGCTTCTTTGCAAGATGACCCGGGACTCCTTTTCCTCAGTTGAGACCTTGCTAGATGACTACCAACTACTTTTAAATGCTAAAAAAAAAAGAAATTAATGGTGTTTTTACCCAAATATCTGTCAGCACTAAAACAATCCTTCAGCATCGCGTCAGTAAACAATATCTCAATTGAAACTGTTTCTGTCACAAAGCTTCTTGGTGTCTTAATCCATAATAACTTAAAATATGATCAGTATGTCACTCAAGCCATCAAGAAAACTCAGCAAAAGTTGGACTTCCTCTACAGAGGCAAAATCTTCTCCTTTCTGTTCTTTATACATGCACCTATCTTGGCTAACCTTCACTCCACCTTAAAAAATAAACTAGATGTTTGCTGTAATAAAATAGTTAGGTTTGCATCCAACTTACCAAACCATTCACACCACTGCCGAGCACTGAAGCATCTATACTGGCTTGAATTACCAACTTACAAACCAACAGCATGTAAGTACGGCAACTGTGTATAGCCAAAATAGTAAAGCTCAAAAAGAAAAATAAATGGCCAGCACAAATAATAGTTCATATAGCACAATTTGCTATTTTTTTCACTTGCTGCAATATTTTAGTTAATAAATGATTTTGACGCTGTTATTTGTGCTGTCTTCTGTTTTTTCTTTTTGAACTACCAACTTACCTTACCTACTCTCAACTGCTTAGTGCCTACAAAATGATACACAGAAGTGACGCCTGCCCATCACTGCAAAACATCCTCAAACACTGCTTCAGTCCTAGGACTGTCTGCTTACAGAACAAATATCTCCTGATCAGGACCAAGTCACATAACGGTGCAGGCGACTCACTTTACGCAACCTATGTTGCCAAGCCCTGGAACTTCATCCCATCCTCCCTAAAACAAGACATTACCATACATTTCAGACACAGGCTATAACAACACCTAACTCCCTCATAGCTATGCTCATGCTCCCATCCTGACTAAATCCACCTTTCTTTCATTTCCTCTTCCATTGCCAGACTCTCTTTCAGTTACCCTGACTCGTTCACCATTCTTATCCCCATCTCTTTCTGTTTCATCCCCACTACTTCTCCTCCAACCAAATCTGTATCCTTAATCCTCTCCTACTAATAGCCCTTCCTTACTGAACTCATCATCTTAACTGTCTACTGTTAGCTCAAACTCTTCACTGTCAGAACTTTTATTACTTGTATATATTTTTTATTATTTATGTTTATACCATTCCTTCTGTATTTTCTGTGCCAGATCTAGTGACATCCTACCTCATTAATGTAATATACATATACTGAAGTTATGTACATTAGCATTGCTCTTGTATCTCCAGGTATTGCATGTTAACATCCAAAGCCACCACAATAAGAAAACACAAAAATAAATAAAAAACAACAAACCAGTGACCTCAAAAACTCATTTATTGGTCCTGACATCTCAGCTACAAGCCTTCAAGGAAGATAAAAACACGAGCAACCTCCCATGTATATATATTATAACTAATTATTCATTAAAACAATTAATGAAACAAGTAAAATTTCAATCAACATGCTAAAACCCTTATAGCAAAAGAATTTCATTTCAGAGCAAAATTTTCCAATTTAGCTCTGAATTCATACCCTTAGGACTTAAAAGTGTCAAATTTGAGTATATGAAGAGCTTCTTTATAAAGCAACTTACTTTTTATACATAAATCTAAGGGAACCTTTTCAGTTCTTTCCAGAATTGTACCCTGTAAACCTGTTACAGAACTCTGATGTGTATTCTGAAAATGTACTGCCACTGAACTAAATTCTTTGACATTGATAATGTCCCTAATGTGTTCCAGCAGTCTTACTTTAAAAGCTCTCTTTGATTGTCCAATATAAAACTTATCACAAGGGCATTTCAGAGCATAGATAATACCTTCCATATTACATTTAAAACTATGCTTAACATTAAACCTCCTTCCATTGATGTATTCAAAACTATTGGTAACATATTAACAAGCTTTGCACTTTCCACAGACCTGAATACCCAAATAGGGAATAATAGGGTCTAAATTAACTGGGGGTATAATACGTTTTCCTTCTACCAACATATTTTTAAACTTCTCCCCACTTTATAAGACACTTTGAGTTGCTTAGGGAGCCATGGATTTGCTTCTTTGTTGGACTGTAAAAAACTTCAATAATATTTTACTAGATTGATCAAAATGTCACTAAACAACTATATTCAATTGTAAAATATGTTTGTTTCAGGATCAGTTAAGTTATATTTGTATCTATAAGGCCTAACTCTATTCCCACTCAGCTTATTATTAGCTTTTAATACTGCCTTAGAAATGGCATGTTTATCATACCCTCTATACTGAAACATACTACTAGTCTTCATAATTTCTTCCTTAAGTTCAGATTCAGTATTACATAATCTAAGAATCCGTATCATCTCACCATAGAGTAAAGCTTCTATGGTATGTGGTGGATGACAACTCGTCACTTTTAAATAATAAATAGTACCTTCAAATTTTCTGTGTACTCGAGTATGTAATCGTGTAGAACTGGAAATATCCAGATCCACATCCACAAAAGAACCATTTTGCCCTTTTGTATGCCATCAAATTTCAACTCAGGTCTATTAGTCTGCAAACTGTCAATAAAACTATCTACTTCATCCTCTCCCCTTCACATTAAAAAATAAGATCATCAGTGAATCGAGCATAGTGTCTAACAAATTTTCTATAAAACAAAGCTTTGTATATATATATATATATATATATATATATATATATATATATATGTATATATGTATATATATATATATACACACACACACACACACACACACATGCATACACATATATATATATATATATATATATATATATATATATATATGGGTCTACTACTAATTACCGACACGACGATTCCCCGACAGAAAACTCCCCGACGCCAGATGACCGACATCACACAAACCCGACAACGCAAAACACCGAACACCATTACACCGACACACGGAACGTAAACAACACGCGACACTACATAGCATACACACTAGTCCTGACCCAAACCCTAACCCTAAGGTCCGACACTATCGCACACTTCACCTACCTGCACCCTAACCCTAACTCACTTAACCCACCCCTAGCCCAAGCTCCGACACTAACGCACACATCACCTACCTGCACCCTAACCCTAACTCACTTAACCCACCCCTAGCCCAAGCTCCGACACTAACGCACACATCACCTACCTGCACCCTAACCCTAACTCACTTAACCCACCCCTAGCCCAAGCTCCGACACTAACGCACACTTCACCTACCTGCACCCTAACCCTAACTCACTTAACCCGTCCCTAAACTACAGTCCCTCACTAGCACACACTTACCTTACCCGAGCCATACCTCCGACACTAACACACACTCACCTTTCCCACAGCCTAACCCGACATCCCACAATCTCGAGCACTTACCTGACCGCTCCTAACTCCGTCACCATCGCACACTTACCGCGTCGCGATCGCACATTCCCTTGTCGGTCTTTCCGCTGTTGGCAAATCACCCTGTCGGTACACTTACCTGTCGGTCATCTGGCGTCGGTGAGTTTTCTGTCGGGAAATCGTCGTTTCGGGCATTAGTAGTAGACCCATATATATATATATATATATACTAGACCCATGCTGAGATTTGCATAATAAGGGGCGAAAGCTGCCCCCATAGCTGTGCCACGTTTTTGTTGAAATATTTCACAATTAAATTAAAAAAAAATTATTCGACAAACAAAAGTGCAACAATTCCAGAATAAATTCAGTGGCGGGACATTCTCCCAGAAAAAATCTAACAGCCTCCATACCAGAAGAATGTGTAGTATTGGTATAGAGGCTGCTAACATCCATTGTAACCCAATACATGTTTTCATTCAATGGAAAATTCTTAATCCTATCCATAAAGTCAAACTCATTGACATAAGCAAGTAATGACAAAACTTTAGGCAACAATAAATGATGTAGCATACAGCCCATATTGTATAGGAAATATTGTTTCCCTGAAACTGTCGGGCGTCCAGGGGGATTTTTTGGGTAAACAGTAGAAACAGGCCGTACATGCATGATCTACATTAAATTTCTTTTTAGCATCCTCCCTGGAAATATACCCTAACCAAACACCTTTATCAACTAATTTCAAATACTGTTTTTGAGAAATGAAATGCATAGAAATATGAACTTTTTTATATACATTAACATCGTTTAATGATTATAACACATCTCCAAATAACTCGGTACACCCATAATAACCAACTTATTGCCTTTGTCAGCAGGTTTAAAAATAAGGTTATGGTTCCCCCTTAGATTTGTTAATGCAGCCCATTCTCCCTTAGTAAGATTATACGCAATATTATTCAAGCCTTTAAAAAACATTTCAATTTCCAATGCAACAGAAAAATTCAATATTTGATGAAATGACTTAATTTCTTTAACAACTGGTGTAAACTTATTATTTGAATTTATCTTACTGGTATCAAACATATAATAAGCATTCACTAGTTCATCCGAAACACGAGTAAAAACTTTCATTCCCTGACAAAGAATCAATTTCCTCATTAACTTCCTCATTAACTAACATTTCATTTTTGTTGTAGAAAAAACATTTTAATTGCAACTTTCTTATAAACTTATTTATATTACATTTAATATCTTGTAAGCGTGGAATAACAGTAGGTATAAACTTCAGTCCACACTCTAAAACCGCTATTTCAATATTGCTTAAAGAATATCCAGACATATTGACAATATAAGAACAGTTACCATTTTCCTTTCTTAGAATACTGAAATTGCTGCGGTTGTTGATTGTTGTAATTTGATTGTTGATTGTCCCTCACGTTGGCGTTTGTTTGAATTAAACCCCCCCCCCCGGGCCTAATTTGTTGAGTTCTGAAAAGTCCGTTGCATACCCTCTGAGTTCTGTGGTCATGGTAGTGATTGAAATTCTTTTTTTATTGTTCACCGGTACACTTTCTTCTTTCCCTGATAATAGACTCATTGGGGGACACTGCTAATGAGAAAGACCGTTGTTCTAACTGTCCACTTCCTCGTTCAAAGAACACATGATGGGATGCTCTTTTGCGATTGGTTTTGGATAAGAAAGGCTTACCATTGTCATAATTGCAGGTATCCCACACCAATTTTTTCTGGCAAAGATTTTCTCTTCATGGCTTCTTAATTTAACATTAATATCACCCAGCACTTTGTCCAGAAATTCCGGACCAGTCTGAGTAATTAATTTACTACAGGTAGAGTTTATTTCTTTTCGTAACTCACTCTATTTTACCCTCTCACGTTCCACTAATATGGAGATCCACTCCAAAGTACATTTGTGAGCTGTAAGCACCCACCTCTTATGTAAGTTACTGTCTAATTCATCCTGGAGATTAAAAGGGGTAGAGGGATCTTTAAATTCTCTTGGTCCCCGTGGTGTAATATCCAGTTCCTGATATTTTAAAATACTCTGGATATTCAGAAACACAGACGTTTCTTTGAACAGTAATTTTTCAAGGGAATCACAAAGTACCTTGTTTCCGAACCCATAGATGCTGCATATCTTCTTCCAACTGCAGAAAAAGGGTCAAATAAATGATCATTCTGTTTCAACTTCCATCTCTACCAAATAGTGGAAGGTTCATTAAAATCACTGCCCGATCTAATAACAGCCTCCAAACACGAAGAACCAGCCTCTCCTTGGGTTGGATGTAATGGAAAATTGTTACCTATTCTCTGCTGTGAATCAGGAAGACTATCACAAAATAGTCTAAGTAAATCCATGTTGGGGTCACTGGTCATGAAGAACCATGATCCAAAGCCACCACAATAAGAAAACGCCAAAATTGATAAAAAACTACAAACCAGTGACCTCCAAAACTCGTTTATTGCTCCTGATATCTCTGCTACAAGCCTTCAAGGAGGATAAAAACATGAGGAACCTCCCATGTATATATAACTAATCAATCAACTAATTAATCAACTAATTAATTAATTAAAATTTTGCTCTGAAATGAAATTCTTTTGCTTTAAGGGTTTTAGTATGTTGATTGAAGTTTTAATTGTTTCTTTAATTGTTTTATTGAATGATTTCATATAAGGGGTGGCGTAAGCCACAGAACTTTGGGCTAGGCTTATAAATGCCTTAGGGCAGATAGCCTAGTATAAACCTATGAACCTATGAACCTATTAGTTATATATATATATGAATGGGAGGTTACTCATGTTTTTATCTTCCTTGAAGGCTTGTAGCCGAGACGTCAGGAGCAATAAACGAGTTTTGGAGGTCACTGGTTTGTGTTTTTTTATTTATTGCACGTTAATAAAATAATATAAGACACAAACCGATGAAAGAACACAAAACTGAAAGCTGGTTGCAGGAAGGAAGGCACCAAACACAAAATGTAAGAACAACCAGTTTAATCCAAAATGAAGCGCTTTTCTTCACAGTAAATACTGTGACTTCTTCAGATAAAAACAACATTGAGAGTATGCCCTTAAGTAGTCAGTGAGCAGTAGTTAATTAGTTAAGTAATTAACCAATATTAGTTAATCAGTTCATTTCATTCTTCTTGACAACAAATTGAAAACTAGTACTCATAGAAACTGCAGTTTCTAAAGACTACAAAAGTGTCACAAACACATTTAGACACACCCACATGCAAAACTCAAACCCTATCCCTACAGAAGAAACAATGCTAAATGGTTTTATATACCATAAAATACCAACAAAGGTTTTTGTACTTTATAAGTACCAAATATCTAAAATGACATGGTAAACCCATGTTCGTTCCTACTATTGTTGATTTTTAAGATCATATGTACAATTAATACAGACTTTACATGAATTCTATATGTAAAACCCTATCTAGTGAGGCTTTTTAAATTCAGAATACATACAATAGAACATCTTTCATTTAGACCTGGATACTGCCCTGCATTGGTGTTCAACTGCCATATTAATTCTAAACATTCTAACTCCAATGAAACTGGACCCCCCCCCATGTTATCGGGTACAATTTGGTCTATTGCCCTGAAAAAAACCTGTGATCCACGTATTTGCAGATATGTTTAGCTAGGGTACTGTCTTACCTCAAATTGCCAATGTGGTATAGATGTTCATATATTCTTTCCCACAATTTCCTATCTGTTTTCCCTATATAGAATGCGGGACACATTTGGCATCGGGCTAGGTATATGACCCCTTTAGACTGGCAGTTTAATCTAAATCTGGTGGTGTATTGAGTGCCTTTGATCTTAAACTTCTAACCCACATCCATATGTTTACAGTACTTACACATACCACATTTATACATCCCACATCTACTGACTAGTTTATTAGAGTTTCTTTCAACTAGATTTTTTAAATTGGCTCCTCTTTTGAAGGTAATTCTAGGTGTGTGAGCCACTTTCTTACTTATAAAGGTGTCTGACTAAAGTAGGTCCCAGTTCTTCCTGATGATCCCACATAAGTCAAGAGCATCTACACTGAATAAAATAATGAAATTATTAAAATTACTAAAATTCTGGAGTACATTACTGTCTGTGTTCCCTTCATTCTGTATACCTATAGTATCAGTGGGTGTATCAATTTGATTTTGACTTAAAATAGGTTTGTACACTCCATTCGTACGCTTGTGAATCACCTCTTCAATAAGCAGATTCAACATCTGTACAGGGTAACCCCTCCTAGTGAACATCTCCTTCAAGTTGTTACATTCTAAATAGAAGTCTCTGTCTAGGGAGGTCATCCTAGCTGCCCTGACCAACTGTTCTTTTACTACTGGCTTCTTCTGGTGGTAGGGGTGACAGCTATTAGAATAAGTTTCTTTTCTATATATATATATATATATATATGTGCATTTTAGCATTCGCTGATTGTATCTTTACAAATCAGAACATCCAAGTATGATACAGAATTTGTACCAAATTGTGATGTAAACTACAAAAAGTCAGTTGTCTCATTAAAGTAACGTCAGTTGTGATGAAAAGTACTTCATTTTTGATTAAACTGCTTGTTCTTACATTTTCTGTTTGGTGCCTTCCTTCCTGCAACCAGTTTTCAGTTTTGTGTTCTTTCATCGGCTTGTGTCTTTTGTTTGTGGATCATGGATGTGGTAGGAGCTTTTATCACCAGCAGGCAGTCATCACAGGAAAATAGCGACGACAACGGCAATTTAAAGTTGCTTATCAGTCTATTGACCCAACGGATAGAGGACCTTAAGGACAATGTGAGCCACTTCTCCAGCCCTTGCCCTAATACTACATCAACACAAGCTAACTCAACTAATGTTGTTACCAATACTATACCATCTACTTCTGGCATTAATAATGTCAGTATTCTGCCTGCTGACAACATTTGTTTACCTCTGAGTCCTGGCGGGAACCGAACTGCACAAATTCAAACTGTTAATAATAATTCTCCAGTTGGAAATAGTTCCTCGGGGCTTATTGGTTCTCCAGATGCACATACATGGCTCAGTGAGCCGTTTAACTTGTTCTCAGAGGAAAGTGAACAGGAGTTACCGGCTGGAGGAACATCAAGTACAAAAAATATAGATGTTATGTTGTCCAATCTTGCCTTCATTCCTACCCATGGGTTCGGCTCCGACTTGGCTATACTCTAGCTCAAAGTCTTCAATTGGTTCGTGGCTCAGAGGTATCCCATCATGCAACAGGTCTGTTCCTCAAATCTCGTTTGCAGCTCGTTAAGCTCAGATGTGGTCTCGCTTTTGGCCGTGGCTAAGTATATTGTTTATAACATTTTTATAAACTGTTGACTTGTTGTTGCTAAAAAAAAAAAAAAAAAAGCTATTTTCATAGCTCTGTGTGTGTGGTAGTGGTGTTTTACTGCCTTTGTTTTTTTCTCTTGCTGTTTTTTGTGGCCTTGTTGTTGGCTGTTTTGGTATCCCGTTTGTTTTCTTTCCTCATGGGCTAAGCCCGTTTAAGTTAGACGACCTAGTCCTCCCCTTTGTTTTCTGTGTGGTCTTTGGTTTGGGGCCCCATTCTGTTAACGTCTAGTGTTGTTTTGTCTGGCTAGTGGTGCTATCCTGCCTTGTTTCCCCAAGCTAGGCCCATTTAAGTTAGAGGACCTAGTCCTCCCTGTTGTTTTTCCCGCTGGTTTCTAGGCCGTTTTAGTTAGAGGCTCTGTTTCTTGTGTGGGGTTAGTTGGGTTGATTGTGTGTACTTATTGCTTTGTTCCTTTCAGCATATCCAAGGATTCAAAGGAACACAGGCCTTCGGGTTTTAAAAAGTGTGTTGAATGCAACAATAAGATGTCTTTAACTGTGTGTGCATGTACTGCTTGGGGGTTATTCACCTTCAAGAGACCTGCTTGTTTTGTCATTCCTGCAGTCCCCGTGCGCTACAGGAGAAGAAGAACAAGCTCATTTTGAAAGGACTGCTTAAACACTCCTTCGAGGAGGACTTGGCTAAGTCTTCCAGTGCATTTTTCTCTCCAGCTAAAAAGGACAAAAAGACTTCTAAGAAGCGCTCTCTGGCTCTGTCTGTTTCTTCGGAGCCGCCAGAGAAAGTTGCTAGAACAGCTTCTCCTCCTTTGGTTCCATTGCCCTCTGTGCCGACAGAAGGTAGTCTCTTGACTAAGTCCATATCGGCAGCCTGCCTTTCGGAGCCGGTCACGGATATTTTGGTTTGAAGCCAGTCTCCAGTTATTCGACCGGTTTCTTCTTCACGCAAGTCCCCTTCTGTAGGGAGATCCAGATCTCCTACATTATCCTCCAGGATATCCAGGACCCTTTCCAATGAGGACGTTGATTGGGTGGTGAAGAAACTGCTTCAGTCATTGGTGTTGGCCAAATTGATTTCAGCTCCAACCCAGTCGGCTCCGGAGCCTATGGCCTCTTCATTCTTTGTTGTTCCTCTGAGCCTTTCTCGGCCTTCGGAGCCAGAGTTGTCGATTCCGTCGGGTGCCATTAGGTTGGTTCCAGTAGCCTCTCCTGGCTTCTCGGTAGCAATTTCCACTCCAACCCCGTTGGCGGTCCACAGTTCTCCTGTCGGACCCGAGGGGGTGGGATCGGATCGATCTTTATTGGTTCCGAGCCTTTCTCGGCCTTCGGAGTAAGAGTTGTCTGTTCCATCGGGTGCTGTTAGGTCAGTTCCAGTAGCCTCGCCTGGCCTCTCTGTTCCGATTTCCACTCAGACTCCGTCGGCTCCGTCCATGGGGTCAAGGGTCCATGGTTCTCCGGTCAGACCCAAGGGGGAGGGATTGGATCGATCTTCATCGATTCAGAGCCTTCCTCTTGGTGCTTCGGCTCGAGTGAGCTTCGACCCGACATCTGCTTCGGACCTCATCTCCTCGGCACCGAGGGCTACTACTGTTTCCTCTACAGCTAGTCAGCCTTCAGAGCCGGGGGTATCAGCCTTCGAGGTTATGAGGAGCATGCTGGCCAGATCGTCAGCTGCATCCTACTGCACTGATACTCTACCACCTCCAGCGCCGGTGTCAGTTTCGGATCATGCTCTATACATGGGCAGTGGAGACCCTAAGCATCAGGATACATCCATGAGTGGTCCCTAACTTTGACGTCTCCGCAGAGGTTTTGCCTGAGGAGCCTGCCAGAAAGAGATTGTGTAAGAGGAAACACTTTGACTCCCCGGATGAGTCTCTCACGTTGGACACTGACCTTGAGGAGTCAGAGGGGTCCCCCAAGTCGTCTTCTGAAGATATCTCTTTTTCAGATGTCCTGGAGATCTTGAAGCAGAGAGGCAGCTGGCCCTCCAAATCCCCTTCTGATGAGGAGTCTGTGTTCCTGAAGGCTTTCGCGTCTCAATCCTCTGCCTCTTGAGTTTCTCCCCCCTTTTGATGAGGTACTAGATCTTGTCTATCGAAAGGTGTGAGAAACTCCTGACACTGTGGAACCGGTCCCTAGGAGACCCAATAAGTTTTTGTCCGCCCCCTCTGACAAGGAATATCTAAAGGCGTTCCAGTAGATGCCATGGTGGTGGCAGCAACCACCAAGAAGGAACTTGCTTAAACTTCGTCTACCATCCATCCGCCTAACAAGGAGTCCCGGGCTATGGACAGGTATGAGAAGCGTGTGTTTACCTCAGCTCTCTTTACACTGCGGTTGCTGAACTACTTGACGCATTTTACAAGGCTCCAGGGAGATCTCCTAAAAGAGCTAGGAGATTCTCTACAGGGTAACATTTCTGATGTTGTGGCACAGAAGGTCAGTGCACAGATGTCTACCCTAAATTCCCTTACCAACTCCTCCATGAGGCTGATCTCATATGCAGCCAACGGAGCGAGTAGGGCAGCGAGTTCCAGAGTCTCTCTTAGGAGACACTCCTGGATGCGCCTGTGCAATTTTGTGGAGGCCTTAAAGTCTACATTCACCAATGAATGATGGGTCATCTTTGTTTGGAACCAAGGTGAAGGACACTCTCACTAGGTGCGAACAAGAAGGAAAAACCCTGTCTGCTGTGGGAGTCCGTTTTTCCATGCCTTCTAGACCTTATCCCAAGGGCCAGAAGGGTGGGAAAATGTGGTTCAGAAAGTCGCAGAGGTTTTTTCAGGGAGCACAAAGTGATTCTTCCTCCGGAGGCAGGGGAGGGGGTGGAAATTCAGGTAGACACCACCCTAGAGGCAGAGGAGGCCCATGTAACCAGGGGGACAGTTATTCTTTTCGTGGTTCTCCCTACCAGCGCTCCTGAAGGGAGGCCTGACTGTGCATCTCTGGAGCCGGTTGGGGATCGCATTTCTTTATACCCAGAAGCCTGGCAAGAAGTCACCCAAGATTAGTGTGTATTAAAGATAATTTCCAGAGGTTATCATATTCCCTTCTCCTCCCCTGCCAAACAAGAGAATCCCAGACGTTCCACCCAGTCACAGGGATTTTGCAACTTTAGAAACAAAAAAGTTGCTTTCAAAGGGAGCCATCCAGCCTGTCCCCGCAGACCAAGTAGGATTAGGGACTTACTCCAGATTCTTTTTGGTGCCGAAAAGAACAGGGGACCTGAGACCCATTTTGGATCTCAGCCAGTTTGAACCTTCATGTACAAAAGTCCAAGTTCCATATGGTCACCTTGCAGTCAATACTCCCTCTGTTAGGGAATGATGTGCGGATGTGCTCCATCGACCTCAAAGATGCTTACTACCATATCAAGATGGACAGGGCATCGAGAAGTTGTGTACACTTCCGGCTGGGAGCCAGTCATTTTCAGTTTCACACTGTGCCCTTTGGTCTCAAGGTGTTCACCAAATGCATGGCAGTGGTAACGGCTCACCTGAGACGTCAGAGATTCCAAGTGTTTCTGTACCTGGACGACTGGCTCCTTTCTGCCACCACCAGGCATCTACTGTTACAGACCAGGGACGCCACCATTACACTGTGCCAAAGGTTAGGAATTACTCTGAATTGGGAAAAATCTGCCTTGTTGCCTTCGCAGCATGTCACTTTTATCAGCGCCGAACTAGATACGGTGCTCATCAGGGCCTTCTTACCAGAAGAGAGAATTCTGGCTCTGCAACAGCAGGTCTACACCTTACTACCATTGAGGAAGGTCAAGGCAAATGTGGTCCTCAAGTTGTTAGGGACCATGGCTGCCACAATCATGTTGGTTCCCCTTGCCAGACTACACATAAGGGTTCTTCAGTGGCTCCTTTTCACCCAATGGTCACTACAGTATCTTCCACTCTCCCATTCTATTCTGATTACGGACAAGTGCAAGCGGGGTCTACGCTGGTGGCTTCAGGCCAGCAATCTCAACATAGACAAGCCTTTTGTCCCATCTCCTCCAGTTGCCACGGTGACCAAGGATGCCTCCCAGATCAGGGGGGGGGGCATTATCTTGGCGGGACTGTCCAAGGCACGTGGCAGGATCACGAGACCCATTTGCATATCAGTGTCTTGGAGATGAGAGCAGTGCTATTAGCGCTGCAAGCACTTCAGAGCTTTCTCCCTCTAGGGACAATTGAAATCCACTCAGACAACATGTCAGTGGTATGGTACCTGAACAAACAGGGAGGAACCAAATCATACCCCCTTTGCAGAGAGGCACTTCGAGTTTGGCAGTGGGCGGTGTCTTCCCAATGCTTTCTAGTTGCAACGCATATACTGGGGAAGTCCAATGTGATTGCCGACAGGCTGAGCAGAGCTATCCTAATGCCTCATGAGTGGTCCCTGAACAATTATGTTGCGGAAGAGATATTCCACAGATGGGGTCAGCCTTGCTGCGATCTGTTTGCCAGCCCCCTCAATGCCAAATGCCGCAACTATTTCACCCTTATCCCCCTGGAAGGGGAGACACCCAGGGACGCTCTGGATCACGATTCGCCCTCCGGTCTTCTCTACGCCTTTCCACCATTACCTCTGATATCAAAGGCAATTCAGAAATCACAGTCTTTGGGAAGCAAAATGATCCTCATTGTCCCACAATGGCCTTGTCAGATTTGGTTTCCCTTCCTTCAACCCTGTCTAATGGACAAGCCCTGGATTCTGGACCCAGCTCCAGATTTGCTGACTGATATGTCAGGACCATTCCATTCCTCCATCCAGACCCTCCAGTTGACAGCTTGGCTGCTCCAGTTCCATCCTTAGTCAGGCTTCATGATTTTTCCCCGGAAGTGGTCCATATTCTATCATCTTTCCACAAGCCTTCTTCCAGGAAGATTTATTCCAGTAAGGGGAAGAGATTTTCTATTTGGGCCCGTGAGAGACATATTGATCCTTATACAGCACCTATTTCGGCAGTATTGGAATTTCTTTCTCAACTGTTCATCAGGGGTCAGCTGAAGCAACCATTAAAGTGCAATTGGCAATGATTTCTACCTTTCACGTTGCTAATGAGCCCAACCTTATGGCTCATAGGCTTTGTAGGGCTTTTCTGAGAGGGACATTGTTAGTCCGACCTCCAGTCTTTGAAACAGTGATGCCATGGGACCTCAATTTTGTACTACGGAAGCTCACCTCATCTCCCCTTTGAGGCCCGCAGCTATGTGTAACATTAAATTCTTGTCATGGAAGACAGTATTCTTGGTAGCCATAACTTCAGCTAGGCGGGTCTCTGAACTCCAAGCATTATCGATTAGGCCACCTTATTTGGTGTTTCACAAAGATAGGGTCTCCTTAAGAACCAACCCTTCCTTTGTTCCAAAGATTGTCTCTGTTGTCAATATCAACCAATCCATTGAGTTGCCTGTGTTTTTTCCTGAATTTTCCATCAGGGCAGAATTTAAGTTTCATCAGCTATATGTTCATAAACAATTGCGTTTCTGTTTACATAGGACAAAAGATTTCAGGAAATCAGATCAAATGTCTCTCTCGATGTTCTTCGTGTTTCACTGTTTCAGTCATTACATTTGGGTAATCTGCTTGCAGGTTGCCCTCAGTCGGCCTGATTAACAAAGTCTTGGGTCCTGCTTTGGTTGCTGTCCCTTCTTCCATGACGTCAGCTCATCAGGGTTATAAAACATGCAGCCGACGTCATTACATCAGTCTTTCTTGCTGTGCAGTGCCTGAAGCAGAAGCAGTTCGCAAGTGCCTATCGGCCGACTCCAGAAATTTTCGTTTTCAAGTTTCAGAACCGAAGTCTTCAACTGAAAGCTAAGTACCCCATTGGGGAAACTTTTTCTTGCTCCTTACCGATGTCAGTAAAAGTTAATAATTGCAGTACTTGTGGAAAGCGAATACCTCATAAAGATTTTCATTCATACTGTATTCCTTGCTTAGGCCCTGACCACGACGTACCTTGCTGCCGGTTTTGTGCTTTATTTAATCAGCGCACTATCCATCGTCGGTATATTTTTGCCTCTAAATATTTCAGTTCTCGGTTTAATTATCCAGAATTGTCATCGGTTAGCCATCTGACTGCCGGGATTCTGAAAAAAGGCAAAGATAAAAACAGAGACAGGCTGCTGAGTTCCAAAACTGCCGACGAAGTTTCTCCTAAGCCAGTCACCAGTTTGCCGGTACTCAGTGAGGCGCTTTCGCAGCCCCTGATACCCGCTACTTTGAGACCCATTCGGAGTCTGGTATGACACGAGATACTTCAACTATGGAACCCACGGATGTCTCTACCTTGGATGGGTCCGGAGCCGCTGTGCAGGCACCAGCTTCTGAGGGTGTATTCAGGCCTACAGACTTGCATATTAAATCGACACCTCCTTCATTACTAAGGCTTAAATCTCGATCTATGTCTAAAAATCCGACGGCCAGGCCACATGCTCAGGCCCCTATGCCTAAAAATCAAATGATAAGAATGGCTGAAGTTCTAATAACTCTAATCAGAGGTAGTCAACCCCCCCCCTCCCACCCCCAAGAGGCCTAGGGCTGAGCTTGATTATGAATCTTCTGATCAGGATTCTGTTTCTTCTTACTCTTCTGATGACCTGGATTTGTCCATACCTACTTATGAAGATTCTGATGCAGAGGATTCTATTCCCTCTGCTTCCCCTCCTGGGGATTTTTCTTTTGGGGAAACTTTACATACTTTAAGGGAGCATTTCCACTGGGAAAGCCAGGAATTTTCTGATTCAAAAAAGAGGCATAGGGGTTTCCTTCTACCTCAGCATAGGCTTTTGGCTATACCTCCTGTACTAGACATTGTTGATGATGTGTTCTCAGAATCCAGTTTGGCCCCTGATTCTCTGCCTCCTGCTCCTAGTAAACCTGACAGATACTACAGGGTTCCCGAGACTCACAAGTTCCTTTTCAAAAATCCTGTTGCAGATCCAGAGACTATTTCTCAGGGGCCCAAGGGCGTTAAGGCTTCTACTGCTAAAAATCCTACCCCTTCTGATAGAGACTCCAGGGCGCTGGATAGATGGGGTAAAAAGGTTTATACTTTTGCAACCTTGGCAATCAGAGTTTTAAACTGTCAATTTCATATGTTAAAATATCAGCAACATATTATTGGACTGCTTAAACAGAAAATTATGTTGATTCCTGACTGTGTGGAAAATAAAGATTTACAGGATTTAATGCAGTCTGCTCAAAAAGTTGGAAAACATACTTTGCAATGTGGTTTTGATTCTTTAGAGGCCTCTTGCAGGGCTGCTGTCACTGGGTCTGTGCTTAGAAGGCATGCTTGGCTTAAGGAGCAATCTTTGCCTGATCATGTTAAAGCTAAATTGTTGGATGCTCCTTTAAATCAGGACCCCCTGTTTGGCAACAAGGCTGAAGAAGTTCTTAAAAAGATGGAAGATAAAGCTAAATCTATGCAAACTGTTAAACATTTTTTTTACAAGTGCAGCCTCCGAGATTTAGTAGGCACTGGCCTACTAAGAATTGGTCCTTTCCAGTCCCTTCCAGGTCCTCTCAAGCCAAACCCAGACACAGCAAAAATCCCAGGTTTCAGTCCCAGGGGACTCTCAGAACTAAGCAGTGGGGGGCATCCACTTCCAAATCTGGAAATAACAAGACATCTCCCTATGGTAAACAGTCTCAGTGACTTCCTTTTAAAATTCCCAAGCACTTATTTTTTGACTGCCCCTCTGGGGGGAAAGATTGCTCTTCATGCAAAGAACTGGGAACTCATAACCCAGGACAAATGAGTTTTAAATATAGTGTCCCAGGAATACAGATTTCATTTCCACATGTTGCCAACACCAAATGGGTGGCCAGACCTGCCCCCAAATCAGTGGGCAGAGACTCAAAAACAAGTGCTTTCCCTCTTAAGCATGGAGGCTATTCAACTGGTACCAGAAGAGGAAAAGGGACAAGGTTTCTACACCAAACTTTTTCTGGTACCCAGAAAAAACAAATCGTGGCATCCAATCCTGGACCTGTCTACTCTAAACATCTTTCTGGAGATTCCAAAATTCAAGATGCTGACTCTTCACCAATTACTTCCTATGCTAGGCAAAGATGCCTGGTTGGCAACACTGGATTTAAAAGAAGCATTCCTGCACATCTCAATCAGGGAATCTTGCAGAAGTTACCTATGCTTCAAAGCAGGCTACACGCATTATCAGTTCTCTGCACTGCCCTTTGGCTTGTCTACTGTGCCCAGGGTAGTCACAAAGTGCCTGGCTCCAGTTATTGCATTTTGCAGGCAAAGAAGTATTCAAATATACCCATACCTAGACGATTGTCTAATTCAGGCAGAAAGCCAGGGCATACTTTTGAATCATCTGGCATTTGTAAAAAGGGTTCTAACTTGTCTGGGGTACACCATAAATGAAAAGAAATCACAACTGGTACCCTGTCAACAAATTACATTCCTGGGAGCAAGCTTGAATACAACTAACCAGATGGCTTACCTCATGCCAGAAAAGCAAATTCATTTGGTAACCTATTTCAAACAAGTGGCAACAAAAACCCTGCTATCTGCAAGACAAATACTGCAAGCCTTGAGGTTTATGGCCTCCTGCATTCTTCTAATTCCATATGCAAGACTACATATGAGGAAACTACAATGGTATCTAAAAAGTCTATGGAGTCAACATTCTCACAGCCTGGAAACAATGATTCCTATCATACCTTGCCTACGCCTGGAGTTCTTCTGGTGGGCAGAGGCCTGCCACCAAAATGAGGGACTACCATTCACACTACCCCCTGCCACCCATACCCTAACTACAGATGCATCAGACTATGCATGGAGGCTCACCTGGCAGGGAAGTGAATTCAGGGCAAATGGAACCCAAGTCAAATGCACCTACATATCAATCAAAAAGAAATGTTAGTTGTACAGAATTCTCTGACAGCCTCCATTCTTCCAGGACAAATAATGGTAAAGCCGAGAAATGTTAGTTGTACAGAATTCTCTGACAGCCTCTATTCTTCCAGGACAAATAATGGTAAAGCCGGACAACACCACGGTTATGTGGTACATAAACAAGCAGGGGTGTACACATTCCTACCCCCTCTGCAGACTAGCCATGGCATTGATGAACACAGCCTTGAGCTACCAAGTGCACCTACAAGGTCAATTCCTGCCAGGAAAATTGAATACACTGGCAGACGGACTAAGCAGCAACCTCATGGACCCACACGAGTGGAAACTGGAACCAAAGATTTTCAACATGTTGACAAGCGAATGGGGGAGCCCAGACATAGATCTATTTGCCTCCACCCAGAACTACCAGTTGGACAAGTTTTGTACAAGGACTCCCCACAAACAAGCCTGAAAAGTGGATGCTCTGTCCTTCAGCTGGAAAAACCTATCAGTCTAGCCCCCCCCCCCCCCCCCCGCTGCCTCTACTCTCTAAAGTTCTACTAAAAGTCAAACAGGACAAACCAAGGAAGATCTTGATTGCTCCAGACTGTCCGTGCCAACACTGGTACCCCCTCCTGCGCAGTGTGTCTTAGGTATCTCCATGGCACCTGCCTCAGACCCCTTCCCTGCTGTCTCAGCAGGAGAACCAAATTCTGCACCCTCAGCTTCCAACATTGAACCTTGCAGCCTGGCTAATCACTTAAATTCACTCTTATCATCCCCCAGCAAATCTGTGATGGATGTCTTTTTAGACTTCTTAGGCAAGAAGACCTAGTACTGGAAAATCTTATGCTGAAAAATGGAAAAGATTCTGTGCCTGGAACCAGTCTCAAGGGATGAGCACAGCAACGCCCAATTTACCTCAGATTTTGCAATACTTAACTGAGATGCTTCACAAGGGCCTGTCCTTTTCTTCCATTAAAATCCACGCCTCAGACATTTCAGCTTATTACCTCCCCTCTTCTCTCATCTTCTGCTCAAGCAGTACCTCAGAGGGGCCAAAAACTCGAGACCACCCAGGAAAACTCCAGCCCTTGGCTGGGACCTTAACTTTGTATTGGAGAAACTCACTCTACCTACTTTTGAGCCAGCTGCTACTGCAGACTTAAAATTTCTTTCTTGGAAAACAGCTTTCCTTTTAGCAATCACTTCAGCTAGAAGGATATCTGAATTACAGATTCTTATGGCAGTGGAGCCTTTCATCATCTTTCATGCGGACAGGGTGTCACTCAGGACCAATCCATCCTTCATGCCCAAGGTGGTATCCAGTGTGGCTCTTAATCAGTCCATTCATTTGCCAGCCTTTTTTCCCAATCCACAGAACAAAGGGGAACAGATTCTGCATTCCTTGGATGTGCACAGACAACTTAGATTCTACTTGGACAGAGCTAAACCTCGAAGAAAATCGGAACAACTGCTGGTAGCATTTGCTGCAGGGACAGAGGGGAAGGCTATTTCAAAACGAACTATTTCTAAATGGATAAGCCATTGCATTCATTTCTGCTATAAGCACCATGGAAAACCTATCCCCCAGGGGATCAGATCTCACTCCACCAGGGCTGCATCTACTTCTGCAGCCTTTCTCAGAAATGTTCCTACCAGGGACATCCTAGAAGCTGCTACTTGGAGTTCTGTACATACTTTCACCAAGCATTATCATTTGCCAGTTTTCTCTAAATCCAGAGCTGGCTTTGCCACTGCTGTCTTGCAGGGCCTTATTGCTGGCTTCTAATGCTATATAAACTCCTCCTCCTCCCAACCATATCTTTGGGAATCCACCCAAATGTAATGACTGCAACAGTGAAACACGAAGAACATAGTACAGTTGTGTACACTTGCCATAAATGTAGATGTGCGAGTGCATTCACTGTTGCAGTCCTGGTTACCCTCCCTCCAGCCCCCTAACTTCTTCTGGCTATACCTCTGCTTTCCTTTACTATGCTTAAAAGCCTTTTTGGTGTATTTGCTTTTGGTTGGAGGTATACTTTTGTGTTTTTGTTTATTTGCTCCCCATTGGGGGGGTCACCTGACATCTGGGGCAAGAAAAACTGATGTAATGACGTCGGCTGCATGTTTTATACCCCTGACGACCTAACGTCATGGAAGAAGGGACAGCAACTGATGCAGGACCCAAGATTTTGTTAATCAGGCCGACTGAGGGCAACCTGCAAGCAGATTACCCAAATGTAATGACTGCAACAGTGAATACACTCGAACGTCTACATTTATGGTAAGTGTACACAACTACTTTTTCAGACTCTAGACTTGGGGTTCCTGTTTCTAAGGTAACCTTTTCTCTCTGGATCTCCAATTGCATCTCATTTATTTATGCTTCCAATGGCAGAGAATTACCCTTTAAAGTGAAGGCTCATTCTATGCAATCTGTGGCCACCTCAACTGCGTTTCAGGCTAGGATGTCTATGGGTGATGATTGTGCTGCAACAACATGGGCTTCACCTCATACCTTTATTAGTCACTACAAATTAGATCTGGTCTCTAGAGGCAGATCTTCCTTTGGTTCTATGGTGCTCAAGTATTTTTCACTGAGCCACCCAAGATCAAGGTGCTAGGGACGCTGTCCCACGGGTAAGAATGAAGGCGAGATTGGACTACATAACATCAAGAAGTTATGTACTCACCATAACGTTCGATGTATGTAGTCCATCTTGCCTTACATTCTTACTAACCCTCCCTCCTTCCCCCCTCCTGGAGGACCTGGAGGTATTTTCTCTAGGTGTCAGTAGTCCTTTCTGCTGGGGTTGTTCTTCTTAGTGTGTACGTGTGTGAGTTTGCAGCAAACAAGATCTGGGGAATAGACTTGTTGCATGATGGGATACCTCTTAGCCACGAGCCAATTGAAGACTTCGAGCTAGAGTATGGCCGAGTCGGAGTCAAGGTTCAGCTCCGAACCCACGGGTAAGAATGTAAGGCGAGATGGACTACATACATCGAACGTTATGGTAAGTACATAACTTCTTGTTTCCAACCTGCAGAAACTGGACTCATGTATGCTTAAACATAAAAAGTTACAGTTGGAAATTAGCTATTTCTGCCAATGCATAAGTGAAAATATTGTCCCGAAGGGGCTGAGAAGGTGGCAGTACCCCACTGGTCTGGAGGAGGCGGGTCAGTGTTTCACCAAGAGCTCATCGAGCTCTTCAACAGACAAGGGATTGAACTATAGCAGGTCATGTGTAAACATTACCAATGATCCATCAACAAGTTGATGGAAGAAACTACTGACCTTGATGCAGCTATTAGAGCCAGTAACGATTTTCAAAGATACCAGTACGACTACAATAGGACTTTCTCTAGTATAGAGCAGTTCATTAACAATTCAAAGTCTATTTAAATAAAAAAGTTGAACAGAGACCGGGTAGCGTATAACAAATCAACGTACCTGAAACCACCCACATCTCAGCAGTGGAACCCTACAGGCCAAGGGAGTAGCAGGGGTATGTCTACTATGAATGAGGAGGTCAACAACCTTGATTTTCATGACAAAGAGGTTGCAGCACAGACTGTACCTCGTAGGAGTGAAAGGATCCACCTGCAACAAAAATCATACTACAACACATCTAATAATGACAGCTCACACAACGGCCAAGGTGAAAATTTTCAGAACCGTTCACTAAACCACAAGCCCCAGCAACCAGAATCAGAGAAGAACAAGAAGGGGAACAGAACGAGGAAGTGAACATTGATGCAGGTAGCAGTTTTTGTAAATTGCTTTACAACAAAGAGAATGACTTTATTATCTAAAATTTCTCTGGCAGACTATAGATGGAGCCTTAGTGGAGCTATTTGCTAAAGGGGTTGACTTTTGTGCCATGTTATCAAGCAAACCTTGCCTCTTCACTTATAGACCTAAAACTGTGCGTAAACTTAATCTAAATCTCATCTTAGGTGAAAATACTACCAGAAAAGATGAGTTCCACATTCCTAGTACATTCAGTCCACCCTTGCACCCAATCTTAGACCTGTTTGAGCAAATTTGTGAGTTGGACTTCAGGAATGAATTGATGAAAAATAAAACCAACAAGAATTTTGTAAGAAATATTACTGTAAGAGAGAGGCAATTAGATGAATTGCAAACGGTCGGTGTGAGAATAATGAAACCTGACAAGAGAGGGGGACTGGTTGTGATGAACATCAGTGACTTTAGTACTAGAATGTTACAAATACTCAACACAGATGCTTATAAAGAAGTTTCTAGAAACGAGTTAAATACAGCTTACAGTCACGTTAATTCTTTCATATACAAATTGTTAATTGAAAGCAGAATATTTATTTTTATTTATTTTATTTTATTTTATTTAACATTTGTTGACCGGGAATGTCCGACTAGGTTCCACAGAGCCTGTTTTCAGCGGAGGCCTGGGGAGAAACGCTCCAGATTATATATTATATTATATATATTAATCTTTTCAACTATTTATCTATGCCAGTGCCAAGAATACCTAATATATTTGGGGTACCTAAAATGCACAAAGATATAAGCAACCCTCTCGTGACGCCAGAAATAGCATAAAGTATGCATGTGCAAAATATGTGAATTCTGTGCTACAAAAATATGTAACTAGTGAGAAACAAATTTGCAAGGACTCTTGGTCATTCCTACACTGTCTAAATAATTTACAATATGGCAATAGTTACAATTTTTTTAACAGTAGATGTTAAGGACTTGTATACGTCCATCCTACATAGGTAGGGCATAGAGAGAATTAGCCACATTCTGAGAATCAAGGGCGTACCTAATGATACAATAAGTTTGCTTAGTGAACTATTGGACATTATTTTGTCCAATAACTATGTAATCTTTGACAAAAGATTGTTTTTACAACTGTCAGGGATAGCCATGGGGTCCCCCGTGTGGTGCCAATTTAGTAATGGCTGACTGGGAACACAAATTTGTCCTACAGAACAACTGGGTCCAAGACAAGGTACACTACTACACTAGATTCTTGGATGACATCTTCATGGTGATAAGGGGTGACAACGACACAGCTAATGCAGTTGTCATTTACTTTAATGAGACAACTGACTTTTTGCAGGTTACATCACAATTTGGTGCAAATTCCAAATCATAGTTGGATGTTCTGATTTGTAAAGATACAATCAATGAATGCTACAACGCACGTATATATAGAAAAGAAACTTATTCTAATAGTTTCTTGCACTTTTCTAGCTGTCACCCCACCACCAGAAGAAGTCAGCAGTAAAAGGACAGTTGGTCAGGGCAGCTAGGATGACCTCCCTAGATAGAGACTTCTACTTAGAATGCAACAACAACAACTTGAAGGAGATGTTCAGTAGGAGGGGTTACCCTATACAGATGTTGAATCTGCTTATTGAAGAGGTGATTCACAAGCGTATGAACGGAGTGTACAAACCTATTTTAAGTCAAAATCGAATTGATACACCCACTGATACTATAGGTATATATATTGAAGAGAACACCGACAGTAATGTACTCCAGAATTTTAGTAATTTTAATAATTTCATTATTTCCTTCAATGTAGATGCTCTTGACTTATGTGGGATCATCAGGAAGAACTGGGACCTACTACAGGCAGACACCTTTATAAGTAAGAAAGTGGCTCACACACCTAGAATTACCTTCAAAAGAGGAGCCAGTTTAAAAATATCTAGTTGAAAGAAACTCTAATACACTAGTCAGTAGATGTGGGATGTATAAATGTGGTATGTATAAGTACTGTAAACATATGGATGTGGGTCAGAAGTTTAAGATCAAAGGCACTCAATACACCACCAGATTTAGATTAAACTGCCAGTCTAAAGGGGTCATATACTTAGCCCAATGCCAAATGTGTCCCGCATTCTATATAGGGAAAACAGATAGGAAATTGCAGGAAAGGATATATGAACATGTATACCACATTGGCAAAATGAGCGAAGACAGTGCCCTAGCTAAACATATCTGCAAATACATGGATCACAGGTTTTTATTCAGGGCAATAGACCAAATTGTACCCGATAACATGGGGGGGTCCAGTTTCACTGGAGATAGAACATTTAGAATTAATATGGCAGTTGAACACCAATGCAGAGCAGTATCCAGGTCTAAATGAAAGATGTTCTGTTGTATGTATTCTGAAATTAAAAAGCCTTACTCGATAGGGTTTTACGTATAGAATTCACGTAAAGTACGCATTAATTGTACACAAGATCTTAAAAATCAACAATAGTAGGAACAAACATGGGTTTACCATGTCATTTTAGTATTTTAGATATTTGGTACTTATAAAGTGCAAAAACCTCTGCAGGTATTTTGTGGTATATAAGAACATTTAGTATTGTTTCTTCTGTAGGGTTAGGGTTTGAGTTTTGCATGTGTGTGTGTCTAAATGTGTTTGTGACACTTTTGTAGTCTTTAGAAACTGCAGTTTCTATGAGTACTAGTTTTCAATTTGTTGTCAAGAAGAATGAAATGAACTGATTAACTAATATTGGTTAATTACCTAACTAATTAACTACTGCTCACTGACTACTTAAGGGCATGCTCTCAATGTTGTTTTTATCTGAAGAAGTCACAGTATTTACTGTGACGAAAAGCGCTTCATTTTGGATTAAACTGCTTGTTCTTACATTTTGTGTTTGGTGCCTTCCTTCCTGCAACCAGTTTTCGGTTTTGTAAAATAATATAACTTCTAGAGTGTGTGATAAATGTCTTTACTATTTGTCTCACTACCACCTATAAAGTAATGCTTAAAATGTTTAAATTTTATTGTTCATTGTAAAAATATATTTTATGTGGAGCTTTTCTCCCTTGGCCTCTGCTGAAAATGAGACTTGTGCCTAGTTCAGCTTTACCGGTAGACAAAAGACAACATATAATTAAATAGACGACATGCTACTACTCATTCCCAATTTAAGTTTTTTTAATTTTTTTTCTAATTTAGAGGATACTTATTATTATATTCCTATAGCACCATAGTTCAAAAGATTCTTAAGGTTTTATGTGTTTCAGTTCTGTGCGTTATCCTTTTGGTTATCTACTGCTTCAGGGTATTCACAATGTGTCGAGTTCTAGAAATAACCTATGGCATTCTTCAAGGTATTCATATTTTTACTTATTTCGATGACTTGCTTATCTTTGCACTCTTTTTCAAAGTGTCAGGGATCTTTGAGTTGCGTGAGAGAGAACTACTTCACAAACTGTGGTTTCAGGAGAACATCCAAAAGCTTTGCTTTATTCTTCCTCACAGGAGTGTTGTTCTGGAATGTCTTCTAGATACCTCAGCCCAAAGAGCTTTTCTTCCACAAGAAAAAGTAGATCTATATCTAGATCTATTTCTCTATTTTTCCATTCAGTCTAGGGCCTCAACAAAGGAATTTTTCAGGATACTAGGATTCATGGCATCCATAATTTTTGTGATTCCTCTAGCCAGATTCCATTAGAAAAATTCAGTGGTACCTAAAATTGGGTACAGGACATTTTGTCCCCAGCCATTTTGACCTCTCTGTTAACATGTTTCATAGCTAGATCTGTACCACATTGAATAGTGTTTTTATAACCAGTATAGGAGAGATGAAAGTATTACTGGCAGTAGTCATCTTTAACGTGGTGCAATCACAGTGAACTGACGTTAGCAAACTAGAAAAACTGGAACCACGACTGAAAAATAAAAGCACCTTTAATAAGAATTAAATAGATAAAATTGAAAAAAGTTCAGATAAGAAAGGCTTGCGTTTACAGTCAATTTTTACAATTAAACTTAATTATTTTTAAAACTTGAAATACACCGAATAAAACTTCAGTTATGCTAATTTCAATCATGGGACTGACAAAACTTAAATATACTGAAAATTTAAATCCAGGAATACCTTGCATAAACAAAAAACATTCATTTCATTGATTGCATTAATTTACACTGTACAAGCTACGATGTATTGTTTCGTAGAAAGGCAAAACAATTAATAACTACAGATACACCACAGTACACTAAAAACATGGCACTATTGGCAAAAATAAAAATATTGTTGGTCTTGGACAATTTGAGCAGGAAAAAGTGAATGTTAGGCTAGTTTCAATCATGGAAATGACAGAACTACAAAGACATAACCTTAACAAGAGACAGTGCCAGTCACACAAATTTAGAGTACCTACATGGAGTTTCTTACAATTTCTTAATGGGCTAACTTTAATGTGTGCATGTGTGTGTGTGTGTGTGTATATATATGTATATATATATATATATATATATATATATATATATATATATATATATGTATATGTATATATATATATATATATATATATATATATATATATATATATATATATATATATATATATATATATATATGTATATATATACATGTATATATATATATATATGTGTGTATATATATATATATATATATATATATATATATATATATATATATTTATTTATTTATATATATATATATATATATATATATATATATATATATATATATATATATATATATATATATATATATATATATATATATATATATATATATATATATATATATATATATATATATATATATATATATATATATATATATATATATATATATATATATATATATATATATATATATATATATATATATATATATATATATATATATATATATATATATATATATATATATATATATATATATATATATATATATATATATATATATATATATATATATATATATATATATATATATATATATATATATATATATATATATATATATATATATATATATATATATATATATATATATATATATATATATATATATATATATATATATATATATATATATATATATATATATATATATATATATATATATATATATATATATATATATATATATATATATATATATATATATATATATATATATATATATATATATATATATATATATATATATATATATATATATATATATATATATATATATATATATATATATATATATATATATATATATATATATATATATATATATATATATATATATATATATATATATATATATATATATATATATGTATATATATATATATATATATATATATATATATATATATATATATATATATATATATATATGTATGTATATATATATATGTATATGTATATATATATATATATATATATGTATATATATATATATGTATATATATATATACATTTATGTATATATATACATTTATGTATATATATATATATATATATATATATATACACACACATATAATTGTTTAAAACATTTGCATTTGATCTATATAAAATAATATTAATGTTAAATTCTTATGATTTTAATGTTTAAAATGTTAAATATGTTAACTTACTGTTTAAAATTCTGATTAATTTTATTAACATGTTAAAATCGCATTAATTATATTTGCAGATTAAATACTATGTTAAAAATTAATATTTGCATATGAAAATGTTAAATAATATATTAACTTCCTATATAAAATTCCTGATTAAAATACTAAGTTGTACAAAGCTGTTATTAAATTTAATTGGGGTGAGATAGTCCATATTCAAACTCTCGAGTTACTATTGTCATATACAATAAATGTAAATTTTAATATGAAAGTGTATCCAATTGCATTGGTGGACAAATCATCTGGAGTCAAACTGTCCTGATCCCCTAAAATCAATAGGGTCACAACAACAACGTACTCTGACATTTCAGATTCCTGTTTTGGGATTTGTGATATTAATCCAGGTCTGCTATATTTCCTTCCATCTCTAGTGTAATCTGTAATAACAGATAACTCGGTATTTGCTTGGGGTTGGTATTTATGGTAGTAAAAGTGCAAGCTCTTTGGAACAAAAAAGACAGACCAGGACATACAAATGTAAAAGAGATGTTGGCAGCAATAAAGGCCCTCGACTCTCTAATCACCTATGGGTCCCAGGACCATAAGAAGTGGTTACAGACAACACCACAGTAAGGTGTTACACAAACAGCTGGGGGATCTGATCTTGCTCTCTGTGCAAATTAGCCATGGGTATAGCTTTTCAGTGCAGTCTCACTTTACATGCGTGTTACATTCTGTCAGAGCAATATTTTGTGGCAGACAAGTTGAGCAGGACCAGGAAGGACCCTCACAAGTGGAACCTGAATCAGGGGGTCTTCCAGGAGCTGATACAGCTGTGGGGAACACCTCATGTAGATCTGTTTGTCTCCATTCACAACAATCAACTGGTGAAACTCTGCTCCTGGACTCCATACAGGAAGGCTTCGAGAACAGATGCATTCTCATTTTCTTGGAAAATAATGTTCCTGTATGCTTTTTTGCCCTTTTCACTGATATACAGAGTTATTCTGAAAATTCAGGAGGATTATCCAAAGATCATTTTGGTGCATCTGTTTTGGTTCAGGCAACACTGATTCTGTTTTTGTTTGGAAATGGCCAAGGGCAGTTTTTCCAAGCTTCCTCTCATTCTAGACCTGCTCACACAAGACAGTGGTTGAAATAACTTCAGGACAGTGGTTTTTTGATACACTCTAGCTTGAAACAACTTCAGTTAACTGCCTGGGTGATAGTGTTAATACCTTTTAGGCACCTCTTTTCAGAGGATGACCCGCAGATATTAAAGGAGGTAAGAAACCCTGCTTCTAAGAAATGATTCATTAGCAAGTGGAAAATATTTTCTAGTTGTTGCCAAGACAAGAACATATGGACCCTTTTATGGCTAGTATTTCTTTGGCTCTACAATATTTGTATGAGGTATTATCCCCTGGTCTATCTTACTCTTCTGTCAGGGTTCATTTGTTGGATATTTCAGCATGTCTGCCCATGGATCCTCTCCTTTTAGTGCACTGCCATGTTAAAATGTTTTTGAAAGGAGTATTTACATACCAGGCCTCTTAAAAAAAACACATGGCACCTCCTTCAGATTTTAACTTTGTTTTGGGAAAATTAACATCTGATAATGTAAATCTTTATTCATTCCTTACTGTTAGGACTTCGGTTCCATCCTTGGAACCAACATGGCCGTTACCAAGCTCACTCCAGCCAAAAACTCTCAGTTAAGACCTACCCATAATGCCCCTCTCATAGTCTCTTCAGATCTCGTTTGTCATGTTCCTCGTCAGATGTGCCAAGCCTTGTCTCTCAAGCTAAGTGTAGTGTTTTTTGTAATTATCTATATCAGTACCTCTTTTTAGCCAGTTTAATCTATATATCTTCTTTTCGTCTGTAAACTTATATACTTTTTCTGTATCCTACCCTTTACCTTTGATAGTTTCTATAAACGAAAAACAAAAAAAAACCCTCTCTTCTCTATTTTTTTTTTGGTATTTATCTTGTCATTCGCGTGATATTTGTTCCAGCTTCAGCAATTGGACTTTGGCTGAGCATAAGAACAAGTTGATTTTGAAGGGTATGATGAAAACTCCCTTCTTGGAAACTCTTTCTGGGACGGAGGTCTCACCACCTCCTACGACTGAAAAACATAAAGGAGTCACTCGGTTCCTTCATCTCTTTCCTCCTCGGAACCGAGCCGACACCGAGTTTCTCCTGCGCCTTTGGCGCAGACCACTTCGGCACCAAGCTACATGTCTTCTCCCTCGGTGCCATCGCCTAATTTTGACTCCTATCACTGTACCAGCTTTGGCACCATCCTCCTCGGTGCCGAACTGGGTTTTGACACCAGCTTCGACTACCATACCCGCATCGGCACCATCCCCAGCCACGGTGCCGATATCTTATACGGTTCCACAGACAATGACACCATCGGTTCCAAAAGTCGAACACCTTCCCAGAACCAGATATTCTCCCACTTATGACCCCTTTTTGGGACAACAGTTTAGTCATTTTCTCGAGAGACCTGACTCTCCTTTGGCAGCTTCCTTCAGATCCACCAGGAGTCTTTCAGAACAAGATGTAGTGAGGGTTGTGGACCAGCTTTTGACAGCTAGAGGATTGCCCACCCCTGCTAGGTCTTCCTTCCATTTTGGAACGGAAGCTTTCACGGCATATTCACCAGTATTTCCTCCTCCGGCCTCTTCCCAGGCCCAGGAGACTTCGGTACCAATGACCACCCTGGTGCATACTGTCTCTGCTCTGACTGCAGAGGTTCCCCTATCAGCACCGATTACTCTTGTTGCAACAGCTCCACTGGAACTGGCGCACCCTCGGAGCAGTGATTGTGCTGTTGGCACTGTGGTTCCTAGTTCGGCACCTATTTTTCACTGGCGCCATCTTTTGCCATGGCTCCACCGGCAGCTAACGGTCCTCCCAGAGCTCCTCACTTGGAGGTGGGCTCCTCAGGGCAGGGTGTGACCCCGGTTCCGAGGTTGTCCTTCTCGGGTCTGTGCTCCTATCCCGCCTCGGGCGGGCCTGCTTTCCAGGTGATGGAGAGGTTACTTGCGTCAACAGGCTCGCAGTTAGCACCACTGGCATCAACACCAGAACCCTCCCCTAGCATGCAGCTGTCCCAACCCCCTACTCTGGGATCCTGAGCACGGAAGCCACAAGACCTTTCCTTGAAGAGAACCCTTTCTCCGGTGTCCTCCTCAGAAGATCCCACTGCGGAGCTACCCCGGAAGAAATGGTGCATGAGAAAGCATCTCGATTCCCCTGAGCAATCCATCACTGAGGACACAGATTGTGATGAGGGAGAAGGGTCTCCCCCAGAAGACGTCTCATTTGGAGACATTCTCAAGATCCTCAGACAGAGGGGATACTGGAAGTCTTCTAACCCTTCTTCGGAGGGATCAGTGTCCTTGCAGGCATTCTGTGCTCAGCCATCTACTTCCTGGGTGACCGCTCCTGTGGATGAGCTTGTTAAGCTGATTGTGCAGAGTGCCTGGGAGGCCCTGGACAACATAGAACCTGTTCCCTGGAGGCCGGACAAAATTTTATCCACCCCCGAAGACCAGTCCAGTTGGTCCAAGTAGCTAGTAGTTGATTCCATGGTCATGGCGGCGGCCACTAAGAGGGAACTGGAAGAGGATAGATCCACTGTCCATTCCCCGAACAGGGAGTCTTGGGCTATGGATAGACTGAGGAAGTGGGCCTACGCTTCAGCGACCTTTGCCATTTGATTGTTGAACTATCTGGCACACTTTACTCGCCTCCAAAGTGACCTACTATTAGAAATGTCTACCTCTTTGGTGGGGGTACTGCCTGATGAGGTGTGTGACACTGTTGCCTCTCAGCTCGCTACCCTGGAATCCATCTCACACTCCGCAATGCGCTTGATATCTCACACCACTGAGGAGGCAGCTCGAACAGCCACATCAGGCATCGTCAGGAGACTGTATGCTTGGATGCGTTTGTGTGATTTTGCAGACCCCTTTAAATCTTCCTTTGTCAGTGCGCCTGTTGATGAATCTTCCCTTTTTGGTCCCAAAGTAAGAGACACACTATCAGGTAGTGAGAAGGATGGGAAGACCTTGTCTGCTGTGGGCATACATTTTTCCACCCCCTAGAGATCCTATTCCAGGAAGCAGAGGGGAGGAAAAATGTGGTTCAAGAAGTCCCAAGGATCTTTTCGTAACACTAGTGGTGAACAATCCCCCCGGGGCAGAGGGGGGATCTCATTCAGAAGATGCCCCTTTTGGGGCAGAGTGGGTCCATGCAACCAGGGCACTAGAGATTACTTCTCCGGCCGACTCTACCTGCGCTAATGAACAGCGGCCCGATTGCTTTCCTCTGGAAGCAGTCGGGGGTCGATTTGCTGTACGCCTACAGGCCTGGCAACTCGTAACGGATGCATAGGTGCAGAGAATAATATCCAGAGGCTACCATATTTTTATTTTACATTTGTTAACCGGGCTAGCCCAACTGGATACATGTCCATTTTCAGTGGAGGCCCGAGGAGAAAAGCTCCGCTAACTACTACTTAACAAGTTAAGAATATACAAAATTATACAATACAAAGAAAACATTTTCTTTAAACCTCTTACATATCCCATTCGATCTTACTCCCAGACCCGTCAAATATATCCCCGATGTTCCACCCAGTCAGAGGGAGGCAGCAGCCTTAAAAACCGAAAAGCTGCTAAGAAAAAGAGTCATCCAGCCAGTCCCACCAGACCAGTGAGGATCCGGGTTTTACTCAAGGTTCTTTTTAGTGCCACAAAAGACAGGGGACTGAAGACCAATCCTGGCTCTCCGCTTACTAAACAAATTTATAAAACCTCAAAAATTCTGGATGGTCACGGTACAGTCCATCCTCCCCTTTCTAGGGAAGGACAGCTGGATGTGTTCTATAGAGTTCCAGGACATGTAATGCCACATAAAGATAGACAAACGCTCCTGGAGGTTTCTCCGCTTCCAGCTGGGCGCCAATCACTGTCAGTTCAAGGTACTGCCATTCGGTCTCTCGACAGCCCCCAGAGTGTTCACCAAATGTATGGCAGTCGTAGTAGCTCATCTCCGACTACAAGGATTCCAGATGTTTCCATACTTAGATGATTGGCTCCTTACCGCCACGACCAGGAATCTTATCATTCACAGCCTGTCTTACACTCAAGGCTTTGCTGTTTGCTTAGGTATCACGATCAACATGGACAAATCTCAAATGTCCCCAACAAGAGCACTGGAATTCATTGGAGCGATCTTCGACACAACATCATGTCAAGCTTCGCTTCCTCCTCACAGGCATTCAAAAATACGAAGCCAGATTCAAGTCCTCCTCCCACAGACATTTGTACCAGCACACCTTGTACTACAGCTATTGGGATCTATGGCAGCAACCATTACCTTAGTTCCACTGTCGTGGTTGCACATGAGACTAGTACAGTGGCTCCTTTCATCACACTAGTTGTTCTTAACCCACCCACTCAACCACATGATATGCCCTACAAACCTTTGCAAGAAAGAAATGCTTTGGTGGATGAAGCCAGAATCGAATCTTATGTGTCGACCATTTTGTCTTCCCAGCCCAGGGCCACGGTGACCATGGGTGCTTTCCTGCTAGGGTTTGGGGGCATTTCCAGGGAAAGACAGTCCAAGGCACCTGTTTCCCCATGGAGACCAGTTTGCACATAAATGTCCTGGAACTGAGGGCAGTTCTTTTAGTGTTGCAAGTGTTCCGCACATCCCTTCCTTCCGGGACTGTTGCAATTCAGTCGAATAATATGTCGGTCATCTGGTACATCAACAAACACGGCAGAACCACGTCTTACCCCGTGTCAGGAGGCCATGAGAATTTGGCACTGGGCGATAGCTTCTAACCACTTTCTTATAGCAACGCACATTCCCGAGAGTTCCAACCTTATTGCGGACAATCTGAGCAGGAACATTCTGATGCCTCACGAGTGGTCCCTCAGTCCTATAATAGCGGATCAGATCTTCTGCCATTGGGGCAGGCCTTGCTGTGACCTGTTTGCTTCCCCCAAACAATAAATGCAGATGCTACTTTGCCCTGACCCCCCCCCTCAGGGGATGTCACCAGGGGATGCTCTGATGCACGATTGGCCCCCGGGTCTGCTGTATGCCTTTCCCCCGTTTCCCCTCATCCAAAATTCCTCCAGAAAGCTCGAAGGTTGAGAAGCAAAGTGATCCTTATTGCCCCTTATTAGCCCCATCAAGCCTGGTTCCCTTTCCTATGGCCTCATCTGATTCACAGCCTGTGGATCCTATATTAATCCCAAGGTTTGCTATCTCACCCTCCGGGACTGGTTCACCCCAACATCCACAGCCTCAAGCTCACAGCTTGGTTTCTCCACTTCCGATGATTGCCAGGCTACCTGATATTTCATGTCCTGTTCGTGAGATTCTTCTGACTTCACACAAACCTTCCACCAGGAAAATGAAGAAAGGACATACTCCCCAATTTATTCTTCTTAGCGCTTTCATCTCAAAATACCTTATTTAGACATATGTTGGAATATTGTGGACATCAATTCAAATTTATAGTAATTGAACAAGTGAGGATGAACCCTAGGGGTGGTCATGGCAGTTATGCCCTCAGAAAAAGGAATTGTACTGGATTTTGAGTTTAAAGCAGTAGGACTGCCTGGGTTGAATGAAATGGCATCCATTGGATATATTTTAAATGTGAAAGCACAATTAGATACGTATAATGTATGTTAGATTGAAAGTGGATTTTTATAAATATATATATATATATATATATATATATATATATATATATATATATGTAGAGAGAGAGAGAATTTTATGTGCATACATATATATTTTATGATTTTATTTAGGATGTGTTGTAATTCTATGTTTATTTCTTTAAATGTAAAATGGAGAGAATGGTGTCTTGTGATTGTATACATATATTTAAGGATGATTTCTTAATCTATTGTTATCTGATGAAGTCTTATCATTGTTTGAGATGAAAGCGCTAAGAAGAATAAATTGGGGAGTGTACCCTTGCTTCCCTGTTGCCTTTTTTGGATAAATAATTACAGAAGGTCATTTCATGCAAAATCATAGTTGTATACAGATTTTCATTTAAATAATGATGTAATGTGATCCTATCTCGCCTACATTCTCTACAGATGGGTTTGGAGCCGATCCTCGGCTCCGACTCAGCAGCTATGCAATAGAACGCAGTCTCTTATTGGCTGAGTTACCTCGTATCCCAGGATGCACCACTACTGCTTCCCCAGATCTCGTTTGCCGCTTCTGAAGCATAGACGTGGTCTCGGACTTGGCTGAACTAAGTGCCTCTTAGTCAGATTATTTCTGTCTAGTTTTGTGCTAAAACTTACCCAAAAGCTGTTTTAACAGCTACTTGTTGTTGTGTGACTGCGTATTTGAAGTTTTTTGTGGTAAAATTGTATTTTTTGTGGTAGCGATCCCGTTTAAGTTAGAGGGGCCTTGCCCTATCCTAGGCGTTTTAGTTAGAGTCTAGGCTGTCGTTTGAGTAGTTTTTTTTTTTAAGTTTAGTGTATTTAAATTAGATAGCCATGTCGAAGGAACATAGACCATCAGGTTTTAAAAAATGTTCCAAATGTAATTATAAAATGTCCATTACGGACGACCATTCTTTGTGTGTCTATTGTCTGGGCCCGAAGCACCTCCAGGAATCCTGTAGCGTTTGCCACGCTTTTTCCTCTCGCGTCCTCCAACAGAGGAAAAATAAATTAATTTTGAAAGGGCTTATTACCCCTTCCTTTGAGGAAGCCCTATCTTCTTCTTCTTCTTCTTTGAGGAAGAAAAAATCTTCGGCTCCGACCAGCCAGTCGGATCCGGCAGCTAAAAAGTCATGGCAGGCTTCTCCATCGGCTCCACGGACTTCGGAGCCGAGGGCGGAACGGTCTGCCTCGATGTCTCCAGCCTCGACTCCTCTGGCTTCGGAGTCGAGAGCTCGGGCGTCGAGAGGCGAGTCATCTCCATCGGCTCCACTGCCTTCGGAGCCGATGAGGGTTGCCCGCTCAGACTCTTCCCCTTCGGTGCCGAAGTCCCCATCGGCTCCGAGGGAAATTGCAGTGGTAGTGGAATCTCCCTCGGCGCCGATACTTCTCGAACCCATACGGAGCCGGTCCCCCAGTCTTTTGGAGCCAGCGGAGAAGTCGACTCGGACCCGGTCGGTCTCTTCTCGATCGTTGAGGATGTCTGATTCGGATGTAGACAGGGTGCTTCAAAGGCTTTTTCAGTCTCCGGTCTTTGCAGAATTGATCTCGGCTCCAGCCCAGTCGGCTCCGGAGCCGATTTCCCATCCTGCTATCTTGGTTCCTCCTCCAACAGCTTAGGCGCCGTTGGAGTCAGTGTTGGTGGAGCCGGTGGAGGTTGTCGGGTTGGTTCCGGCCCTAACTCCAACCCCGCCCTTCGGGTCGGGGTTCGGTACGCGGACCTCCTCTGTCGGCCCCGGGGGGGACGCTTCGGGACCGATCCTTTCGGTTCCGAGCCTCCCTCTCGGTGCGTCGGCTGCGGGAGTTCCGACTGCTGTTGTGGCCATGGGGGTTGAACCATCCCAGGACTCTGGGGGTCCCGCCTTCAAGGCCACGAGGAGTGCCTTGGCCAAATCCTCTCTGGCCACTTCTACCATCTCACCACCACCTTCCCTTGGCACGGAGACTGGCTCCTTTGCAATCCCCCTGTCTCACGACAGCGAAGCCCTTGGGCCTGAGGTTACCCCCATTGGGGGTTCCCTTCTTCCTTGAGGTCCCTCCGAAACGCTTTCGGAGGAACCTCCGAGGAAGAAACAGTGCAAGAGGAAGCACGTCGACTCCCCTGATGAGTCTCTCACCTCGGATACCGACCTCGATGATGCGGAAGGGTCCCCCAAGTCGTCCTCTGATGATGTATCCTTTGCGGACATCTTGGAGATCCTTAAGCAACGAGGTGACTGGCAGTCCAAACCCCCTTCTGCTGAGGAGTCAGTTTTCCTCAAGGCCTTCGGGGCTCAGCCCTCCGCCTCCTGGGTGTCTCCGCCCTTCGATGAGCTTCTGGATTTGATCTCTCGAAGGGCGTGAGAACACCCGGATTCTGTTGAACCGGTGCCAGCTCGCCCCAATAAATTCCTTTCGGATCCCCCGATAAGGACTTTCTTTCAAAAGGTGTGGCTGTAGATGCCTTGGTGGTGGCATCTGCCACCCAGCAAGATGTTCCAGAGGCTTCAACGTCCGTCCATCCTCCTAATAAGGAGTCTAGGAGCATGGATCGGTACGGGAAGCGTACCCTTGCTTCAGCGACCTTTACATTAAGGTCTCTGAACTACTTGATGCATTTCACGAGACTGCAGAGGGATCTGGTCAAGGAGCTTTCAGATACCCTCTCCGGTAACTTACCTGAGCAGTTGGCCCAGACAGTTAACTCCCAGTTGGCTACCCTGTCCTCGTTATCCAACTCGTCCATGAGGCTCATTTCTTATGCAGCCGAAGGAGCGAGCAGAGCGGCGGGAACAGGTGTTGCTCTACGGAGACAAGCCTGGCTACGCCTGTGTCACTTTGCGGAGGCCTTTAAGTCTTCCTTTGCCGACGCCCCCTTTGAGGGGTCCTCACTGTTTGGACCCAAGGTAAAGGACTCGCTGCGAACAGGAGGGTAAGACTTTAACTGCCGTAGGGGCCCGGTTTTCCACTCCCTTCAGACCTTATCCCAAGACTCGAAGAGGAGGGAAAATGTGGTTCCGTAAGTCTCAAAAGCCTTACTCGTCGCAGCAGAGCGATTCCCCTTCTAGAGGCAGAGGAGGGGGAAATTTTTCAGGGAGACACAGTCCCAGAGGCGGCGGAGGCCCCCGCAACACTGGAGACCGTGAGTCCTTTCGTGGCTCCTCCTCCTTCCAGCATCCCTGAAGGAGTACCCGACTGTGCAGCTCCGGAGCCAGTCGGGGGTCGCTTTTCGAGGCACCTAAAGGCCTGGGAAAATATCACTCAGGACCAATGGGTGCTCCGAATCATCGCCGGAGGTTACACCATTCCCTTCTCTCAACCCCCCCCACCATCCCAAAGAATCCCGGACCCGCCACCCAGTCAACGGGATCTTGCAGCCAGCGAAATATCGAAGCTGCTTCAAAAAGGAGTCATCCAACCTGTCCCCGCAGATCAGGCCGGATCAGGGACTTACTCAAGATTCTTTTTGGTACCAAAAAAGACCGGGGACTTGAGGCCCATTTTGGATCTCAGCAAGTTAAACCGATTAGTGAAAAAGTCCAAATTCCGGATGGTCACCTTGCAATCCATTCTCCCGCTTTTGGAGAAAGGTGTTTGGATGTGCTCCATAGATCTCAAAGATGCCTATTATCACATTCTGATAGATCAGGCGTCGAGGAGACACTTGCACTTCAGCCTGGGAGACAGTCATTTCCAGTTCCATGCACTGTCCTTTGGTCTCACCACAGCCCCCAGGGTGTTCACCAAATGTTTGGCGGTGGTGACTGCTCACCTGAGAAGTCTAGGATTCCAGGTGTTTCCATACCTAGATGACTGGCTCCTAACTGCCACCTCCAGGCATCTACTCTTGAAAACTCTAGCAGCCACTATCTCTCTAGGCAACTCCTTAGGAATCACCTTCAATTGGACAAAATCCGTATTGCTGCCATCGCAGCGTATTCTGTTTATTGGTGCAGAAATAGACTCAAGGCAGATGTGAGTCTATCTTCCTGCGGAAAGGATAGCAACGCTGTAGTCTCGGGTTCGGGCATTACTCCTCAGACGTCGCGCTCCAGCGAGAATGGTCCTGCAGCTGTTGGGTTCCATGTCAGCCACCATTCTTCTGGTCCCCTTGGCAAGGTTGCATATAAGGATACTCCAGTGGCTCCTATCAGTCCAGTGGTCTTATCAAGACCTTCCCCTCAGTCACCACATATTGATCACAGAGACGTGCAAACAGGATCTTCATTGGTGGCTTCTTTCCTCCAACCTGAATCTAGGGCGACCCTTGTTCCCCACTCCCTTGGCCACGTTGACTACGGACGCCTCCCAGACAGGGTGGGGGACATTATCTGGACAGGTCGGTCCAAGGCACGTGGCACACCGGCGAGAGTCTTCTCCACATCAATATCCTGGAAATGAGGCGGTGCTTTTAGCGTTGCGAGCACTGCACGATCACCTCCCCAGGGCGATTGCCATTCAGTCCGACAACATGTCGGTAGTCTGGTACTTAAACAAGCAAGGAGGGACCAGGTCTTACCCCTTTGCAGAGAGGCCATGAAGGTATGGGATTGGGCGATTGCTACCAAAGCGTTCCTAGTGGCAACACACATTCTGGGGAGATCCAACGTGATAGCCCTCAGACTGCGCAGAACTATTCTCTCCCCTCACGAGTGGTCCTTGAACGACAGAGTGGTAACACAGATTTTCACGAGATGGGGAGCTCCTTGTTGCGATCTTTTCACAACTCCCTCAACGCGAAATGCCAGCAGTTCTTCTCTCTCACCCCAGTTCCGGGAGATCCCCAAGGATGCTCTAGTCCAAGCTTGGCCCCGGTCTGCTATACGCTTTTCCACCGGTTCCCCTTCTCCCCAAGGTGATTCAGAAGGCGATTCGCTTGGAAAGCAAAGTGATTCTAATCGCCCCATACTGGCCTCGTCAAGTCTGGTTCCCCTTTCTTCACAAATATGCATTGGAGGGTCCCTGGTTCCTGGACCAAGTTCCGGACCTCTTGACGCATCAGTCAGGACAGCTCCATCAGTCCCTCCATTCATTGAAGTTAGCAGCTTGGCTACTCCTCTTCCGATCATAGTTGGGAGCCATTCTTTCGACCCTGAAGTCATGCATATTTTGTCCTCGGCCCACAAGACTTCTACTAAAAAGATGTATAGCAATAAATGGAAGAGGTTTGCTATTTGGGCCCAACTTCGAGGATTAGACCCTATGACAGCCTCGGTGTCAGAGGTTCTGAAGTTTTTAGCTTCCCTGTTCAACCAAGGTTGTTCAGTGTCTACCATCAAAGTTCAGTTGACTGCTATTTCCAGTTTTCACGAGAGCGTAGAACCACCTTTAATGAGCAACAAGTTGTGCAAAGCTTTTATTAAAGGAACTTGGCTTCTGCGGCCCCCTATATCTCATCCTGCACCACCGTGGGACCTTAACGTGGTGTTAGGTGCATTAACCTCATCTCCCTTTGAGCCGGCAGCAACCTGTGACTTAAAATTTCTTTCTTGGAAGACTGCTCTTCTAGTTGCTATTACATCAGCCAGGTGAGTTTCAGAACTTCAAGCCCTATGTGTCAAACCACCATACCTGGTATTTCACAAGGATAGAGCATCTCTTAGACCAAACCCATCCTTTATACCAAAAGTTTGTTCTAACTTTTGTTTGCAACAATCACTGGAATTACCGTTTTTTTTCCCTAAGTATTCAAACAGAGCTGAATATACCTTTCACAGCTTAGACGTGCACAGACAATTACATTTCTATTTGGATAGGACACACCAAGCACGAAAATCAGATCAACTGTTTGTGTCCTTTTCGGATAGTAAATTGGGCAAAGCCGTCACGAAAGTCACTATTGCCAAGTGGATCAGAGACTGTATCAGTCATATTTATCTCATTTCAAATAAGGAGCTTATAGTTCCAGTGAAAGCTCATTCTACCAGGGCTATGGCCACTTCGGCAGCATTTCATTCCAAACTCTCTTTTAGTGACATTTGTGCGGCTGCTACGTGGTCTTCTGTACACACCTTTATTTCTCATTACAAATTGGATGTGGCATCTAGGGGACGAGCTTCCTTCGGTTCCACGGTTCTCAGGAGCGTTTTCCAGTGAGCCACCCAGGAATTAGGTGCTAGGGACGCTGTCCTATCTGTAGAGAATGTAGGCGAGATAGGATCACATTACATCTTTTAGTTATGTACTTACCATAACTTTAGATGTATGGGATCCATCTCGCCTACATTCCTAATAACCCACCCTCCTTCCCCCTGCCTTGCAGACCAGAAGAGACTGGACGATCCGAATTCAACTTCTTCCTCTCTTGAAACACCTGGCAATGTTATAACAACAGTCTATGTGTGTGTGCATGTGTGCGGACAAACAAGATCTGGGGAAGCAGTACTGGTGCATCCTGGGATACGAGGTAACTCAGCCAATAAGAGACTGCATTCTATTGTATAGCTGCCGAGTCGGAGCCAAGGATCGGCTCCGAACCCATCTGTAGAGAATGTAGGCGAGATGGATCCCATACATCTAAAGTTATGGTAAGTACATAACTAAAAGTTAAACTGTGAATTTTAAAATCACCTTTTGATCTTCTTCCTATTGTTTCTTTTGTTAGCTCCATGATGTTCACCTGTTGCTGAAGCCTTCAGAATACTTTCCTTCCATCATGCTAGGTTGTTGCTTGCAAAGTTCTTGGAAGGTGACTGAATTTTCAAACCAAAGCAGCGCCTACCAACATTTCAGTACCAACTCAAATCTCCTAATCCACCTGCTATTTAAGTACAACCTGCATCTTCCACATTTTCTGTGGGTAGTTTACATTCTGGAAAGTCTTACTAACAGGTAAGAAAGAAATAAGGTAAATGATGCTTCATAGAAATGTTATTTAATGCCAGTCTAGAGTGTCTTGCTGATGGTCTCTGAACTGTGAAAAATGTAGTTAAGAGTTTGGAATGAAAAAGTCAGGGCAGGAAAATGACACTGCTCATCCTTTGCATATTTCTATTGAGTTTGGATTGTTTCTCAAACAGCTCCACAGATTTTTCATTGCTTCACCCCATGCTTGCTGTTTTGCCAATCTTTAAAGGGATGGTCTGTATAAATTGTTTGTGGAAACCATTCTTTCTTCACTTTGTTCTTAGAAATGGGACTTCAGAGTTAAATTGCACAGTGGATAAGTGTGTTTGTGTACGTATGTGTCTGAGCCAATGGAAGAGGAATCACTGAATGTGAAGTATCAGTGGAAAGGCTGTCTGTTTCCCTTTGCTTTTCTTTCAGTTGATATGTATGCATCTTTCAGTTGTTTGGCACACTGGTCGAAAGATCTTTTTTAAACATGACCCATTTCCTAAAAGGCATTCACAAATATGAAGAGCAAGAAGAAAACAAAAAAATGTGTGCAAATTAACATAAAGTAATAGATATTAACAACTGTAGAGCTGTGTGTTATGCTTAAGCAAAAAGTCAATACATAGCAACTTAATTGTCTACTGAACAACTGAAAGATGCATACATATCAACTGAAAGAAGAACGAGGGGAAACTGACAACCTTTCCACTGATACTTCAGATTTAGTGAGTCCTATCTATTCTCATTTTAGCTGTATTTAGTATTTTAATTCTTTTTTTCATTTCCCAGGGCTAGTTAGTTTAGTGATTGTGTTGTGCATGTGTTGTGTGCATGCTTACATGCTCTGTACCTCATGGATCAACCAACAGTTTTCAAAAGGATATGCATTTCATGTATGAGAAATTCTGCAGAGCTTTTCTGTCACCGAAGAATATGCTTCTCTGAGAATTTTGAGGATTGACTGTCAGCTTGCGTTCTCCCTTTGAGGGTGAAAAAATGATTTTTAAATATTGCACGTTCCTGTTGAGGAAAGTTATTTTAAAGCTAGGAGTTTGTATTTTAATGGACTGTCACGAGACTGTACTGTACTTTTAAACAAGAGCGCTCTTTCTTCCGGTCTGTTTAAAGTATTTAAAGAAACATTTTGTTTCTGTGGAGAAATTGTGCTTATTTTACTTTTTGCAGCTGGCAAAGTGTGCTAAAGTGATTTTTTACTTTGTTTTTCTGTGAATAAAAATTACTTTTAAAATACTTTAAATTATTACCATCTTTTGCTACTTGTTTACCCCAGGAAAGAGGCACAGTTTTCAGCCTGACTATGGAACAAACTGTCAGTCTGAGCTTGGAGGGCTGCATGCGAGTGTGGTAGGTAGATTTCATACAAAGGCTTGCATACCAAGTGTCTTTTTTCCCCGTGATCCGGAATGTGATCATAAATCTTGCTCTGTCTGTCAATCATTCATTCCAAAAACCCTTAGGTCTAGGCTTTTTGCTGTCAACATCTTTCTCGTAACTCAGCGCCTTAAACTCTTTGCCCCAATCAAAGATGGCTGACTCCGCTTCATTGGACATCCTTCTGCTGCCAAAGGAAAACAAAATTAACAAGCCTCAAACAGATCCGGCGTCCAATGTTTCTGACTCTGATGTACCCACTGAGGTTTCAGAATCAGAGGTACATCAGGCTGCTTCTCAGTTGCCCGCTACCAAGACCCGATCAAAGTCTGGTATGGGTCCTGAGGCATTGCAGACTTGCCAGTATGTCTGAGGAATCCCGTGTCATAGTTTCAGAAGGACTGCATGACATCCTTCAAATTCTAGTTAGAGAAGAAATCCCGGGTTCTCTAATAAAGTTCAGACATGGTTCTGAACCTCAGCGTCTCATCTGGGTAGACGTCACACCTAAAAAAAGAAAACACAGAAGACAGACGCATGTGGCCTCCCCTCTGCAGCTGTAGAGAAGGAGTGGATGGACTTCTTGCAATGGTTTTTCAAAGCTATTATGTCTTTACCTCCCTCCTTCAGGTCTCCAAAGCCACAGGCCACTATCCTTAAACCTACCGTAGTTTCCTCTCCCTCTGATAAGGAGCAGGATTGTGACTTTGAACATTCTCTGGACTATTCCTCTCAGCTACATTCTGCAGGGCAAATCTCTTCTGATGAGGGAGACTCCCTCACCTGATTCCCCTATAGAGAAGGCTTCTTTTGGAGACACTATACCGAATATGATGAAACACTTTGATTGACAATCCACACAGAACTATGATTTGCAGAAGAGGTATTACACCCTCTTGGATATGGGTACCTTTGTCCCTTTTCCAGTCTCACCTGTCCTTGAGGCTTTCCAGGATGCCTTTCAGTCAACCTCTTCTGCACCTGATTTTCAAACACCAGCGCCCAACAAGTTTCATGAGGTCATTGATTACCTTTAATATCTATATAAGATCCCCATTGCAGACCCTTCTGCAGTATCTCTCTCTCCAGATAAGCCCTTCAAGCTTTTGCCCAGTGCTAACACCCTACCTACTGATAAAGATAGTAGGGCTATGGAAAGATGAGGAAGAAAGCTTACACCTCTTCTACCCTTGCCTGTAGGGTAATTAATTGCCAGACTCAAATGAGAAGGTAATTGATTTCTGTTTGTAACTCCTTAAACAAAGTTATGCTGGATTCCCCTACAGCAGGCTCTAAGCAACAAATGCAGAGCTTGCTTTCACAGGCCACTCATTTTGTCAGACACAGCATTAAATGCAGTTGCAGTGCTTTGGATCCTTCTTCTAGGGAAGCTACCACGGGATCCATTATTCACAGATCTACATGCCTTTGCAGTCAGCCTATACATGAGGCTTTTAAATCAAAAAATCTGTATTTGACATTTGACAAAAAATTACTGTTTGGCTGTCAAGTGGTCATTTGGTTCAAAACTCTCCAAAACTAAGGTAAGACCATGAAAAACTGCAGACAGATCCTACTTTCTTTAGTTCCTAGGTACCACAGGAACTACCCAGGTAAATCTGCCTCCTTTATTAGAAGAAACCCAAAGACTGTCCAAAACCAAAGGAAAACACCCAGGAAAAGATACTTTGAAAAATCCCAAAGAGAACCTGCAGCTCGGAGGCCACTCTTTGGAGGCAAAAATCTGTGACCACCTGTGCAGCATCCCTCCCTCTCTCCCCAGCCCCATTACCCCTCTTTCTCAAAGGTTTTCATTGGCCCTGGCCAGGTGAAAAGTTATTACCACAGAAAAGTGGTTACTCTCCATCAACAGGGATGGCTGTACCATGTTCAGGGAAAACATCCCCCCCTCTGAGAGGCATGCCACAACCTCCTCAAAACCAAATATCCCTTCTGTCTCCCATTAGTTCATGGTACCTTTGAACAAGTCCCAAAAGAATTCATGTGAAAAGGGTTTTAGTTCAAGATTTTTCTATTCCTAATAAAAGAAGGAAAGTGGAGACTTACCTAGACCTGTCCATCCTGAACACTTACCTGAAGGTAACATCTTTTAAAATACTCTTATCTTGTAACATCTTTTAAAATACTCTTATCTTCAGACTCGTCTAAGTTTCATCTTCCCACAGGCTTTGTTAGTGTCATTAGATCTCAAGGATGCCTACCTTCACATTACGATTTGTCCCTCTTGCAGGAGAATCCTCTGTTTTTTTTTTTTTCTGGCTCCTCACATTTTTAGATTATTGCTCTGTCTTTTGTTATTTCCAGAGCCTCAAGAGTGTTCACAAAGTGCCTGGCACCTGCAGTAGCTTTTTGCCGCAGTCAAACAATCCTGATTTTCCCCTACCTGGACAACCTTCTAATCCAGGCTCTTTCCCCAGAGATTTTAGCATGTTCAATTCACCCAGCATCTTCTGACAGGTCTAAGTTTCACTATAAACTACAAAAAAATTACACATGGTTCCTACACAGACCTGGTGTTTCTAGGAAGGAGGCTGGACACAAAGAACATCCATGCCTTCCTGCCCTAGAAAAAGCTTCTCAGCCTATCCAGTTACTTCCAGGACCTCTCCCCTGTAACCTTTTGCTCTGCAAGGGAGATGCTAAGGACTTTGAGATTCATAGCAGCGACCATCCCTGTTCTCCTACTGGCCAGACTCCACCTGAGGAAAATCCAGCGGTACCTGAAATCTGTGTGGTCCCAGCACTGCCACCTGCTGGACACCCTGATTCCCCTTTTTCCTTGTCTCAAGAAGGAACTTATGTGGTGAAAAGGACTGGTCATCCTCAACCCAGGATTACTTATCACACGTCATTCTCTTCAGCAGGTTCACATAGATGCCTCAGATGGGGTTGGGAGGCATAGACAGGATTACACCAAGTGCAGGGAAAATGGCAACCCCATTTCCTGAAAGAACACATCAACCTGCAAGAAATGAGGGTTCTTCTGCAAGCTTTTCACATTTTTTTCCACCTTTGAAGACCACGACTATTCTTTTTGCACACTGACAACACCTCAGTCATGTGGTACATGAACAGAAAGGGAGGCACCAGGTTTTACCAACTTTGCAGGTTAGCACAGGAGGCATGGAATTTGGTAACACAAATGAAAATCATCCTCACAGCCACATACATCCCCTCTCAGGACATTGTGCTACCAGATAGTTTAAGTTGTTTCCTGGATGACCCCCACAAGTGGATCTTGAACAGAGAGGTCTTCCACAACATCAGACTTGAGTCTGGCACTCCTTAGATAGACCTCTTTACTTCACCAAGTAACCATCACTTCCCCCAGTTCTGCATCAGGGACCCTTGTTCCACAGCCAGAAAGATAGTTGCTTTCTCCTTCCAGTGGACAGGAAAGTTCCTCTTTGCCTTCCTTCCTATGTCTCTTCCTCCAAAAATTCTTCTCAAGGCACAAAAGACAACAATCAATCTTCTCTTACTGGCTCCATTTAGCTAAGTCATGCATTGGTTCTCCCTGTTATTTCACCCAGCAAATGGAAATCACAGGAGGATTCCTCTGCAGCTGGACCTGATTACTCAGCAAAAAGGATTGCTGCTCCACCCAAATCTTCCATCCCTCAGCCTAACCCTATGGATGATAGGATTTTAGTCCCTCAAAGACATCTCTTCTTTGAAGAGGTGATACAAGTCCTATAACAGGCTAGGAGGCCAACTTCCAGAAAATCTTACAAGGCTAAGTTGAAAAGGTTTTCCTTCTGGTGCTGCAAGTATAGTCAGAATCCACTTTTAGCACATCCGTATGGGACTGCAGTATCTCCGTGAGCTTCTTTGATAGGGCTTAGCCTACTTATCCACAAAAGCTTGTATCTGATGTCAATTTTCATTCTGTCCTCAACTGATGGGGTTCATATCCGATTCCTCGGATCCAGCTTGGCTGTTGCTAAAACTTATGGCAACCTAGAACTCTCGAGCTTCTCCTTAAGCCACAATGCACCAACCCCAATTACCTCAGATCTCATTTGCCACTTCCAGTGAAAGGCGTGATTCTTGGCTTTTTCGAGCTTAAGTTACATAAGTGTTTAAAAAACTTTGTCTTCTAAAATCTTGTGTTACTCTGTTTTCTTGTTAGCTTTTTACTCCGTTGTCCTTTGTCTTGTCTTGTCTTCTGGTAGTTCATTCTATACTTAATACAATTTTTTCCTCTGACTGCTTTATTACCTGTTTGGTAATCTTGGTTACTATTGTTAGAAACTCTCTTCCTACTACACTGTTGTAGTCCTTTCTTACTGTTGTTAGTATTTCTTCTCTTTCTCTTTTTTTCCGAAAAAGAATTCATACTTTTACTTTCATTAGTTGTCCTGTTTTTTTTTGTGTGTTTTTAGTCTGTCTTTACTGTTTGTTGACTTGTCATTGGTGGTTGTCTTTAAAGTTGTTGTCATTTATGAGAAAGGGGCTACTGATTTTAAGAAGTGTTCTAAATGTGGATAAAAAATTCCTCATTCAGATGCGTATAGCTTATGCATCTTGCTTAGGGCCTCTGCATTTGTAAGAATACTGTTCTTTTTGCCATGCTTTTAACCCCAGGACCCTTATAGAACATAAAAATAAGTTGATTCTAAAGGGATTACTTCCCTCTTCTTTTGGAGAGGCCATTTCTGGAGACAGGTTCCCCAAATCAAAAGAAAAGGTTTCAGCAGCATCTCTGATGGTATTCTCATCTTCTTCTGCTTCGGTGTCGTCAAGAAAAAGATAAAAGATGGCTCTGATTTCAACCTTGGATCCGATAAAACTAAAATGATCAGATCCGACCCCCTTGGATCCAAAGAAACAAAAAAACAACTGATTCGACTTCTTCAGATCACATGCAGTGATGCTCTGATCCGAATTTGTCCAGTCCAGCTAAATTGGGCCCTTTACCTAGGACGAGGTATTCACCCTCTCTGGATCCTGTACTCTCTCGGGTACCCTTCCCTTTTTGGAAAGACCAGAATCTCCTTCAGTCCTGTCAACTCATTCCTCCAGAAGTCTTACTGAAGAAGACATGGAAAGAGTGGTAAGAAAAATTCTCTCTCTGCACAGGGACAAATGGATGTCTCTTCAGCTCCTACCCCTCTGGGTCAGGAGGTCCACTCCAGTACCACATCCCCTTTGTGGTTGAGATCCAGAAGATTACCTTCTCCTTCTCCAGGGTGATCTGCCTTCAAGGCTATGAAGAGAGTGTTCTCTGCTTTGACAGAACAGATGGATCTACCCCCTCCCCCCGACATCCTAGATCACTGATCCTGATGTCTCAGCATTCAGAGTCTCACCAGATCTTTCCAAATGGACACTCAGTACCAAGACCCCAGGCTTCCCCACAGGGAATGCTAAGTATTTCTTCTGATACCTATCCAGAGCATCCCACTGAAGAGGTCCCTAAGAAGAAGACTTGCAAGAGGGAGCATTTAGACTCTCCAGAGGAGTCCATTACTGAAGACACAGATTTCGATGAGGGTGATGGGCCCCCAAAGTCACCTTCTGAAGAGGTCTTCTGCCTGGATGTGCCTTTGTGACTTTGCAGAGCCCTTCAAGTCTTATTTAGTCAGTACTGCCTTTGACAGAACATCCTTATTTGGTCCCAAGGTAAAGGACACACTCTCCAGGTATGAAAAGGTTGGAAAGACCCTGTCTGCTGTGGGTGTGTTTTTTGACACCTCAACGTATCTTTTCCAGAAATCGGTGAGGTGGCTGGAAAATGTGGTTCAAAAACTCTTAAGGTTCTTTCCAAAACACAATTGAGGATGTTCCCCTAGAGGCAGAGGAGGGAACTCGAATGGATGTCGCCACCCATGTGGCAGAAGTTGCCTGCAGAATCAGAGTTCCAGAGATTCGTTCTTTGACAAACCCTTCCAGCACTCCTGGAAGGAGGCCGTATTGCCCACCTCTGGAGGCAGTTGGGGATGATTATCCCTGCACCAGAGAGCGTGGCTAGATATAACAAAAGAGGGTGCAGAGGATTATTTCCAGAGGATAAATAATACCCTTTTCCCTCCACCTTCAATCTCAAGAAAAATCCTCTATGTTCCATCCAGTCAGAGGGAACAAGCAGTGGTTCAAATACAAAAGCTGCTAGAAAAAAGTCATCAAAGGTGTCCCCTCCAGATCACACAGAATCCGGAACTTACTTGAGGTTCTTTTTAGTGCCAAAGAAGACAGGGGACTGGAGAACAATTTTGGATCTCACCAAATAAACAGTTCAAAGAACTAAGTTTTGGATGGTCACAGTTCATTCCATTCTCCTTTTTCTGGGCAAGGATGACTGAATGTGCCCAACAGACCTTCAGGATGTGTACTATCATATAACGATGACCAGATGGTCCAGAAGGTATTTACACTTCCAGCTAGGAGCCAGTCATTACCAGTTAAGAATACTGCTGTTTTGGCTCATCACACTTCCAGGGGGTTTACCATATGCATGGCAGTAGTAGCAGCTCATCTCAGACTGCAGGGATTCTGAGTGTTTCCATACTTAGATGACCACCTCATATCCACTCCAACAGGTATCAACTCATATTGGCAAAGGACCAAGTTCTCCAGACTTGTTCTCTTCTGGGGATAACCATAAACTATGAGAAATCTCATCTACAACCTACCCAGAGACTAGAGTTTATAGGAGCAATTCTCAATACAAAAGCTACCATTGCATCCCTGCCACTATCGAGAGTCCACACAATAAGGTTACAAGTCAAAAAGATAATCGGCAACACCATGATTTCAGCCCATCTGGTCCTTCAAGCCGTAGGATCTAATCTATGGCGGCAGCCATAACATTAGTGACACTAGCCAGATTTTACATGAGAATTCTTCAGTGGATGTTAGCCACACACTGGTCAGTTTTTGATCGGTCTGTGTCTTACCAGATGAGAATCACTGAGACATGTGAGAGGCACCTGGAATGGTGGATTCATTCAGATTAAGTTCTTCTAGGCCATCCATTCATTCCACCCAACACAACGCCATAGTGATAAGGAACTCTTCCCAGTTAGGGTGTGAGGAAGCATTATTTGGGGAAGACTGTCCAAGGCACCTTGTCCCCCAAGGAGGCCAGATTGCATATAAATGTCCTAGAGAGGAGAGCAGTGCTGTTAGCATTGCAAGCATTCCAAAGTGCTATCCCCTTAGGGACCATTGTGATACAAGCCGACAACACGTCAGTGTTCTGGTACATCAACAAACAAGGAGGAACCAAATCCTACCAGTTGTGTTGAGAAGCTCTCAGGGTATGGCAGTGGGCAATCTCTTACAACCTCTTTCTCTTAGCAATGCATATTCTGGGGAAATCCAGTGTGATAGCAGACAAATTGAGCAGTTGCATTCTTCTACCCCGCGAATGGTCCCTCAACACGAAAGCTGAAGACAAGATATTCTGTCACTGGAGCCAACCTTGCTGCAATTTATTCACCCCCCCCCCGAAAAACAAGTGCAGTAGCTACTTTGCCTTAATCCCCCAGAGGGGGAATCTCCAAGGGATGCTGTACTCCACGATTGCCCCCCCCCCCCGGTCTCCTGTATGTGTACCTCCCATTCCCTTAATTCCCAAATTCCTTCAGAAAGCTTCCAGGTGGAAGAGCGAGGTCATCCTCATTGCTCCATATCGACCTCACCAAATATTGTATCTGAAGTAGTTTACTTCATTTAATCTTCAACCTGTGAGTTTTCGGATCCACATCGGATCCGACACAGCCACATTTTCCAGCTATAGATCTGAGCTCCAGACTCTACCCCTTACCCATAATGCCCCGTCTCCCTTCAGATCTCGTTTGCTACCATAGAGATTACAAGCATGGTTTTTGAGCTCCAGTTAGTGGGTCACGTAAGTGAACTTTTCTCTGGGTTTTCTTTCTCTGGCTTCATACTTTTTCTTTCTGACATCCTTTATTTTCATTCGTGTCTGCGTCGGATATCAAAAAAAAAAAAAAAAAAAAAAAAAAAGAATGGTTCTCTCCTCTCCTTCTTCTGTCTGAGAGCATATCTGTGTGTGTGTGTCTGTCTGTGTGTGTCTGTCTGTGTGTCTGTCTGTGTGTCTTTTGGCCCTGTGTGGGTATGGCTGAAGCCCCTAAGGCAGGATTTAGGAAATGCACAGAGTGTGGCCATAAGCTGTCCCTGGCGGATGGCCACACTCTGTGCGTGGTTTGCCTTGATGCAGATCACCTCAAGTCCCCCTGTCTTGTTTGTGCTGGTTTCAACCCCAGAGCACTTAGACAGGCAGGACAAACTGACACTGAAGGGATTACTACCCCTCTTCAGGGACTACCGTCTCTTCCTCTCCAGCAGGGATAGCAGCGTCTGTTGCTTCTACTTCCTCCTCCCCGGCCCCTGGGACTCAAACTCCCACCAGGCCGGGGAAGGGGGCAAGCCAAAGAAGGACCGTTCCCCCGACAGCTCATTGGAGGTGGTTCTGCCACCGAAAATCAGGCCAGCGACTAGGCCTGGGTCTCTTTGCCTTTGCTCCCCCAGGTTCTGCCCAGAGCCTAAGGAGACTTGTAGCCAATCCCCAGTAAGCACTTCTCCCCACCAGCTCTCTTATCCAGTTTCGATGGTGTCCTCCCGCTCCACCAGAAGTTTAAGTGAAGTGGAGATGGACAAGATGACGTGGAGATTAATCCACACCCAGACCCAGATGGGGGTCTTGCCGGGTGCCCTTTCTCTTCGGAGGAGGCTCCTTGCAACCTTGGTTCTCACCAGTAACTCCTTCTCCAATCCGACCGGTGGTTTCAGAGTTCTTGGATCCGAGGTCGAGGGGTTGATGCCGACAGTACCACGTACCTCGATGCTGGCCATTGCCTTGAGCTTGTCGGATCCGACAGGATCGGATCCAGGCTGTTGGAGCCGTAACCTTGGGGTTGGATCCGAGGGGGTGCTATCTGGTCTGAGCACTTTGGAGTGGAGCATCCCTCTCGGCATCTCGGCTCCTGGAGGTACGGCTCCGACTCCCCTATCAGGTCAGAGGGGGACGAGCCACGCCAGTACATCCCAAGAGGTTCGCTCCCCCTCTGCAATTTATTTTATTTTATTTATTTATTTATTTATTTATTTTTTGACATTTGTTAACCGAGTTTGTCCAACTGGGCTTGTGGCCCATTTTCAGTGGAGAGAAGCTCCAGTAGTACATTTTTAAACAAGTACAATTTTAAACAATATTGATATAATAGCAGATGTTAAGTTGTCAATCTCGCCTTCATTCTTGCTGGATGGGTTCGGAGCCGTTCCTCGGCTCCGACACGGCCACTTACTAAAGCTCGAGAGCTAATTTTACTGGCTCGAGGCAACCCTATATCCCATGATGCACGGCGATAACTACCCAGATCTCATTTGCCGCTTTCGCTTGCGAGGTGCATTTTTACCGGCTCCTGGTAAGTTTCAATTTTTCAGAATTTTAGTCACTCCCTTTCGTTTTTTAGTCCACTTCTGTTATTGTCTTAACTGTTAATGGTTAGATTTTTAACCCTATCTCTCGTTAGTGGTTCCCCTTATCCACAGTTATTTATCCCTTCCCCTAAGTTAGGCCTTAAGCCTCCCCCTTTCCTAATTTTTTGTCAGGGATTCTGTGTGGTGTTTGGGTGTGTTTGTATCCCTGTTTCATTTTTTTATTTGGATTGGGTGTTTTTGTGTGTGTGTGTGTGTGTGTGTGTGTGTGTTTTTGGTACTTGGTGCTCCCTCGACACCGTTATGTCGAAGGACACAAAGGTCTCAGGCTTCAAGAAGTGTGACTCGTGCTGTCAGAAAATGTCTCTGACAGACTGTCACACTTCTTGTGTTTACTGCCTGGGACCTCTGCACCTGCAGGACTCTTGTTCTGTCTGCCACGCCTTCAGCCCAAGAGTCCTGCAGGAGCGCAGAAATAAACTAATACTGAGGGGACTTATTAAAGCCTGAGAGCTCCCCGACTAAGTCTGCTCCGGGGAAGCCCTCAAAACCAGCAAAGCCTTTGGCTCCAAGTCCCAAGCCATCGACTACTGGTTCGCCTTCTGTGACGAGATCGGCTCCGGCCGGAGCCGATCCTTCTGTATCACAGATTACAGTATCGGCTCCACCCGGCGCCGATACCACTAAATTTATGCACTCACTGTCGGCTCCGACTGGAGCCGACGTATCCTCGGCTCCTTCTGCTCCACCCACCCCCAGAAAGAGATCAAGATCCCCTTCGTTGGAGTCTATCCATTCGGCTCCGAGATCACCCCTGCTCTCGGAGCGGAGCCATCGGAGCTGGTCTTCTCGGTCATCCAGGCTGTCTGACCACGACCTTGAGAGAGTGGTGAGTAGGCTATTAAAGTCTCAGGCATTGGCCCAAATGCTCCATAGCCCGTCTCATCAGACGGTAGCTATTACACATCCACCTAATATTCCTCCTTCGACTCTCCTTCAGAGCTCGGAGCCGTGACTGTTGTGGCTTCGATACCTCCCCGTTCGGCTCCGTCGTCCTCTGTTCCGATCTCCTCCTTGATGCCTTCGTTGGAGGGATCCGGGCGTCCGGTCTCTCTCGTCTGCTCCGAGGGGGCGAGTGGCATCGGACCCTTGTTTGACCCCGTTCTCCCTCTCGGAGCTTCGGCACTGGTGAGCTCAGCCCCGACATCAGCCTCGGAGCCGTCCCTGTCGGTGCGGCCTGGGGTTCCTATCTCTTTGGAGCGGGAGCCTTCGAGGTGATAGTGTACTAGCCCCAGGGCGTAGTCAACGGTCAGTTCCATCAGCTCCTCCCACTACAGTGCCTGCTGACATCTCTTTCCACTCTCTTGCTCCCGGACCCAGAGATCCAGCGCCTCAGGTTTCCCCACTGGGAATATCTTCCTCTTCCGAGGCTTCTCCTGACCCATCAGGTGAGCCACCGCGTAAGAGGACATGTAAGAGGAAACATCTAGACTCCCCCGAGTCTATTACATCCGATACTGACTTGGATGAGTCGGAGGGATCCCCAAGGTCCCCCTATGAGGATGTCTCTTTCTCAGACATCCTTGAACTCCTTAAGCAGAGGGGGAACTGGCTTTCCCTTAATCCTTCCGAGGACGAGTCTGTATACCTGGAGGCGTTCGGTTCTCGATCCGCCACCTCCTGGGTGTCTCCGCTTTTTGACCCTCTTATGGACGTAGTGGCTCGGAAGGTGTGGATGGCCCCGGATTTGGTGGAACCCACTCCTCGGAGGCCTTCTAAATTCATCACGGTCCCACCTGATAGGCAATTTTTGACAAAAGGTGTCCCGGTTCATGCCATGGTGGTGGCTGCAGCCACCAAGAAGGAACTAGCTGATCCTTCAGTACCTGTCCATCCTCCTAACAAGGATTCCAGGACTATGGATAGGTACGGCAAGCGGATATTTTCTTCAGCGACCTTTGCCATGCGGTCGCTGAACTACTTGTGTCACTTCACCCGCCTTCAAAGAGATGTTCTTAAAGAGTTGGGAGAAGTTTTACAGGATCCGTCAGCTGCTGGGTCCCAGGATAAAATGAACTCACAGCTAGGAACACTGAACTCTATTGTTAACTCCTCCATGCGTCTCATTTCATATGCAGCCGATGGAGCGAGTAGGGCCGCAGGCACAGGAGTGGCTTTAAGGCGTCACTCCTGGATGCGGCTTTGTAATTTTGCAGACCCCTTCAAGGTGTCCTTCATAAACTCTCCTTTTGATGGTTCGACCTTGTTCGGACCTCAAGTGAAAGACACCTTGACTAGATGCAAACAAGATGGCAAGACTCTTTCTGCCGTAGGAGTCCGTTTCTCCACCCCTTCAAGACCTTACCCAAAAGGTCAGAAGGGAGGGAAAATGTGGTTCCGCAAATCTCAAGGAGTCACGCCTGATGCACGAGGTCAGTTTACCCCCAGAGGCAGAGGGGGGTAACAACCACAGACGCCGCCCTAGGGGCAGAGGGGGTCCGCAGAAACAGGGTAGCAGGGAGCCTCCCTCTGACAAACCCTTCCAGCATCCCTGAGATGTTGCCCGATTGTCCACCTTCGGAGGCAGTCGGGGGAAGATTATCGCTGTACCCAAAAGCCTGGCTTTCCCTTTCTCAAGACAAATGGGTACAGTCGATCATATCGGAGGGTTACAAAATTCCCTTTATCCAAACCCCAATTCAGCAAAAGGAAACCCTTCCAGACGTTCCACCCGGTCTAAGGGAACTAGCAGTACTAGAGATATCAAAACTGCTAGCAAAAAGAGCCATCCAGCCAGTTCCAGCAGACCAAATAGGATCAGGAATCTACTCAAGGTTCTTTTTAGTACCAAAAAAGACAGGAGACTGGAGGCCAATATTAGATCTCAGCAAACTAAACAAGTTTGTAAAGAAAACAAGATTCCGGATGGTCACGCTTCAGTCCATTCTACCCTTTCTGGGCAAGGACAATTGGATGTGCTCGGTGGACCTTCAGGATGCGTACTATCACATCAAAATTCACAGGCGCTCCAGAAGGTTTCTCCGCTTTCGGCTGGGGGCCAGTCACTTCCAATTCAGAGCCCTGCCATTTGGACTCACTACAGCCCCCAGAGTGTTCACCAAATGTATGGCAGCGGTTACGGCTCACCTGAGACGTCAAGGATTTCAGGTGTTTCCATATCTAGGCGACTGGCTCCTCACTGCCACCACCAGGCATCAACTTCTCCAAGCAGAGATTACACCATTCACATTTGCAGAGGGCTAGGGATCTCTATAAATTTCGAAAAATCTGCCTTGTCGCCTTGTCAATCTATTACCTTTATAGGCGCCACTTTGGACACCGTACAACTTTCAGCAAAGTTAACAGATAAAAGGATCTTGGATATTCAAAACCACATCCATGTGCTTCTCCAGAGCGACAAAATTCAGGCCAGGTTTGCCTTGAAAGTATTGGGTCTTATGGCGGCCGCCATAACACTTCTTCCCCTTGCCCGCTTTTACATGCGTCTCCTACAGTGGATGTTGTTCGCCCAATGGTCCTTTCAACGACTTCCCATGCATCACAGGATCATGATAACTCCAATTTGCAAAAGGCATCTGACCTGGTGGATATTGTCCCCTCAAATCCATCAGGGCAGACCCTTTGTTCCTCCCGCCCTGGTCGCCATGGTTACATCGGACGCCTCCCTGATAGGGGGGGGGGGCATTATCAGGGCAGGATGGTCCATGGCACTTGGCAACCTTTCGAATGCCACCTGCATATAAATGTCCTGGAGATGAGAGCAGTGCTTTTAACGTTGCAAGCCCTCCACGACTCTCTTCCCCTGGGGACTATTGCAGTCCAAACGGACAATATGACCGTAGTGTGGTATATCAACAAGCAGGGCGGAACCAAGTCCTATCCCCTGTGTCGAAAGGCACTCAGACTTTGGCAGTTGGCAGTCTCTTCTCAGCGGTTTCTGATAGCAACGCATATCCCCGGGAAGTCCAACATCATAGCGGACAGGTTGAGCAGAGCTATTCTCATGCCTCATGAGTGGTCTCTCAAACAATCTGTGACGGAAAAGATTTTTCAGACGTGGGGCCTTCCTTGCTGCGATCTTTTTGCTACACCTCAAAACAGCAAATGCCCCGACTTCTTCTCCCTCTTCCCCCTTCCAGGCCATCCCCCCAGAGACGCTCTAATCCAAGATTGGCCCCGGGGGCTTCTCTATGCTTTTCCTCCTTTTCCTCTAATACCACAGGTAATTCAGAAAGCAACCGCCTTGAGAGCCAAGATGATTCTCATTGCCCCTTATTGGCCTCGACAGATATGGTTTCCGTTCCTGCATCATTATCTTTCGGTACAGCCATGGCATCTGGACCCGGTTCCAAATCTTCTGACCCACCAGTCGGGGCAGCTGCACCAATCCATACCTTCTCTCAACCTCACTGCTTGGTTGCTCTACTTCCGTCCCTAGCCAGGCTTCCTATGATTTCTAATCCCGTCCGGGATATCATAGTAGCTTCCCTTAAATCTTCCACCAGAAGGATTTACACTAGCAAATGGCAACGTTTCTCCTTCTGGGCAAAAGCTAGGAACATAGATCCCTTTACTCCTTCGATTCATTCGGTCTTGGACTTCCTAGCCGAAATATTTCACCCAGGATCTTCTTCCTCCACAGTAAAAGTTCAGTTGGCAGCCATTTCAAATTTTCATATCGGCTTGTCGGACCACAACATCATGTCCCATAAACTTTGCAAGGCATTCCTTAGAGGTGTATTTTTACTTAAGCCTCTGATTAGAGACCCCCCCCACCACAGTGGGATCTAAATTTAATCTTAACATCCTTGATTCTTCCCCCCATTGAACCTGCGGCTACCTGTTCATTGAAATTTCTTTCTTGGAAGACACTCTTCCTGGTCGCCATTACTTCTGCCAGGAGAGTATCTGAGCTTCATGCCCTCTGCATTCGTCCTCCCTACTTAATCTTCCACAAAGACAGAGTTTCTCTAAGGTCTAATCCGTCTTTCTTACCCAAAGTGGCATTGCAGATGAACTTAAATCAATCTATTTACCAGAAAGGCTCATCCAGACTCTGCTACACTTTGCTGTGAAGGAAAGGTTAGTTTGCTTTTATTTTTTGTATTACTGTATTGCCTTTCTATATTTTGAATACTGTAGTTTGTTTTCTTTACCTTGTATTTTGCTTGCATTCTGTTTTAACAGCATATTAAAACTTCAAAAGAGACCACAGCTCTCTCTGTTCTGAGTCGGGCAGAATTTTTTCCCGCCCTCCCACACATTTAAGTTGTCTTGCTAAATACCACTGTCTTTCTAGTTGCCCGCCGCTTATGTTAATCTGACCATATATCTCATTTCTCTCTACTTTCACTGGCTTATGTGAGTAATCACAAAATCATCATTTTTGAAATCCCACCCCTTCAATTATTTAAATTTATTGGCCATCCTACAGTATTTCATAGGACCAAAATACAAAGGTGACCACCCCTTTCAATCCATCTTGCTGTTTTAAAAATAGTAACTCTCCACTAAACCTTAACTTTTTAAACAGGTAAAAGTTACATCTGAAGTAGGAGATTCATTTGTCTGCAACCTGTGGGTTATGGATCCGATATCGGATCCGAACCGGCATGGTTTTCCAGCTATGGATCCGAGCTCTCAGCTCCTCCCCTCACCCATAATGCCCTGCTCTCCCTACATGACCTCAGATCTAGTTTGCTGCGCTGGTGACCAGATTGGTTTTCTTGAGCTCTACAGCTAAGTGGTTTCTAAAGTTTTTCTAGTACTAAAATTAAAATTTTTTTTTGAAAGTTGAGTGAAAGTTTAGGTTTCCCTTTTTGGTAGTTAAACTTGTTTAGTTATATTAATCTTTTATAATTAGTTTCCCTCCCCTCGCTGGTAGCGTAGTGTGTGTTTGGGCCTGTTGTGTGTCTAGTTTACTTTTACTTTTTACTTTAGTTTAAGTAATCTATAGGCTCTTAGGATGTCAGAACAACCTAAGGCTATTTTTCAGTGCTCAGTGTGGCCATAAGCTTTCCCCTGCTGATGGCCACACTGTGCTGATGCCTTGGGGTTGAACACCTCACTTCTGGATGTTCCATTTGTGCAGGGTTCAACCCCAGGGCATTGAAGGAGCGGAGGTCTAAGCTGGTCCTGGCGGGACTTTTGCCCCGGACTCGGCTCCGACCTCCGCCTTCGGGGAACCGTGTCACGGTTCCTCCTCCTCCCCTTCTCCTCCTGGGACTCAACCTCCCTGTAGTGGTTCGGAGGAGAGGGCAGCTAGAAAGTAGGGCCGGAGGGGGAAGCACCATTAGCGGCGGGCCGAGACCTCTGTTTCGCCCCGCCTGCCAAGCGGCTTCCTCCGGCCTCCTTGTCTGCTGGTTCTCCCTCCTCGTCTCCGGTCACCCGTGTGCTTTCACCGGGACCTGAGGAGGAGGAGACCGATCTCCGTCGAGGCTATCGAGGAGGCACTCAAGGCCTACCTCGGTAGCCTCGTCGAGATCGACCTATAGTTTATCAGACGCTGATCTGGACCGGATGATTAGAAGGTTCATCCAGGCCCAGATGCAGATGGGAGTGCTCTTGCCTCCCCCCCCCCCCTCTGGGGGGGGGCTCGACCCCTTTCTTTAAACCTATAGCTCCTTCTCCGACCCGCTACCCGGGTTCGGAGCAGTTGGAGCCGAGCAGCTCCGGAGCCGGGGGTGGGTCGGCGCCGATAGTACTCGTACCGGATCCGACCCTGCCCTCGAGTGCTTCGGATCCGACCTCTCGGAGCCTGGATCCGAGCCGGATCCGGGGATCAGTGCTCCTTGGCGCCTGTGTCGGAGGGCACTGTCCCCTCGGATCCGAGCGCTTCGGCGCCGGCTCCGATCCACTCCTCGGATCTGAGGGGGAGCCGATTGTCGGATCCTTTGGTCGAGGTCGGCTCCCCTTCGGCTTTTGATGTAGTGGAGAGGGCCCTGTTGAGGGTCTCCGGACCCCCGGCACTTGCTTCGGCTCCATCCCGCGCTCCATCTGCACTGGGCCAGGCTTCCACCATCCGGCCATTGGGACAGCCCGCTCCTTTGCCCCAAGTCGTTCCCTTGGAACAGGTCACTGTTTGTGAGGAGTTCTCTGACAGCCCCCCGGAGGATGCCCCTTGCAAACATACGTGCAAAAGGAGGCACATTGACTCCCCCAAGTCTCTCACAGAAGACACGGACTTGGAGGAAGGGGAAGGATCCCCAAGATCACCCCCTGAGGATGTCTCATTTGGAGACATCATGGAAATGCTCCGCATAAGGGGGGGGGGTGGTCTGCCCCCAAGTCTTCCTCGGACGAGTCCGTGTTCTAGTGCACACTGCAGAGTGCATTCTTTTCAATCTTACCTTTAAGCATCCCTGTGACTAGCACTTTCAATAATACCTGCTGGAAAGCACTAGGAAGCCTTAAACTCATACAAACACTGAACTCTCCTTGTTAACAAGGAGAAATTAATAGTAGGCACTAAACAGCCTATAATTGCAAAGTACCTTGCTAAGGAAACAGCTCCTATACTTTACAAAAAAAAAAAAAAAAGCCCCAAACCAGGCATGTCCAAGGGTCAGCTTCCGGTGATTTCTCCTGTCCACCTGGTGAATCTGAGCATACTGGGGCAATGCAGCAATTGCCTCATGTACACAGACAACCCTCTCCTCCTACCACTCAACACTACATCCTGTGAGAGATGCACTTACATAGCCAAAATGGAAGCAAAGTTCTCTCCACCCAAGATTGTGCTAAACAGTCAAGAGGAGAAGGTCAACACCCACACTACACCTCAAGCAACACATAGCCCTTCTAAACCCGCACCACCAACACCCACATAGAGCAACACTAAATCCACATATGCAGAGGCCCTTAACTGTAACCTGCCCAAGCAACAAAGACCTCTGAAGCTGAAACGCAAACAAACACCAATCACAACCAATGTATCACATAGTTCACACCACCAGTGTGCCACCCAGCAACAGCCCCTAAGGCAAGACAATATACCTAACACTTTAGTCATAGGTGACTCTATAGTCCGGCACACTGATGTCCCTCTCACCAGGTTGAATAAGGAGAAAATTACAGTCAGCTGTCTGTTGGGTGCCAGGATCCGCCACATAACGCATGCACTCAAGTCACTCCACAACAAGTACAAATATGACTCTGTCATTGTCCATGTTGGAGTGAATGACTTGAGACGTACCTCCCTGGACTACATGAAGAGACATGGAAGAGCTCTTGGATCATGTGGCTCAGGCAGGTATGACCCTAGCCCTGAGTAGCATCCTGCCTTCGCCCAGAATGATACCACAATATAAGGATAAAATGATTGACTTCAACAAATGGCTAAGCTTATGGTGTCATTCAAAGGGGATCCAGTATCTGTCTGTGTGGGATGACATGATTGACAGACCACGATGCTTTGCCAGAGATGGTCTGCACCTGTCGCCCCTGGGATTCAGGTTACTGGCTAAGGCTCTTGCCACCCCTATAGTGCCTTTTTTAGGCAAACTTCAAAGGACAAAACCACCACCGTAACAGGTACAAGCATGCAAAATCTGAAGGTAATGCTACTCAATGCTAGAAGTCTAAACCTCAAAATGCACTCTCTTGAGGCACTCCTTAAATGGAGAACATTGATATCTGTGCAGTAACTGAGACCTGGTTCAAGGCTCCAGAGAGCACCCCCTGCAATACCAGGCTACAACTCTTACCACACTTTTCGGCCACCAAACCAGGACCGAAACACTAAAGGTGGAGGAGTGTCAATATTCACCAAGGATATTCACGCCACCAGGCTAGTTGGCCAACACAATGTGTCTGAAATTCTCCTAGTGCAACTAACACTAGGTAAGACTGCAATCCAAATTGTAGCTTGCTACAGATCCCCCACCATACCCCAAGATTCTCACTACACCTTTCTAAACAGACTGGAAAATATTAAGATAGAACCAAACACCCTAATACTGGGTGATTTTAACTACCCTGCCATTAACTGGGAAAACTACTCATGTCCCAACACCTTTGCGCAACGGTTCTTGGAATTCATAAATTCCAACGCCCTGGATCAACTAATCCATAGTCCCACCAGGGGCTCCAATATCCTAGACCTGGTCATTACCAACATGGGAAATCAATGCTCCATACCTATGGTCACCTCATCGTTAGTCAGGTCTGACCATAAGCTAATCACGTAGTAACAACAGTGAAAGGTAGAACCACGATGTAGTCCGTCTTCTAAATAGCAAGGTTCCAAGGAACAGGCACAATATAAATCAAAAATCAATTTATTGCAGGTAGAGATGAGCGCTTTCGCGTAGTACTGGCTACGCTTCTTCAGATAAATTTACACTGACAAACTTGCATTTAAATATACATTTTTTGGCGGGATCATCATTCAATTAAACTTCAATTAAAAACAATCAAAACATTAAATACACTAAATTGCACTTTAGATCAGTCAGTTACATAGGTAAAAAGACAAAGGCAGTTGCTAGTCAGCTCTAATAAAAACTGAAAAACTGTTATCACAATTCAAAACACAATCATATGTTATCCTGCTATGTAAATTCTAGACACCTTAGCGGTATATCAACCTAAAGTCCCTGTAACAAACAAATCTAGAAGTCTATCATAAGTAATAAACACACAAAGCATATAATCCTGGAACTAATATGATCGTTATACTTAAGCGATCGTATATGCATGTGCTGCGAGCAAAGTTCCGTTGTAAAATATTAAGATAGAACCAAACACCCTAATACTGGGTGATTTCAACTACCCTGCCATTTACTGGGAAAACTACTCATGTCCCAACACCTCTGCGCAACGGTTCTTGGAATTCATAAATTCCAACGCCCTGGATCAACTAATCCATAGTCCCACCAGGGGCTCCAATATCCTAGACCTGGTCATTACCAACATGGGAAATCAATGCTCCATACCTATGGTCACCTCATTGTTAGTCAGGTCTGACCATAAGCTAATCACCCTTAACATCCACATCCCACCCCCACCCCCCAGTAAAGAAACCACCATAAAAAACTTCTCCAAAGCCAACTTCATGCTACTCAAGTCAGAAGTGACAAACTTCATGACACCCATGCAGACGGGAACTGAAAGTTCAACTGCTGAATCCTACACTAAGGCACTGTACGAGCACATCCACTCATGCATGAATCATGCCATCCCAAATAGAATCAAAATGCTCTCATCCAAAGAAAGGAAGCCAATCTGGTGGTCCCCTGCCATAAACAAACTTTACAACAAAAGGAAGAAACTTTTGCAGAAAAGAGGAAAATCCCAGGAGGCAAAAAACTCCCTTACTAGCCTCAGTAAGAAACTGAGATGCTTCATAAAATCCTCCAAAGCTAGTTACGAAAATAAAATTGCCAAAGATTCCAAAGACAACCACAAAGCATTCTATAACTATGTCAAGAATCTAAATGGCAATGCTCAGATCTGCTCTGAGCTAAAACAGAATGGCATTAAATATACTGATCCGAAGGATATTGCCAATATCCTGGCAGATCGATTCAGTGCCAACTTCACCCCCCTCTCATCCACTAAATGGCCCATCTCAATACCGGAAGATTGCCAAATTCCAGTAATAACGGCCACACAGGTACAAAACGCACTCTGTAAAGCCAAGAATACAGCATCCATGGGACCAGATGACATCCCGGGCTGTGTACTACATGAACTACAGTATGAACTGGCACCTCACCTAAGTGTCATGTTTAATCATAGCCTCACCTCAGGTTTCGTGCCCACTGAGTGGCAGAGCTACAGTTATCCCAATCCACAAGGGGGGATCCACCTTGGATCCCGGAAACTACCGTCCCATCAGTCTGACAAGCCTTATCTGCCAGGCCATGGAGCGTATTATCATGGAACTTATAAACAAAGACATTGGCAACCTTCAAACACTGGACCCCACCCAGTGGGTTTGTGAAGGGCCGATCTTGTCTCCTGAACCTGATTGACTTCTTTGAATCAGTCTCCAGAGCCATGGACAAGGGTAAGGTGGTCCACACAGCCTATCTAGACCTTGCCAAGGCCTTTGACACCATCCCCCACTCTGGAATCATAGATAAACTTACTAAGTTGGGCATTAATCCCTATGTCACCCAATGGGTTGCTAAATGGCTTACTGATAGAACCCACACTGTAAAAGTAGCCGACTCCAAATCCAGCTCCAGACAAGTGACAAGTGGAGTACCTCAGGGTTCAATCCTGGGGCTGCTCTTGTTTGGCATCTACTTCTCTGAAGTACAGGTCAACACTAAGGGACTCTGGCTAACAAAGTTTGCAGATGACTGCAAACTGGGAGCCATTATTGAATCCCCAAATGATGTGGATACTCTACAAAAGGGCCTTACAGAAACAGATGCTTTGTGCCAGAGCCATGGGCTCAAGCTCAATGCCAAGAAATGTATTGTTATCCCTTTGGGAAAAACATGTATCCATGAATTACCATATAGGTGGCAGTACACTAAACACAGAAAGTGTGATAAGAGACTTAGGGACACAGGTGGACAGTGGTCTCACCTTCGATAACCACATCGCCACAACAGTCAGGAAATCCTTCTGTGTGGCACACCTCATTACGAAGGGCTTTTCATCCAGAAAAAAGGAGGTCATTGTCCCACTGTACTCATCCCTCATTAGACCCATTATAGAATACAACGCCCCATTTGGTATGTACCTCTCAAGACATCTGCAACAACTGGAAAGGCCTCAGAAATACCTCACTAAAAGAATCACAGGCCTAAAGCAGATGCCCTACGCTGACCACCTTAAAAAACTCCAGCTATACTCTGTCGCATATCGTCTACTCAGAGGCGATCTCTGCTTAACATACAAGGCCATGTCAAACCCAGAGCTGTTGGACATGCTACACTTAAAGAAATCCCAATCCTTCAGAGCTACACGCTCCAGGGATCTAAACCTTGTCATGACAATAAACAAAACATGCTGGAGGGATAGGTTCCTGACCCAGAGACTCCCCAGACTCTGAAATAGATTGCCCGTACATGTCAAGCAGAGTGCCTCTTTGGACCTCTTCAAGAGGAACCTTGACGATTGGATGGGAGAAAGGAAATTCACCCCGGGGATCACGTCAGTCGCCCTGCTAGACAGGGGTCCAGGAAAGTAAATAATGTGGGAAGAAATAGCCAGGGAATTGTTATGGCTAGGCTTGTATAGGCCCTAGGGCTGATAGCCTAGTACCAACCTATGAACCTATTGATCTTCCAGTTTTTTTCCCAAATTATTCTAATAGAGCGGAGCAAAAACTACATTATCTCGATGTTCACCACCAACTTAGATATTATTTGGACAGAACCAAACAATTTAGGAAATCTGATCAACTGTTTTTATCCTATGCAGAGAACAGGAAAGGCCTTCCAGTATCCAAGGTAACCCTATCTAGGTGGCTGTCTTCTGTGATTACATGCATTTATCAACTCAGAGGTAAAGAGTTGACTTCTAGGCCAAAAGCCCCATTCAACTAGAGCACTAGCTACATCTACAGCTTTTCAGGCTAGACTTCCAGTAGACACTATTTGTGCAGCAGCCACATGGGCCTCTCCTCATACCTTTGTTTCACATTACAAATTGGACCTGGCCTCCAGAAACAGAGCAAATTTTGGTTCCACCGTTCTCAAGAGTCTGTTCCATTGAGCCACCCAGGATAAAGGTGCTAGGGACGCGGTCCCATCCAGCAAGAATGAAGGCGAGATTGACAACTTAACATTGAGAAGTTATGTACCTACCATAACGTTCCATGTTAGTTGTCTTCTCTCGCCTTCTTTCTTGCGTCCCGCCCACCATCCCCCTAGCCTGGTCAGACCGAGAAGATTGTTACTCTTCCTTGAAGAGTCCTGATCCAATTTTTCCAGCTAATTAGCTTACTAGTGTCACTAGATCAGATTGGTCTTTTTCGAGGGATTATTTGCCCCTTCCTCCTCCTCTCCAGTTGGAGGAATATATTGCATAATTTTTCCTTAGCTACCAAACAAGATCTGGGTAGTTATCACCGTGCATCATGGGATATAGGTTTGCCTCAAGCCGGTAAAATTAGCTCTCGAGCTTTAGTAAGTGGCCGAGTCGGAGCCGAGGATCGGCTCCGAACCCATCCAGCAAGAAAGAAGGCGAGAGAAGACAACTAACATGGAACGTTATGGTAGGTACATAACTTCTCATTATAGCAAAACGATTCACATATGTTGGGTTACATGCATAAAGTTAAAGTTGCACTAAAAAGAAGCTTAGTTACATAATTTTACATTGATATAGTTCAATAGGTCAACAATAACATTTTTTTGTTTGTATAAAATTATGCAAATGCATAGCAGACACATTGGAGAGAGAGTTGTAATGAGGTACTAAGTATGGACTTTTTGAGGGTACATAAAGGGAAGGAAGACTAGGTGGGTTCATGGCAAGGGCAGGTCCTGGAATTGAGAAAATATGCTTTTAGTTCATTTTTAAAGTGTGAGGTATGGGAGATTTGAACGTAAGTCAAGGGAAAGTTCCAAGCATGGGCAAGGGAGTGTTTGTAGAGTAGTTTCCTACTGACCTTTTTGGGTGGTAGACATCAAGTAATTGTTGGTTAGAAGTGCGGAGGGTCCGGGATGGGATGTAGATGGAGACTAAGAAAGATCGAGTTAGACAGAAGGAGGTTTTATAAAGAATAGTGTGTAGCATATGAAACTGATAAGATAGCAGAAATTGGGGAAGTTCAAACCATTGAAGAGAGTTTAAAGAAATGCAGTGGTGTGAGTTGTATGGGGAGTTAGTAATGAATCTGGCTATTTTATGGCAAGTCTGTTGGAGTTTGTTTAGAGTGGAGGCCTGGATATTGGTAAGAACTGGGGAGGCGTATAAGAGGGAGGGGAGGAGGAGTGCCTGGCCCGGGGTAAATCTAGATTCAGGGGTTAAGAATTTTTTGTGGTTTGACCGTTTCGTCCTCTGACTCTATCCAGACCCCCCTAATTCTGAGTGCGGTTCTGACCATCTTGCCATCTCAGGGACAGCCCTTGGCCGCAATGCCCCTGAAAGTTCCGGTGGAACATCAAGAGGTTTGCGAGTCCTTCTCGGAGAGTCTCCCCAAGGAGGTACCTCGCAAATGTAGGCGAAAGAGGAGGCACTTGGACTCTCCACCAGAGTCTCTCACAGAAGACATGGACTTGGATGAAAGGGAAGGCTCCCAAGGTCACGCCGAGGATGTCTCCCTTGGAGACATCATGGAGCACCTTCACCGGAGGGGGGGGGGGGTCAGCCCCAAAACCGATCTCAGACAAGTCCGTGTTCCTGGAGGCATTTGGCTCAGGCCCATCTACCTCTTGGGTGTCCCTTCCTGCTGATCCACTTGTAGATTTAAGAACATCTAGGGCATGGAAGGAGCCAAACACTGTAGATACCATCCCTAAGCACCCCGACAAAGTGCTGAGTTCCCCGTCAGACAGGACACATTGGAACAAGGGGTCCCCAGTAGATGCAATGATGGTGGCAGCTACCACCAATTTGGAGCTCGCTCAGGAGAGCTCCTCAGTCCATGCCCCTGATCGAGAATCAAGAGCGATAGACCGTTTTCGAGTATATGCTTCAGTGATCTTCTCAGTGAGGGCGCTGAACTATATGGCACATGTCTTTAGACTCCAGAGAGATCTAGTGAAGGAGATCACAGAGTCTACACCATGTTGGCGGAAGACAAGAAGACCTTCGCTCGAATGACCACTCTAAAAGCAGTTGCCAACACGTCCATGCAACTGCTCTTTCATTCTAGGGAGGGAGCCACAAGGGCGGCCAGGACAGGAGTTACTATTGGGCGTCACACCTGGCTCCAGTTGTGTCAATTTTCAGACCCTTTCAAGGTGTCTTTCACCCATTCCTCTTATGCTGGTTCTTCCTTCTTCGGAAAGTCAGTGAAAGAGACTTTGGTCCAGAGCGAGAAGTATGGGAAGACACTGTCTGCTGTTGGGATCCGCTTTTCCTCTCCTCAAAGATCCTCTTCCAGGAATCAGCAAGGAATGAAGAAGATGTGGTTCTGGAAGTCTCAGGCATTTTCCTGGAATGCTCAGGATTCTCAGTTACCCAGAGACAGAGGGGGTCAGAACAGATGCCGCCTGAGAGGCAGAGGGGGTCCTAGGAATTTTGGGTCCTGAGAACCCTTTTCAGAGGGACCTGAGCAGCAGCCCTTAGGGGTTGCCCAACTGCTCATCTCTGAAGGCAGTCGGGGGTTGCCTGTCACTACAGCAGAAAGCATGTGAGTCCATTACGAAAGATCGCTGGGTGTTGCGAATTATATCCAGAGGATATTTCATTCCATTCAAGCAACATCCCCATCCAAACAAACTCCTCCCAGCCGTTCCGCCTGCGCAGTGGCAGGAGGCAGCTCTAGAAATAGGAAAGCTGCTGAACAAATGAGTCGTCCAACCAGCCCCCCCCAGGCCAGTCTGGATCCGGTGTTTACTCCAGGATGTCCTTCAAGGATGCATCTGCAGTCCTTACAAATGGGTTGTCCTGTCGTCAGGCAGCCCTTCGGTCGGCCGGATTCCAAAGTCTGGGTCTGGCCTCGGCTGGTGTCGCACTTCACCCGTCGTCATAGCTGCAGTTATTCGGGTATAAAGGCATCAGCCGACGCCATTTTCCTCAGTCTTTCTTGCCGCGTGGCGCCCGAAGCAGAAGCTGTTCGCAAGTCCCGGTCTGCCACATCCAGAGAGTACTACTACCGAATACTACTTCAAGACTTCTAAAAGCTAAGTACCCGCTGGGGACTCTTTCTTGCCTCAGCCGATGTCAGAGAAAGTGAATAACTGTTTATCTTGTGGGAAACAAATACCTCATAAAGATTTCCACTCCTACTGTATACATTGTTTAGGCCCAGACCACGACGTAGCAGCTTGTCTAGCCTGCGCTTCTTTTAACCGACGGACGCTTAGACGTCGGTCGGAGTTTGCTGAACAAATTTTCGGCTCTGATTTTGCTTACATTATGCCGTCGGATCCTCCGACAACGCAAATTTCCAAAAAACGGAAAGAAAAGGACCGACACTCGCGGTCCGCGGTCTCGGCCGAAACCGCGATTAAGCAAACCGCGAGTGTCTCGGTTTCTGCCGAAACCGAGCAAGCGGTTCTTTCTCCAGCCGAAACCATGCCTTCTACCGAGGCCTCCTCTAACCTGGTAGAATCAGCTTCTGAAATCCAGCCTTCTGTTGCGGTTTCTCAGGAATTATCAGACACAATTCCCCTGGATATTTCAACCCCTGCACATGGAGCTGCTAGGCCTCCTGCAGCCATGTCTATTAAGGCCTTTGCCAGGGCTAAAGCAGCCAAAGCTTCAAAAACTGTGCCTGCCAAACCCCCCTCACACAGGCCCAGCACTAGCTCTCATATGCTTTTTTTGGCTGAGGATTTAATTTCTTTAATTCGTGGATCCCAGCCTCATCCAGACAGGTCCTCTCTCCCACCTCCAGAAAAGAGACCTAGAGCAGAGCCCCCTGAACCAGTATCCACTGATGGTTCCTCTGATGAATCAGATCATACAGACCTTCCTGAGGCTTCTTATTCTCCTTACGAAGACTCTGATGCGGAAGAGTCCATTCCTTCAGCCTCTCCACCTGAGGAATTTTCCTTTGGGGAAACCTTGCATGCTATGAGGGAACAATTTCAGTGGCAGGGCCAAGATTTCTCAGACTCCAGAAAAAGGCTTAGAACCTTTCTACATTTGCCACAACATAGGCCTTTAGCTATACCTCCAGTTCTTTCTGTTGTAGATGATGCATTTAATGATGCTTGCACTGCTCCTGATTCATTACCTCCGGCTCCTGCTAAGCCCGATAGGTTCTACAGGGTCCCGGACACTCATCACCATTTATACAAGGCTCCTTTTGCAGATCCAGAGACTATCGCCCAGGGCCCTAAAGCTGCAGCTGCTACTTCTACTAAAAACCCCCTCCCCTCTGAAAGGGAATCCAGGTCCTTAGAGAGATGGGGTAAAAACGTTTACACTTCTGCTACCTTGTCAGCTAGGGCTTTGAACTGCCAATTTCATATGATTCAAAGTCAAGAGTTTATGCTTGACCAGTTAACTAAAAAGCTTTCCTCTGAAGAATCTTTAGATAAAAAATATGTTCAGGAAATGGTACATAACATACAGCAGGTTAGTAACCATTCTTTAAAATGTGGCTATGATGCACTGGAGGCTTCCTTTAGATCAGCCATGACTGGCACAGTTATCAGGAGACATGCATGGTTGAAAGAACAGGCATTACCAGACCATGTCAAATCAAAGCTTTTGGATGCACCCATGGACAAGGTCAATTTATTTGGTTCCCCTGCTCAGCAGGTACTAAAAAAGATGGAAGAGAAGGCTAAATCTGTACAAACGGTGAAAGATTTCTTACAGGTTCAACCTCCAAGGTTTAGCAGGAACTGGCCCTCCAAGAATTGGTCCTTTCCGGACTCCTCAAAGGCTCAGAGAGGCAGGAATAGGCGTTCAAGAGGCAGAAACCAATCCAGGGGTGCCTACAGGGGACGCCAATGGCAAGGTAACAACCAGCGAGGCACGGACGCAGCCACCACCACTACAACACCTCAATCACAGTGACTTGACAGTGGCACCGCCTACCAGGGAACAACTAGAAGCACCCTTAGGCGGAAAATTAACCTTATTTTCAAAAACCTGGCATTGCATCACAAGGGAAAAATGGATTTTGCAAACTATAGACCAAGGTTACAGGTTCCATTTCCATACTCTACCAGGGAAGAGAGGAATGCCAAACCTACCACCTACTCAAAGGACAGAAGCTCTAAAACAAATATCTCAGCTATTAAGAATGAGAGCTGTGGAAAAGGTACCATCTATGGAACAAGGAAAGGGATTTTACTCCAGACTCTTCCTGGTACCAAGAAAAGAAAACAAATGGAGACCCATTCTAGACCTGTCCGCTTTAAACACATTCCTTATTGTTCCAAAATTCAAAATGCTGACCCTACAGCAGCTTCTTCCCATGCTGGGCAAGGAGTCTTGGCTGGTAACTCTAGATCTCAAGGAGGCATACCTGCACGTCCCCATAAGACCAATTTGCAGAAGATACCTCAGATTTCTTGCAGGATCAGAGCATTATCAATTTTCAGCATTGCCCTTTGGCTTATCTACTGCGCCCAGAGTGTTCACGAAATGCCTGGCATCAGTAATTGCTCATTGCAGACTTCAGGGAATCCAAATTTATCCCTACCTGGACGACTGCCTGATACAAGCGGACAACAAAAGCAAGCTAGCAGAAGACTTACTAAGTGTCATTTACCTGCTCCAAGCCTTGGGATATACAGTCAATATAAAAAAAGTCAAGGCTGATTCCATCCCAAAGAATAACCTTTCTGGGTGCAGAGCTGGACACATCAAAACAAATGGCATTCCTAACTGCAGAAAAGAAAGAGCAACTACCTCTACTTCTTGGCATTAACAAAGCAGAACCACCTAACTGCAAGAAAAGTACTGCAAGCTCTAGGCTTCATGGCATCCTGCATAATTCTGGTCCCTCATGCCAGACTGCATATGAGAAAGCTACAGTGGTACCTAAGGAATTTGTGGTCCCAACACAAGCACAGCCTAGAAACCAAAATCCCAATAATCCCATGCCTGAAACAAGAGTTCCTATGGTGGGCTCAGGCCTGTCAATCAAACGCAGGATTGCCCTTCTGCAACAGCCAACCAAGCCAAACCATCACGACAGATGCCTCAGACCTCGGTTGGGAGGCACACATGCTGGGCAAGTGCATACAAGGCTTATGGACTCAAGACCAGCTGCGCCTACACATAAATCTAAAGGAAATGCTGGCAGTAAAATTGGCAATCCAGTCATTCAGACCATTTCTCCAAGAAGGTCAGTTGATGATAAGGACAGACAACACCACAGTTATGTGGTACATCAACAAACAGGGAGGCACCCATTCATATCCTCTATGCCGGCTGGCACTGGACCTATGGGATGTGGCCCTGAGCTACAACATTCAGTTACAAGCAATTTTTGTACCGGGAAAAGAAAACATTCTAGCAGACATATTAAGCAGAACAACCACAGATGCCCACGAATGGATGCTTCATCCGGACATCTTCAAAGCCATCACAAGGGAATGGGGATTACCACAAATAGACTTGTTTGCATCCCCATTCAATCACCAGCTAAAGAAATTCTGCACAAGGACGTACCACCCACTTGCTTGGAAGGTGGACTCCCTATCTTTCAGTTGGACCTGACAGCATACGCATTTCCACCTCTTCCTTTGATGCACAAGGTGCTTCTGAAGATCAAAGAGGACCGTCCAAGGATCATCCTGATAGCTCCAGACTGGCCAAGACAACATTGGTACCCATTGCTGAGGAGCATGTCTCGGGAACAAATATGGACACTACCCCTAATCCCATTACTGTTAACACAGAACAACTACAACATCCTGCATCCAAACCTGAAAACTCTGCAGCTAACTGCCTGGAACATTACATAACAGAAAATAACCCAAATTTATCCCAAAGGGTTAAAGACATAATCCTGGAGGCTCGCAGACCTTCAACAAGAAAGAATTATGCAGCAAAATGGAAAAGATATCTCATTTGGAGTACTGCAAAGGAGAAGATGTGACTCTGGTAAACATGGCCAACATCCTAGAGTACTTGGCAGAGCTCTTCCACACAGGCCTGTCCTATTCTTCCATCAAGATACATGCATCAGCTATTTCAGCACAATACAGCTTGGATCCTCCTGTCTTCTCTCATCCCCTGCTCAGACAGTTTCTGAGAGGAATTAAAAATGTAAAACCTCCCAGGAAACCACCATTGCCAGCATGGGACTTGAACTTTGTGCTAGAAAAATTGACACTTCCTCCTTTCGAGCCAGCAGCAACAGCAGAATTACAATACTTATCCTGGAAGACTGCTTTCCTGCTGGCAATAACTTCAGCAAGAAGGGTCTCTGAACTACAGGCATTAATGGCAGTGCAACCCTTCCTGATCTTCCATCAAGATAGAGTGTCCATGAGAACAAATCCTACATTTATGCCTAAGGTGGTATCCAGAGTGTCATTAAATCAGGCTATCCACCTACCTACATTCTTCCCAAACCCACAGAACAGGGAGAAAGACTTTGCATACCTTGGATGTACACAGACAGTTACGCTACTACCTGGACAGGACTAAGTCCAATAGAAAAACTGACCAGCTTCTGGTAGCATATGCCACAGGAAAGGAAGGAAAACCAATTTCAAAACAGACAATCTCCAAATGGATAGGAAATTGCATTAGATTTTGTTACTCCTACCATGGAAAGAACACCCCAGAGAACATCAGGCCTCACTCCACAAGGGCTACAGCCACTACCACAGCTTTCTTACGAGGAGTGGCTACCAAGGACATTATAGAGGCTGCTACTTGGACCTCCGTGCATACATTTGCCAAGCATTACAATTTACCTTTATACTCTAGATCCCGGGCAGGTTTTGCCACTGCTGTTTTGCAAGGGATCCTAGCTACACCATAATCTCTACTCTTTCCTCCTCCCCCTTGTTTAGCTATGGTATTCTACCCATTTGTAAGGACTGCAGATGCATCCTTGAAGGACATAGTACAGTTTTGTACCTACCATAAATGTAGATGTCCGATAGGAATGCATCTGCAGTCAGGATTACCCACCCACCTTCCCTCTGAGGTACTCCTAGGGTATTTGCCAACCATCAGCTAGCTGGGGGGGGGATCTATTCTGGTGTATTTGTTTGTATATATGTACATACATGCTTATTTTTGTGTTTGCTCTCTACTATTTGGAATCATTGGCATTTATCCAAATTTAGCCTTCCAAGAGGGCACCTGGCATCTGGGGCAAGAAACACTGAGGAAAATGGCGTCGGCTGATGCCTTTATACCCGAATAACTGCAGCTATGACGTCGGGTGAAGTGCGACACCAGCCGAGGCCAGACCCAGACTTTGGAATCCGGCCGACCGAAGGGCTGCCTGACGACAGGACAACCCATTTGTAAGGACTGCAGATGCATTCCTATCGGACATCTACATTTATGGTAGGTACAAAACTGTACTTTCTTTTTAGTGCAAAAGAAAACAGGGGACCTCAGACCCATCTTGGATCTGTCCACATTGAACCTGTCAGTAACCAAGACAAAATTCTGAATGGTCAAGCTTCAGTCGCTCCTGCCTTTTCTGCAGGCCACAAACTTGATGTGTTGGATGGATCTCCAGGATGCGTACTACCACATCAAAATGGACAGACGCTCCCAGAGTTTTCTTCACTTCTGGCTGGGAGCCAATCACTACCAGTTCAGTGCCCTCCCCTTTGGTCTCACCACAGCCCCAAGAGTGTTTACCAAAGTGAAGGCGGTTGTAGCGGCTCACCTGAGGCTACAGGGTATTCAGGTCTTTCCGTACTTTGATGATTGGCTTTTTGCTGCCCCTTCAGAGCATCTGTTGTGTCAGGCCAGGGATTACTTCATCCAGTTAGCAAACAATCTGGGTATTACCGTCAATCTGAACAAATCTTCTCTAGAGCCTGTTCAGCTTCTAGACTTTATTGGGGCACATTTGGACACTCTTCAAATGAAGGTTTTTCTCACCCCAGACAGTATAAGCAGTTTTAAGCAGTTTAAAAACGCATGTCTTACAAATTCTTAATGCTCAAGTCCCCACAGCTGCAGCAGTGCTCAGGGCGTTAGGATCCATGGTGGCCATAGTCAGTCACCTGCCGTTGGCTCACCTACACATGAGAGTTCTTCAATGGACACTTACAGTCCAGTGGTCCCTGTTAGACCTCCCTCTCACCTTTCCAGTGAGAATCTCGAGGGCATGCAGGGACTCCCTTCAGTGGTGGATTCAATCTCGGGATATCCTCAAGGGACATTCCTTTCACCCTGTTTTCCCAAAACCACAGTGACCACGGATGCCTCCCAGCTAGGGTGAGGGGGGGGCACTGCTCATGAAGGATGGTCCAAGGCATGTGGTCCCCCTCCGAGACCAAGTTGCGTATCAGCGTTCTAGAGATGAGGGTGGTTCTTCTGGCGTTGCAGACACTTCATGCCCATCTTCCTCTAGGGATGATTGCCATTCAGACAGACAATATGCAGTAGTCTGGTACATCAACAAACAAGGGGGAACCAAATCTTATCCCCTATGTTGAGAAACCATGAGAGTGTAGGAATGTGCGATATCCACCAGACGCTTTCTAGTAGCAATGTACATTCCTGGATGGTCTAACATTCCAGTGGACAGGCTCAGATCTATTCTGATGCCTTACGAGTGGTCTCTGAATCCCTCGGTAGCGGAATTGATCTTTCTAAAGTGGGATCAGCTTTGCTGCGATCTCTTCGCATCTCCTTCCAACATGAAATCCAGCGAGTGTTTTGCTCTGAACCCCCACCCCCTCCTGGAGGGGGAAGCCCCCAGAGATGCACTGGTTCATCCTTGGCCTCCCGGTCTCCTATATGCATATTCTACACTTCCGCTTATGTCCAAGTATCTTCAGAAAGCTGGAAGATTGGGAAGCACGGTCATACTCATAGCCCCATTTTGGCCTCGCCATGTTTGGTTTCCCCCTCACTGTGGTCTCACCTAGTTGTTCCTGCATGGACGTTGGATCCAGTTCTGGATCTTCTTTTTCATCCCTCAGGGATCCCTCACCCAGAGCTGGACAGTCTGAAGCTCATGGCCTGGCTGCTCCGGTTCCCATAATTATCAGAACTCCTGGATTATGATCCCTGTAAAGTCCATTTTGTTGGCAGCTCACAAATCCTTCACTAGAAAGGTGTATCATAGTAAATGGAGATGTTTTTCCATATGGCTAATCAGCAGGCTTTCAACCCTTTCGTAGGCTCCTCTTTCAGCGGTCTTAGCATCCTGATGGAAGATGCTGGCCAAAAACTCTATTTCTTCCACAGTTAAGGTGCAGCTGGCAGCTATCTCTAATTTCCATGTGGGGGTGAATATGTCTTCCTGGTTTCTCCCAAACTTTGTAAGATCTTCCTTAAAGGGACCTTTTTACTTAGACGTCTGATTAAGGACCTTACACCTCTGTGGGATCTGACCTTAGTGTTACAGGCATTGGTTTCTGCACCCTTCACACTGGCAGCAGTGGTTGATCTTCAGTTTTTGACATGGAAAACTGCGTTCTTGGTGGCCACTACCTCAGACAGAAGAGTGTCGGAGCTTCAAGATCTTTTTGTCAAGGTGCCTTACAAGATCTTTCACAAGGATAGAGTGTCATTGCATACTAACCCATCCTTTCTTCCTAAGGTGGTCTCGGAAGCCAATATTAACCAGGAGATAAATTTACCAGTTTTCTTCCCCAACTTCCAGAACAAAGGGGAATACAGGTTGCATCTACTTGGTGTTCATAGACAACTGAGATTTTACTTACATCGGACGAAGCTGATCGGTTATTCGTGTCTTATGCTAAACCCTTTTTAGGCAAGCCAGTTTCCAAGGTAACAATTGCTCAATGGATTTCCTTGTGCATTGCTCGAGCCTGTGAGGTGAAAGGTAGGTCCTTGCCAGGACAAGTGAAGGCACACTCCTCCCAATCTATGGCTACGTTAGCTGCCTTCTTGTCTAGGGTGTGTCTGGATGATATCTGCTCAGCAGCTACTTGGTCCTCATTTCATACCTTCATTTCTCATTACAAGTTGGATATTGTGTCTCAGAACAGAGTATCCTTTGGTTCTGCGGTGCTGTGGAATGTCCTTCCATGAGAGCCACCCAGGAGTTTATGGTAGCTGGGGACTCTGTCCCACACGTTGAAGATTAAATGAAGTAAACTACTTCAGATAAAGAAGTTATGTACTCACCATAACGTTCCATCTGAGTAGTTGTACTTCATTTGTCTTCACCCCCCCCTTCCCCCTGACCTTATCATGGATGCAAGCTGTGTTTTACTTTGTATAAAGTGTTTGGCCCTTGACTCTGTCCAGATTAAGGAGTGTCATGGAGATCCTTGTTATGATAAGGTGATATTAAGTCAGGTAGATTATACCTTTTAGGCAGCAAACTCGAGCTGAAGGGAGACGGGGGCATTATGGGTAAGGGGAGGAGTCTGGAGCTCGGATCCATAGCTGGAAAATGCGGCTGTGTTGGATCCGATGTAGATCTGAAACCCACAGATTGAAGAAAAATAAAGTGCAACTACTCAGATGGAACGTTATGTTTGAGTACATAACTTCTTTTTCCCTTTCTTTGTCCTCACCCGATTCAACGACCTTGGTTTCTGGATTCAACTCCAGACCTTCTGTCTCACCTGACAGATATGATACACCCAGGTTTGACAAACCTTAGGCTAACTGTCTGGATTTTCCAATTCCATTGATAGCCAGACAACCAATTCTGTCTTCTGTCTGTCACATTTTGATGTCTTCCTGTAAACTGTACTCCAGCAAATGGAAAAGGTTTGATGTTATGTTGTCCGTATCTCGCCTTCGTTCTTGCTATTTAGGTTCAGAGCTGATCCTCTGCTCTGACTTGGCCATATACTGTAGCTCGAGAGCTTTAACTGGCTCGAGGATAGCCCCTATCCCAGCATGCCGAGCAGTAGTTACCCAGATCATATTTGCTGCTTGCAGCGTTGAGATTGCAGATACTGGCTCAGGCTAAGTGCTTTCTCTTTTTATATTTTTGCATTTATATTACCTAACTTGGAAACAGTAGTTGTCCTTCATATTTCTAACTTTTTCCTATCCCATCCTAGTGACTGCTGTTGTTGTAAACTATCCTTTTTTCTCTTTGGCCTTTTCCCCTCTTCTAAACTTGTTTAAATTAGAGGGTTCTTCATCTTTCTTACCTTTTCTTAATACCTATTAAGCTTTAAGGAGTTACCATTTAAATTAGACGCTCTCCTTAGGTGGGAAGTTTGCTGTTTAACTTGGAGTCTCTACCCCCCTTCTCTTCTTTCCTGTCTGTTAAAAAAGTTTTGTTTGTATTTGCCTGTTTATCTTGTTAGTAGTGTGTTTTTTTTGTCTAGCTCTAGACAGTGCTGTTTGACATTATGTCTAAAGATACTGCTTAGGAATCTAAACCTTTGGGTTTCAAAAAAGGATGTCACTTATGGATGGGCACATGAGTTGTGTGAATTCCTTAGGGCCTGTTCACCTGCAGGATTCATGTTCTATTTGCCATGCATTTAATTCACGAGTCCTGCAGAAGAAAAAGAACAAACTGATCTTAAGAGGGTTACTGAAAGACCCCTTTGATGCTACTATGGACGGGACTCTGCCAGCAAAAAAACTGGAAAAACCAAAGCCTTCATCCTCTTCGGCTCCAATTTCGGAACCGTCAAAAGAGAAGGACAAGTTACAAGCTAAGTTGGACCCGACAAGACACTCTCACCTATGGCTCCATCTGTTGTCTCGGAGCCAGTAAGGTCTCATAAGCGATCTAGGTCTCCTACCTTGGAACCAGTGTAGTCTGCTCCACAGTCTCCTTTATTACGATCTGTGGCAGGCAGTCACCCGTCTTCAACCCATTCCTCTCTGTCATCCAGGAGCCTCTCTGATGATGATGTGGGGAGAGTGGTGAAGAGACTTCTTAGGACACCAGCATTAGCTTAAATACTTTTGGGCCCATCCCAGACGGAAATGGTGCCGACAGCCCAAGTCTCAATTCCTCCTCCAACTCCTCTGAGCTCGGAGCTGGAGTGTATGGAAGTCGTAGTGGTGGAACCATCTGTTCCAGTAACCTCCAGTCTTTCTGTTCCGACTACTACTACTACGATCTCAATACCCACTTCTATCGAGGGATCTGGGAGCCGACACTCCCTTGTTGGCTCGGGGGGGGGGGGGGGCAGCATCGGACCCTTGTCTGACCCTACTCTCCCTCTCAGAGCTTTGGCACAGGTCAGCTTGGCTCCATCGGCTTCAGAGCCAATGCCCTCAGTTCGGAGGAGGTCTCTGGTTTCTTGGGAGCCGGAGACTCTTTCGTGTTGGGACCGTAATGCCTTTGAGATGATGAGGAGAGTGCTGTCTACTGACACAGCTCCACCCTCGGCTCCATTGGCTCCTTTGCCTTCGGTGACTGTGTCTGCCTCTGAATCCCCACTCCGCCCAAGCGTAGGGAACCCATGCTCCAGGATGCCCCATTGGGTGATCCCACCTCTTCTGAAACCTCCCCTGAGCATCCCTCAGAGGAGATCCTTTGGAAGAGGACTTGCAAGAGGAAGCATGTGGACTCAGACTTGGATGACTCAGAAGGATCCCCATGGTCCCCCTCTGAAGATGTCTTTTTTTCAGACATTTTAGAAATCCTTAGACATAGGGGTGACTGGAAGCCCCTTGCCCCTTCTGAAGACGAGTCAGTGTACCTGGATACATTCAGTTCCCAACCCTCCACCTCTTGGGTATCTCCTCCTTTTGACCAAGTATTGCACGTAGTGAGTCGAAAGGTGTGGAGTTCTCCAGACATGATGGAACCAGTTCTGCAGAGGCCCAATACATTTATAACAGCCTCTGAAGATAGAGCCTTCTTATCCAAAGGTGTTCCCATTGATGCAATGGTGATGGCAGCAGCCACCAAGAAGGAATTAGTGGAAACTTCCATCTGTCCATCCGCCGAATAAAGAATCTCGTACGATGGACGGATACAGGAAGCGTATGTTTTCTTCAGCAACCTTTACACTCAGGTCACTGAACTATTTGTCCCACTTTACAGAGTTAGGAGATACCTTACAGGATCCTACAGCTGCTGGAACCTTGGACAAGGTGGCTTCTCAGCTTGTGACCTTGACTTCGGTGGTTAACTCCTCCATGTGGCTAATTTCTTACGCAGCTGATGGGGTGAACAGGGCGGCAGGCATTAGGGGGCGGCCTTACGCAGACACTCATGGATGCGCCTTTGTAATTTTGTGGAGCTCTTCAGGTCTTACTCTACCAATGCCCCCTTTGACGGCTCGTCCTTATTTGGGCCGCAGGTAAAAGAGACTCTTACCAGGTGTGAACAGGATGGCAAAACATTCTCTGCTGTGGGAGTACGTTTTTCTGCTCCATCTAGGCCTTATCCTAAGGGCCAGAAGAGCAGAAAGATGTGGTTCCGGAAACCCCAGCGAGCTTCACCAGACCCACATGGAGATTTTTCCCCCAGGGGCAGAGGGAGAAATGACAATGGAAGACGCTGGTCTCGTGGCGGGGGGGGGGGGCGGTTTGCAGAATCAGAGCGGCAGAGATACCTTCTCTGGTAGGCCCTTCCAGCACTCTTGAAGGGAGGCCTGACTCCAGAGACAGTTGGGAGGAGATTATCCTTGTACCCAAAAACCTGGCAGACAGTCACAGAAGATACATAGGTACTGTCGATAATATCCGGAGGTTACAATAGCCCCTTCTCCCAACTTCCCCTGTCAAAAAGACAACACTCTATCCCAGGTGTTCCACCCAATCTTCTGGATGAAGCAAACCTAGAGTTTCAAAGTTTGCTAAGAAAAAGAGTCAACCAGGACGTCCCCACAGACCAAATCGGATCCGGAACTTACGGGACTGGAGACCCATGTTGGATCTCAGTAGGCTGAACATATCTGTCAAGAAAACAAAGTTCCAGATGGTAACACTGCAGTCCATTCTTTCCTTTCTGGGACAGGACAATTGGATGTGCTCTATCAATCTCCAGGATGCGTACTACCACATAAAAATGGACAGATGGTCAAGGAGATATCTACGCTTCCATCTGGGAGCCAGTCACTATCAGTTCAGAGCGTAGCCCTTTGGTCTCACCACAGCCCCCATGGTGTTCACCAAATGCATGGCAATAGTAGTTACGGCTCACCTGAGGCATCTAGGATTCCGGGTGTTTCCATATCTAGACGACTGGCTCCTTACTGCCACCACCGAGCATCAGTTAATCAAGGCAAGAGAATCCACAGTTCACCCTTGTTCTCAGCTAGGGATCACCATAAACTACGAAAAGACTGCCTCATTGCCTTGTCAGTATATTACCTTTATAAGGACAGATTTAGACACAAGGGCTATAATAGTAAAGCTGCGTCAAGAAAAAGTATTAATGATCCATCTCCAAGTTGCAATGCTGTTGACAAAAAAGAGAATTCGGGCAAGATTTGTCCTCAAGGTCCTGGGTTCTATGGCAGCGGGAATCACTCTGGTCCCTATGCCTCATTTCCACATGAGAATCCTGCAGTGGGTCCTCTTTGCACAAAGGTCATTCCAGGATTTACCCATGTCACATCAGATTCTGATCATGAAATCCTGCAAAAAGGATCTGGAGTGGTGTCTTCACTCCCCTATGGTAACAATAGGCAGGCCGTTTCTACTCCCCCCCCAACCTGTAGCCACAGTGACCACAGATGCTTCCCAGATAGGGTGGGGGGGCATTATCTGGGACAGACTGTTCAAGGGACTTGGCAGGAACACAAGTACCACTTGCATATCAATGTCCTGAAGATGAGAGCATTGCTTCTGGCATTGCAAGCACTTCAGGACTCTCTACCTACAGGAACTATAGCAATTCAGACAGACAATATGTCAGTAGTATGGTACATCAACAAGCAGGGTGAAACCAGGTCTTACCCCTTGTGTTGAGAGGCTCTACGAGTTTGGCAATGGGCGATGTCTTCCTAACGCTTTCTGGTTGCATAGCACATCCCAGGGAAATCCAGCGTGATAGTGGACAAGCTCAGCAGGGCTATTCTGATGCTTCACGAGTGGTCCCTGAAGCAGGAAGTTGTGGACTTGATTTTTCGCAAATGGTGCCAGCCATGCTGCGATCTGTTTGCCAATCCCCTCAGCAACAAATGCAGCATCTACTTTGCCCTAGTCCCACCACTGGGACAGTCACCCAGGGACACACTTGTTCATGATTGCCCCCCGGGATTGCTGTATGCCTTTCCACCATTTTCCCTGATCCCCAAGGTTCTTCAGAAAAGCACAGTTGTTGGGTTGCAAGTTAATCCTCATTGCCCCTTACTGGCCTTGTCAGATATGGTTCCCATTCCTTTGGCCTCACCTGCAGGGGGAGCCATGGATCCTGGGCCCAGTGCCAGATCTCTTGATGTATCAGTCGAGGGCTCTCCATCCTTCCATTCAAACTCTCAAGTGGACAGCTTGGTTTCTCCACTTCTGGTCTTAGCCAGGCTTCCAGATGTTTCTCTGGCAGTTCAACACATTTTGATTTCCTCCCATAAGCCCACTACAAGGAAACTTTATGCTAGTAAATGGAAGAGGTTCTCTTGTTGGGCAGGCAAAAATCAGGTTGATCATTTTACTGCACCCATTTCAAAGATTATCGAATTTCTTCCTGAAACTTTTGAGCAAGGAGCAGCCACAGCTACTATCCGGGTTCAGCTAGCTGCCATTTCTAATTTCCATATGGGAGAAATGGGCTACAATATCATGTCCCATAGGCTATGTAAGGCATTCCTAAGAGGTGCTACCCTCTTATGACCTCCAGTAAGAGAACTGCTCCCTCCCCCCGGACCTAAATTTAGTTTTAGATGCTCCAAACCCCCCCCCCCCCCTTTGAACCATCTGCTTCTTGTCCACTCAAATTTCTGACATGGAAGAACTTTTTCTTGGTTGCAATTACCTCAGGTAGAAGGGTTTCAGAAATACAGGGCTTATCTATTCATCCCCCGTACTTGATTTTCCACAAAGATAGGGTTTCTCTCAGAACCAAGCCCTCTTTTTTACCCAAGGTGTGATCTGACTACAGTTTGAATCAATCCATAGAGCTTCCTGATGTCCATCGTGTTTCACTGTTGCAGTCATTTCAATTGGGTTATCCTGCTGGCAGGCTACCCGCAGTCGGCCTGAATTACAAAGTCTAGGTCCAGCGTCGGTTGCTATCGCTTCTTCCCTGACGTCAGTTCGCCAGGGGTATAAAAGATGCAGCTGATGCCATTTTCTTCAGTCTTTCTTGCCGCGCGGTGCCCGAAGCAAAAGCAGTTCGCAAGTGCCAGTCGGCCAACTCCTGAAGTTTTCAAATTCGAATTTCAGATCCGAAGTCTTCATTAAAGCTAAGTACCCCGTTGGGGAAACTTTTTTCTTGCTCCAGACCGATGTCAGAAAAAGTTAATAACTGTATTTCTTGTGGGAATCAAATACCTCATAAGGATTTTCACTCTTACTGTATTCCTTGCATAGGCCCTGACCATAACGTTGCTAGTTGTCGGTTTTGTGCCAGATTTAACCAACGTACTATTTAGCGTCGGTACAATTTTGCATTTCATTACTTTGGCAGAAGATTTAATTATATAATGTCATCGGATCAGCCGACTACCGGAGTTTACAAAAAACGAAAAGAAAAGGACAAGCATCCGAGATCCAAAACCAACGACGAGGCTTCTTCTAGGCCTGTCGCCAGTTCTCAGTGAGGCGCTTTCACAGCCCCTGACGCCTGCTACCTCAGAGTCACAGGCCACTTCAGACTCCCACGTGGAGCCGACTGGGCCTCTGGAAACTCAAGGTACTGGACACTCGGAAATCATACCCTCAGATGGGTCCGGAGCTACTGAGCAGGCATCGGCTTCTGAGAGTGTTTTCAGGCCTATATGTAAAACCTACTTCAGCTATAAAGGCAAAGACTAAAGCAGCTCTAAAGTCAAAGAAACAAGTGCAGCGTTCCCCTGGACAGGCCTCCATGCTTAAAAAACAGATGCTTAAAATGGCTGAAGACCTTATAACTTTGATCAGGGGTTCCCATCCACCTCCTGAAAAGAGGCCTAGGCAAGAGTTAGAATATGAATCTTCAGACCAGATTTCCATTTCCTCTGATTCCTCCTCTGAACAAGATTACTCTATTCCTCCCTATGAGGATTCTGATGCTGAAGAATCTATTCCTTCAGTCTCTCCTCCTGAGGATTACACGTTTTGGGAAACACTGCATACTATGAGGGAGCATTTTCACTGGGAGAGCCAAGACTACTCCGAATCCAAGAAAAGGCTCAGAGATTTCCTTTTATTGCCCCAGCACAGGCCCCTGGCTATTCCACTTGTTTTAGACATTGTAGATGATGTATTTTCAGAGTCCAGGTTTTCTCCAGACTCCTTACCACCAACTTCGGTTAAGCCAGACAGATACTACAGGGTTCCTGATTCACATAAATTTCTCTATAAGAACCCTGCAGCAGACCCTGAAACCATCTGTCAGGGTCCCAAAGGGGTCAAGGCTTCTACTGCAAAAAACCCTATCCCCTCTGATAGGGATTCTAGAGCCTTAGACAGATGGGGCAAAAAGATTTATACCTCTGCTACCGTGGCTGTAAGAGCCTTAAATTGCCATTTTCATACGCTTAAGTATCAGCAATATCTTATGTCTTTGCTTAAACAGAAAATGCCAGCAAGTACAGAATGTGCAGACAATAAAGAAATGCAGGATTTATTGCATGCAGCTGAACAAGTTGGAAAGTATACTTTGCAATGTGGTTTTGATTCTCTTGAGGCCTCCTGCAGGGTCACTGTTACAGGTTCTGTCATTAGGAGGCATGCTTGGTTAAAAGAACAGAATTTGCCGGATCATGTTAAAGCAAAACTATTAGATGCTCCTTTACAGCATGATACTTTGTTTGGTGCTAAAGCAGAAGAGGTGTTGAAGAAAATGGAGGACAAAGCTAAATCTATGCAAACAGTCAAGGATTTCTTGCAGGTACAGCGTCCCAGATTTAGCAGAAACTGGCCTACAAAGAATTGGTCCTTTCCAGTGTCAGACCACAAAGGGGCAGATACAGATGCCCCAGAAGGCAGATCACAGCCCCAAGGCTCATATAGGCCTAAACAATGGCGTGCTTTTACCTCCAAAAGCGGAGAGGAAAAATCACAGCCGTACAGAAAACAGTCTCAATGACTTCCCATTTCCAGCACCAAGCACTTACCTTTTGGCAGCACCTTTGGGAGGAAAACTAGCACTTTTCTCACAAAATTGGTGCCATGATCACCCAGGACAAATGGGTTCTAAATATAGTTACACAAGGCTACAGGTTCCACTTTCACACCTTGCCAAGGCAAAACGGTATGCCAGATCTGCCACACAATCAATGGGCAGAGGCACAAAAACAAGTTTCATCCCTCATGGACATGAGGGCCATTCAACAAGTACCAAAACAAGACCAGGGTCAAGGATTCTATTCAAGACTGTTCTTGGTACCCAGAAAAGACAAAGCCTGGAGAGCTATACTGGACCTATCTATTCTAAATACATATCTGGATATTCCAAAATTCAAGATGTTGACTCTACAGCAGCTTCTGCCCATGTTGGGCAAGGAGGCTTGGCTTGTGACTTTAGATCTAAAAGAGGCATACCTGCATGCCCCAATCAGACAAATATGCAGAAGATACCTCAGATTCAAAGCTGGCTAAATGCACTACCAATTCTCTGCACTGCCCTTTGGCTTATCTACTGCGCCCAGGGTCTTCACAAAGTGCTTGGCACCAGTAATTGCATTTTGCAGACAAAGAGGAATACAAATATATCCTTACTTGGACGACTGCCTTATTCAAGTGGAGAACAAGGACATTCTACTGTAGCATCTGGCGTTTGTAAAAAGATTACTGACAAGTCTAGGGTACACAGTAAATGAAAAGAAATCAAAACTCATGCCCTCTCAAGAGATAATATTCGTGGATGCAAGCTTAAATACAATTGCCCAGATGGCTTATCTCACGCCAGATAAACACAGACAACTGACTACTTATTTCAAAATGTTGGCAACAAAGACCCAGTTATCTGCAAGAAAATGTCTGCAGGCCTTTGGTTTCATGGCATCCTGCATTCTGCTAATTCCATATGCAAGAATGCATATGAGGAAACTTCAATGGTATCTAAAAAGTGTTTGGACTCAACATTGCCATAGCCTGGAAACAGTAATTACCCTCATTCCCTGCCTGCAACAGGAGTTTGGATGGTGGGCAATAGCCTGTCACCGCAACACGGGACAACCATTCACCTTACCCACACCCAGGCATACTTTGACAACAGATGCATCAGATTACGCCTGGGGGGCCCATATGGCAGGAAAATGTATTCAGGGCACATGGTCCGCAAGTCAAATGCATCTACATATCAATCAAAAAGAGATCCTAGCTGTTCAGAATGCCCTAACAGCCTTCAAGGATCAACTTCACCCAGGACAGCTACTAATAAGGACGGACAATACTACAGTCATGTGGTACATAAATAAGCAGGGAGGCACACATTCCTACCCCCTCTGCAGGCTAGCCATGAACTTGTGGCACACAGCATTGACTTACCAAGTACATCTGCAAGCACAATTCCTGCCAGGAAGGGAAAATATTCTGGCAGACGAACTAAGCAGAAACCTCATGGATCCCCACGAGTGGAAACTGGATCCACAAGTCTTCAGCATGATAACAAGGACCTGGGGATGTCCGGACATAGACCTAGTTGCCTCCCCTCACAACTACCAACTACAAAGATTCTGCACAAGGACTTATCACAAGCAAGCATGGAAAGTGGATGCACTCTCTTTCAGTTGGAAAAATCTAACACAATATGCCTTTCCTCCTCTGCCTCTCCTCCCCAAAGTACTCCTCAAGGCCAGACAAGAGAAACCAAAAATGATACTGATTGCCCCAGACTGGCCCCACCAGCACTGGTACCCAATCCTAAAGAGCTTGTCTCACTGCCCAGCCTGGACATTACCTCAAATGCGTCACTTATTGACCCAACAAGACAGTCAGATACTGCACAGCCAACTCAAAACCTTAAACCTGGTGGCATGGCAGATAATATAGCCTCTCAAGACACACCTCTCTCTAAAGCAGTGATGGATGTTATTTTGGAGGCCAGGAGGCCTAGCACCAGAAAATCTTATGCAGACAAATGGAAGAGATTCTGTGCTTGGAACCAATCACAAGGTATTGACACGATTGTTCCAAATATTCCTCAGATTTTACAATACTTAACTGAGATGCTGGATAAAGGCTTTTCTTTTTCATCAATTAAAATTCATGCTTCTGTCATTTCAGCTCATTACAGCACAGAACCACCTATTTTTTCACACCCCTTACTAAGGCAGTACCTCAGAGGGGCCAAAAACTTAAGACCTCCAAGGAGAGCACCAATACCTGCATGGGACCTCATCTATGTCTTGGAAAAACTCACACTACCTCCGTTTGAGCCAACCTCTGCAGCTGACATAAAATTCTTATGGAAAGCAGCTCTGCTCCTAGCAATAACCTCCACTAGAACAGTCTCAGAGTTACATGCACTCATGGCTGTGGAACCGTTTATCATTTTCCATCCAGACAGGGTTTTGCTGAGGACAAACCCTACATTTATGCCTTAGGTAGTGTCAAATGTGGCCCTTAACCAAACAATTCATTTGCCTACTTTTTATCCAAACCCACAGAATAAGGGTGAGAGAATTCTGCATTCCTTGGACATTCACAGACAGCTTCGCTTCTACTTGGACAGAACTAAAGCTTAAAGATAGACTGATCAACTCCTACTGGCATATGCTGCAGCATCACAATTAAAGCCTATCTCTAAACAGACTATTTCGAAGTGGATAGGCCATTGCATTCGTTTCTGCTATTCACAGCATGGCAAATCAGTGCCTAAGGACATTAGGCCACACTCAGCCAGAGCAGCAGCTACTTCAGCAGCCTTTCTCAGAGGAGTACCAACCAAAGACATTTTAGAGGCTGCAACCTGGAGTTCAGTGCATACCTTTACAAAGCATTATCACTTACCTCTCTACTCTAAATCCAGGGCAGGCTTTGCCACTGCAGTTCTGCAGGGCCTTATAGCCTCTCCTAATCCTATTTACTCCAGCCTCCCAACCTTAGCTTTGGGATTCAACTCAATTGTAATGACTGCAACAGTGAAACACGATGAACATAGTACAATTGTGTACCTACCATAAATGTAGTTGTTCGAGTGTATTCACTGTTGCAGTCCAGGTTACCCTCCCTCCATGTCCCCTTTTCTTTGCTGGAATTTATCTGTACTTCTCTGTCCTATACAACCTATGTGGTGTATTTGCTTGTAGATGAAGGAAAAGTTGTTTTATGTGCATGCATGCATGCTTATTGGCATAAATTAGCCTACCAATTTTGGGGTACTTGACATCTGGGACAAGAAAAACTGAAGAAAATGGCATTGGCTGCATCTTTTATACCCCTGGTGCACTGACATCAGGGAAGAGGCGACAGCAACCGACGCCGGACCTAGACTTTGGAATTCAGGCCGACTGCGGGTAGCCTGCCAGCAGGATAACCCAATTGTAATGACTGCAACAGTGAATACACTCGAACATCTACATTTATGGTAGGTACACAACTGTACATTTTCTTCCCCAGTCATGGCAACAAGGCAGAGTATAAGTTTCATCAGTTGGACATTCATAGACAGTTACGCTTCTATTTACACAGGACCAAGGACTTTAGAAAATCTGACCAATTGTTCATATCCTTTGCGGACAATAAAAAGGGTGTGCAGTCTCAAAGGTGAATTTATCAAAGTGGCTTTCTGACACTATAAAACATATTTACGATTTGCGTAAACAAAAACTTCCAAGGAAAATTAAAGGACACCCAACAAGGACCTTGGCTACCTCTATTGCCTTTCAAGCTAGACTGCCTTTGGATTCGAGCTATGTGGGCTATCCTCGCACCTTTATCACTCATTACAAAGTAGATGTGGCATCCTTTGGCTCCACGGTCCTGAAGAGTTTTTTTCCAGTGAGCCACCCAAGAACCAGATGCTGGGGACGCGGTCCCAAACAGCAAGAACGAAGGTGAGATATGGACAATGTAATGTAAAGAAGTTTGATCTCTCCTTCCTTCTTGCATCCCTCCCTCCTTCCCCCTTTCTCCTTCCTGGAGGATTGAGAGGAATTCCTTGTTTTTATTGTTTATACTGGCTGAGTTTCCTTTTTACCATACCTTATGGTTAGTCCTAGTCTCCCCTTCTTACTCTTGCTGATGGTTTACACCTTTATACGTAGGTGTTCTCTGATATGTAAAATAGAGTATATCTTTTTCTAACTATATATATATATATATATATATATATATATATATATATATATATATATATATATATATATATATATATATATATATATATATATATATATATATGTGTGTGTATATATATATATATATATATATATATATATATATATATATATATGTATAGTTTACTATCATTATGTCGGACCGGACTCGGTCGAACGCTGCTTACATCGACACACGTCTGTGAAAGTTGACATTGCCAAATCCCGACATTGCCGAATTACGTCTCAAATGTGACCACAGAATGGGCTTTAACATGGGTCAGGATAGGGGCGAGATTTGTAATTTGGCAATGTTGGGTTCGACATTGTCACCATTCGACTTTCTGCCTTTCGTTGAAGTCGAATCCACTTCAGCATAATAATAGTAAATCTATATATATAAATATATATATATATATATATATATATATATATATATATATATATATATATATATGTATATATATATATATATATATATGGTCTAGTACTGGGTTATCACAAATGAGATCTGAGTAACCACTGCTAGGCATGCTGGGATAGGGGCTAGCCTCGAGCCAGTAAAAGCTCTCGAGTTACAATATACGGCCGAGTCGGAGCCGAGGATCGGCTTTGAACCCAAACAGCAAGAAGGAAGGTGAGATCAAGCACAACAAACATGGAACGTTATGGTGAGTACATAACTTCTTTATTTGGGGGATCAAAAACATAACACTGAACCTTTTACAGCCCATATACATAATATATTGGATTTTTTATCACATCTCTTTGATGAAGGAGCTAGTTCTTCCATAGTTAGTCCAATTATCAGCAGTATCAAGTGGTTCTTCCGTAGCATGTCATACGTTAAGCAAAGCATTTTTAATAGGCATACTACTCTTAAGACCTCCCTTTAAAGGTCCTCCTCCTCCTTAGGACATAAATTTAGCACTGCCGTACCTTATTCAACCCTCATTTGAGCCCATAGCTACCTGCGACCTTAAATTTATTTCATGGAAGACAATTTTCTTAGTAGCCATTACTTCGGTCAGAAGAATTTCTCAGATCCAAGCATTATCCTGAGTACCCCCATACTTGATTTTTCATAGGGATGGAGTAACCTTTTTAATTACCAATCCGTCATTTCTTCCAAGGGTGTTGTCAAACTCCAGTATTAATCATTCTATTAATTTGCCTGTTTTTTCCCCAAATTTTCTAACAAAGGTGAATATTCGCTATTCTCACTTGATGTCCACAGGCAGTTGCATTTTTATTTGAATAGGACTAAAGATATCAGGAAATTGAATCAGCTGTTTGTCTCATTTACAGAACCCACATTGAGTAAACAGTTACTAAGGTGACACTATCTAAATGGATAGCAAATTGCATTTCCTTTATGTATAACAAATTGGGCATCACTCTGACAACAAATATTTGTGTTCATTCTACTAGATCCATGGCACCTTCCTCAGTATTTCAGTCCAGGATGTTCATGGATGATATTTGTGCAGCAGCTACTTGGTCTTCCCCCGAATACCTTTATTATTCATTACAAATTAGATACTGTCTCCAGAGGAAGGGCATGATCTGATGTTGTTAATCTTCTTTCCATTCATCACTGATGGGTTCGGTTCCACGGTCTTGGAACCGAGTTGGTCTATCATACCCCAGTGTATTGTTATATTTGTGACTTTTTTGAATGGAGTTGACTTTGATTATAGCTGGATTATACAGTTGGCCTGTGGTGTTTTTTCTCTGTCAAGATGTCGGATAAGAAGGGTACTTCAGGTTTTAAGCATTGCAATTCATGTAAGGACAAGTTACCTAACAGTAATTTTCATGATGAGTGTGTATACTGTTTGGGAGTGTCCCACTTTTTCGTGCAACCTCCATGTGACATTTGTCAGAGTTTCAGTCAACACACTCTTAATGAATGCCAAAGTAAACTCATTCTGAAAGGGTTACTCAAGTCTCCCTTCTCAGAGGCCAGATGGAGGTCTCAACCCCTTCTTCTGAGGACAAAAAGAGATCCCACTCTGTTCCTTCTTCACCATCGGGTGACCAGAGCAAGCCTGAGAAATCAAAGGTCTCAAAGTTATCTTTGGAGCATAAATCAGCCTCCTTGGCTCTGTCTTCTTTGGTTCCGACCATCTCAAAACCATCAATACTGACACCTGTTTTAGCACCGGTCCTGCCTCCGGCACCGACCATAGACCTTACTACGCCTTGGCACCTGTGGCCACTTTGGCTCAGGGTACACCTCTGACTACGTCATTAGTTTCAATTTTGGAACCGACCATTTCAGCTCCTAGTGCCACTTCGGCACCAAGCGTTGTACTGACCTCACTATACAGACCTTGCACTATGGACCTGATACTCCCCCTCCATAGATCCATTTCTGGGCCAAGTGTATAGCCCCTTCATCGAACGTCCTAACTCCCCGTCCAGAGTATCCACTAGATCCACCAGGGGCTTTTCTGAACACAACGTGGTGCGTCTTGTAGACCAGCTGCTGTTAGCCAGGGGGATTCCCTCACTTTCTAAGACCCATTCATCTGCAGGACTTGGGTTACCTTATCCACGGACTCCATCTTACACTCCTTCGACCATCTTGGTTCCGAAGCCTTCTGCTCTGACATCTTTCTTGGAACCCATCACCTCGGCACCTACGGGGCATCTCATGCCGGCTCCGAGTTTGTCCCTTTGGTCTTCGGTTCCTGCTGAACTGGTCCTTCCTCAATCTGAGGATTGGAAGATGGGCACTTTGCCCAGGGTATGGAGCCATCTCTCTCCTCGGTTCCATCGTGGAGATAGCCGCAGCCACGCCGATCCTGCTTGAGGCTTCATCCATGGGGTTGGGTTCATCAGAGGGGGTGTGACCCGGTCCCGAGGTTGTCTTTCTTGGTTCCGGGCTCCCATCCCTCTTCGGGTGGGCCTGCCTTCCACGAGATAGAGAGGGCTCTTGCTTCTGGCAGCATTCCTTCGATGTCAGAACCCCAGTTTTCACTCCCTGAGCTAAAGCTGTCACAGACCATTCCCCCCTGGGACACCGGGCAGAGAAGCCACAGGACCCCTCTGTTCAGGCTACGTGCTCTTCCGAGTCCTCCTCAGAGACCCTCACTGAGGAGCCCCTTCAAAAGAAAACATGCAAGAAGAAGCACATGGACTCACCAGAGGATTTCTTAACCGAAGACATGGATTACAATGATGGTGAAGGGTCCCCACGGTCACCTCCTGATGATGTCTCCTTTGGAGACATCCTGGAAATGTTAAAGCAGAGAGGGGACTGGAAGCCCTCCAACCCTTCATTTGAGGAGTCCGTGTTCCTGCAGGCTTTTCGCACCCGGACATCTACCTCTTGGGTGACCCCGCCTCCCAACGAGCTTATCCAGCTCATAGTGCAGCGTGCTTGGAAGAACCCTGATTCCATTGAGGCGATCCCTCAGAGACCAGACCAAATTCTTTCCCCTCCCAAGAAGAACCTGCATTGATCCAAAGGGTTACCGATGATGCTATGGTGGTGGTGGTGGTCAAGAAAAAGGACTTGGCTGAGGAAAGTCCTGCTGTCCACCTGCCCAACAGGGAGTCCTGGGGGAGTGGACAGACTTGGGAAGCATGTTTTTGCATCAGGGATCTTTGCCATACGGTCTCTGAATTATTGGGCACATTTTGTGAGGCTCCAGAGGGACTTGATCTCCGAACTGTCTGGGACGCTCGCAGGACAGTTGTCTGATGAGGTCAGGGACAAAGTGGCCTCACAGCTCGCAACCCTGGAATCAATATCCACCTCGTCCATGAGGTTGCTGTTACATGCACCCTAAAGGGCGGATAGAGCAGTGGGTTCGGGCATTGTTATGAGGTGTCATGCATGGATGCGCATTTCTGACCTCGCAGACCCCTTCAAGTCTTCCTGTCTGAATGCTCACATCAAAGCCTCAGCCCTTTTTGGCTCTAAAGTGAAGAACACGCTAGCCAGGTGCGAGCAAGATGGAAAGACCCTCTCTGGCATAGGCCTCCAGTTTTTCAACCCTCAACATACCTTCTCTAGGAATCAGAGGAGTGGAAAGATGTGGCATAAGAAATCTCAGGGTCTCTTCCATGCTGCACATGGTGATGATACTCCCAAAGGCAGAGGGGGTAACAATTCCAGAAGATGCCCCTATAGAGGCAGAGGGGGTCCTTGTAATCAGGGGTCCAGGGATTCCTTCTCTGGACAGTCTTATCAGCACTCCTGAGGAGCAGCCCGATTGCTTACCTCTGGAAGCAGTCGGGGGTCGTTTCTCTCTGCACCAAGCTGCCTGGCAATCCATCACCACCGATCGCTGGGTGCAGAGCATTATCACCAGAGGTTACACCACTCCCTTTTCTTGTTAGCTAAATTTCCCAAGAAAACTTCCCGATGTTCCACCCAAAGGGAAGAAGCAGCTTCAGAGATTATAAAGCTGTCTCAAAAAAGAGTCATCCAACCAATCCCACCAGACCAGCATGGATCCAGATTTTACTCGAGATTCTTTTTGGTACCGAAAAAGACAGGGGACTGGAGACCCATTTTGGATCTCAGCAGCTTAAACAAGTCTGTCACCCAAACCAAATTCTGGATGGTCACGGTTCAGTCCATGCTCCCCTTTTTAAGAGAAGGCAATTGGATGTGCTCTATAGATCTCCGCGATGTGTATTACCACGTCAAGATGGACAAATGCTCCAGGAGTCTGCTTGACTTCTGGCTTGGAGCCAGTCATTATCAATTCCGTGCCCTGCCGTTTGGTCTCTCTACAGCCCCCAGAGTGTTCATGAAATGCATGGCAGTGGTAACAGCTCACTTGAGACTAAAAGAATTCCGGGTGTTTCCATATCTGGACGACTGGCTCCTTACCACCTCCACCGAGCATCTTCTGGTAACAGCACTGCATTGTGCTCTCTCTCTGGCAGAATTGTTGGGAATAACAGTACATTGGGAGAAATCAAACCTTGCCCCTACACAACAAATGCAGTTCATTGGAGCAGTGTTCAATACTCAGTCCTGTCTGGTGTCACTCCCAATTCACAGACTCCATCGATTTGAGGCTTCAACTCCAGGTGATACTCTCCCAAACAACAGTTTCTGCAAGGGAAGTTCTTCAGGCCCTAGGTTCTATGGCAGCATCAATCCCAATAGTGCCTCTTGCAAAGCTACACATGCGGATTCTGCAGTGGCGTCTTCTGTGTCACTGGTTCCTAAACTATCACCCCCTCAGTTACCAGATTTGAATAACCAACTCCTGCAAACAGGACCTGCTTTGGTGGATGAGGCCAGACGTAGAACTTTGGAGTCATCCATTTCAATCTCCTCAGCCCACAGCCCATTGTGACCATGGATGCTTCCCTGATCGGGTGGGGGGGGCCATTTCCAGTGAAAGACTGTCCAAGGCACATGGTCCACCTCAGAGGCCCACCTGCATATCAGTGTTCTGGAACTGAGAGCTGTGCTGTTAGCGTTGCAGGCCTTTCATTCTGCTCTCCCTTTTGGGACAATTGCAATTCAGTCAGACAATATGTCAGTGGTCTGGTATGTCAATAAGCAAGGAGGAACCAAGTCCTTTCCCCTATGTTGAGAAGCCATGAGAATTTGGCAGTGGGCGATATCTTCCATCCGCTTTCTAATAGCGACGCATATCCTGGGAAGCTCCAACGTGATTGCGGACATGCTGAGCAGATGCATCCTCATGCCTCATGAGTGGTCCCTCAACCCTGAGGTGGTGTCAGCAATCTTCAGCCACTGGGGCCAGCCCTGCTGTGATCTTTTCGCCTGCTCATCACACACCAATTGCAGCAGCTATTTCGCCTACTTCCCCCATAAGGGGAGTTACCGAGGGACGCTCTGATCTGGGATTGGCCCACGGGACTTCTTTATGCTTATCCTCCCATCCCTCTGATCCCACAATTTCTAAAGAAAGCTCTTCAGTTGAGATGCAAAGTGATCCTCATAGCCCCATTCTGACCTCAACAAGTTTGGTTCCCCTTCCTTCGGCCTCACCTAGTATACCCACTGTAGATTCTGGACCCTCTATCATATCTGATTACTCATCCCCAAGGATTGATTCACCCAAATCTGTCCAGTCTTGAGCTGACAGCTTCGTTTTTCCATTTCCACTAGTAGCCAGGCAAGCTAATCTCTCCTCGCCAGTTCGAGACATCATTCTGACGTCTCATAAACCATCCACCAGAAGACTATGCCAGGATAAATGGAAAAGATTCTCCATCTGGTTCAAGGATAACATGGTACTGCAGTGCTTCAGTACTTAGCTAGGTTTTTTTGATAATGGAGCCTCTGTCTCTACCGTACGAGTACATCTAGCGGCAATTTCCACAATGGTGTAGATGGCACCCCTCTTATCTCTCTACGCATTTGCAAGGCTTTCCTCAAGAGGAATTCTCATATCAGGCCTCCTGTCAGACAGCCCGTGGAACCATGGAACTTCACTCTAATCCTTCAGTCTTTGCCCTTTTGAACCTGCTGCAAAGTGTGACCTAAAGTTTTAGTCTTGGAAATCCTTGTTTTTGGTAGCCATCACATCTGCCAGAAGAGTCTTTGAGCTGCAGGCATTGTCTATCAATAGGCCCTATCTGGTCTTTCATAAAGATCCTTTCTCCCCAAAGTTGTTTCTGAATTCTCCATAAACCAGACCATTGACCTACCAGTGTTCTTTCCGACTTTTTCCAATAAAGTACTGCCTTCACTCTTTAGACGTACATAGACAATTGAGATTTTAAATAGGACCAAACCTGTCCATAAATCTGAACAGCTTTTCATCTCCTGTTCTGGGTCCAGAATGGGAGATGCTGTTTCCAAGGTTACCTTATCAAAATGGCTAAGGGACTGCATATGTTTCATCTAGTCCCTCAGTAATGAACCTATTCCAAAAATTAAAGCTCTCTCCACTAGATCTATGGCAACATCTGTAGCTTTCCATTCCAGGGCTTCCATGGATGACATCTGTGCAGCAGCTACTTGGGCTAAGCCTCATACCTTTTATCAGTCATTACAAATTGGAGTTGGTTCCAGAGAGAGAGAGCTGCCTTCGGCTCAGTGATACTCATGAATGTTCTTCCATAAGGGCCGCCCATGGACCTCAAGTTAGCTTGGGATTCTGTCCCATTAGTGATGAATGGAAAGAAGATTGACAACATCAGATAAAGAAGTTATGTCTTACCATATCGTTCCATCTGTGTTGTTCATCTTCTTTCATTCATTACTTCCCACCCTCCTGCCCCCTCCAAAGGCTCCTGGGGAATACTTTGAGTCTAAGTGGTGCCCTGGGTAGTTTCTCAGAAGTGGCCTCGGCTTTACTTCCTTTTCTGTAACAAACTCGATCTGAGGTAACAGGGAGAAGGGCATTCTGGGTAGAGACTTAGCTTGAGAGTTTTTTGGCTGGCGCGAGCTTGGTGAAAAAACTGTCTTGGTTCTGAGGGCTCGGAATCAAACTCATCAGTGATGAATGAAAGAAGATGAACAAAACAGATGGAATGTTATGGTAAGACATAACTTCTTTTTTTGGTTCTATGCTGCTCAGGAATATCCTTTGAGTCTGCCCTGGAAATTAGGTAGCTGGGGACTTTGTCCCATCAGCTAAGGATAAAATGAAAATTGACAACATCAGATAAAGAAGTTATGTACTCATCATAATGTTCCACCTGTGTTGTCCATTTTTATTCTTCCCCAACTCCCCTCCCACCAACCCCCATCCTTTAAAACTTCTGGAAGAACGAGTATTTACAGGTTATGTGTGTCCTAACCTTTTATGTGTATAACTCCAGACATGACCTTCTCCATATTATTTCTGTCTTTGCATGTTACTAAGGCAGCAAACAAGATATGAGGTAATTGAGATTGGTGCATTGTGGGTAAGGGAGAAGCTCGAGAGTTCTAGGTTGCCATGAGCTGTAGCAATAGCCAAGTCAGATCTGAACCCCAGCAGTTAGGGAAGAATGGAAATGGACAACACAGATGGAATGTTATGGTGAGTGCATAACTTTTTCATATCTAAAGTATCTGAGTTTACTTTAAGCTAAACTATCCATCTTTCATGAACCTAAAAATGAGGGAAAAAGGCTACTCCGTACATTGGATGCCTACTACTGTCCTGACAGAACTAAATCTTTTAGATCTTCAGATCAACTGTTCATTTCTTGTGAAGGTAAGAAGGACAAACCTGTGTCATATCAGACTATTTCCAAATGGTTGTCTAAGGCTTATTACCTTTTGTTATACTCACCACAGCAAAATTATTCCAGGCAGGGTAAGGACCCACTTTACAAGGGCCTTGGCTTCATTTGTGGCTTTTTCGAAAGGGTTGGCTTCTAGAAGTATTCTAGAAGCAGGAACTTGGTCCTCTGTACATACTTTTACAAAGCTATATAAGCCTCACTCCTTCTCTAGGTTTAGATCAGACTTTGCTAGAACCATTCTTAAGGGCTCCTGGACTCTTCTCCGCCTCCCAAAATTTGTACGCTTTGGTAATTTACTCATATAGCTTAAGCTACTATCAATATGAAGAACATTGTACAGTTGTTTAAGTAAACTTTCCGTAACAGTAGATGTTTGAGCGATCACAGCTGCAGTAGCTGCTCCCTCCCTCCACCCCCTCTTGTTTTTTGATGATCGATTATGCCATGGTGTGGACTTTTATTTTTGGTTGTTTCTAATGTTTCTAGCATTGTCCTTTCAGGGTTCAGCTTCCCTTTGTTTGTTGTCATGAAATTTTGAAGGACTTGGCACTCAAACCTGAGTTTTTAGTTAGCTTGATTCAAGCTGAATAACAGTTTGTGTGAAATGTGCCTTGAACCTTTGGAAGCTACTAGTTGTTATAGACTTGCAGGATGTAACCCATAAAGTTTAGGTTACTACAGCAGTAATCATTCAGACATTTACTGTTGTGGTAAGTTTACTTACACAATTATATTTTATGGTTGATTTTTACTGCAGCAAAATAAGGGAGGCTGTGTTTCAGGTACAGATGAAAATACATATTATCCCTTTCCTGTGTGTCATGAACATATAGGGATGATTCTTTTTCTTTCCAAGCCATTGCCTTGTTATCCTTATTGGTTCCTGTCTCAGTGTGGTGGAGAGCACCAAACAAGTTTAGAAAATGCAGCATGCATGAGGTTTGCACAAACGTGTGTATATCTGTACTTGTTGTTAATGTTTACTTTAGACGAGAAAAAAAAATGTCACTTTCCACATTAACAGGTGCATCGATATTGAACATTGTCAGCATTATAGGACAAAAGTCAGTTCTCCCTCCAGCGTTGATCTTACCAGTTGTGTCAGCCACAGTTTCTGTGGTGCCATGTCCCTTCTTGATTCCAGGTCTCAGTATAAGGATCTTGAGGTCTGTGTCTGAGACCAATACATTTACTACCATTCCTACTTTCATGATCTTTGACCTTTAAGGCTGTGTGTGTTGGTGCCAGCATTGCTAGTCAGTGACCTTTCGACTTCAGTGAAGTCAGACTTTCAGAGATGTATGTATGGTTACAGGTTTAGTGCCAATTTGTGTTGGATGCTTTCCACTAATGTGGACAACCTTGTCAGTGCGGTTTTCAACGTTAAGCTCTGAATCCACGTTACATCCTTCATCACAAGGGCCTCCTCTCATGCTTGCTGCTGCACTAGGTGAGACCCAAGGTTCTCCTTTCTGACTCTTTGAACTTCCATATTTCCCAGCTCAAGGACAGAGGATTACAAAGCCACTGAAAAGATGTCTTTATGAGAAGGCTGGATCTCATTCTGTTTCTTCCTCATCCCCAAAGCTGTTGCTACCAAAGAGGCACTGTAAACAACCATTGTAAGAGGAAGCACATGACTCCCCTCAGGAGTCACCCTTTCCAGAAACATAAGACAGAGATGAGTTCTCCATATTCACCTGGATGACTTAAAATTCAGGGAGATCCTAGAGCTCATGCAGAAATAAAGGGACTAACCTAGTAATCACCTTTCATCCCCAGAGAAGATCTTACTGTTAGTTTTCCTTTTTTCTCCTTTACTGCTCTGGATGGTGCCTTGTGCAGCAAAACAATCTGTATGGCAGTCAAGAGAGGGAATGACAAGATTCTGACAGTATGGCCTCCAAATCTAGGAGACCAGATAGGTTGCTGTGGCTGCATAAGGATTTAAATGCTTTGGTACAGACTGAAGCAAGAGAGTCCTTGATTGCTGTCAAATCCATCAAGAAGGAGCCTACTTCACAAAGTCTAGTGAGCAAAGACTGAACAAAGAATGTAGGGTCTTGGATGGCTGCAAGAAATTAATTTTTGTGTCATTCACTTTTTCAGTAAAGGCACTCTTATTATCTTAGGTTCACACTTTCATTGGTGTGTACTAGGCTGATGATCACCAGGATCTTTTTAATTCTAGCTGTGCATCCCAAATCGCTGAAGAGTTCTGGTACCCTTGATAAGTGTAAGCAGAGGCTTGGGAGATGAAACATTTACAAGCAGGGGTCTGGGAGGAGAAACATTGAACTGTTGTAAAAGGACCTGAAAAGTGATCCCAGCCCATTGGAAATTGCCTAAAACAATAAATATACCCCCTTATCTTTGTATATTTTCTAGTAGTAGGTCTCTAGACAAAGTTAAGGATTTCAACGACCACAGAAGACTCTGGCCATGAATGGAGTGAAGGCTCAGATGAACTTGATAGTTTAATAATCAGGTTTCTGAAGTCCTCAAGTGCAGAGACTTCTCCAGAAGATAAAGCCCCAGCAATGGGAATTACACTTGCCAAGGTCAAAATGGGGATTACAAGAAGTATCCTCTCACTTGCTGACTTTAACTTTCTGGAGAACTTAGGAATAAGCAGAAATGAAAGCAAAGCATAAAACATCCTTGGGGGCCCATTTGTGGATTTACAGCTTTTTTTGGTCACTGTTCCGGTGGGGATATCTGGGATTAGATGTTGCGGTATTCAGTGCTGGTCATTGAAATGAAAAGTTTGCAGCAAGACTTCCCCTACTGATAGAAAAAAGTCCATGCTAGTGACGTACTTAAGGACTACTTGTGCGGCATCAGCCAAACAATGAGCAAGTCTATCTGCTAGTGTCCTCAGAATACAGGTTATCAGGAAGTGGTATGACGTCACAGCCAATTCCCATGCTGGAACACAAGAATAATTACCATCCTGCTCATTTATTTATCATAACTAGAGTCATAATGTCAGTGTGGACGGCAATAGCACTATGATGGAAGGAGGCCTGAAATGTCTGCAGTGTGAACAGTATCATTCACATCCTTAATTCACCAATACAAAGACTAGCCTCCAGCTGTGACCAGGCATCATGGACAGTCTTTCCATAACAATGTCCCAAGTCCAGCTCATGGCTGAAGTGACAATGGAGACTCCCACCACAGGGATAGGAAACTAAATGGCACTTTCCAGAGATGTGGTAGGGTATGCAATCATCACCAAATATGGTCCCTGCATACCTCTGAAATCCTTCCATGGTGTGATAACAGATCTGATTTTTGGCACCACTTGGCTCACAAGTCCATACTGCCATGCAATAAAAAGCAACAGACATTAAAACATTGCAGTTGCCATGAGACCTGGTATCTTGAAGCAAAGACAAATCTAAGCAGATGCCTCTTGCAAAAACTGTGGAATGGCTCACTGGATCAGGGAAATTCTTTCTTAAGGTAAGCAAACGTTGCACCCAGTTTCTCCAAATGACAATGTATGAAAATGTAATCTGTCATAGCTCCATTTGAGACATCACAGTGTTCACCATAATGCCTAACAATTGGAAGAGATGTAGTAGAGACTTCCATGACATAAGATTATTCAGAGTTAATGCAGCTAGGAGTCTGTTGTCCTAAGTAAGAGAAGACTTATGCACCTTGCAGATTTGGGTATGGTGCAGTCATGGCCATACATGTGATGAAATCCATGGAGGGATCTGACATGGGACCAAACAGCAGGGACTGAAGTTGGAAATGATTGAATCTCACTGGAAATTACTGGCACTGACAAGGAAAGAACATGAACCTCAGACTTCTTTGCGATCTTCATGTGCAAGGTAAGCATCCTTGTGCTCCAAAGAATGCATCACCTCTGCATTTAATCATCATTTGCACAAAAACAATGCAGTACTTTTGGCTGTGTCAAATACATTGTGGACACTAAGATCTAGGATCAGTGGTCTTACCTTTTTTGGTAAAAAAAAGATCCTCAAGAAGTATCCAGAGCTTCTCTGGTGAGTTCTTGGTCCTTTATAGAATGAAGATGATGACTTTTCTTCTTGCTGCATATTCCTCTGATAGGGTGGGATGTTGGGTAATCAAAGGCAGTGAGACAAAGTAGGGGTGTGGAAGGGAAGCTTATAGCCTTCAGATATGTTGGTCTGTAAATGCCTATCGTCCTGTATGATAACCTACCACACAGGGAAGTGGAGAGAAAGGCAATTTTCTCATCTCCAGAGTGGGCTAGTCAGGAAGCCCTCGGAGATTTTGTGGCTAGAGACCCCCCCCCCCTCAGAAAAGGAACCCTGGTATCTCTGGCTCTGCCCAGTATTTCTGCTTCTAGACAGGTGAGTGTTCTGGAAAGCCCCACTGTTGCTTTGTTTCTTTCCAGGTACTTGTTGCTCTGCTGCTGCAGCTGGCTCCATCACTACATTTACCAATTACTCTTCTGCATACTGCAAAACAGATGTTGTGGTATCTCAAAGTGGATCCCACACAGCTGAGAAAGTCTTGCCTTCATTTTCGGTCTCCTGCAGTTTTCTGACAAGTGCCTTGAAATTTTTGGCAAAATCCTTTAGGTATAACCATGTTTAATGATGAACTGTTATGTTGCCACCAAATGCCCTTGGTACCCATCAGTTTTACAGTATAACAGCCACATATTCAGATATGAAAAGGATGAAATTGTTGGCACAGAGCCAGAAGTTTTAATTTAACTTCATTAGCTTCAGGAAACTGCTGCAGCATCTTGCCCATTTCATTCACAAGCTCATAGTAAAACCATAACATGACAGAAATAGTCAATAATGACGAGGGAATCCTTCAGACACTGGAATCAACCAAATTTGGTGTAATCAAAGGCAGTTCATGCCTACTCAGCTTGGTAGACTTCTCTGAGAAGGTCACCAAATCAATGGATGAGGATAAAACAGTTCATACTGTTTACCTTGACCTGCTATGGCATTTGACACACTACCTCACTTAGGCATTATTGATAAACTCAAGAGGTTAAGTATAAACCTTTAAGTCAGCCAGTGGATAGCTGTCTGGCTCAGATAGGACACAGGAAGTTAGACTTGGAGAGTCCACCTCTACTAAAAGGCCAGTCACAAATGGAGTCCCTCAGGGATTGGTCCTGGGTCTGCTCCTTTTTGGAATTTATTTCTCTGAAGTCAAGGCCAGTGTCAAGGGCCTCTGGATGACCACATCTACAGATAATTGCAAATTAAGAGCAGTCATAGAATCCCCCACTGACACTAATGTTATTTGTATGTTTCAGTCCTTCCTGAAGAACTTGTCTGAAAGCCATATTCTAAAACTAAATGCAAAGAAATGCATAACAGTATCCTTTGGGAAGTCATCCACCCCTGGTAACTATCACATTGACAAAATGCCCCTAAGAATCAATAGAGTAGTCCGTGACTGGGAGAAACAAATAAGCAGTAATCTAGCTTTTGACCATCGCATCCCTACAGTACTTAAGAATCGATTCTATGCTGGGTAAATTATGAACAAAACTAAGGCATCTAGATCCAAGGAGGTTAATATTCCACTGTATTCAGCATTTATCAGACCTATCATTGGGTACAATGCCCCCTTTGGTATGTACCTAACCAGGCACATCAAACAACTGGGATGTCCACAGAGGTTCCTCACTAAAAGAGTACAGGACATAAGTACCATGCCCTATGCAGCCCATCTCAAAGCCTTATCCATGTACTCTGTCTCCAGAGGCAGTTGAGTAGAGATCTATGTCTGGCATACAAGGTGTTGTCAGACCCCACCCTGATGGACCTCCTGCATATCCACAAAACAAAAAGCACCAGAATTACCCATTCTAAAGACATAAACATTGCCTTTCATATAAATAGGACCTACTGGTATCTTTATCTCAAGAGACTACTCCTTCTCTGGAACAGGCTTCCCATCCATGTGAAGCAGAGTTCCTCCTTAATCCAGTTAAAGTGCAACTTAGACAGTTGGATGGGGAAAAGGAAATTCATGCTGGGTTTGGCTCCTCTGTCTCTATTATTCTCTTCAACATACTTACCTCACTCCACCCCCACTCCTCATCTTGTTGAGGCCAGTCACAGAGAAAGTCAGTGCTTTATGTGTGTGTTATACTTTATGGTGTATCGCTGTCAAGTGACATGCCTGATATAGAGACTGAGAGAGGTACAGTGCATTATGGAAAAGGAGGAATAATTGGAGCACGGGAATGTTTGTATGCTGAGCTGACTTTGCTCTGCATCCACATACTAAGAGAGTGGACTGTGATCATCTCTATCTGTTGCTGTGGCAAATGCATAACTTCCATACATCCACTGTTTACAGCTTTCCTGTTCTTTTTTTGTTTTTCTTTAAAATGAACTTTGTTTTTACAAGTCTGACTTGGCTGATCCTTGGATATAAGGAAACTAGTTAAACCTAGGAGGCCAGCATGGCAAACAGATGCTTTGATACTGTGCCTTTAGGCTTCCATAGGATTGCAATATATTTGCACTCAAAATCAGTACATATGTTGCTTTCACTGGTACTTATGTTTTGCTGTTTTCCTTGATCATTTTTATGAGATCTTGTTTTGTCAAGGATTAATGCAAGTGATCTTTTTTACTTAGCAGGAAAATCATAGGCAGGAATTCATAGAGATGCGTTGCACTTGCTTACACAGTTAGGTGGTGCTGCTTGGCAACATAAAGAATAGTTAAATATCCAAACCAAGACCGAATGTTTCTGTACAGCTAGCTGCACTCCAGGCTACATAGATGAAAAGAGCAGTAACTATGTGAGTAGATGCACCCATGCTGTGAATCACACTGATGAGTGGAAAGCACATTCCCTAGAATGGCTTTGTGCTGCATTGTGCAATCTCACAAGACCCCCCCCCCCCACCAAAACATTAACTAGCAGAACAGTATGTCTAAGAAATAAAAACGTACATGTCGTGTCTTGTCTGTGTGCCAACTTGTCCAAATGATATGTGTAGCTATGTGACAGTACAGAATGTGCAGCTGTAGTGCTGTGATGTTCACTTTTGTGGACATCTGTCAGATGTATAAATAGGAAGGTGAGAGGTATAAGGGGAATTAGGGGAAAGAAGGCAACATTTTGAGGGAAAAATAGGTGTGCGCAGGATGAAGGCAGACATTACAGTATTTTTTTGGTGGGCATAGAGCCCCATTTTTCCTTTATACAGAAAGAATGGAAGACAGGTATGCTGAAAGGGGGTAGTACATATAGGGTGTAAATGTACATGCGCGCGCAGACACACACACACACACACACACACACACACACACACACACACACACACACACACACACACACACACACACACACACGGTTGGGAAGATATGAGATTGTAAAAGAGCTTACCTGACTGTGCAGCCACAAAAAAATCAACTTTAAAACACAAAAGAAAGAAAAAGCTCATGTAGTGTCCAATCAAGGAGAACCCTTCCCCCCAAAAATGTGGAACTGCTGTGTAAATAAATACATAAAGTTTAATACAAAAAGCAAAACACAACACAGAAAGGTTAAGCGCTTTCATCTTTCTAATACTAGGACTTCTTCAGAACCATGAGATGAATCATTAAGCTCCTTTTAATTGAGAAAACCTAGCCATGTGATTTGTAAAAACCTATAGTCATCAAGCAATTATTTTCCAAAGGTGATGAACAGGATCAGAAAAAAATGTTGTTACTAGTTAAAAAAAAAAAAAAAAAAAAAAAAAAACAAGGTAGTTCTATGTTTTGGGGTGTTTCTCCTGGTTTAGACACTTTGTGAACTTCTTCATGTGATTTAGAGATATGGAGTAACTGAGACAAACTGAGAGCAAACATATGGTGATGACGTTTGGACAGCATACAGGTTATGGGGCATGACACAAGAAGAAGAGGCAGATATGGCTGGGGATAAGGTGGGATACAAGTAGTAGCATGCTGTTTGCCACCCTGGCAAAGAAGGACATTACTGTGATCTATTGCCACGTAATGCTTGGAAGGTGATAGAGGCCAGCTGGGTGAATGACTTTGCGGTCCAGTTCAGGAGTCTCTCCATTTAGGCCATATACTTACTCACTGCTCTATGCATCATGGTCTGTATCACTAGGTCCTGCTGTAGCTGCCCTTGTCTGGCAGTGATGTTGGGCTACCAGATGGGCAGGAACCAGGGTTAGCTTCCAGTGACTAGACCCAGAACAGACTTTGCATGTAAGGCAGGTGCACCAGGCCAAAAATACATGTAAAGTAAAAAAATAGAGGCCAGCACCTAAAGAGTGATAAATGGTTTAATTCAACTGGTAAAACATCAGACCGGTTTCAGCAGTCTTTGCCTTCAACAGTGATTGATCACTGATGAAGGCAAAGACTGCCAAAACCGGTCTGAATTAAACCATTTATCACTCTTTAGGTGCTGGCCTCTATTTTTTGACTTCACCTTCCAGTGAAGCAGTTCTAGTCTTAACATCCTCATGCTCCTCAGCAATAGCCTTAGAGGAGTGGGACACAATTAAGGTGCCTGCTGAGCAAATGTGTCATCCGAACATAGTGTTTGGACACAGTGGGAAGTTTGTAGTAAGTGAATCTGTTCTTACAATAGACTGAATATAGTTAAAACACAGGTCAGCATTCGTGAGTAAAACTCTGTGGTTGGCTGCTAGTCTTTTTCTGCCTCCTGCAGCAGGTGTCACAGTTACTATCACAGTAGTAACACATTACTACACACACAGCAGTTTTAGGGAAAATAACATCACTTTATAGACCCATAGGCCGCTCTGAGGTGGTAACCTATTTATTTGTTGGTTCACATTTCTTTACTGGGAAATTCTGACTGAGGAGTGCCCATGTTCAGCAGAGGCCCTAGGAGAAAAGCTTCATTATACAGACATGATGGACATAATTTGCATTTTTTCATCATTTATAGTCAGTTTCATTCATGAGCAGCAGTTCCATTATTCAGACATTCTGATGTCAGTTATATTGTATACAGTATTGATTAAAAATTACTGTTAAGCATGTTTTTTTTTGTTTTTTTTTTTAAATACAGAGATCTATATATAGTACAGTATCATCAGTATGCATAGGTTGTCAAGTTTTACGTAAGAATATTTGTTACTATAAAGACTTGTTCAAAGTCTTGGACATGGGAGGATGAGATGAAGGGTTAGAGCAGCCCAAAAAAGGAAGAAAGGGGGAGGCACAAGGAAGATAACGGAGATGAGATGATAGTTGGTATAGTTGTGATAACAGTACATTAAGTTGTGTGCTGCAAAGAGTTATGACACAAATTGATATAGCTGTTAGTACGTGTTTAACCAGGGGTAGTGCAGGTACAGAGCCATTTATCTATCATTTGTTGCTTCAGTTGGCATTTAAAGTCTTTCAGTTTGAAGACTGTTCTTAAGTGGAGAGGGATGGCATTCCAACTATTAGCTGTGCTGTGTGAGTACATAGAACATCCTATATTGTTGTTAGATTTAGTTATGGGGAGTAATGATTGGTCTGTGGAGTGTAGAGGTTTCTTGGTAGTGTAACGTTGAAAGATGGAGTGAAGAAATTGAAATTTTTCAGGCTTGTGCAGTAGTTTGAATACTGTAATTATTTGAAAGTACAACAGAGAATTATTTAGTTTGAACCAGAATTTTGCAATTGTGTTGTAGCATTGTTCTAGTTTGGCTGATAGAGAGGAGTTGAGATTGGTTAGGACAGCAGAGGTGCATAACAGGCTGGGGAGTAGAAAATAAGTGACAATGATTTGTTTAGCAGAGTCAGTAAAGTAGTGGTTTACTCTACAGAGGCAGCCTAGCTTTTGGTGTCTTCTGTGTGGCTTGTTGAAGGTGGAGATCAAATTTCAGGGGGTCTGTAATCATACCTAGTAGTTTGGTGTGGGATTCCAGTACTGTGTTGGTCTTGGATGACAAAATATTAATGTTTATTGGGAGGAAAGAGAGTTGGGGTGAACAGTGGTAGTTTAGTTTTTGGGGTTCAAGTCGAGTTGAGTTGTGTCAAGCTTCTGTAGAAGAGAAGTATTTCTGGGTGAGTGAGTGGAGCATGGGGTCCTAGCAGCACATATTAGAGTGGAGTCACTGACCTATTTTACTATTTTGGCCTCGTTGACTGCTGTGTTTAGAGCATTGATAAATAAGTTAAGCAGTAGTAGTCCTAGGCTGGAGCCTTGTGAGACTTCAATGAATATAGGAAGAAAAGAGGTGAAATAATCTTGCCATTTCACTGCTTGGGACCTATTAGTGAGTTAACTAAGAAACCATTTAAGTGAGTAGGGTGACGGCCCATAGGAAGATAGTTTAGTTAGGAGAATTTGATAATTGACTGTGTTAAATGCCTTGGATAAACCCAGAAATAGGGCTGATGTTAGAAGACCCGAACTTCTATTGTGATATATCAGTGAACCTTAGAAGGGCAGTGGTTTTACTGTGATTAGTTTTGACTCTGAAGCCATTCTGTGAGACAGAAAAAGGAGATTATCAAAAGTAATATACATGGTAAGTTGAGAATGAATATACCTTTCCAAGATTTTGGATAAGGGTGAGAGAACAGTGATTGGTCTATAGTTTGTGAGCTATTGATGAGCTGCCTTTATGAAGGAGTATTATACAGGATTTTTTCATAAGTTTGGGACATATTTTTCTTGGATAGAGCAGTTTATTAGAATTGAGACAGGATATGCAAGGCTGTCTGCAGCGAGTTTGAAGTAGTCTGATTGAAGTTGGTCAGGGCAGTGGTGGTTGTCTTAAAGATGAATAGATTTTTTTTTTCATTGTAGATGTTGGTACTGGAGTGAGTGTGAATATCTGTTGTGGCTTCAGTGATTGGAATGGGATGGCTGCAATTATAGTAGTTTTGTTTTGTAGCTGGGAGGTTACTGTATTTATAAAATGGGAATTAAACTGTGAAGCAGTGTTTTGAGAGTTATTGGTTGAGTTGATTTTCCAGGACTGAGCAGTGTATTTATTAATTTCTAGAAGTTTTTTGGATTGATGAATAATATTGGGTTTTGCTATAATAAGCTTTTATTTTGTCCTGTTTTATGCATCGTTTGCTATGGTTCCTTAACTGCTTATGTTATTGCAGGGATGTTTGAGAGTTGCTTTGCAGCCATGACTTCAAGGCTTTATCTGTAAGTAATCACTGCCATGTAGAGACACAGGTTAACAGAGTTCTCTGAAAGTATGTGGTAAGATGCCTTTCCCTACCTTCCTAAGGATTTGCAGTCTTGAACAATAATTCTTGTTACAGAAAGAATTACCATATGAGTGTTTGTGCCAAACTGCGGTAGCGTTGTCGCCTCATAGCAAGACGTCCTGTTCGATTCTCAGCTAGAGCGTCTTCTGTGCGGAGGCATACGTGAATGGGGCATGCCTTTGTTGAAGGTTGTGTGTCAGGGCTGGTAACCCGGTACGTAAAAATCCACTACCAAACATTAGCGGACCGGAGTTCTGCTGTGGTGAACCCATAAGCGGGAAAATCCAAAAGTCACAAACATGAGTTTTTGTGCCTGCATGTGTGTATTGCATATAGATTGTAGCAACAGTAAGGTAACCCATGATTTCAGGACAACCTGTGCATTTATTTCAATCTCCCTCCACCCACATACAGCTTCTGGCTGGCTGGCTCTCCTCTAGCTTCCACTCTCACCTGACTCTTGATCCCCCTGTCACCCCCTCTCTGGAACTATGGATGTGTTCCTTCTTCCTGAGGGTCTCCAACTGCTTGTGAAGAAGATTTTACTGCATTCATTTATATTTTTCACAGGAAGTGGGGGATGTGATGGAGGTTTGTGTTCAGGGAGGTGAAAGCCATCAGGGATGTGATGTTTGGGTCACAGTCCTTAGCAGGAGAATGGCTAATGCATTTATTTCAGGATTTTGTCACTTGCAAAGTCTTAATAGGATGACCTGTGAGACTCATCATCCCCATCAGCAGTTGCACAGCCATTGGCATTCTTCTAGTCCTCTCCTCCAGATAATAAAGTGGCCACTGAAAACTTCATCCTATCTCTCTTGGTCAGCCCCTATCAGCAGCCTTATTCCACTTCTGAACTTTGGGCAGTGGTGGCACAGACACCCTGCCTCTGCACTATGGGGTGGCTACAATCCTGTGACTACGGATAATTGCAGACATATGGGTTCTGAAAATCATCCATCAAGTTTACAGATGGCAGTGGGAGGAAGTTCCTCCTTTCCAGGGATGTCCTTCATGGATGCATCTGCAGTCATAACATATGGGTTGTCCTGCCTCAGGCAGCCCTTCGGTCGGCCGGATTCCAAAGTCTGGGTCTGGCCTCGGCTGATGTCGCACTTTCCCCGACGCCAGAGCTTCTGGGGTTTAAAGGCATCAGCCGACGCCATTTTCCTCAGTCTTTCTTGCCGCGCGGTGCCCAAAGCAGAAGCTGTTCGCAAGTACCGGTCGGTCAGATCCAGAGATTTCAGCTACCGAAAACTTCGAAAAAAGCTAAGTACCCCGTTGGGGACTCTTTCTTGCCTCAGCCGATGTCAGACAAAGTAAATAATTGTTTAACTTGTGGGAAACAAATACCTCATAAGGATTTCCATTCTTACTGCCTTCCTTGCTTAGGCCCAGACCACGACGTATCAGCTTGTTTAGCCTGTGCCTCCTTCAACCGACGGACTCTTAGACGTCGGTTGGAGTTCGCAGAAGAATTTTTCAGATCCGCTTTTGCATATAAAATGCCATCGGAGACCCCGACTACGCATTTGGCCAAAAAAAACGCAGGGAAAAGGACCGACACTCGCGGCCCGCGGTTTCGGCTGAAACCACGGCTAGGCCTACCGCGAGTGTCTCGGTTTTGGCTGAAACCGAGCCCTCGGTTCTTACTACGACAGAAACAATACCTCCGACAACCGAGGCCAGAGAGGCCCCGGCTGAGTCGGCTTCAGAAATCCCTACCGAAGCTAGCGCTCAAGATTTGTCCGACACCATTCCTTTGGACATTTCTACTCCTGCATGTGGGGCAGCTAGGCCCCCAGCTTCTATGTCTATTAAGTCCTTCTCCAGGGCTAAAGCTGCCAAACTTTCAAAAGCTTTACCTGCCAAATCTACTTCTCAGAGGCCTTCCTCAAGTTCTCAGATCCTCAGTCTTGCTGAGGACCTTATATCCTTGATTAGGGGTTCCCAACCTCACCCAGACAGGGCCTCCCAACCTCCACCAGACAAAATGCCTAGGACTGATCCCTCTGAACCTCTCTCCTCTGATTACTCCACGGATGGATCTGATTTGTCAGACCATCAGGAAGGGGCCTATTCTCCTTATGAGGATTCAAATGCTGAAGATTCTATTCCTTCGGCCTCCCCTCCTGAAGAATTTTCCTTTGGGGAGACCTTGCACTCTGAGGGAACACTTTCAATGGCAGGGTCAGGATTTTTCTGATTCTAGAAAAAGACTAAGGACTTTTTTACATTTGCCCCAGCATAGGCCCTTAGCCATACCACCAGTGCTAACTGTAATTGATGATGTGTATAATGATGTTAGTTCTGCACCTGATTCTCTTCCTCCGGCCCCTGCCAAACCTGACAGATATTACAGGGTCCCAGATTCTCACTTCCACCTGTATAAAGCCCATGCTGCAGACCCAGAAACTATTTCACAGGGCCCAAAAGGTGTTGCAGCTGCCACTGCAAAAAATCCCCTACCCTCTGAAAGAGAGTCTAGAGCATTAGAGAGATGGGGTAAAAAGGTGTATACATCTGCTACTCTTTCTGCCAGGGCATTAAACTGTCAATTCCATATGATACAGTACCAAGAATATTTGTTAGATCAGCTGAATAAGAAGCTTTCTTCTCCTGAACCTTTAGACTGTAAATCCCTTCAGGATTTGGTACACAACTCTCAGCAGGTCAGTAATTCATTCCTCATCCTGCAGATACGACTCTCTTATTTCCACAGACTCTTCAACACATGCTGTTCCAAGGAGTGCTTGCGCTAGTTCCTCCTTCCCAGATGGGGAAGGATATTTCTAGTTCTAAAGAAAGAAAATGCTTGGTGACCAGTTATGGATCTTTCTGTCATAAAAATTTTTGTGGTAGTGACCAGTTCATAATGATGTCACTTCACAATCTGTTACTTCTTCTTCTTCCTCTTTCAAGTTTCCAGGTAACACTAGATTTAAAAGATACTTATTATCACATCATTGTTAATCCAGACTTGAGACATTTCTTAAGGTTTTGTGTGTCTGGATCACATTTTAAATTTTCTGCCTCACCATTTGGATTATCCACTGTATCAAGAATGTTTATAAAGTGTCTAGCTCCAGTTATAGCTCATTTCAGACTACATGGTATTCACCTTTTATCCATATTTAAATGACCCGCTTCTGTTTACAGAGACTTTTTCAAAGTGTTAGGAATCTCTGTCTCTCACTGGTGAGAGATCTCTTTCACAGGCTGGGATTCCACGAGAATATTCAAAAGTCTTTCTTGACTCATTTTCACAGGATTATGATCCTAGGATACCAACTAGGCACCTCATTTCAAAGAGCTTTTCTTCTACAGGAAAAAAAGATCTATATCTAAGATTTTCCACTCTGACTTTGGTCAAAGTGAGGTAAATCCCTCAGGATTTTCGGTCCCATGGCATGTATGATTCTCCTGATATCCTTCGCAAGTCTCCACATGAGAAGGATAAAGGTGGTATCTGAAGTCTCATTGGTCCCAGCACCAGCACCTTTGGCTTTTCAAATCCCAGTGGTGGGGTTTGTCAGAAGAGAGATCATTAGGTGGAGAAAACAGATAACCTTAAATCCAGGTCTCCCCTTCTTCCCTGCTGCAAAGCAGTCAGTCACACAGACACCTCAGACTTTGCTTGGAGAGCAGATGTTCTTCGTGTTTCACTGTTGCAGTCATTACATTTGGGTAATCTGCTGGCAGGTTGCCCTCAGTTGGCCTGAATAACAAAGTCTTGGGTCCTGCATTGGTTGCTGTCTCCTCTTCCATGACGTCAGGTCGTTAGGGGTATAAAACATGCAGCCGACGCCATTTTATTCAGTCTTTCTTGCCATGCGGTGCCCGAAGCAGAAGCAGTTCGCAAGTGCCGGTCGGCCGACTCCTGAAATTTTCATTTTCGAGTTTCAGAACCGAAGTCTTCAAACTAAAGCTAAGTACCCCATTGGGGAAACGTTTTCTTGCTCCGTACCGATGTCAGTAAAAGTTAATAATTGCATTACTTGTGGGAAGCAAATACCTCATAAGGATTTCCATTTATACTGTATTCCTTGCCTAGGCCCAGATCATAATGTGCTTTGCTGTCGGTTTTGTGCTAGATTTAACCAACGCACTATTAAGCGTCAGTATAGATGTTCTTCATTCCACATTGCTGCAGTCCTAACCATTGGGTAGTCCGCTGTCCAGTCGGCCCGAATACCAAAGTATATGGCTGACGTCGGTCAGGGCGCATTAGACTGACGTCAGTACGTCAGGGTACTAATGCGCATGACCGACGTCATATCCTCAGTCTTTTTTGCCGCATGGTCCGATGCAGAAGCAGTTTTGCGAGTGCAGGTTGGCGTTCTGAAATTTTCTGAAGTCGGAGTTTCAGACCGAATCAAAGTTGGCTAAGTACCCCGTTGGGGAACATTTTGGTTTTTTCTTGCCTCAGTATTTAACCGGATGTCAGAAAAAGTGAATAACTGTATTTCTTGTGGGAAACAGATACCTCATAGGGATTACCATACCTTGTGTATACCTTGTTTAGGGCCTGAGCACGACGTTGTTGGATGCCGCTCTTGTGCTAGATTTAACAAACGCACTATTAAGAGACGGTTAGACTGTGCCAGGTTAGTGTTTGGGAAGCGTTGCAATTATAAAATGCCGTCGGATGCTCCGACGCCCGCTTCGTCCAAAAAGCGCAAGGACAAAACAGCGAAGCCTAGGGTTGATGAACCGGCAGTCCCGGACGTCGGTTCTTTAGAAGGCTCAGTGGAGCCAGAGGTTTTGCCAGGAGTTTCTTTGGAGTCTCAGGCAGAGACTTTACTGTTACAGGATGTGCCTTCTCAGGAGATAGGCCAGGCTGAGGGGGCTTCTCAAGTAACTGTTCTTCCCTCTCTTCCCAAGGTAGTTAGAGCCTCTCCTTCTGTTTCCAAAACTTCTTTGAGAGGTAGGCCAAGTTTAGCTTCAGTGGGGGCTTCTCCTAGCACTTCAGGTTCTGTGCCTAAGAAACATATGCTTAAAATGGCAGAAGATTTGATTACTATGATTAGAGGTTCTATGCCCCCTCCTGATAAGAGGCCTAGGGTGGAACCTGAGTTTGAGAGTTTTGAACAGTGTTCAGAGGCTTCTGAGTCTTCTGCGGAAGACTTGCAGGAGTTTCCTCCTTATTCTGATTCTGATGTGGATGATTCCACTCCTACAGCTTCTCTTCCTGAGGATTTCTCATTTTCAGAGACTCTGCATTCCATGAGGGAGCACTTTAAATGGGAAGGCCAAGATTACTCTGATTCCAGGAAAAGGCTTAGGGAATTCTTGTTTTTACCCCAGCATAGGCCCTTAGCTATACCTCCTGTGTTGAATGTGGTGGAAGATGTTTTTGCAGAGGCTTCCCTGAACCCTGATTCTTTGCCTCCTGCTCCTGTTAAACCTGATAGGTACTATAGGGTGCCTGAAGCTCATAAGTATCTTTTTAAGAGTCCTAGGGCAGACCCGGAAACTGTTTCTCAGGGACCTAAAGGTGTTAAGGCCTCTGTTGTTAAAAACCCTGTTCCCACTGATAAGGAGGCAAGGGCTTTGGATAGATGGGGAAAGAAAGTGTATACTTCTTTCACTTTAGCCATGAGGGCGTTGAATTGTCAGTTTCACATGCTAAAATATCAAAATTATCTCCTTTCACAATTGAAATCTAAGGTGGATGCTTTGGCGGAAGGTATTGAGTGTAAAGAGTTGCTGGATTTAGTTCATGTGTCTGAACAAGTGGGTAAGCATTCTTTGCAATGTGGTTTTGATGCTGTACAGGCCTCCTCGAGGGTGGCTGCCACTAGTTCTGTTCTTCGCAGGCATGCCTGGTTGAGGGATCAGAATTTAGCTGAGCATGTTAAGACAAGGATTTTGGATGCTCCTTTACAGTCTGATGTGTTGTTTGGTTCGCCTGTGGAAGCAGTTTTAAAGAAAATGGAGGACAACGCTAAGTCTATGCAAACTGTTAAAGATTTTTGCAGGTGCAGCCACCGAAGTTTAGTAGAAATTGGCCTACTAAGGGATGGACATATCCTGCTTATGATTCCCAGTCTAGGGGTAGGTCTAGACGTGGTAGGGGCAGAGCTCAAGGTTCTTTTAGGCCTAGAACAGGGAGTTCACCTGCTCAGACTTCTGGTGAGGGCAGGGGTCAGTCCTTTCGTAAACAGACCCAATGACCTGCCTTTTCAGCTGCCAGTAGATTCTCGTCTGGCAGCTCCTTTGGGAGGAAGACTGTCTCTTTTCAAAGAAAATTGGGATTTAATTACTCAAGACAGATGGGTGTTGGATATCATTCACCACGGTTACAGGTTTTATTTCCATACATTGCCTCCTTTCAAAGGCATGCCAGACGTTCCTCCTCCACAAAGGAAAGAGGCTCACAAGCAAATTTCTCTGTTACTCCAAATAGGGGCCATTCAGCCAGTCCCTGTATCAGAAAGGGGCCTAGGATTTTATTCTCGCCTGTTCCTAGTACCAAAGAAGGGGAACACGTGGAGACCAATTTTGGATTTATCTATCCTCAACACTTATCTGGACATTCCCAAGTTCAAGATGTTGACGTTACAACAGCTTTTACCTCTGCTGGGCAAAGATCACTGGATGGTAACTTTAGATCTCAAGGAAGCTTACCTTCATGTGCCTATAAGACTAAGTTGCAGGAAGTATCTGCGTTTTCGAACTGGAAATTCTCATTATCAGTTCTCTGCATTGCCCTTTGGCTTATCTACTGCCAGAGTATTCACAAAGGTTCTGGCTCCAGTGATAGCTTACTTCAGGCTAAAAGGAATTCAAATCTATCCTTACTTGGACGACTGCCTGATTCTGGCTCAAGAAAAGGAAGACCTTCTACAGCATCTGGAATATGTTATAGCAGTGCTAAGATGCCTAGGGTATTCTGTGAACGAAATAAAGTCCAGTCTAGTACCCTCTCAAGACATGTGCTTTCTGGGTGTGAGACTGAATACAGCAGCCCAGATGGCCTTTTTAACCCCGGACAAACAAAAGAGTCTATCCCTTTACTTCCATCAACTATCTCATCAGTCCGTGCTGACTGCAAGGACAGTCCTTCAAGCATTAGGGTTCATGGCATCTTGTATTCTGGTGCTTCCCAATGCCAAACTGCATATGAGGAAGCTGCAATGGTATCTCAAAATGTATGGACACAGCACTGCCAGGATTTGGACACTGTCATTCAAATAATACCTTGCCTTCAAAAAGAATTTTTGTGGTGGGCTCAGGAATGTCACCTAAACAAGGGACTCTCTGTGACCCGGCCAGAGGCGAGTCAGATTTTAACGACAGATGCCTCGGACATTGCTTGGGAGCTCATCTAAATGGAAAGTGGATACAAGACAAGTGGCCTGCCAGACTACAGCATCTACATATCAACATGAAGGAGATGTTAGCAGTCCAGTTTGCATTAATGGCTTTCAAGGAGTTACTTCTTCCAGGGCAGGTGTTGATTCTAACAGACAACACAACTGTCATGTGGTACATCAACAAACAAGGGGAACACATTCTTATCCTCTATGCAGGCAAGCAATGATTTTATGGGAGACTGCGCTCAGCTTGCAACTAACTCTTCAGGCAAGGTTTCTGCCGAGCACAGAACTCCTTAGCAGATGTGTTAAGCAGACAAATCATGGATCCCCACGAGTGGAAACTGGATCTTCATGTATTTCAGAAATTGACAGTGTCATGGGGAACTCCAGACATAGATCTGTTCGCTTCTCCACTAAACCACCAGCTGCCAAAGTTTTGCACAAAGGGGTTTCATCACACAGCTTGGAAAGTGGATGCTCTTTCTTTCAGTTGGAAAAATCTTCATGTGTATGCCTTTCCACCTCTGCCTCTTCTTCCAAAGGTGCTCTTAAAGGTCAGACAAGACAAGCCAAGGATGATTTTAATAGCTCCAGATTGGCCTCGGCAACACTGGTACCCACTACTAAGGAGTCTGGTAAGGAAGCCTCCATGGCCTTTACCTTTGATTCCACATCTGTTATCTCAGAAGGACGGTCATCTGCTCAATGTCAAGCTTCACTCTCTTCATCTAAAAGCCTGGCATATTCTGTGTTGAAACACAGCAGGTCTCAACTTCCTCAACAAGTTTTAAATGTGATTATGGAAGCTAGAAGACCTAGTACAAGGAAAGTGTACGCAGAAAAATGGAAGAGGTTTTTATTTTGGAGTACAGCAAAGAATTTGGAGATTTCTGAGCCTAATTTGAGTGTGGCTCTTCAATATCTTACTGAGTTATTGGACAAAGGTTTGTCCTTCTCTTCCATTAAGATTCATGCTGCAGCAATTTCAGCTCACTATGATTGTGACCCACCATTGTTTTCGCATCCTTTGTTCAAGCAGTTTCTTAGAGGGGCAAAGAATATAAGACCCCCACGAAGAGCTCCTACTCCTGCTTGGGATCTCCATTTTGTGTTGGAAAAACTTACTCTACAACCTTTTGAGCCTGCGGCTACTGCTGAATTGAAATACTTGTCATGGAAGACTGCTTTTCTGTTGGCTATTACTTCTGCAAGAAGGGTGTCTGAGTTGCAGGCCCTTATGGCAGTAGAGCCCTTTTTGATTTTCCATAAGGATAGGGTATCATTACGTACTAATCCTTCCTTTATGCCTAAGGTGGTTTCTAGTGTGGCTTTAAACCAAACTATTCATTTGCCTACTTTTTATGCAGACCCCCAAAATAAAGGGGAAAAGATTTTGCACACTTTAGATGTACACAGGCAATTGCGTTATTATTTAAGCAGGACTAAGGATTTTAGGCAGTCTCAGCAGTTGTTTGTTTCTTTTGCTTTGAGTTCGCAGGGCAAGCCTGTGTCAAAACAAACTATTTCTAGGTGGATTGGGTTTTGCATTGCATTTTGTTATTCCCATCATGGCAAGGAGATTCCAGCTGGGATTAGGCCTCATTCCACTAGGGCTACTGCCACTTCAACAGCATTTCTAAGGGGTGGCAACTAAGGATATTTTGGAGGCAGCTACTTGGAGTTCAGTGCATACTTTCTCTAAGCATTATCACCTTCCTCTCTACTCTAAGTCTAGGGCTGGTTTTGCCACAGCTATTTTGCAAGGCATGTTGTCAGCTCCTGCTTCTTTATGATTTGCCAGCCTCCCTTACCTCTGCTTTGGGATTCTACCCAATGGTTAGGACTGCAGCAATGTGGAATGAAGAACATAGTACAGTTTTGTACCTACCATAAATGTAGATGTTCGAGGATCCACATTGCTGCAGTCCAATTACCTCCCTCCTTCCCTCTGTGTTTAGGGGTGGTTGTGTAGGTGAGGTTATATGCTGATAATTTTGTATATATTGTACATATTTTTGGTGCAGGTATATTGGGCCTTGTCTTTTTAGGGTCTTCTGACATCTGGGGCAAGAAAAGACTGAGGATATGACGTCGGTCATGCGCATTAGTACCCTGACGTACTGACGTCAGTCTAATGCGCCCTGACCGACGTCAGCCATATACTTTGGTATTCGGGCCGACTGGACAGCGGACTACCCAATGGTTAGGACTGCAGCAATGTGGATCCTCGAACATCTACATTTATGGTAGGTACAAAACTGTACTTTTTGCTTCTAAATATTTTGGATCAAGATTTAATTATCCTGAAATGTCGTCAGTTAGTATTCCGACTACCGGAGTTCACAAAAAACGCAAAGAAAACGACAGAGACAGACCGTTGAGGTCCAAAACCGACAACAAAGCTTCTCCTAAACCAGTCGCCGGTTCGCCGGTACTCAGTGAGGTGCTTTCGCAGCCCCTGATACCCACTGCTTTTGAGTCACAGGCCTGTACCGAGATTCATGCGGAGTCCAGTATACCGTGAGATTCTCAGAGTATTGAACCCGCGGATGTCTCTCCATGGATGGGTCCGGAGCCACTGAGCAGGCACCGGCTTCTGAGGATGTTTTCAGGCCTCAACATTTTTATATAAAACCAACGCCAGCCTCAAAAACAAGATCAAAAGCATCTTGTATGTCTAAAAAACCGACGCATGAGCCACGTGCTCAGGCCCCTATGCCTAAAAAAACAGATGATCAAAATGGCTGATGACTTAATTACCTTGATCAGGGGTTCCCAACCCCCCCCCCCCCCCCCTGCTAAGAGGCCTAGGCAAGGCACTGATTATGAATCTTCAGATCAGGTTTCCATTTCTTCTGATTCCTCTTCTAATCAGGAATTTTCCATTCCACCCTATGAGGATTCTGATGCAGAGGAATCCATCCCATCTGCTTCTCCTCCTGAGGATTACTGTTTTGGTGAAACTTTGCATACTTTAAGGGAACATTTTCACTGGGAGAGTCAGGACTTCTCTGAATCAAAAAAGAGGCTTTGGGATTTCCTTCTTCTTCCTCAGCATAGGCCTTTGGCTATACCTCCTGTATTAGACATTGTTGATGTGTTTTTGGAATCAAGCATGGCTCCTGATTCCCTACCTCCGGCTGCTAGTAAGCCAGACAGATATTACAGGGTTTCTGACTCTCACAAATTTTTATTAAAAAAATCCTGCTGCTGACCCTGAGACTATTTCACAAGGTCCCAAGGGTGTTAAGGCCTCTACAGCCAAAAATCCTAGCCCCTCTGATAGAGATTTCAGGGAGCTGGATAGATGGGGAAAGAAGGTTTATACATCTGCTACCTTGGCAATCAGAGCCTTAAACTGCCAATTTCGTATGCTTAAATATCAACAGCATATTATGGGCCTACTGAAACAGAAAATGATGTTGATTTCTGATTGTGTGGAAAATAAAGAATTACAGGAATTATTGCATGCAGCAGAACAGGTTGGAAAGCATACTTTGCAATGTGGTTTTGATTCCCTGGAGGCCTCTTGCAGGGCCGCAAGTTACTGGACCTGTGATTAGAAGGCATGCCTGGCTCAAGGAACAAAATCTGCCCGATCATGTTAAAGCTAAATTGTTGGATGCTTCCTTGCAGCATGACACTCTGTTTGGTAATAAGGCAGAAGAGGTTTTAAAGAAAATGGAAGACAAAGCTAAATCTATGCAAACTGTAAAAGATTTCTTGCAAGTGCAGCCACCCAGGTTCGGTAGGCACTGGCCTACTAAAAATTGGTCCTTTCTGGTGTCCAGCAGAGCCACTCAAGGCAAATCCAGGCGCTCAAAAGGCTACAGATACCAATCACAGGGTTCTTACAGGTCAAAGCAATGGGGTGCCTCCACCTCCATATCTGGAGGAAACAACGGGCAACCCTACAGTAAACAGTTTCAATGACTTTCCTCTACCATCACCAAGCACTTATCTTTTGGCAACCTCCCTTGGGGGGAAAACTAGTGCTTCATGCAAAAAATTGGCAGTTAATTACCCAGGACAAGTGGGTATTGAACATAGTATCCCAGGGATACATATTTCATTTTCATACTTTGCCAATTCCAAACGGATGGCCAGATCTGCCACAAAATCAGTTGGCAGAGGCTCAGAAACAAGTTATGTCCCTCATGTATATGAGGGCTATTCAACCAGTACCAGCAAAGGAAAAAGGACAAGGTTTTTATTCAAGACACTTCTTGGTACCCAGAAAAGACAATTATTGGCTTCCAATACTGGATTTATCGATTTTGAACACGTTCCTGGACATTCCAAAATTCAAAATGCTGACTTTATAACAGCCACTGCGTATGCTGAGCAGAAACGCTTGTTCAGTGCCTCTAGACTTAAAAGAGGCATACCTGCATATCCCAATAAGGGAATCATGCAGAAAATACCTCCGCTTCAAGGCGGATGTTTTGCATTACCAATTCTCTGCACTGCCCTTTGGCTTATCTACTGCGCCCAGGGTTTTTACAAAGTGCCCGGCACCAGTAATTGCATTCTGCAGGCAAAGGGGTATACAAATTTATCCTTATCTGGATGACTGTCTCATTCAAGCAGAGGACAAGGACACTCTTCTTCAACATCTGGCATTTGTAAAGAGGCTTCTAACATGCATGGGGTACACTATAAACGAAAAGAAATCCCAACTGGTACCCTCTCAAATAATTACATTCCTGGGTGCAGGCTTGAATACAACTGCCCAGATGGCTTATCTTACGCCAGACAAACAAATGCAACTGACAATATACTTCAAACAAATGACAACAAAAACCCAGTTATCTGCAAGAGAAATTCTGCAGACTTTGAGGTTCATGGCATCCTGCATTCTACTAATTCCATATGCAAGACTGCATATGAGGAAACTTCAATGGTACCTAAAAAGTTTATGGAGCTAACATTGTCACAGTCCGGAAACAATGATGCCTCTCATTCCCTGCCTACAACAGGAGCTTCTTTGGTGGGTGGAGACATGTCACCAAAACAAGGGACTGTCTTTCACTCTACCCCCTGCCACCCAAACCCTAACTACAGATGCATCAGACTATGCTTGGGAGGCCCACCTGGTAGGGAGATGCATTCAGGGCAAATGGAGCCCAAAACAAATGCATCTGCATATCAACCAGAAAGAGATGCTAGCTGTTCAGAATGCTCTGACAGCCTTCAAGGACTTATTTCATCCAGGACAACTACTGATAAAGACGGACAACACCACGGTTATGTGGTACATAAATAAGCAGGGGGGCACACATTCCTACCCCCTTTGCAGACTAGCCATGACATTGTGGAACACGGCTTTGACTTACCAAGTACATCTTCAAGCTCAATTCCTGCCAGGCAAACAAAATACTCTGGCAGACGACTTAAGCAGAAATCTTATGGACCCACACGAATGGAAACTGGATCCCCAAATCTTCAGCATGTTAGCACGGAAATGGGTGAGCCCAGACATAGATCTATTTGCCTCTCCCCAAAATTATCAGCTGGACAAATTCTGCACAAGAATTCATCGCAAAAAAGCATGGAGAGTGGATGCCCTATCCTTCAGTTGAAAAAACCTATCAGTCTATGCCTTTCCCCCTCTGCTTCCTCTCTAAGGTCGTACTAAAAGTCAGACAGGAAAACCAAAAATGATCCTAGTTGCTCTGGACTGGCCTCGACAACACTGGTACCCACTTATAAGGAATATGTCTCGACTCCCCCCTTGGTACTTGCCTCAAATACCTCATCTACTGTCTTAGCAGAACAATCAAATTTTGCACACTCAGCTCCAAACTCTGAACCTTGCAAGCATGGCTGATCCTTTGATTATTCAAACAACACCTCTCAGTAAATCTGTGATGGATGTCATTTTGGAAGCCAGAAGGCCTAGTACTAGAAAATCTTATGCTGATAAATGGAAGAGATTCTGTACTTGGAACCAAGCACAAGGAACAGACACAGCAAAGTCCAGTATTCCTCAGATTTTACAATATTTGACTGAGATGCTTGACAAGGGCCTATCTTTTTCTTCAATAAAATCCATGCCTCTGCCATCTTGGTTCATTACAACACAGAGCCTCCCCTCTTTTCTCATCCCCTGCTTAAACAGTATCTTAGAGGGGCCGGGGCCGAAAATTTAAGGCCTCCCAGAAGATCTCCAACTCCTGCATAGGATCTCAATTTTGTGCTGGAAAAACTCACCCTGCCTTCTTTTGAACCAGCAGCTACTGCGGATATAAAATTTATATCTTGGAAAACAGCTTTTCTCTTGGCAATCACTTCAGCAAGAAGGGTTTCAGAACTACAGGCTCTCATGGCAGTGAAGCCTTTTATTATATTTTACCCGGACAGGGTGTCCCTTAGGACCAATCCTTCTTTTATGCCTAAGGTGGTATCCAGTGTGGCTCTTAACCAGACCATTCATCTGCCAACATTTTACCCAAATCCGCAGAACAAGGGGGAGCGGATTCTGCATTCATTGGATGTACACAGACAACTAAGATCTGAGCAACTACTGGTAGCATTTACTGCAGGGTCAGAGGGGAAGGCTGTATCAAAGCAGACTATTTCTAAGTGGATAAGCCACTGCATTCGTTTCTGCTATTTGCACCATGGCAAACCGGTGCCCAAGGGGATCAGATCACATTCCACCAGGGCTGCCTCTGCTTCAGCAGCTTTTCTCAGAGGAGTTCCAACCAAAGACATTCTAGAAGCTGCTACTTGGAGCTCTGTTCATACCTTCACAAAACATTATCATTTACCTCTCTTTTCCAAATCCAGGGCAGGCTTTGCCACTGCAGTCCTGCAGGGCCTTATAGCCACTCCTAATGCTGTTTAGTTCCATCCTCTCATCCATAGCTTTGGGATTCTACCCAAATGTAATGAGTGCAACAGTGAAACACGAAGAACATAGTACAGTTGTGTACACTTACCATAAATGTAGATGTTCGAGTGTATTCACTGTTGCAGTCTGGGTTACCAACCCGCCACCCCCCTTCTATACCTTTCCTTTCCTTCACTATACTCAAAAGCCTTTCTGGTGTATTTGCTTTTAGTTGAAGGTAAAGTTTATGTTTCTAAAAGTGCATCTATATATTTACTGTTTATTTTTATATATATATATATATATATATATATATATATATATATATATATATATATATTTGCTCCTCAGTTGGGGGGCACCTGACATCTGAGGCAAGAAAAACTGAATAAAATGGCATCGGCTGCATGTTTTATACCCCTGATGACCTGACGTCATGGAAGAGGAGACAGCAACTGACGCAGGACCCAAGACTTTGTTATTCAGGCCGACTGAGGGCAACATGACAGCAGATTACCCAAATGTAATGACTGCAACAGTGAATGCACTCGAACATCTACATTTATGGTAAGTGTACACAACTGTACTTTTCAGGAGGGATAGAAGTGCAATGGGTGTGGGACACCAAGGACAGACACAAGCACATAAATATCAAAAAGATGCTTGTCCAGATCAAGGTACTGAACTTGACTGTACCATCTTTGGTTCCTGGGACCTCTTCAAGTAGACTTACCCCTTTGCAGACTAGCCTTCTTAGTTTGGGATATAGCTTCACAGCACGTTCTCACTCTACAGGTATTCTACATTCCATCAGACCAAACTGTGTGGCAGACAAGCTGAGAAGGACCAGGCCAGGCCTTCACGAATGAAAACTAGATTGGGGGTCTTCCAAGATGTGATCTGTGTGTGTGGGAAGTTCCTGAAGTAAACCTCTTTGCCTCCTCTCTGAACAGTCAGCTGGCAAGATTCTGTTCCAGGACTCCATGCAAGAAGGAGGAAGGATACATTTTCTTTTTCTTGGACAGGTATGTTCCCGTATGCTTTTCTACACTTTCCACTAATATCCATGGTACTTAGATTCAGAAGAAATCCCCCAAGATTATTGTGGCACCTCCCTTCTGGCCCAGACATATGTGGTTCCCCCTTCTTTTGAAAATGGCAAGGGACAGTTACTGCAAGCTTCTTCACAGACTGGATCTACTTAGAGAAGGACATCAGTCTACTTCAACTGACTGCTTAGTTGTTAGTTGTTAGGCTTAGTTGACTGCTTAGTTGATAGGGTCTCAGTTCCTTTTTGGTGCCTGTTTACTGAGGACATATGCAGCAGGTACTAATGGATGCAAGAAAGCCTGCTACTAGAAAATCATATATTAGCAAATGGAAAAGGTTTTCTAGTTGGTGCCAACAACATAACCAACACCAATTTGTAGCTATTTTCTTCTATTGTCTCCTATGGCCTTTCTTATTTCTCTGTCAAGGTTCATTTATCGGCCATATCAGCATGTCTGCCTGTGGATTCTCCTCTCTTTCAGTGCAGTCTAATGTCAGAATGTTTTTGAAACGTTTTGCATAAGAGGCCTCCAAGAAAACAAGTGGGTCCTCCTTGATCTTGTGTTAGAGAAGCTAGCACTTGCTCCACTTATCTACCTAACCAGTTTGACGTGAGGTTGTTAACAAGGAAAACAGCTGTGCTGATTGCTCTACCTTATGCAAGAAAAGTACCTGAGTTGCAGGCTCTTATGGCGAGTCATCCCTGTCTCACTTTTCATAGGGACTTCTCTCTTTTTACACTTTTATGCATAAAGTGGCCTCAGAGTTTACTTTAAGCCACACTATTCATCTCCTCATTTTCTTTCCTGAACCTAAAAATGGGGAAGAAAGAATACTCCAAACCTTGGATGTCTACAGACAACTCAGGCACTGTCTTGACAAAATTACATTTTACCATTCTTCATATCAGTTGCTAATTTCTGTGAAAGTAAGAAGGAACAACCTCTGTCAAAATGGTCTGTTTCCAACTGGTTGTCTAAGACGGCTACCTTTTGCTACACTCACTGTAAAAACTATTCCAGGCAAAGTAAAATGCTCTTTCTACCAGGGCTTTGGCTTATTCTATGGATTTTTTGAAACGGCTGTATTCTAGAAGTATTTCATAAGCTATGTGGTCTGTACATAGTTTTGCAACTCACTATAAGCTTGATTCATTCTGTAGGTCCAGATCAGGCTTTGCTAGGACAATTTTTCAGGTGCTCTTGGACTATTCTCCTTACACCTCTCAAATATAGTTAGCTAAGGTAATCAACTCACATAGCTAAGGCTACTGCAGCAGTGATCAACATGATGAATGTAGCACAGCTGTGTAAGTAAATTTACCATAACAGTAGATATTTGAATGATCACTGCTACAGTAGCTGCTCCTTCCCTCCAGTCCCCTGTTTGTTGGTGTTTTTTTTTTTCTTTATGCCAGGGTGTGGACATACATTTTTGTTGGCCCTAACTTTGTCATTTCAGAGCTCAGCCTCCCTCTTTGTCTTTGGCAGGAAAGCTCTGAAGGGCTTTGTGCCCAAACTTGGTTTTTTAGTCGATTCAGCTTGAGCTGCCTGATAGTTTAGGGGTGAAAGATGCCTTGAAACTTTGGAAGCTGGATGGCTGTTATATCCTTGGCAGGATGTAACCCATATAGCTAAGTCTATTGCAGCAGTGATCATTTGAACATCTACTCTTATGATAAGTTTGCTTACACAACTGTACTTTATGCCTCTCACTGTCAGCCTGCACTAGTGCAGATGAATTAGATCTGCAGGTATTCACTGAAAATGATTAATCCTACAGCCTTCAAAAATATCTACTTTTAAGAGGGGTAACAAGGAAGTGAGAAATGCCTTGTTTGTTCTGTTATCCATATGTATGAGCTGTGTCAGTGGTTAAAGTTAATAAATATATAGAAAAGGTATGGCTCCTCTTTATATTGTTACCTGACCTCATTTTAGAGTATGGTTGCACAAATTTTGTTGCTTCAGTGGCATAACTTTTATGGCAAGCCTTGGATAATTAAAGAAGCTAAGATAATTTTATAATTATTAATAGGAACATAGATTATGTGCTATCTCAAAATTCTCAGATCTCGGATCTCAGGGACAGATTATGAGAATCCATCTCACTTGAAGTTAAAGACTTATCCTCTTATTCCAAGTTCTGTTTCTCTACTAAAATCGCATTTATAGGTTCATAGGTGTGTACTAGGCTAATGGCCCTTGAGCCTTTGCAAGACTAGCCCATAGGATTACCCCTGGCATCATGTCACCCAACCTTAGTTCCCAGTGCCTCTGTCGAGTAAAGCCACTGGAGTGAACCCTAGGGTGAATATTCTATTTCCCATCCACTCATCAAGATTTTTCTTGAAGAGGGCCAGTGAGGTGCTCTGCTTGACATGTATGGGAAGTCTATTCCATAGTATGGGCAGTCTATGGGTTATAAACCTGTCCCTCAAGCATGTTCTGTTGATTGTGGTAATGAGGTTGAGGTCTCTGGAGCGTGTGGTGCGGAGGGATTGGGATTTCTTTAGCTGTAGCATTTCTAACAGAGCTGGGTCAGACATGGCTTTGTAAGTCAAGACAGAGAATAGTTGGATTTTGTTTAGTCTGAAGATTCCCTATATCCTGGTTTACTAGGTCCATGATGATGCGTTCCATAGCTTTGCATATCAGACTCGTCAGGCTAATGGGATGATAGTTCCTAGGGTCTGTAGTCGCTCCTCCTCCTTTGTGAAGAGGGTGACTGTAGCAGTGCACCATTCAGTAGGGACAAAGCCTGAGGTGAGGCTGTGATTGAACAGGGCACACAGGGGAGGTGCCAGTTCACCGTGTAGTTCATATAGAACACAGCCAGGGATATTGTCAGGTCCCACAGAAGCTGTATTCTTGGCCTCGGACAGTGATATTTTAACCTGTGCAGCAGTAATACTGGGTGCCTGGCAATCTACTGGTATTGTGGCTGGTACTTTGAGGGGGGGGGGGGCAAAGTGGCACTGAATCTGTCGGCCAGTATATTGGCAATATCTGTTGGCTCGGTATAGGAGGTACCATTGTGCAGTAGCTCAGAGCAAATCTGAGTATTGCCGTGGAGATTCTTTACATAACTATAGAAGGCCTTGTGGTTGCCTTTACTTTCTGCTGCAGTTCTGTTTTCATAGCTAGCTTTAGAGGATTTGATAAGGTATCTCATCTTTTTGTTGAGGCTGATAAGGGAGTTTTTCCAGTTTTGGGACTTCACCTTCTTCCGCATCAGTTTTCTCCTCCTGTTGTAAAGTTTGTTTATGGCAGGGGACCACCAGATTGGCTTCCTTTTTTTTGAAGGAGAGTGTTTTGGTTCTTTTGGTTATGGCAAGATCCATGCATTTGTGTACGTATTCGTACAGTGCATTGCTGTATGATTCGGCGGGCATGCAACTATTCTCCATTTGCATGGGTGCTGTGAAGTTAGCCACCTCTGTTTTTAGATGCCCAAAGTTAGCTTTGGAGAAGTTTTTCATGGTGGTTACCTTTGCGGGGGGTGGGTGGAATGTGGATTTCCAAGGTGATTAGTTTGTGGTCGGATCTAACTAAGGAGGAGTTGACTATTGGTGTAGAGCAGTGGTTGCCCATGTTAGTAATGACCAGGTCAAGGATGTTACTACCTCTAGTGGGGGTAAGAACGAGCCTGTCCAGGACATTGGAATTAATAAATTCCAGGAATCGTACTGGTACATGAGTAATTTTCCCAGTTAATGGAGTGGTAGTTGAAATCACCTAGTATGACAGTGTTAGGTTGGAACATGGAGTGTGAGTCTTGGGACATAGTTGGGGACCTATAGCAGGCTGTGACCTGAATCACTGTCTTACCCAATGTTAGCTGCACCTGAAGTATCTCAGATGTTTTATGTTGGGCTATCAGTCTGGAGGTGTGCGCATCCTTTATGAATATGGAAACACATCGCCTTTGGAGCTTCGGTCCAAGTTTTGGGGCTGAAAGGTGTGGAATGAGTTATAGCCTGGTATTGCACAGGGGTGCTTTCTGCTGCCTTGAACCAGGTGTCTGTTACAGCACAAATATTGATGATCTCCATTTTAAGGAGTGCTTTGAGCAAATGCATTTTGAGATTTAGACTTTTATCATTGAACAGTATGACCCTCAGATTGCATTTGTTTGTAGCTGTTACAGTGATAATTTGCTCTTTGGAACACAGCTTAAAAAAGACACTATAGGGGGTGACAAGAGCCTTGGCTAGTATCCGCAAGCCCAAGGGTGACAGATGCAGGTCATCTCTGGCAAAGCATCGAGGTCTGTCAGTCAGGTCATCCCAGGTAGACAGATACTGGATCCCCATAGAATGACACCAGAAACTTAGCCAATTGTTTAAGTCAGTCATTTTCTTCTTTTACTGTGGTATCATTCTGGGTGATGGTAGGATGCTGCTCAGGGCTAGTGTCATACCCGCCTGGGCTACATAATCCGAGAGCTCCTCCATGTCTTTTTTTCATGTAGTCCATGGAGGTACGTCTCAGGTCATTCACACCCACATGTCCAATGACAGAGTCATATTTGTACCTGTTGTTGAGGGACCTGAGTACATGCGTTATGTGGTGGATCCTGGCGTCGACAGGCAGCTGACTGTTACTTTCTCCTTATTCATCCTAGTGAGTGGGACATCAGTGTGCCTCATTATCAAGTCACCTATGGCTAGTCTGTTTGGCATGCTGTTTTGCCTTAGGGGCTTTGGTTGGGTGGCACACTCTTTAGGAGAGTTATGTGTCTCATGATTAGTGTTGTGTTGTGGTTGTCGAGTGCATTTCTGCTTTGGAGGTCTCTACTATTTAGGTAGATTTTTATTGAGAGCCTCTGCGAAGGTGGGTGTGCGGTTTGTGTTTTTATGTGAAGGCAATGCCTAGTGTGTGTTCTGGAGGGCTATGTGTTCCATGCGGCGTGGTGCAAGAGTTGACCTTCTCCTCTTGACCAGCTATTCTGGTCTTGGCCGTAGAGTGCATGACTTAGTTTGAATGTATAAGTGCATCTCTCACAAGTCTTGAGTGTTGGGTGGTAAGAGGAGAGGGTTGTCAGTGCACATGAGGCAGATGGTACATTGCCTCAGGATGCCCAAGTTCACAGGGAACTGACCTTTTGACATGCCTGGAGGGGTGGGCATTAATAATAAGTACTGGAAATTTATCCTTGTAGAACGTTTAGTGCTGGTAGCACTTTTGTGTGCTACAATAATTGCTGCAAGAAATCTGGTAAAGTGCTAGAATAACAAGTTAGTAAAAGTGCAGGAAGGAGAGAATTAGCAGAGCTAAGGGAAAATTGAAGAGCAGACTTTGGCACCGCTCAGAAGCTTACAAACAGCCCTGGATACAGCAAATCAGTATCTGGACTCGTTAGTTACAGGAAAGGCGGGAAACAAGTGCAAACGCGGGTTTTTCAACCAGAAAGTTGAAAGAGATGGAAAGACTGCCCAAATGGCCAATGAACTTCAATTTCTGGGCCAGAAAACACTCCTCTTGTGGTAGATAGGCTAGTGCTTACCCTCCAACACAGAAAGTAAGGAAACAAGCTTAGAATGTTTGTTTATTTTTTTTAGTACAGAAAATCAGTTAAAACAGCACTAAAAGCTAACACACTTGAGTGTGTAGCAGTATTAAAGCAAATACCATTTACATAAATGCATTTTATTCAAAATGTGCTCTGAACTGAATTCAGTTATTGTTTTATTCAACTCTGAACAGTTAAAACATTCTAAAGAGTTAAAAAGTGCCAAAAAATAGTTAACCACTCATGCCAAAAATTAGTTAACCAATTGTAATGTACCTGGTACCCCTAAAGTCACATCATTTAACTATTCTTTAACTCTTCTCCAGTCTAATTCTACCATTAAGATTTTTTGCTCCTTTTCACGTCTCTTTTTTTATTTTACTGTAATTTCTAACATGTTTTGAAACTTGTGTATGTATTGTAAATTAATACTTTGGATTTACTATGTATCCAAAGCACTCATCTACTGTTGTACTGTTTTAATGTTAGTTGTTGTCATACTTTTGTCTATTTTCTCTGTTTGGTCAGTTTTTGACCATGGGCTGAGATTGAAATTGGTTAGATTTGATCAGTGTTTTGCCCCAGTAAACACATTCAGATAAATAAATATAATAGCTAACTACTAAGTGTCAGTGGCACAACAGCTAGCACATTCACCTTTAGTGCAGAAGGCTATGGGTGCATATGAGAGGGGTGCTGCACTTATGAATGTGTTGTCCTTCAGATGAGATGTTAAACCAGTGCGTCATTTGTCTGAGTTGGTAGTAGCTCAAGTGGATGTAAAAGATCGCACGTCACCTACTGACAAGAGTTGAGGAAGCTCCTCTATGCCCTGGCCAAATTCCCCCTAGCAGTATATATACCACCTCTGGTCTCCCTGAAAAGAGGCTACTAGCCTAGTGGGACTCACCTGGTCAGCAAAGTATAAATAAAAAAATAAAATAAAGTTAATTGAATATAAATAATATAGACTTTCTATTTTATATTATAAGATATTTTGCCATTCTGTGAGGCATATGTTACTTGCTAGACCTCATTACCTGAAATTCGTGGACAGTATTTTTTATATATTTTTTAAGAACTGTCTGGCTGAGTCGTTGGTGTGAAACCATACATATTTGAAAAGTATTTTTCTGAATCAGGAAAAATGAGCTTTTTGCTTACAATGACCCAAATGCTTGTTATAGTTATACAAGATCGGTGTGCATTTTGCTGGTGTTTCCTGACAAATTCTTGAGTTGATGATACTAAAGTGATTGAATGGATTTGATGATCTTCGTGTCGGTTGCTGTCCCTTCTTCCATGACGTCAGGTCATCAGAGGTATAAAACATGCAGCCGACGCCATTACATCAGTCTTTCTTGCCTTGCAATGCCCGAAGCAGAAGCAGTTCGCAAGTGCCGGTCGGCCGACTCCTGAAATCTTCGTTTTCGAGTTTCAGTACCGAAGTCTTCAACTAAAAGCTAAGTACCCCATTGCGGAAACTTTTTCTTGCTCCTTATCGATGTCAGTTAAAGTTAATAATTGTATTACTTGTGGGAAGCAAATATCTCATAAAGATTTTCATTTGTACTGTATTCCTTGCCTAGGCCCTGACCACGATGTACCTTGCTGTCGGTTTTGTGCTTTATTTAATCGGCGCACTATCCGTCGTCGGTACATTTTTGCTTTTAAATATTTTGGTTCTCGGTTTAATTATCCAGAAATGACGTTGGTTAACCATCCGACTACCGGAATACCAAAAAAATACAAAGAAAAAGACAGAGACAGGCTGCTAAGACCCAAAACTGCCGACGCATCTCCTAAGCCAGTCGCTAGTTCGCCGGTACTCAGTGAGGCGCTTTTGCAGCCCCTGATACCCGCTACTTCTGAATCTCAGGCCTCTACTGAGACCCATTCAGAGTCCGGAATGCCGCGAGATGCTTCACCTTTGGAACTCGCGGATGTCTCTGCCTTGGATGGGTCCTCAGCCGCTGTGCAGGCACCGGCTTCTGAGGGTGTATTCAGGCCTACAGACTTGCATATTAAACCGACTCCACCTTCAGTGCTAAGGCCTAAATCTCGATCTATGTCTAAAAAACCGACGCCCAGGCCACATGTTCAGGCCCCTATGCCTAAAAAACAAATGATCAAAATGGCTGAAGATTTAATTACTCTAATCAGGGGTAGTCACCCCCCCCCCAAGAGGTCTAGGGCTGAACTTGACAATGAATCTTTTGAACAGGACTCTTCTAATGACTTGGATTTGTCCATACCTGCTTAGGAGGACTCTGATGCAGAGAGTTCCATTCCCACTGCATCACCCCCTGAGGATTTATCTTTTGGGGAAACTTTACATACCTTACGGGAGCATTTTCCACTGGGAAAGTCAGGATTTTTCAGAATCCAAAAAGAGGCTTAGGAATTTCCTTCTTCCTCCTCCGCATAGGCCTTTTTAGCTATACCTCCTGTACTGGACATTGTTGATGTGTTTTCGGAATCCAGTATGGCTCCTGATTCACTGCCTCCAGCCCCTAATAAACCAGACAGATACTACTACAGGGTTCATGAGTCCCACAAATTCCTTTTCAAAAATCCTGTTGTGGACCCTGAAACCATTTCTCAGGGGCCCAAGGGCATTAAGGCTTCTACTGCTAAAAATCATACCCCTTCTGATAGAGACTCCAGGGAGCTTTGATACATGGGGTAAAAAGGTTTATACTTCTGCAACCTTGGCAATCAGGGCTTTAAACTGTCAATTCCATATGCTAAAATATCAACAGCATATCATGGGACTGCTTAAACAGAAAATGATGTTGATTTCTGACTGTGTGGAGAATAAGGATTTTCAGGATTTATTGTATTTAGCTAAACAAGTTGTAAAACACACTTTGCAATGTGGTTTTGATTCTTTGGAGGCCTCTTTCAGGGCTGCTGTTACTGGGTCTGTGCTTAGAAGGCATGCTTGGCTTAAGGAGCAATCTTTGCCTGATCATGTTAAAGCAAAACTGTTGAATGCGCCTTTGCAGCAGGACCGTCTGTTTGGCAGTAAGGCTGAAGAAGTTCTAAAAAAATATGGAAGATAAAGCTAAAGCTATGCAAACTGTGAAAGATTTCTTACAAATACAACCGCCAAGATTTAATAGGCACTGGCCTACTAAGAACTGGTCCTTTCCAGCTCCTTCCAGAGCCACTCACGCCAAACCCAGACACTCCAAAAGCACCAGGTTTCAGTCCCAATGGATTTTCAGAACTAAGCAATGGGGTGCTTCCACTTCCAAATCTGGAAATAACAAGACACCACCCTACGGTAAACAGTCTCAATGACTTTCCTTTAAAATTACCAAGGACTTACTTTTCAGCCACCCCTTTGGGGGGAAAACTGGCTCTTCATGCAAAAAACTGGCAACTTATAACCCAGGACAAATGGCTTTTAAATACAGTGTCCCAGGGGTACAGATTTCATTTCCACATGTTGCCAATTCCAAACGGGTGGCCAGACCTGCCCCCAAATCAATGGGCAGAAGCTCAGAAACAAGTCCTAAACATGGGGGCTATTCAGCTAGTACCAGAAGAGGAAAAGGGACAAGTTTTCTATTCCAGACTTTTCCTGGTACCCAGAAAAGACAAATCATGGCGTCCAATTCTGGACCTGTCTACTTTAAACACCTTTCTGGACATTTCAAAATTCAAGATGCTGACTCTTCACCATTTACTTCCTATGCTAGGCAAGGATGCCTGGTTGGCAGCTCTAGATTTAAAAGAGGCTTTCCTGCATATCCCAATCAGGGAATCTTGCAGAAGATACCTACGCTTCAAAGCAGACTTCTTGCATTATCAGTTCTCTGCACTGCCCTTTGGCTTGTCTACTGTGCCCAGGGTATTCACAAAGTGCCTGGCTCCAGTAATTGCATTTTGCAGGCAAAGAAATATTCAAATATATCCATACCTGGACGATTGTCTAATTCAAGCAGAAAACCAGGCAATTCTTCTAAAACATCTGGCATTTGTAAAAATGGTTCTAACTTGTCTAGGGTACACCATAAACGAAAAGAAATCACAACTGGTACCCTCTCAAAAAAATAGATTCCTGGGTGCAAGCTTGAATACAATAGCCCAGATGGCTTTCCTTATGCCAGAAAAGCAAGTTCATTTGGTGTTTTACTTCAAACAGGTGGCCACAAAAACCCTGCTATCTGCAAGACAAATTCTGCAAGCCTTGCGTTCATGGCCTCCTGCATTATTCTAATTCCATATGCAAGACTGCATATGAGGAAACTTCAGTGGTACTTAAAAAGTTTATGGAGTCAACATTGTCACAGCCTGGAAACAATGATTCCTATCATACCTTACTTGCGCCTAGAGTTCCTATGGTGGACAGAGGTCTGCCACCAAAACAAGGGACTGCCATTCACACCACCCTCTACTGCCCAAACCCTAACTACAGACTCATCAGACTATGCATGGGGGGCTCATCTGGCAGGGAAGTGCATTCAGGGCAAATGGAGCCCAAATCAAATGCACCTTCATATCAATCAAAAAGAAATGCTAGCTGTACAGAATGCACTAACAGCCTTCAAGGCCTACCTTCATCCAGGACCACTAATGGTAAAGACGGACACCACCACGGTTATGTAGTACATAAACAAGCAGGGGTGTACACATTCCTACCCGCTCTGCAGACTAGTCATGGCATTGTGGAACATGGCCTTGAGCTACCAAGTACAACTACAAGCTCAATTCCTGCCAGGAAAGCTGAATACTCTGGCAGACGAACTAAGCAGAAATCTCATGGACCCACACGAATAGAAACTTGAACCACGGACTTTCAACATGTTGACACGCAAATGGGGGAGCCCAGACATAGATCTTTTTGCCTCACCCCAGAACTACCAGTTGAACAAATTTTGCACAAGAACTCCTCACAAAAAAGCCTGGAAAGTGGATGCTCTGTCCTTCAGCTGGAAAAACCTCTCCGTCTATGCCGTTCCCCCTCTGCCTCTGCTCTGTAAAGTTCTACTAAAAGTCAAACAGAACAAACCAAAAATGATTTTGATTGCTCCAGACTGGCCTCTCTAACACTGGTACCCACTCCTGCATAGTGCGTCACAAATTTCTCCATGGCACTTGCCTCAGACACCTTCCTTACTGTCTCAGCAGGAGAACCAAATTCTGCACCCTCAGCTCCAAACATTGAATCTTGCAGCTTGGCTAATCATTTAAATTCCCCCTTAGCATCCCTCAGCAAACCTGTGATGGATGTCATTTTGGAGGCGAGAAGACCTAGTACTAGAAAATCTTATGCTGACAAATGGAAAAGATTCTGTGCCTGGAATCAGTCTCAAGGGATGAGCACAGCAGTGCCCAATTTACCTCAGATTCTGCAATACTTAACTGAGATGCTTCACAAGGGCCTATCTTTTTTCTCCATAAAAATCCATGCCTCAGCCATTTTAGCTCATTACAACACATACCACCCCCCCCTCTCTCATCCTTTGCTAAAGCAGTATCTCAGAGGGGCCAGAAACTTGAAACCAACTAGGAGAGCTCCAACCCCTTCCTGGGACCTTAACTTTGTATTGGAAAAACTCACTCTACCTGCTTTCGAGCCAGCTGCTACTGCAGACTTAAAATGTATTTCCTGGAAAACAGCCTTCCTTTTAGCAATCACTTCAGCTAGAAGGATATCTGAATTACAGGCCCTTATGGCAGTGGAGCCTTTCATCATCTTTCATGCGGACAGGGTGGCACTCAGGACCAATCCATCCTTCATGCCCAAGGTGGTATCCAGTGTGGCTCTTAATCAGTCCATTCATTTGCCAACTTTCTTTCCCAATCCACAGAACAAGGGGGGGGGGGGCGGATTCTGCATTCATTGGATGCACACAGTCAACTTAGATTCTACTTAGGACTAAATCTAGAAGAAAATCTGAACAACTGCTGGTAGCATTTGCTCCAGCGGCAGAGGGGGGAAGGCTATTTCAAAGCAAACCATTTCTAAATGGATAAGCCGTTGTATTCATTTCTGCTATAAGCACCATGGAAAACCTATTCCCCCAGGGGATCAGATCTCATTCCACCAGGGCTGTATCTACTTCTACAGCCTTTCTCAGAGGTGTTCCTACCAGGGATATTCTAGAAGCTGCTACCTGGAGTTCAGTTCATACTTTCACCAAGCATGATCACTTACCAATTTTCTCTAAATCCAGAGCTGGCTTTGCCACTGCTGTTTTGCAGGGCCTTATAGCTGATCCTAATGCTGTATAAATCCATCTTCCCAACTATAGCTTTGGGAATCTACCCAAATGTAATAACTGCAACAGTGAAAAACGAAGACCATAGTACAGTTGTGTACACTTACCATAAATGTAGATGTTCAAGTGTATTCACTGTTGTAGTCCTGGTTGCCCTCCCTCCAGCCCCCTGTTTTTCTGTTACTGTACCTCTACTTTCTTTTACTATGCTTAAAAGCCTTTTTGGTGTATTTGCTTTTGTTTGGAGGTATATTTTAGTGTTTTTAATTACTTATATATTTTGCTCCCCATTTGGGGGGTACCTGACATCTGGGGCAAGAAAAACTGATGTAATGGTGTCGGCTGCATGTTTTATACCCCTGATGACCTGACGTCATGGAAGATGGGACAGCAACCGATGCAGGACCCAAGACTTTGTTAATCAGGCCGACTGAGGGCAACCTGCCAGATTACTCAAATGTAATGACTGCAACAGTGAATACACTCGAACATCTACATTTATGGTAAGTGTACACAACTGTACTTTACATAGTGCACAAAACAGTGATTGGAAGGATGTGGCATCTACTTCAGCAAATAGAACCACCACTTTACATACTTCTGATACATTAGAATGACTATTGTTTCTTTTATTTTTCAGCTTAAATATTTAGCCTCTCTGAAATTAGTCTGATGTTCTGTTTCTTGACAGCGGTAGGAAGTGCTTGGTACTGTCTGTATTTTAGGCATTGAAGACTTAGGATTGAAGAACAGCCAAACACCTCCGTACTCTTTCTATTGTGTACGTCACCTAGTATACACCTATGAACCTAGCGACCACTAGGGTTTTTATAAGCCTAGCCATGCAACCCAAATGTTATCTGTAAAAATTTGATTTATGTAGGGTGGTGATTTACTGACTGCTTCTGTCAGTCAGAGACATAGGCACCAGACCAGAGGTGACTTTCCGATTATCCATCCATTTGTCCTACTTGCATTTAACTAGGGTTAGGGAGGAACTCTGCTTCATATGGATGGAGATCATGTTCCACAGAATGGGAATTCTGTGAGAAATATATCTGTCTCTCCAACTTGTCCTGTTTTTGTCTCAAGCAATGTTTATGTCTTTTGATCTAGTAATTCTGATGCTGTTTGTTTTACAGCTGTGAAAAAGGTTCATCAAAACAGGGTCCAGGGTTGTCTTGTATGCCAGGCAAAGATCACCTCTCAGTAGTCTGTATGATGCTTAGTAAAGAGACGGGGCCTTGAGGCGATCAGTGTAAATGTTGTGTTTACTCCCTATATTATTTTTGTGAGAACCTTTTGTGGAAGTTCCAGTTGCTGCATTGGTCTGGCCAGGTACATACCAAAGGGGCCATTATACTCTATGATGGGTCTGATGATGACTGAGTACAGTAGTATGATGATCTCTCTGGACATAGGTGGCATTCCCTTACTTATAATTTGAGCAACATAGAAGTATTTTCTTACTACCATGGACACATGTTGATCAAAGGCTATGCATGTTCCAAGATCCCTGATTACTGAATCAACTTTTAGGGGTGTTTTATTGATGACATAGCTACCCTGGATGGATAACATCTCAGAAGGTACTATAACACATTTTTTGTCATTAAGTTAAGTCATGGCTTTGGCACCAATCATTTTTCAGTGTTAGACCTTTCCTGAAGGTTGTTCTTATCTTGGGGAAATTAATTGCCTGCTCCCAGTTTACAGTCATCTGCTAACTTGGTCAGCCAGTGGCCTTCGACATTGGTTTTGACCTCTTGAGAAGTAGATACCAAAGAGGAGCAGGCACAGCACAGAGGCTTGAGGAACTCCATTAACAACTGGCCTCTTTATGGAGGTAGACTTACTGATCCTAACCTTTTGAGTCAAATCCTGAGCCAGCTAGCTATCCAGCATGTTATAAAGGGGTTTATGTCCAATTCCGTAAGTTTGTTGACAGTGCATGAGTGGGGTGTTGTATCAAATGCTTTAGACAGATCTTGGTAGGCAGTGTGCATTGCTTTCCCTTAATTCATTGTCTTAGTGACTATTTCAAAGAAGGCCAACAGGTTCAGTAAGTATGGCCTTCCTATGACAAAGCCAAACTGAGATGGATCCAGTGTCTAGACGTCTCCTATATCCTTGTTGATAATTTTCATGATAATTCTTTTCATGGCTTTGCAAATGTGACTAGTCAGACTAATGGGTCTGTAGTTTCCAGGATCTGTTGAAGGTCCTCCCTCATGAAGGGGGCTGTTTGTTGCAGACCTGGAATGTCAAGGCACAATGCCTGTCTTAAGACTGTAGTTATAGTGACTCTAGGGATCCTGATATGTTATATTTTAGATTGTGTAGTAGGCATCTCAGGATGTTATTGTGGCCCACTGAGACTGTGTTCTTTACTTTAAGAACCGCAGCCTATACATGCTGTCTAGTTCTTGTTGGAGGGTTATGTTTGAGGGCATTTCTTGGGGGGGGGGGGTTAAGGTGTAGGATGGGGTAAAGTTGGAAATTAATTTGTCCCGCTAACAGGTTTTCTATATCACCAGGAACTGTGGATGTGGCACCATTAACCACTAGTTCAGCTCACTGCTGTATGCTGCCCTTGATGTATCTTGCAGAACTGAAGAAGACCTTATGATGGCCTTTCACCTGGGAGGATATCTTAACCTCAAAGTTTGCTTTGACCTAATTAGCCCTCTTAGTTGCCTATTTAGTTTGATAACAGAGTTTTTATTTTGATGTGATTTACTCCTCTTGGTTTTTGCCATACTTTGTTCCCTTTTGTTGTATATCCTTTGTAATTTGGATGCCACAAGAGCGGTTTGTTTCTGGGACTAATTCTGGAAGGTACGGTAGCCTCTGTCTTTGACCTCTGAGCCATTGACATGCTTGTACAGAGTTTCTATGAGCAATTCAACTTAGGCCAGTGTGTTCTTGGGGTTTGGGGGGAATTGAAGTTTGACAGACTATCACTTAATAAAATGTAGTTTGTCTTGGAGTATTTCGTAACTGTTACTGGTTTTATTGGGGTTACAGAGATGGTTTTGATTTGAAGGATGCAATTTTATGGTATGACTTTACCTGGGTGGATGAAACGTGGTGGGCTGCAGCTTTCTTCCATATTTGTAAGTATGAGGTCCCATATGTTGAACCTAGTGGGCATATTCACTATTCAGCCAAGGGTGTGTGTATTTACGAAATCCAAGAGTCTGTGCCTGTAGATTTGAGGATGTGTAACATGCCCACTCTATAGAGAGGTAATTAAAGTCTCCCTTGAGTAGGGTGTTAGGTTGGATGGTAAGTGTATCCAGTAGGTCCAGGTATGCAGTTTGAGCTTTTTGGGACATGGAGGGTGACCTGTAACTGGCTAGGATATGGTAAGGGATTTTGTCTGTGAGGATCTGCATGTGGAGGAACTCTACCATGTCATCCTGTCTGACCACAGTAGAGGTCTGCTTGTTATTGATGTATATTGAGATGCCTTCACCTTTAACTGTTGTCTGTGCAGCTGCTGGTCTAAAAGTGTGGAAGGCATTAAAACCTTGCACTGCAGTTTTAAACCATGTCTCGGTAACTGCACAAATGTCTGTATTCTTGAGTGTGAGGAGGGCTTGGAGGAAGTGTGTTTTTTTTTCTTGAAACTAAATTTATGTGCATCTCCTGTCGACATAACATGTTTTGAGACGGCATTATGTTCAGATCTAATTCTAATGCTATTTGTATGCTCTCTTATCCTATCTTTCAAAACTCTATTGGTCTTCCCAACATAAAATGAATGGCAACATTCACATTCAGCCAGGTAGACCACATCAGATGTAGATAGAGAATTTACCTTCCGAGAAGTGGCCAATTGTTCTACATCTAATTTCAGAGTCCTGGAGGTGATTTACCCAGATATTCGGGAAGGAGACATAAGAAATTTTACAGAAAGTTGGGAAACAAATTGGATTATAGTCCTTAGAGCTGATGGAGGCAAAGGGTTGAACGAAAAGACTTCTATAAATCCCCTACTTAAAAGCAGAAAGATACACAAATAGTGTATATCCTTCCTCTTTTTCATTTTTTTCTCTTATTTATACATTTGTATGAACTCATGTCAAGCATGTTCTGTTTTTATATGTTTTCATAGCATATGACTGATTTTGAATATAAGTAGGATGCTCTTTTTTTAATAATTATTCTATGCCTTTAAGTAAATTGTATTTTAATTATTCATGCATATGGTTGGGCAATGGGAATTTGATTTCTGTATAAAATGAGATATAATTGATTTTAGTTAGATGGTCTGATGAAGCTCTTTAGTGAAAGCGCTTACCAGTGTTGATGTTTTTTACTTGAATAAATGCATGTTTTTATGGTTGAAAAAGAGTGCCTGGTTGTCTCGCTGTTATACCTAATTATACAATATAAAAGGCTTTCAAGTTAATAAGGACTATTGTCCTAAGATACAATTATTTGCTGATAATATGTTGTTAACGTTGGGTGATATTAATGGTTCTTTCCATGATGTTATAAATACCTTAAAGCAAGTTTGAAAGAATTTCAGGACTTAAATTTAATCATAATAAATCCAAAACATTACTAATTAACAAAACGATCAACAAAAACCTAAGAGACAATAGCCTGTTTAATTGGTAGAATGATATATTAGAATATTTGGGTGTTAGTGTAAAGAGTACATGGAAAGAATTTGTTAAACTAAACTACAATAATTTAATAACCACCATTTGTGAACTAATCAAAAGATGGAATAAAATGTTCTTCACAATGGAGGATAGACTCTCTTTAATTAAAATGATACTTTTACCTAAAATTTTTTTTATATACAATCATTGATACTACCCCCTCCCAAAAACATATTTAAAAAATAGATTCTAAGCTACTTAAATTTTTATGGCTCCCCTTAAAACCTAGGATTGCATATAAATGGCACATTAGAGCTTGGAACAGTAATTGGGATAGCATTCCCTAGCTTAGATCTTTATTCCAAATCAGTTATAATTAATGTAATATTACATTGGATCTCACCTACCTTTATATCTGGCTGGAAAATAATACATGAGATTCATATAATTGATGTCAGAACTATAGAAAATCAATTTAAGAAACAATACGGACTAAGTAGAGTTCACTGGCTTTTACGTGAATTTTGTTGAATAAGACGTTTGATCGTTTTTCTTATGGCATTAATCAAATATTTAAAAATATAATTGATTGTAATTACAACATTAAACAATTCCTATTTCTTATATTCCCTATAACATACTCCCCTGATTGCCTAGATTCTTTCAACATCAGTGTGATGCAAAATTAAAGGAAAATAACCTGATATTCTGGCATCAGTTTATTGAAAATAAGAGTATTAAATCACTAAACTCTCTTCTATGTAATTTTGATAATAGTCAAGATGGTTGTTTATACACTCATTACAGCAGTTTATAGAAAACAAAATGAGAGTATCAATCAACCTAGAGACTGAATCTATACCTAATTTGATGCAGCGTTTTATTAAGTATCTTGAAAAGACAGATGATCAAAAATTAAGTATCTCGCATATCTGTAAGACGCTAAGAGAAGACACACTTAAGTTTGACTCAGAGTTTTGGAATTACTTTGTAAAGATTAATGGAGAACAAATATCTGATGAATCCAAAAAACTGTTATTGAAATCTACATATGGTACCTCTTCTTCATTATGTTGGAGGTTATATACATGGAAATTTATGAATAGGAGTTTCTGTACTCCACATAAAAAAAAAAAAATCTTATACTCAAAAACAGTGAAAGTAAATGTTGGAAATGTGATGAATTACTACAGGCCAACTGGATTCCCATGTTCATTGAATGTAGAAATGCTGTTCAATACTGGAAAGACTCAAGATATTTTGGAAAGGCTTTATTGTCTGATAACTGTCATATTTCTAACTCACTAATCCTATTCAGTGTTCCTATACCTAATGTAATACCTAAATCTCAGATTCAGTTACTCTGGTCAGTTCTTGCATTTGCCAGAAAAGTTATTACTTTGAAATGGAAAAGCAAACAAGATTTGATGTTTAAAGAATTTATTAATTTAGCAAAGGTTGTTTGTAAAAAAGAACTGCAAACATTTGTTATTGAACTCATAACATTACTCATAAAAAATAGCATGACAAAAATTGGAAACCCTTTTGAACAAATACTGATAACGTCTCATGGATAAAATGAGTGTTCATTATGGATAAATATTGTAAATAGTTTTGTTATTGTTTTAATGTATTTGTTATATGTACATTTACATATGTTTATAATGAAAATAAAATAAAAGTGTTTATGAAAAAAAAAAGCCATTTGCCATATCAGTTTGGGGAGTAATGTGCAGCTGTTAAAACAAATCATGTAAATATTAACTGGAGTTAAAAAAATAGTAAAAATGATGCAGGACTTGTAAATTCTAGTATAGTACTAGCTGTACTGTTTCAGTAATGCTTGTGATCACTCTGAGACACATTTCTTGAAATTTTCTTTTCCTTCTCGTAATAGATTTTGCCCTTCATATCTGAAAAAATTGAATTTGCTTCAGTGTTCCAATACAGGCAAACCAGGTGTTGCAGAACGGTATCTTAGCCCACTTTTAGAAACTTTGCAGCTGAAGAAAGAGAAGAGGGACATCTACAAGGAGGTTTTGAAAGATCCACATCAATGCCCTCTGAAAGAGGTTAGATATGCCTATCGATAGACACCAACCATTTCATCACCTTGTAATGTTTGGTGTGTTCCACCATGTGATTGTGAACATGTTCTCAAAATTATAACTGTTTTTGCAATTGTATTGTACTTGTATTTTGCATTATGGAGCTTTTCTCCTCGGGCCTCGACTGAAATCAGGCTCTCTGGGCCGAATGGACTTCCTTGGTCATCAGACTGGAAATAAATAATAAGTAAATAAATATATCCTGAGTTAGATACTGGGCCATCAGTTATTTTCACCTTTCTGGTTAGGGGATGATTTTTATCAACTAGATAACCATGATTTAGTGATTAGTGATTGTCTGCTCTAATATATTTGTTGTTTGTTGTATTGTGTTGCAGTGTTGAAACTAACCCTAACATCTCCACTTCAGAAACACTGCTGAGGTGACTGTCATAAACACTTTGGGTGAGGGCAGAGCAGTGATGTCCTTCATGGATGCATCTGCAGTCATAACAAGTGGGTTGTCCTGTCGTCAGGCAGCCCTGCAGTCGGCCGGATTCCAAAGTCCGGGTCCGGCTTCGGCTGATGTCGCACTCCACCCGACGTCATCTCTGTTGGTCTTCGGGTATATAAGCATCAGCCGACGCCATTTTCTTCAGTCTTTCTTGCCGCGTGGCGCCCGAAGCAGAAGCTGTTCGCAAGTGCCGGTCGGTCGGATCCAGAGATTACTTCTACCGAATACTACTTCGAAGACTTCTAAAGCTAAGTACCCCGTTGGGGACTCTTTCTTGCCTCAGCCGATGTCAGAAAAAGTTAACAATTGTTTAACCTGTGGGAAACAAATACCTCATAAAGATTTCCACTCTTACTGTCTGCCTTGTTTAGGCCCAGCCCACGACGTAGCAGCCTGTTCGGCCTGTGCCTCTTTCAACCGACGAACGCTTAGGCGTCGGTCAGAGTTTGCAGAACAGTTTTTCGGTTCTGATTTTGCGTACATTATGCCGTCGGATCCTCCGACTACCCAATCTACCAAAAAACGCAAAGATAAAGACCGACACTCGCGGTCCGCGGTTTCGGCCGAAACCACGGTAAAGCAAACCGCGAGTGTCTCGGTTTCGGCCGAAACCGAGAAAGCTGATCTAAGTACAGCTGAACCTACTCTTACAACTGAGGCCCCTGCTACAAAAATTGAATCGTCCTCAGAAATTTTACCCACTACGGTGGTTGACTTATCAGACACAATCCCCTTGGATGTCTCTACCCCAGCACGTGGTGCTGCTAGGCCTCCAGCAGCCATGTCCATTAAGGCCTTCGCCAGGGCTAAAGCAGCCAAGACTACTAAAACAGTGCCTGTTAAACCCCCCACATCCAGGCCCTCTTCTAGTTCTCAAATGCTGTCTTTGGCAGAAGATTTAATTTCTTTAATTAGAGGATCTCAATCTCACCCAGACAGGGCCTCTCAGCCCCCAGAGAAGAGACCTAGGGCAGAGCCCCCTGAGCCAGTGTCTTCTGATGATTCTGCTGATGAATCAGACATAACTGACCAGCCAGAGGCTCCCTTCTCCAATTTTGAAGATTCTGATGCTGAAGAATCCATTCCAGCTGCTTCCCCACCAGAAGAATTCTCCTTTGGGGAAACCTTGCATGCCATGCGAGAACAGTTCCAATGGCAGCAACAGGATTTTTCAGACTCCAGAAAAAGACTTAGGACCTTTCTGCACCTCCCACAGCACAGGCCCTTAGCTATACCTCCTGTTCTCTCTGTGGTGGATGTTGCTTTCAATGATGTTTGCTCCGCTCCAGATTCTTTACCTCCAGCCCCTGCCAAACCAGACAGATTTTACAGGGTGCCAGATACTCATCACCACCTTTACAAGGCCCCTCTTGCAGACCCAGAAACTATATCCCAGGGTCCCAAGGCAGTAGCCGTGACCACAGCTAAAAACCCTATTCCTTCTGAAAGGGAAGCAAGGTCATTAGACAGATGGGGTAAAAAGGTCTACACTTCAGCTACTCTCTCAGCTAGAGCTTTAAACTGTCAGTTTCACATATACAATACCAAGAGTTTATGCTTGAGCAGTTAACTAAAAAACTAACCACTGATGAATCTCTTGATAAGAAATATGTATTAGAGATGGTAAATAACATACAACAGGTTAGCAACCATTCCTTAAAATGTGGCTATGATGCACTGGAGGCTTCATTTAGATCAGCCATGACAGGCACAGTGATAAGAAGGCATGCATGGCTAAGGGAACAAGCTTTACCGGATCATGTTAAAGCTAAGTTGCTAGATGCTCCTATGGACAAGACAAGTTTGTTTGGTACACCTGCCCAGCAGGTTATGAAGAAAATGGAAGAGAAGGCAAAATCTGTTCAAACTGTTAAAGATTTCTTGCAGGTTCAACCCCCAAGGTTTAGCAGGAACTGGCCTGCCAAAATTGGTCCTTTCCTGACTCCACAAAATTTCAAAGGGGCAGGAATAGACGTTCCAGAGGCAGAAACCAATCCAGAGGAGGTGCCTACAGAGGACGACAGTGGCAAGGCAACAACAGAGGCACAGACACAGCCACTGCCACTACATCAGCACAACCACAGTGACTTAATCCTAAATCCGCCTACCAGGGAACAAATAGCAGCTCCTCTAGGCGGAAAGTTAACCTTATTTTCAAAGAACTGGCACTACATAACAAAAGACAAGTGGATTTTACAAACCATAGATCAAGGTTACTGGTTTCACTTCCACACCTTACCAGTCAAAAGAGGAATGCCAAATCTACCTCCAAATCAAAAAACAGAGGCTCTACGCCAGATAATGGAGTTAGCAAACATGAGAGCTGTGGAAAGAGTGCCAACAGCAGAACAAGGAAAGGGGTTCTATTCCAGACTATTCCTGGTTCCAAGAAAGGAAAAAAGTTGGAGACCAATTCTCGACCTGTCCACCTTAAATACATACATCATTGTCCCAAAATTCAAAATGCTGACACTACAGCAACTTCTTCCCATGCTGGGCAAGGAGTCTTGGCTGGTAACTCTAGATCTCAAGGAGGCATACCTGCACGTCCCCATTCGACCAATCTGCAGAAGATACCTCAGATTTCTTGCAGGATCAGAGCACTATCAATTCTCAGCATTGCCCTTTGGCTTATCTACTGCCCAGAGTATTCACAAAATGCCTGGCATCAGTAATCGCCCATTGCAGCCTACAGCGAATTCAAATTTACCCATACCTGGACGACTGCCTGCTACAAGGGGACAACAAAAGCAAGCTGACAACAGATTTACAAAGGGTCATTTACTTGCTACAAGGACTGGGATACACAGTCAATTTACAAAAGTCAAGGCTGATACCATCCCAAACAAGGACATTCTTGGGCGCGGAATTGGACACAGTACAACAAATGGCATTCCTGACTACAGAAAAACAAAAAGAGCTTCCTCTTTACTTCTTGGCACTAACAAAACTGAACAAGTTAACAGCAAGAAAAGTTCTGCTGGCCTTGGGCTTCATGGCATCATGCATAATTTTCGTCCCATTTGCCAGACTACATATGAGGAAACTACAGTGGTACCTAAAGAATTTATGGTCCCAACACAGACACAGTCTAGAAACAGAAATCCCACTAATTCCATGCTTAAAACAGGAGTTCCTATGGTGGGCTCAGGCATGCCAGTCAAACCCAGGCCTACCCTTTCGCAGATGTCAACCAAGCCAGACCATCACAACAGACGCTTCAGACCTAGGATGGGGGGCCCACATGCTGGACAAATGCGTGCAAGGATTGTGGACACAGGATCAACTTCACCTGCACATCAATCTAAAAGAAATGCTGGCAGTAAAACTGGCAATCCAAAAGTTCAAACCATTTCTCAAAGAGGGCCAGTTGATGATAAGGACAGACAACACCACAGTCATGTGGTACATCAACAAACAGGGAGGCACTCATTCATACCCCCTATGCAGAATGACCTTGGAGCTGTGGACCCTGGCACTCAGCTACAACCTTCAGTTACAGGCAATATTTGTACCGGGGAAAGACAATACTCTAGCAGACATATTAAGCAGAACCACTTCGGATGCCCACGAATGGAAGCTGCACCCGGACATCTTCAAGACCATCTCAAAGAAATGGGGAATGCCACAGATAGACCTATTCGCATCACCTCTCAATCACCAGCTCAAAAAGTTCTGCACAAGGACATTCCACCCACTAGCATGGAAAGTGGACTCACTCTCCTTCAACTGGAAAGGCCTAACAGCATATGCATTCCCACCTCTTCCTTTGATACACAAGGTACTACTAAAATCAAGGAAGAACGTCCAAGGATAATCCTGATAGCTCCAAACTGGCCAAGACAACACTGGTACCCACTACTGAAGAGCATGTCTCGAACAATATGTGGCCAATACCCTGATGCCTTTGATGTTAACTCAGAACAACTACAGCATCATACATCCAAACCTAAAACGCTGCAACTGACTGCATGGAACATCACATAGCAGCAGCTAATCCAGAACTTTCCCAAAGAGTTAAAGACATTATTCTTGAAGCACGCAGACCTTCAACAAGAAGAAACTATGCTGGAAAATGGAAAAGGTTTGTCATTTGGAGTACGGAAAGAGGAAAAGATGTGTCAAACATAGATATGCCTAACATTCTGGAGTATCTGGCGAACTTCTTCATTCAGGCCTGTCCTACTCCTCCATCAAGATACATGCATCAGCTATTTCAGCAGAATACAGCTTTGATCCACCTGTTTTTTCGCACCCTTTGCTCAGGCAGTTCCTCAGAGGAATCAAGAATGTAAAACCTCCAAGGAAACCACCATTACCAGCTTGGGATTTAAACTTTGTGCTAGAAAAGTTGACACTAGCACCCTTTGAACCAGCAGCAACAGCAGACCTACAACACCTGTCATGGAAAACTGCTTTTCTACTAGCAATTACTTCAGCAAGGAGGGTTTCAGAACTACAGGCCTTAATGGCAGTGCAACCCTTCCTAATCTTCCACCAAGATAGAGTGTCCATGAGGACTAATCCTACATTTATGCCCAAGGTGGTATCCAGAGTGTCTTTAAACCAGGCAATCCACCTACCTACCTTCTTTCCCAACCCACAAAACAGAGGGGAAAGAATACTGCATACCTTGGATGTACATAGACAGCTACGCTACTACTTGGACAGAACAAAAATAGCAGAAAGACTGACCAACTTTTGTAGCCTATGCAACAGGAAGGGAAGGAAAAGCTATTTCCAAACAGACAATCTCCAAATGGATAGGAAATTGCATACGATACTGTTACTCCTTCCATGGAAAACCAATTCCACAGAACATAAGACCTCATTCTACAAGGGCAACAGCCACTACCACAGCCTTCTTACGAGGAGTGGCAACCAAAGACATTATTGAGGCGGCTACTTGGACCTCCGTGCATACATTTGCCAAGCATTATAATTTGCCTCTATATTCCAGATCCCGAGCAGGGTTTGCCACTGCTGTACTGCAAGGGATTCTAAACACACCATAATCTACTTTTATCCTCCTCCCCTAGTTGGCTATGGTATTCTACCCACTTGTTATGACTGCAGATGCATCCATGAAGGACATAGTACAGTTTTGTACCTACCATAAATGTAGATGTCCGAACTGGATAGCATCTGCAGTCAGGATTACCCTCCCTCCTTCCCCTCTGTGGTACTCCTAGGGTGTTTACCCTCCTAATAGCTAGCTTTTGGGGGGGAGTCTTTTATGGTGTATTTGTTTGTATATATGTACATATAGGCTTATTGTTGTGTTTACCTCTATCTATTTGGAAACATTGGCATCTATCCAAATTTTAGCCTGCAAGAGGGCTACTGGCATCTGGGGCAAGAAACACTGAGGAAAATGGCGTCGGCTGATGCTTATATACCCGAAGACCAACAGAGATGACGTCGGGTGGAGTGCGACATCAGCCGGACCCGGACTTTGGAATCCGGCCGACTGCAGGGCTGCCTGACGACAGGACAACCCACTTGTTATGACTGCAGATGCTATCCAGTTCGGACATCTACATTTATGGTAGGTACAAAACTGTACTGTATAGTAGTTACTGTTGTTTTTCTGATACCACTTAGCTCCCCATTTCTTGGTGGAGTGGCTTTTGTGTGGAATTTCCACATCCTTTATGTGTTTTGTTTTTTCACTAGGTGCTCTGGTTTTCTCCCGTGTCCCAGTTTTCTAAATTTCCCATACTGTGCATGTTATCCCAATATGAAAATGGCAGTTTTCTAAATTGCCCATGCTGTGCATGTTGAGTGCGTGTGTGTGTGTGTGTGTGTGTGTGTGTGCATGCATGCATGTGTGTGTATGTGTATGTGTGTGTGTGTGTGTGTGTGTGTGTGTGTGTGTGTGTGTGTGTGCTCATGCACTCACATCCTCTAATGGGTTGACATCCCATGCAATATGAATTTCTGTGCCTTTTGCCACAGAGTACCAGAATAGGTTCCGGCTTCCCCATGTTTCTGCATTGGGTTAAACAGGTAGTCTGAATGGATGAATGAATAAATAGTTGGTAGATGGGAAGAGAGTGAATGCTGTGGACAGTGTTGCCTGCAGCTTTTCTTTTGAATGGGCTTGTGAAATTTTAATTTTCCAGTGTATGTGGTTGGTTACTTCATTGAAGTGATATCCAAACTAATTGTGTTGTGTGAAATGCTGTTATGTATTAGACAACTGTAACTCATTGTAGGTGCATTTCTTCTATGTTGTTATCTTTTTATGCTGTATAAGACAGGAAACAACCTTAAAGATGCTTAACTTTTATATGAATATGTAACACTTTTATGTGTAGTGTAGTACAACGGATTAACATAATTAGCTGATCAAACTGAGCTTTTGAAAGGTTTATTTTAGTTCTCCTCCTACTGATCTTCTGCATTAAGGGATGTGTCACATCCCACCTCCTCTTTTCTATTGATGACTCGTAGATACCAATCCTTGGAGGAGGTTATAATTTTAGAACATTTGAAAGCTCCATTTGGTCAACTGCTCCTAAATGAATGGACTTCAAGCCTTTATTCATCTCTTACCCCAAGTTCATTTTATATGTGCAGTTTGTGTTGTGAAGTGTTACTATTTTTGAAAACGCATGCATCTTCATTTTTCCTATTTCTTTGTAGTATTATGCTTTGAAGCCTCCTTGCAGAGTTCTTGGTCTCGCAGACATTTGCAATGGTGCAAATGAGTTTAGTTGGAAGTCCTTTATACTGTCTAATTTTGTGTCTGACTCTGAAATCCAGCACATGACCTGTCAGGAGCTCAACAGAAAGATTGCATGGTCCTTCCAGATTCTACCACAAGAGCATTTTCGTCTGGAACAAGTAGTGAGTATCTGTTTTGCCATCTGAAGTACATATTAAGATATTGGTAAAATTGTATGATAGGCTGGTGCTAAGATTTTGCAGTATAGTAAGGGGCTTTTCTTTCAGCTACTGTGAAAATGTTGTATAGAATGTTAATTTCTGCTTTGCATAGCACATAGTCGGTAGGCAGATTTTGAAATGAATGCCAACACAATTACTTACTGAATAGTTACATAACACTTTTGCAAAACCCATTCATACTTTTTTGATAGCTTGCTTACAGGACAAGCACTGACATTTTAAGTGCTAGTCTGCTCATTATGGCTAATAGTTTCTTTCTAGCAATTGCACACTATATGTTTGTTTCTGAAACTGTATATTTTACATAAGCATACATTTAAGTAGGTATGGTAAAAAAAAAAAAAAAAAAAAAAACGTAAAAGTTAGCAATCTGGGTAGAATTTAGTTACTGGCTTGTAGTTCCATTGCCTGGATGCCATCAAATAAGTTTGGAAAAGTAAGGCAAAATTAGCAAAACTTAATTCGAAAACAACAAGAAAGGGCTTTGCTCTGGCTTAGAAGAACTTTGCAGCTGTTCAGCAAAAAGCAGATGGTATAAGCTTTAGTGCAGTAAATGGTTTATTTTTATTTTATTTATTTTATTATACAGGATTAAACCTTTCCTTACTCCTTTAGCTAGGTTTCCACTAATTCAGAGGAAACAAATAATAAAATACAGTCAACGGTGCTTAAAATAAGTTACACAGTGGAGTAATATAAAATCAAATAACAAAAGGCTTGAAAATGGAAGCTTTAAGTAGCTATTTAGATGAGCAGTGAAAAGTACAGAAATCAGCAAATTAAACAGAGGAACGACTGGCTGAACACGAGGCTTTTTGAGAAGAGCTTTTGCAAAAACTAGATTTAGAAAACAGTGCATGCAGAAAAAAACTGAAATGTTTTGCTGTGCCGGAGAAATTGAAAGGAATAGACTTGCATTCATTTTTATGAATGTCCAATAAGCAAATGCACTGGTGATCCACATCAAAATTTAACTGTGAGATGAGACCTGTGTTAGTAAAGATGTAGTAATACCAGCAGAAGGAGCTGCTGCTTATAAACACGACTCTGTTGGAAGTGAAAATTATTAAAAGCTGAGGACAAATGATTATTTGCTGTACACTGGGTAGAAAGGAAGCAATTTTATTTTGGCAGTTGGGATATCAAGATGCAGGCATGTTTAAGTTGCTGCATCTAGCTGTCTTCAGAATATTTTTTCCTGGAAAATCAAAGAAAGATGTTACTGGATGCAGAACAGATGATGGAATACATAAGAGCAAACACCTAACAAAGAATGAACTAACAAGGTGAATGTGATTTTGTAAAGTAGTTCTGTATAGTATGCAGTCAGGTTTTTAAATACGAGTTGGAGAAACATTTTACAAATGACTGATGTATAATACCAGTAATATGAAGGTAGTTTTTCTTAGTTGTAATGTTTCCAACTATTATGCTGTAACAAAATAAGAAAGGCTGGAAAGAAGCAACTTAAACTTAATAAATTGTAGTGATCCTTCACTGCTGAGGGTGAAGGAAATATGTGTTGATCATGTTATGTATAGAATTAAAATATGATAATTTACTCTATTTTTATTGAGGTGGGTGTCTTGGTTAATCCTCTTAGTTTAAGTTGTAGACCAGACTTATTTTAAGCAAAAAAAGTCTTCTTTGCCCTCATTTAAAGGGACCCTGCTTCTCTATGGGATGTTACCTTTTTACTGCTGACTTTGGAAAAAAAAATCTTTTGAACCTGCTGAGACTGCAAAATTGAAGTATCTTTCTTGGAATATGCTTTTCCTCATAGCTGTTACCTCTGCTCAGAGAAATCCTGTGCTTCAGGCCCTTTCCTGTAAGCCACTTTATCTGATACTTCACAAAGATAAGGTTTCACTTTGAACCAACCCTATATTTCTTCTCAAGTTAGCCCAAGAATTTACACTGAATCCAATGATTAACTTGCCAGTTTTCTTTTCAGATTTCTGCAACAAGGGGGATTACATTTTGCATTTGATCGACATTAATTTCCAGTTGAGATATTGCCTTCATTGTACCAAAAACCTTTAAAGAAACAGTTCAACTTTGCTTCCTTTTGTTTGGTCAGGTTGGGAAAACATGTTTCCAAGGTAGCTCTTTCCAGGTAGTTATATAAGTATATTTCCTTTTTGTATAAGGAAAGCTTATTATCCTTGCCCTGCAACCCCAAAACCCATTCTACCAGAGCGGTTGCCACTTTTATAGCTTTCTTCTCCCAGTTCCTATTGATGATATCTATTATGCTGCAGCTGCTTGTCTTCTCTGCATACCTTTATATCTGGATTTACAGTCCATGCCTAGGTCCTTGTTTGGTTTTACCATTCTCCAAAATATCCTTCCATGAGATCTCTCAATGGTTAGGTACCAGGGAACTCTGTCCCATCAATTGATGGACGGAAGCGACTACATCAGATACGAATGTTATGTACTTACCATAATGCTAGGTCCATGTTATTATCTTCTATACTCCTCAACTTTTTTTCCCAAAATTTCACTTTTCCTGGGCTCTCAACTGCCTGCACTGGACCTTCTTGAAGATTTATTTTTATTGCAGTGATCGACTGTATTCCTTTGCTCACACTTTTGTGTATATATTGTTTTATTACTAAGATACCTTGCTGTGTTAGGCAGGCAAACTCGAACTGAAGTACTCAGTTGATGTAAGGGAATTTTATTTAGGGGGAGGGGTCTGAGCCTTGGATTCAGAAGTCTAAAGCTGGCAGTATCAGATCCGTACAGATCCGATATACCCATCAGTTGAGGAGGGCAGAGGAAGACAACATGGATCTAGTGTTATAGTAAGCAAATAACTTTTAGTTTCTTTGATTTTCAGCAAGCTCTCCCGCTGAAAGTTATGTCATTAATTTAAAACTTCTGAGTGGCTTCTACAGAGCAGCTGAATTTGCATTTGAACTGCAGACAACACCTGTAATTCTACATTTAACAGAAGTTGATTTTTGTTTTTGACATTAGGAGAAATTTGTGTGGGAACCCCTGTCAGATGCTTAAGCAATCCTTGCTGAAAATCCTTGGCATATACAGAATATCTAGTAAACTGCCCAAGGATTAGAGAAGAATTTTTTCTAACTGAAGCAGTCCATATTACCTGAATGTGAATGTGTCTAAAGCTGTTCCTGTTGTGCAAGCTTTTTAACACACACACACACACACACACACACACACACACACACATATATATATATATATATATATATATATATATATATATATATATATGATGGTAGAACAGATTAATGGTTAGCAGTTGCTCAGAAAACATTTCATTTTCCATTTAAGGCTCATATATATGACACATGCAGAAAATTATAATTCAAAGTTGAAAGGGATGATGCTGAAGCAGAAGGGAAGGTCAATAAATAAGGAGGGAGTGAGATGCTGGATGAAGATCCTTACAGAGAGTAATAACTCTCCCGAATGTTATATTCTTAAAGTAGAATAAAGTATGCTAAGAACTAAGCCGAAAGGAGATTTTTGCCAGATAACTAGAGAGGGAAAAGTAATAGAATGGGAGAGGCCAAGAAGATGTTTTGACTGCAGGCTTAGAGATTGTCTTCCCTACCAGGGACTGATATAAGATTATAGGCAAAGAGAAAGGGCTATGGGAATCCTAACTGAAATACAGGCTCTGGTAGAGTTTCTAGATGGATATATATCAGAAGCTGCTGTTAAGAAAGGGGATAATTAGCAGAGCAGTCAATCAGAGAAGGTTAGAAAATATTGGGAACATAGACAGGAAAAGCAGTTTACAAGAAAACAATGGGAGGACATAAATATATGACTCCCAAGTATGAAACAAAGTCCAGAAGGCTGCTTGGAAGTGTTTGCATAGGTATTTTAATATCCCAAGCAGACTTCAAAATTTTTTTTCGCTCAGGCAGCTAGCAAATATTTTAGGTTTGATGTCTGGAAACATACGTTTTGGGAGTGTAATGAGTTAGTAGATTTTAAAAATTCCCT